>NC_067137.1:87034129-87634129 GCF_903995435.1 Acomys russatus
TCCTGTCATGCTCCTCACAGCTTGCTTAGTTTTCTTTTTAAAAAATATATACAATGTTCTGCCTGTATATGCACCTGCAGGCCAGAAGAGGGCACCAGATCTCATTCTAGATGGTTGTGAGCGCATTGTAGTTGCTGGGAATTGAACTCAGGACCTTTGGAAGAGTAAGCGGTACTCTTAACCTCTGAGCCATTTCTCTAGCCCCTTAACTTGCTTTCTTATAGCACCCAGGCCCAACCAGACTGTGAGTCACACTAGCGACATAGCCTGGATCCTCCCACATCAGTCACCAAGCAAGAAAGTATACCTCAGGATTCCCCACAGGCATTTCTTAAATCTAGGGGAGCATTTTCTTAAATGAGATTTCCTTTCTCCAAAATGACTCTAGCTTGTGTCAAGTTGACATAAAACTAGCCAGCACACCTAGTGTCTTTCCTAATGAGCTCTTTCTGTTACCGTATTTTGTATCTGTTCAGCCTACAAAGCAAACAACTGACACAGAGAGACTAAAAACGTACTTTAAAGCTGCCAGCACTTCACCTGGCAGAGTCGGAACTGATTCTAATCTACTCATAAACTAAACAAACTACTCTAACCCTTGTAACATACATAAATTCCAAAAACTTGCCACTACGACCCCTGGGCCCGTCGCAGTCCGCATCGTCCTCCTCCCTCTGTCCAAAAAGCCTCTTCTGCAACTGTCAAACTTTTCTCCTCCCCTCCAGGAAGTCCCGCCTTCCACTTCCTGTCCTTCTGCCCAGCTGATAGGCTAAACAGTGCTTTATTTGATGGTTGATACATTCACTTAGTATTCCTCTACAATTTCTTAACAGTACCTCTGAGTTTTCGGTCTTTTTTCTTTTTTTAATATGTAAACCATGGATAATAACAGTATGCACCTCAAAGAGATGTGAAGATGCAATGAGACGATGAATGTAAAGTGCTTTTCAGTGTTTATGATATAGCAGGTCCCCAATAAATGTTGACTGTATATTACTACTTATAGCTGCAGTTTTCCCCTAAATCTAATATATGCCCCAGCCAACAATGTCTGAACCAATTAAATTTCTTTCTGTGTGGAGTAATGCACCTAGTAGTTAAGGGCTCAGACACTGGAATTAGGTAGACATGAATCAAAATACTGGGTTCATCGCTTACTAACTCTGTGTCTTTTCATATGCTTTAATTAACTTCTTGGAGGGTCGCTTTCATTATGTA
Source organism: Acomys russatus (assembly GCF_903995435.1). Lineage (NCBI taxonomy): Eukaryota > Metazoa > Chordata > Mammalia > Rodentia > Muridae > Acomys > Acomys russatus. The sequence goes on from NC_067137.1 coordinate 87,035,348, forward strand.
GAAACTATTTTTTAAAAAAGATTTACTTATTATATGTACAGTGTTCTGCCTGCATGTGTGTCTGCACACCAGAAGAGGGCACCAGATCTCATTGTAGATGATTGTGAGCCACCATGTGGTTGCTGGGAATTGAACTCAGGACCTCTGGAAGAGCAACCAGTGCTCTTAACCTCTGAGCCATCTCCCCAGCCCTGAAAACAGGATTATTAACATCTACTTCAATCAATTAATGCATGAGTTCATAAAATAATTTATACACAGCACTTGATACATGGTAATGTGAGTTATATTTGTAATATATGTGTAGGTCATGGTCTATCGTATCACCTTATACCGTGAGCTAGATCTCAAAGGGAAGAATATTGGCAAAAGAAGGATGTTCCACGAGTTGGCAGTAAATGGACTATCTGGTGCTATAACACGACACCTGTGACTGAGTAGTTTATAAAGAATAAGAAATTTGTTTGGCCAGGTGTGGTGGCGCACGCCTTTAATCCCAGCACTTGGGAGGCAGAAGCAGGCAGATCTTTGTGAGTTCGAGGCCAGCCTGGTCTACAAAGCGAGTCCAGGACAGCCAAGGCTACACAGGGAAGCACTGTCTCGAAAAACCAAAAACCAAACCAAACCAAAACAACAACAACAACAACAAACAAAAACAAAAACAAAAGAAAGAAAGAAAGAAATTTGTTTGGCTTACAGTTCTAGATGTGGGAAGTCCAAGAATGGGAGGCTGCCTCTCTTGAGAGTCTTGTGCTGTGCTCCAGTGGAAAGCAGGACAAAGGGGTGTGAGCAGGAGAGGTGAGCTTGAGGTGCTGGGATTACCTTATGGGCATTTGCTCTTGTCATAAGTAAGCCAGTCTCATTAGAACAGCTCTTGCTAGATCTGGGAAGGGGTTTAAAGTTTACCGCCTGTATTGTCCTTGGCTGGTGCCTTAGTTTGAGCGGGACCCCCTGGGCCCAAATCTGCCTATCATATTGTTCTACTTGTAGGTTTCTAGGACCCTCTGGATCCTTTTATTTTGCTATTCTCCCATGCGTCTCTCATTTAGAGTCCCAATAGGGGTCCCGCTCAAACTAAGGCACCAGCCAAGGACAATACAGGAGGTAAACTTTAAACCCCTTCCCAGATCTAGCCAATGGTCAGAATATTCTCCACAGTTGAGTGGAGAGTGTGATATGACTTTCTCACGTACTCTGGTGCCTCACATTTGACCATGTCCCCTGGAGGGGGAGACCTGGTGGCACTCAGAGGAAGGACAGCAAGTAGCCAAGAAGAGACTTGATACCCTATGAGAATATACAGGGGGAGGTAATCCCCCCCAGGAACAGTCATAGGGGAGGGGAATAATGGGAAAATGGGGGGGGGGGGAGGAATGGGAGGATACAAGGGATGGGATAAACATTGAGATGTAACAAGAATAAATTAAAAAAAAAAAAAAAAAAGAACAGCTCTTGCTTCTCTTCACCTCGTGATTTCTTAAAGGTCTCAGCACGGTCACATCGGGGGACCAAGTTTCAACAGGAGTTTAGGAATAAACCACATTCCATATTCAAGCCTTAACGCTGGCCTATGTAAGAAGCCCACTTGCCCAGCTCCTGCTCTTCCCTCGAAGGTAGTGTTAATATTGCTAACAGGGAAAGCAAGCAGTGTGCTATGATTGAGGGAGCGCTGAACAGAGGGATGGGAGACCAGGTCTCTAGTGTTGACTGTTTCATGACTGGCTGCTTGGCTTCGGCCAAATCACACTATAAGAAGATCAGCAGTTTGCAAAGTTATAATCATATCTTGAAATAAATATACCATGATTTATATTTGTATACATATAGACGTTCATATGTATAGAAACATGATTCATAACATAACACTGTTCTTACTATTGGGCATTGAGTTAATTTTATATTATAAACATATTAGTGAAAATAACACACACATTGTCTTATGGTTTTCATAGGTCAGGATTCTGAGTACATCTTAGCTGGGTGCTTGGCTGCAGTCAAGTTATCTGCTCAGCTGTGGTATCTTCCTAGGCTCAGGGCCTCCTTCTCTCTCTGCTTGTTGGCATGAGCTTCCCTCTTCCTTCTGGCTCATTTGAGTCAACACTGCCCATCATAGCGAGGAACAGCCCACACTCAAGAGTGGGGCATGATTTAAATCATCGGAGACAACTTTATCATTCTACCTATTTTGTTAGGGCAGTGGGGTAGGTTGCAAGAGACTAAGGGGAAAACTCCAAGATGTAACCTAATATGAAAGATAAACTTACTAACAAGGTCCATCATCCAGGAGGGGTCTGGCTGCTAGGAAGGGTTCATAAGAAGCACGTGCGGGTCCAGACATGCTTTACCAAAGGACCACAGGTAGTGCGCACAAACCACAGTGCAGCTTGGAGCATCTACGTGGTAGCTGGCTGGACCAAGAGTGCCTGTCTTCTCTACAATGCTCCCACCTATACTGGTTAGTGCATAGGTCTGGTATCGGTCGGCCTTCTCCCATGGCTCACTCCACTTGGTTAGAGCTTTGGCAAGAGAGCGAGGACCATCACTGAGACTTGGCGTTAGGTGTCCTACACGTTTTAGGCATGATACAGTTCACTTCAAAAATTGGTGTCCCCTGATATTTTGCTGCTGAGTGTTGTTTTTCTCACAGCTACAAGGCAATACAGAGCAAGAACAGCTTAAGATAGACAGAGGGCTTATTTCGGTGGGAACTCACGCTGGGAGGAGCAGCTCTCAGTGGCCGTGGCAGGGCACAGGCTACTTGCTCACACCTGAGTAGATCAGCAAGCGAAAGGAAACCACTAGCGTTTGGCCCACGTTCTTCTCTTTCCCTTTTATTCTTTCATGACCCCAGGCTGTGGGATGGTGCTGCGTCCTAAGCCAAGCCTCTATGCAAGTACTCTCACAGAGCTATTCCAAAGATGTGTCTCCTAGGGGATTCTAAGTCCAATTAAGCTGACGATGAAGATGTGCTATCACAGCTGCGCACATAACTGGGCACACCAACAGCTGGAACACTGGACTGAGTGATTTTTTTCCCCACTGTCGAGAATCTAAGCTTCCAACACAGACAAGACTCTTGGACTCTCAGGGTCCCTCTGTTTATACAGGCAACTGGATGATTGAACGGATAGCTGTACTGGTTTCTTTTGTCACCATTGTGGCCAAATAGCTGTCCGAACAATTTAAAAGTGAGGACTTGTTCATTGTGTGGCCTTTCTAGGCAGACATTTCATGTGCCTGACGTCTCTAATGTCCCAGGATTTCTACAACAGCATAGAATTCACTGTCATAACTTCAGTCATCACTCTCAGTGGTCCTTCCAAGGAATCTGACCTGCTACACATTGCATGGCTTCTAAGACTTTCCTTTGAAAGTGATAAACGACTCCATGATTTTATAACTCTTGTGTTTTTCATGTGTACAAAACCAACATTTCATGGCAATGCTGAGAGGTCTGTTTCAGCAGTTGGTCGGCACCCTTAGATCATAATTTCAGTGGCCTTTGAGTACCTGGATAGTTAATTTGATTTTTAAAAATCCTGAAGCCTACACAGAAAAACCCTGTCTTGAAAAAAAAAAATCCTGAAGCCAGATGTGGTTGTGCATGCCTTTAATCCTAGCACTGGGGAGGCAGAGGCAGGCGGATCACTGTGAGTTCAAGGCCAGCCTGGTCCACGTAGTGAGTTCAGGACAGCCAAGGCTAACACAGAGAAACGCTGTCTCGAAAAAAACAAAAAACAAAACAAAACAACAACAAAATCCTGGTAAACACTTCTAAAGTAGCCATGCAAAACCAGGTTGACCCTGAGGTGTTCTCTTCTCAAGGAAAAGTCTTTCAAGTCAGTTTATAATTTTCTACCCTGGAGTCTGCAGTGGGCAGAGACACAGGGCGATCTTTCCTATTGCCAGCCCCCCGAAGTGCTATGCTCCATTTTAGCAGCATAACTTTCTTTACCAACACATCCTCTTTGCCTACAACTTTCAGTTTGCCTCATTTGTGGTCAAACTGCACATTTTTCAAAGCTCTTCCTTCTGATCTGTTCTCACTATAAGTCTGACTAAAAGCAGCCAGTGATAATGATACCACAGCCGAATGCTATGCTAATGTGCAATGTCCCCTGTCAAGTTAATTAGAATATTAATTTTAAATTTAGCCTCCCACAAAGCTTCAGGACACAAGTTCTCTGCAGGAGACTAACAGAAATAGCCCCTAGTCTACGTTTTTGTTTCCCTCTGAAGCCTCAGGGGCCTGGCTTTCACTACCTACAGGTTGCTGGTATCCTGGCCTTCTGAACACCCGTCAGAGTCCCCCACCCCACCCCTACACGAAAGCTTTGCTCCCACCAGTCAGTTCCAAAGGTTTATTTAAGGTAAGGTATTAAAGTCACAGGAACGGCATTACCTCTCTGGTACGGATTTTCTGTGTTGCTTTATTGCCTGCTGCCACCAAATGGCTGGAGTTGGGGTGGGAGTGGTGGGGTGGAACAGTTCAACCAGGGCAGCAGGGACGCAAAGAAAAAGGAGGACACAGGGCCACCAGATTGCTCCCCAAGCACATATCCTCAGTGGCTGACTTCCTGGGCTCCTTGCCCTATATTTGTTTACCGTCAGTGGTGCAGTCACGTGATGACCCAACCACGTGATTAGTCCGTCCAGTACACCAGAGCCCTCAGGTTCCAGCGGACTCCAGAAACTTCCATAAAGATCCATCAGATGTGTGATCTACATCTCTCTTAGGTGTATCTTTATCCAATCAAGTTGACAACCAAGAGTAACCATCTCAGTACCTTTCCCAGAGAATTTGAAGGTGTCGGTGTACACTTGACAGAGCTGCTTTGGGTGCTGATACTCACAGAGATCCTGCATCTCTAAGTTGGGGACTGAGCTTCTTGTCATGCTGGGTAGTTTATCTGGACAACCCCCAAGAGGAGGGAACAATCAGGAAAAACCTAGAAGCTACCAATTTGTCAGTCAGTTCTGTCTGGCTCATCAGCTCAAAGACATATAAAGGAGTCAAGGAGAGGTGAGAGCGGAGAAAACAGGTCCAGGCTCAATATAAGCACTGAGCGCTGGCTACTTGTCCTTGGAGTCCCTTTCCGTTTCTGATGAGAATCAGTGTGAACTTCTCCCATTATTCAGAATCTCTGTGGCTGAGGTCAAACACACTTGTCCTTTGTCTTGTAGGCTGACAGCAGAAGGGCACTGCAATGGGTAGTATTGATTGTCAGTCTCACGGGATCTGGGATCATTTACCAGACAAACCTCTGGGCGTGTCTGCAAGGCCTTTCCTAGATTGGGTTAACTGAGATGGGGAGACCCAGCCTTAGTGTAGGTGGTGCCACCGATGGGTTGAGGTTCTAGACTAAGCACCAGCAGCCACGCCCCTTCTCTGCCCTCAAGCTACATATGCCATGTGACCGGTTGTCTCATGCTACTGCACCCTGACAGGCTGCACCCTCAAACTACAAGCCAAAACAAACCAGAGGGGCTACGGGCAGAGTAAGGAGATGGATTTTCAGAGCAGGTGATGTCAGGGCTGGGATGTAGCTCAGTTAATAGAGGCCTTGCCTGGTATTGCCCTGGGTTTATCCCCAGCACTGCATAAACTAGCTGTGGCAGTGCACACTTGTAATCTCACACTGGGGAGGTGGAGGATCAGGAGTTCGAGGTCAGCCTCTACTACAAAGAGAGTTCAAGGCCAGCCTGAGTTACAGGAGACCCAGCCTCAAAAAATAAACACAAGGGAAGCATAACAAGTGAGGTGAGGGCTGGGTGTGGTGGCCCACACCTTTAATCCCAGCACTCGGGGAGGCAGAGGCAGGCAGATTGTTGTGAGTTCAAGGCCAGCCTGGTCTACAAAGAGATTCCAGGACAGCCAAGGCTACACAGAGAAACGCTGTCTCAAAAAACTAAAGGGGCAAAAAAAGAGGGACAGTCATCTATGAGGGATATAAACGGTCAACAAGGCCAGCATGGTCCTTTGCAAGGGCATGCAGGTGAACTGTCTAATGGCAGGTTCTTGGCTTGGAGGATAGTCACACACAGCACTTTGTCTTTAAAAAAAAAAAAAAAATCGCAGGTGAGGAAACTTAGCTTTCCTTGTGAGCACACAGAGAAGAAACAAGTCCTTGGGCTTGGAGTTCCCAGCTTTTAGAGTTTAGTCCTTACTGCAGACTAAGTAACAGGGTTCTTCTTAATCCCACAGCCGAGTCACAGGCGGCAGGCTGTCTCTGTAGAAGCGGCCCCTCCCCATCAGAATGCTCGGCAACTGCAACCTCTCCTTAAATTCAGGCGTAAAGTGGCCAGACCTGCCACCACGGGGAGCCCGACTTCTCTACCCTCCCGAATATTGTCTCCACCTGGGCTTGGGGTTAGACACCCTTAGCAACGTCTGTTGATCAATCATAAACACGGGGCCCATTTAAGAAGTCCCCACGTTTCAGAGCCTTGGGCAGAAGGGCGTTCACAGAGAACGCTTACAAAACAGAGCCCTGGTTGACCTGAAGGTTGGTTTAGGACGGGTGGCCGTGACCTCTCTGTGTGCCAGGACGTCCTTAGGCTGCTGTGAAATGGGAAGGTATGTGCCCTGCTCTCTGTCAGTTAACCTCCTGTGTGTACTCGGAGTCACGCCAGCGGACAGGGAAGGGGTCCTTGCAGGATTTGTCGCTGTGGTCTGGTTATCCCTAGGCGGTCCTGGAAAGACTCTTCACGTAGGGCCCAGAATTGAGCTTCAGAAGCTTGGCGAGCCCAGAACAGAGGAGGCAGCCGTGAGTAGAGCAAAGGTCTCCTTGGGTCTCTGGGGGAGGGATTAGGGTGGCTTTGCAGGGGCGCCATCTAGCTCAGCTCCCGGTGTCCTCTGTGGGTTCCCCAGGACTTTTCACTCTTTTGAAGAAAATCCGTCTGATGCACGTTCAAAGTTGTGAGTGAACCGTGGTTAGGGATTATTTGGCCCACTCTCCCTCTTCTGGCGCGGGTCTGGAGAACCAAGCATGAGGCAGTTGTTCCGCAATGGAATAATCCTTGGCGAGGGCCAGGGGAGCGCGACAAGACACAGTCAGCTTCGAGCAAGAGCCCCTATTAGGCCAGGGGAGGCCCAAACGGTTCCTGCCGCTGAGAATCGAGGTCTCTGGGGCAAGGGTGGTGGTGGAATAGCTACAGCACAGCATCTTTTTTTTAGATGCCTCCACATGATTTCACTATATAGTTTCCCCATAATTTATGTGATCGATCCACTGATTTTCCTAGTGAAAGCAATGCAGATTTCTGCACACACTGTAATGGCCACAGATGTCAAGCCCACGGGACAGGACCTGACTTATAGGCTCTGACAGAGACAAGGACACGTTCCTCCCACCCACCTCACACCAGCCTCTTCTACAAAAGGCAAGATGTTGTGGGGGCACAGGGAGGCCACAGGCATTCTAAACCACAGCTCTATTTTGTAAGCGTTCTCTGTGGCAGTCTCTACCCCTGGCCCTGAAAGGTGGGGGCTTCCGGTCCATATGAGACATTTCAGGGGGCTGGAGAGATGGCTCAGAGGTTAAGAGCACCATCTATTCTTCTGAAGGTCCCGGGTTCGACTCCCAGCAACCACATGGTGGCTCACAACCACCTGTAATGAGATCTGGTGCCTTCGTATGGTGGGTAGGCACACATGTGGGCAGAATACTGTATAAATAATGAATAAATCATTGAAAAAAAAAAAAAAGAGAGAGAGAGAGACATTTCAGGAGACCCAGTAATGAGCCTCTTAAATGGACGGAAGTAATAAACACTGAGGTAAAATATTTAGACAGCATAAGGGTGTGGTTTTGAAAAACAAAGTTCCTGTAGGTCAGTCGGTAGAATGTTTGCCTGGTGGGCATAAAGTCCCCGGTTCAATCCTCAGTACTGCATACACTGGGTGTAGAGATGCGTGCTCTGTAACCCCAGCATTCAGGAAGTATAGGCAGAAGAATCAGGAGTTCAGGGTCATCCTTGGCTAAGTAGCGAGTTCAATCAAGGCCAGCCTGGTCTATGTGAGACCCTGTTTGTCAAAAAGAAAGAAAGAAGGGGGAAAAAAAAAAAAAAAAAAAAAAGGAAAAGAAGAGAGAAATAGATGAGGGGGCGGGGATTGTTGTATAATCTCACATTTCAGAAGTAGTTGTAGTTCCTGGTAACAGTTTGGTGTGTATTTTCAGACTTTTGCAAATTAAATTTATAAAAATTTTCTTTTTTCTTTTCTTTCTTTCTTTTTTTAAATTTAATTTTAGGTTTTTTTCAGACAGGGTTTCTCTGTGTCCATGCTGTCCTGGACTCTTTGTAGACTAGGTTGGCTTCAAACTCATGGAGATCCAACTGCCTCTGCCTCCAGAGTGCTGGGATTAAAGGCGTGTCCCACCATGTCCAGCTGAAAGTTGTAAAATTTCATCACGTTGTAATGGACTCACTCCTGAGGATCAATCTTAAGGCACTTTGGGCCCAGGTGGCTGCCATGGTCCCAGCCCCATTCTTGCTCCCCTGTTGCAGCTGCTCCAATCTCCTTGCTCCCAGAACTCACTACCACAGCCTACACGAAGACAAGAATATTCTTCCTCTAGATATAGTCACTTGCAGGTCTTCCGTGTGTCACTCAGGTCTCTGTTCAACTGTCACCATTTCAGAAAAACCGTCCCTGTCTACTTCCCTAAAAGAGCACATCACATAATTCTGTTTCTTTATAGCAATTGCTATTGTCTACTGCTTATCATCCTTCTAGAAAACTCTAGGAGGCAAAGACATTGCTTTGTTCTTGCATATCCCTAGTATGTGCAACGGAAAATGGCAGACAGCTGAGGACATAGCTGAGCAGTACCAAATGACATGTAATAGGTGCTCAATAAATTAATGGGTAATTAAATAACATTACTGTCAGGGGCTGAAGAGATGATTCAGTGGTTAAGAGCCCTGGTTGTTCTTCCCGAAGACCTGGGCTCAATTTCCAGCACCCACATGGTGGCTCACAACTTTCTATAACTCCTAGGGATCCAACACTCTCACACATACATAAGTAAAATTAAATAAATCATTAAAAATAAAAAAATTAATGTGAGCTGGAGAGATGGCTCAGTGGTTAAGAGCACTGACTGCTCTTTCAGAGGCCATGAGTTCAATTCCTAGCAACCACATGGTGGTTCATAACTATCTGTAATGTGATCTGATGCCCTCCTCTGGCCTGCAGGTGTACATGCAGGCAGAGCACTGTATACATAATAATAAATAAATAAATCTTAAAAAAGAAATTAATGTGAATTCTACAAATACTTCTGAAAGCTTGCTGGTAGAAACCCTCAGCATATTAATATGCAATAACCAGTATTTTTTACACTTCAATGTATTTTTTGAAACACATAATACACAATTCATTGCTCAAATAGGCATGCAATTAACTTTGGAATCAAAGAAAAGGAAAAAACAGGCAAAAGAGGGTTCTATGTAGTTATACAGATGAAACTTGATATTTATACAGGTGTATTTATTCTATGTATTTATACAGATGAAACAGTATATCATGGACATATTTTCATACTATTGTATGAATCTGAGTGTTTTTATAACTGCTTGATACTATTATGGTTTATTTGTTTTCTCTCTCTTTTTGGACCTCTTGTAGCCCAGCCCTGCCTTCACCTCCTTGGTGATGAAGTTGCAGGCAGGCACTGCCATACCTAGCACCCAGTCATCTTGTGATAAACACCTGGATTATTTCTCATGTCTTGAAAGTGAAGACAAAAATCACATCTTTATTCATATTCCTTTGCGTGTTTTATATTTTTTATAAGAGATAATTTTTTTTAAAGGCCCTAAAGGGATAAATATGTCCCCCTGATGTTGGGAAAGTAGGCTTAGATCAGAAGGGTATAATGCCATTGAAGTCATCCAAATCAATGAAATGTAAAAGAGAAAACTGAGTATAACTCAGAGGCAGGAACCAGGAGTAATGTCTGCACCCAGAGGACAAGAGAAAGAGGGGAAGAAATGATCTGCTTACCTAACAAGTCTGTGGTTTTGGAGACAGTCTCTTGGTATGCAGCCCAGGCTGGCCTGTCAACTGACCTTCCTTACCCTCCACGCACTGGGCTTACGACAAATATTTTTTTAGGTTAATATTTTATTAAAGTTAGAAACGCAATAGCATACCATGAGGGAAGTAGATTGTATATCTGCCTTCTGGCGGGTTGGGGTCTAACGGAGAAGAGATTAGGAAAAAAAGAAACAAAGTCAGACAGGCAGAGTAGGGTGGCCAATGCAAGGCGGAAGGGAAGAACAGAAGGGGTGGGGGGGAATTATTCACACTACAGCTTTTATAGAAAATGTTTATGAGTCTAGGGAGAATGAGCTGGGTAAGGGATGGGAAGGATAGCACTTCTGAAGGTGTGACACGTGGGGGACACTTGAAGAAAAGGGAAAGGTGGTGGGGACAGATGTGACTGAGAGGGAGGAGGTCCTCTGGGCTTTGTTAAAGAGGTTGTTTTTATTTTAAAAGCAAGTGTGGTGGTTTGAATAAGAACGGCCCCGATAGGCTCATATGTTTGACTGCTTAGTCACTGAGGAGTGGAACTCTGATAGAATTAGAAGGATTAGGAGGTGTGGCCTTGTTGGAGGAAGTGTGTCACTGGGGGGTGGGCTTAAGGTTTTAAAAGCCCATGCTAGGGCTCAGTCTCTCTCTGTCTATGGGCCAAGATGTAGACCTCTCAGCTACTTCTTCAGCACCATGCCTGCCTGTGTCCCATGATACTCCCCACCAAGATGATAAAGGAATAGCCTCTGAAATTGTAAGCCAGCCCCCAGTTTAAATGCTTTCTTTTATAAGAGTTGCCTCAGTCACAGTGTCTCTTCCCAGCAACAGAATAGGGACTAAGAAAGACAGTAAAGCCAAGCGTGGTGGCTTATGCTTTTAATCCCAGCACTCAGGGAGGCAGAGGCAGAGGCAGGCAGATCCCTGTGAGTTCAAGGCTAGCTTGGTCTACAAAGTGAGTCCAGGACAGACAAGGCTACACAGAGAAACCCTGTCTCAACCCTTTCCCCCTCAAAGAAAGGAAGGAAGGAAGGAAGGAAGGAAGAAAGAAAGAAAGAAAGAAAGAAAGAAAGAAAGAAAGAAAGGCAGTGAAGCATTTTGGGTAAGGAGGTCGTCTGATCAGATAGTTCCATTAGAATTACTGAGTGCAGTATGGTCTGTCAGAGAGATAGGGTTCAAAAGTTAGGAAAACTAGAGGGGTGCTTTTAAGGAAGTAAGTGAGAAAACACTGGCCCCAATTACAGACACAGCACTGGGCATGGAGAGCACCGGGTGGTCCAGAGATGGGTAGGAGGTCTAGACAGGACTGGGTTACGCAATAGATTCAGCTGTGGGTATGTTGGTGGTGGTGATGAGAGTGAGGATGAACATGGATGAAGAACAGCTTCAGGTATGGATAACTGAGATAGGAAGAGAAATGGAGAGAAGGAAGAGGTGAGGGGAAACAGGGCATGGCCAATTGCCAGTGCTACCAGTGCTGTTGAACAAGTCAAAGGCAACAAAAGGGTCCAGAAGATTCTTTCAATGAGGAAGCCATTGGTGACCTGTGTGAAGGTGATCTTACTGGCACATTGGAAGAAAAGCCATATTCCAAAGAGCTGAGTAGCCAGAGATGGTCTAAGGAGAGAGATGAACTCTTTCAGGAAGTTGGATTGTGAGGTAGGTGTAAAGACAAGTGAAGATAAGATAGCACAGTGGTGTGCACCTGGAATCTCCATACTGAGGAAGAACAATCAAAAATTCAAAGGTCAGCCTGAGCTACATAGCAAATTCAAGGCCAGCCTGAGCTACATAGCGAGACCTAGTTAAAAAAGCCAAGGGCTGGGAAGTTGCTCAGTGCTTGTAGGCTTGCTTAGCATGGGCAAAACCCAGGGTCTGATCTTCAGCAACACACACATACACACACACACACACACACACACACACACACACACACACACACACACACACACACTTCATTTACATAGGGAAAAGATGACAATGCTATATGGGGTAGGGGGGAAACTGACAGGTTGCTTTTTAAAATGTAGAGGCACTAAGGGATGCAGAACAGCTAAAGACAGAAGGAGAACAAAGTTGGAGAATTCAACAACATGGATTCAAACTTACCAGGAAGCCACAGAAATCATTAGAGTCAACTGGCACGTGGATAATTTTAGGATCAGAACTGAATATGAAGATGGAAAATAGACTCACATTCATTATCAAGTAAGTTTTTACAATGTTACCTATGCCCTACACTGGGAAAATGATGCCAAAACTCTACAGCATTTTCATATTTTAAAAAGTGAGGTTTTGGAGCTGGAGATATGTCTCAGCTGTTAAGAACCTTGATGTGCAACCATAACGACCAGAGTTCAGCTCTCAGAACCCATGCAAACACCTATTCTTCTAGAATCAAGAGATCTGACAGCATCATACCGGCTTCTGCCAATGCACAAGCATGCATGCCTGCGCACACGTGTGTGTAAACATCTCTCTCTGTGTGTGCTTATGCTCAGACACATGAATGTGTGTACACACATGACGACATACACACAGGCTGGCATACATATGTGTATACATACAGGCTGACACACATATGTGTACACACAGGATGGCACCCACCCAATCAAAATACATTTCTAAGAAATGAGCCTTTATTCTTACCCCTCACCGTTCACAAACATTGATTGGAGATTGACCACAGACTTAAATGTAAGAGCTATGCTATAGAGCTTCTGGAAGAAAACAGGAGAGTATCTTTATCACCTCAGAGTTGGCCAAGACTTTTTTCATAGGTTACAAAAAAACAACAACCATAAAAATTCAACAAATCAGACTTCATCAAAGTTAAAGGTTTGTGCACTTTAAGAAAATGAATAAGGGTGTCACAGCGTGGGAAGAAGTGCTTGCAATACAAAGATGTAATCCGTAAAATAGAAAGCAGTGAGTAAGAAGAAGAGCAGCAGTGTTTAAATCAGCAAGCACATTTCACAAAAGAAAGCATGTAAAATGCATGGTAAGCATATGAGATAGGAGCCTGTATTATTTCAGCAGGGAAATGTAAATTAAAATGGTTATACATGAATCAAAATAACTAAACTTAAGTTACAGAGGACACCAAACGTTGATGAGGTTGTGAAGCAACTGGAACTCTCACACGTAATTTTGGCAGCTTCTCATAGTCAGCTGTGCACATACTCTGGGACCAGCAATTCAATGATAGGCACTGTCCAAGAGAAAAAAAAATATTAGTACAAAAAGACTTGTGGAAAAGTCTTGTGGCTCTGTGGTGTACCTAGCTGATTCCATACATTGATCAAGGTTTTTCAGAAAAACAGAACTATCAATATCCATATGTTTCTGTCTACATCCTTGTTACGTATCTACATAGATATGATGTTTTAAATAAGGAATTGGTCCACATGATTATAGAGAGTGGAAAGTGCTAACATCAACCACTGGTGCGTTGGGGACTCTGGATAGCAGAGTGTAGTTCCAGCATTCTGTAGCCTCCTGTCCTTCAACAACCACACCAGTTTGTCCTGGTTCCTTTCCTGGTGAGTTACCCACACTTGTATTCCTGGAGGTCTGAGTCATTCATAGTTATGACTTCATTGAATTATAGTTTAATATTGACTTGCATTACAGAGTATGCTAAAAGGATTGTGCACGCTCACAGGTATGCTGGCACACTGTCTTAGTGAGGGTTTTATTGCTTTGAAGAGACACCATGACCACGGCAACTCTTATAAAGGAAAACATTTAATAGGGGCTGGCTCACAGTTGCAGAGGTTAGTCCATTATTGTTATGGTGCAAGGCATGGTGGCCTCAGGCAGACATGGTGCTGGAGAAGGAGATGAGAGTTCTACATCCAGATTGGCAGGCAGCAGGAAGTGAGCTGAGACACACTTCCTCCAACAAGGGCATACTTTCTCCAGCAAAGCCTCACCTCCTAATAGTGCACTTCCTATGGACTAACAGGGGGATATTTTTATTATTTAAACCACCACATACACATTCTCTCTCTCTCTCTCTCTCTCTCTCTCTCTCTCTCTCTCTCTCTCTCTCTCTCTCTCTCTCTCTCTCTCTCTCTCTCTCTCCCTCTCTCTCTCTCTCTGTCTCTCTCTCTCTGTCCTTATTTCATTGTAGAGTAGGAATCTCATTTCCCTTTGGTAATCAGCATTAACCACCTCAGCCATCCAAGACAGTATCTTTTCTTTGTCTTTCCTTCCTGAGCATGACAAACCTCCAAGTAGACAGGGGCAGTCTTAACTTGCAGTGCAGTAGAGTCATTGGCATGTCTCCTGGTGGATGTCGCTAAGACTACAAGGGAGTTAAGCATAATATTGTGGTATTAGGAAGCTAAAGCTTTGCTCATGGGTTGTATTATTGCATGGCACCACTCATGCCTCTCCTCCATGGCTTCTGGAACCTTGACTCCTTCTTAAGGAGACACAGCACCATATGATGGAGGAATAGCAGAATTCTGATGCAAACCTATAAGGTATTGGTGTCTGGAAAAGGGGCAACCAGGGGCCTGCCATCTCCATCAAGGGCATGGCTCTAATGATCTAAAATGTTCCAATAGGCCACAACTCCCTACCCCACCCCAGACAGTGTTTCTCTGTGTAGCTCTGGCGTCCTGGAATTCTCTTTGTAGACCAGGCTGGCCTCAAACTTACAGAGAGATCTGCCAGCCACTACATCTTATGTGCTGGGGTTAAAGGCATGTACCACCATGCCTGGCAGGCCTCAACCCTTAAAATTTCCATCACTTACCAGCATCACCACCCTCCTCTCTTTTTCTTTGAGCATCCAGGCCATAAAGTGAAGAGTGTGCTCCACCCTGCACTCCCTGTCATAATGTGCTGCCTCACTGTAGGCCCAAAATGATGGAGCCGTAATATGGTATAGACTGTGACAAAGAAGTGGTTTGCACTGAGCTGTATACCCAGCCTCTGGATGGAAACCATGAACGGGAACAAACCTACTCCTTTTTTTTTTTTTTTTTTTTTTTTGCAAGTTATGTTAGGCGTTTTGTTACAGTAATTGGGAAACCTTGCTTGTCACCATCAGTAACAGTGGAAGTAGCTAGTGGGATGGACTCTGGAAGATTCTGTTAGATGGAACCAGGCGGGACTGAATTACAGTGTCCTTTGTCAGGTTAGCCTCAATGGGTGGGAGTCTATATTGCTGAGCCCAGGTGTGCTTTCAACCCCTGACACCGTGTTGTTCACGAACCCATTGGGTGATGCTAGGAACGGCTCAGGATAGAGGCTCACTGACACTCATAGTATTGCCTTTCAAATGACTTTACCTTTGCTAAGGTCACACTTCAGTTATTATTCGCACAGATGTGAATATCTTTATGTCTTGTGTCCACAAGAGAGCTACATCTACAACCGCTGCCCAAGTTTCCTTGAAACCAATTTTCCGGTTCTATTCTTCCCAAGTTCCTGGCCATTCTCCCAAACAATTGGTCACAGACTGTGAATCTGTATATAATCATACAGCTGGCCACTGAGCAATTAGGCAGACTTCCGAAAGTCCTGACCACCGGGAAGGTTTTCCTTCACCAGTCCTTCCAGGATGCCCCAGAGGGGTACTGTTGGACTACATCTGTCCACTTTCAGCTGGCACCTGGATGCTGTGTGAGTCAGGCCTGGAGAGAAGTCCTCTTTTGTCAAGGGATAAGAAGAAGAACTCAGGCAGGGCGGTGGTGGCACATGTCTTTAATCCCAGCGCTCGGGAGGCAGAGGCAGGTGGATCGCTGTGAGTTTGAGACCAACCTGGTCTACAAAGTGAGGCCAGGACAGTCAAGGCTACACAGAGAAACCCTGTCTTGGAGGAGGAGGAGGAGGAGGAGGAGGAGGAGGAGGAGGAGGAGGAGGTGAAGATCTCTCTGTGAGGCCACAGGTACAAGCTGAAGGAACTCATGCCATTTGGGTGACTCCTTCTCTTTTCAAACCCATGGCCTTGTGTGTGTTAGATGTGTGCTCCCCCACTGCACTGCATCCCGGTCTTCCCCTCTTTGTTTTTTAGAGAGGGTCTCATTATCCAGCTCACACTGAACTTTAGTGCATGAGCCTCCTGCCTTTCAAGTGCCATCACATTCTAGTGCTGGCTCTCTTCGAGTGTCAGGACCTGTTCAGACCTGACATGTGCCGTCTTCATTTGACGATGGAGTCTTGAAGTCTGCACCCTGCTTATGGCTTGGTATGTCTGATAACAGTGTTAACAGTGGCCAATTTAGGTTTCATGTTAACTTAGCCACCCTTGGGCAATTAATCATTGAGTTTCTGCTGAGTCCCACTAGCAAACCAAGGTTTAGCTCTCACAAAGAGAGAAGTTTACCTGTGGATGACAGCAGAGCCTTGTTTAAACCCTGAGCTTGTATTGTATTTCACCCGTGGGATCCTCTGAAAGGCTCCAAACAGCTTGTCTTGTGCTGCTGGCATTGCAGGTACCAATAGATTAGCTGGTCATACAACCAACTGACAGAACAGTTTGTACAACATGGAACTATTTCAGATTGTTTTCATATTCTGGCTTCACTGAAAACCAGCAAGTTTTCAGGTCACGTGGAACAGAGTTATACTTGCAGATGAGTGATATATTGCCTCACAAATCCCAGGGGCCAACTGAGCAATGTGCCAATAGCTCAGGTGGAAAAGCTTATCTTTCTTCTTTGAAGAAATATCTTGACATACCTCACATCATTGGGCTTCTACAAATTTCATGGGATGAACTGCATTTGTAATGACTCTAGTTCAATAATGAGACTACATCTGGCATGGGAGCTGCAATTGGAGGCACCTCCTGCTGCTTAGGCTTATAATAATCCATTATCATTCTCCGAGAGCCACCTGTCTTTTGTACAAGCCATGTAGGTATATGGGGTGGAAATGTGGTGGGAATTGCCATCTCTGCATCCCTCCCTCCCTCCCTCCTTCCCTCTCTCTTTCCCTCTTTCCCTCCTTCCTTCCTTCCCCACTTCTCTCCTTCACTCTCTCACTTTCATTTAAATATTTAAATTTATTATTATTGTTCATGTGTATATGAGGAATGTACAGGGCGCACATACCACGATGCATATGCAAAGATCAGAGGACAACCTTGTGGCAGAGTCAATTCTTTCCATTCCATCCACCTTTGTGCAGGTCTCAGGAAATAAACTCAGGTCTCCTGGCTTGCACATTTTTCTGCTAAACACACACACTCTCTCTCCTCTCCTCTCTTCTTCGCTCTCTAATGTTACAAGTTGAACCCACTACCTCATGCGTGCTAGACAAGTGCTGTACTGCTGACGTGTACCTCCACTTTCTTCCTCAAAGTAAGTGGTTGTGGGCCATCTCTTTTAAGTCTTGATGTTGACAGACGTTAATCTCTGTAATCCTTCTAGGAAATCTCTGTTGCCTTTGCCTTACCACAGAGGCTGTAATGGTGGCTTCTACTTTACCATCTTCAGCCTGATAGCCACCTTTCCTCTTGGCCTTTCTGTTGTTGTTAAAATGAAATTTCTGAGGCTAAGGAAGTTACTTAGCTCAGAGTTCTGAACTCAAAGGAATTCCTCCTGGCGGTTGGTACCACAATGCTAGGTATTCAAGTGACAATGTGAGAATGAATCACTGGACAGAAAACCAGAGAAGCTGGGGTGAACCAGGCTCCTGTGGTTTAGTTTCTATGATGTGCTCTTGTGAGAATTAGTTGGGGCCCATAAGAACTACCTTAATCTCTTCTAAGTGCAATGCTCCTGGCAAGAACTAGCCACTTTTTACTAGCGCCCACTCCTTAAAGATCTCTCTACCTCCCTCTGCCCACACCGAGGACCAAGGCCCATTATAAGATTTTATGAGAATGGAAAATTTATTTAGACTGAGGCATTTGAAGATAGGGGGGCATTTGAGCAAGGAAGTAAGGGTTTGAATGTGAATGCGCCCCCACCCAACACTAGGCTCATATGCCTGGTCTGAAGTTGGTGGAACTGTCTGGGAAGGATTAGGAGGTGTGGCCTTGTTGGAGGAGGTACATCACTGGGGGTGAGGTTTGAGGTTTTAACCTCCTACTTGTAGATCAAGATGGGAGCTCTCAGGTGTTCCTGTTGCCATGCCTTTGCTCCACAAATCCAATTAAAACATTGTTTTATAAGTTGCCTTGGTCATGGTGTTTTGTCACCATTATAGAAAAGCAACTAAGACAGTCTTTAATCCAAGGAGACTCTTGCTTTCTAAGAAGAGAGAGTTCAGCAGTAGACCATTTAGCTACCAAGTCCATGGCCTTGGCTTTGATCTTTGATCTTTACAATACCCATACCTATGCAGAAACAGAATGGGAAGGGGGAGGGAGGGAGGGAAGGAGGGACACACACACACACACACACACACACACACACACAGAGAGAGAGAGAGAGAGAGAGAGAGAGAGAGAGAGAGAGAGAGAGAGAGAGAGAGAGAGAGAGAGAGAGATCAGTAGGTAAACTAGTGAACTAGTTCACCTTGAGGATGTACCCATCAGCAACAGAGCTCATCAGACACCAATACTCCATCTTGGACTTCCTAGCCTTTGAATCATAAGCTAAATTGTAATACCGAGATCATCCAGATCAAGAGACTCTCGAAATGACCACCAGGACTCAATACCAATGCAACATACACAGGGTCCTGTATTACGGGCTCGGAGCTCGGGTCACAATCCTTTCTGACACAGCAGGATAGGAGAGTGACCCTAAGCTTCAAGGGCAATGGGTTTATAAAGGGAAGGGGAGTGTATGGGTCACTTTAAGCAGGTTGAGGGCGGGGAGGCTGGATCTTCAGGGAAGTTGTGTGTCACAGGAATGTCGACCTTTTGGCAGGTCAACTGAGTCTGGAGGGGAAGTTTTTTATTTTATTTTTATTTTTTTATCTTACAGTAACATTCGGAGCTGATTGTATGTAATCACTCTGGTGGAGTTTCTGGAGACTGCTGGCAGGTTTCATTCCCAGAACACAAGGAAAAGGGTCACCCAGAGGACAAGTTCTCATACAGAACATGGATGGCATTAATTTTGCCTTTACAAAATTAGTTTACTTCATGGGAGGCAGAAGCAGGTTCAAGGCCAACCTGGTCTACAAAGTGAGTCCAGGATAGCCAAGGCTACACAGAGAAACCCTGTCTTAAAAAAAAAAAAACAAACAAACAAACCAAAAACCAAAAACAAACAAACAAAAAACCGAAAAACCAACCAAAACAAAAACCAACAACAAAAAAACAAAATTAGTTTACTCAAAAGTGATATTTTTATCATTCCACAGATGGGTGATGTAGAGATTCTACCAGTATGTTTATTCCATGTATGCACTCCAGAACTAGGGAAATTGCTAGATAATGGAAGCTGGGGGGGGGGGGGGGGGGTGTTTCCATTGGACAGACTTTAAGATGGATCTTGGGGGGAAAGATTTTGCATTGATTTACATTTTCAGTTCATAAACTGGTAAGTATGAGAGCCTTTCAGACTCTAAAATGTGGATGTGTATGTCTGCAGATAGAATTCAACATATAAGAAGGAAATCAGACAGCCATGGGAGAAAAGTATCTCTAACCTTAGAGAAAAAGACCTAATTGTGGTGATCTTGACCAATGAGAAAGGCCGCACGAGGAGGTAGGAAGGTCTTTGTGTTTGTGGTTGACTTTGGCTTCCCTTCAAGCCAAGGAGATCAGATCACCATAGCTGACCTGAAGGGAAGCTAGGAATGGGGAGGTACCCATATCGGTCCACTGAGAGAGAAAGGAGAAGGCTTCTGGGAAGTTCTAGGAAGCTTCCATGTTTCAAATGGGCAGACATCAGAAGAGATCCTGTTACCAGACAGGTTCATAAACCTACCATTTCTGTATTTCAGAAGAAGCTAGAAAATAGGAACTGGTAAAAAGGAAAATGGATTTATTTACAGGGCTGGAAAGATTCACAGTTCCTAATACTCTTTCCTGTGGAGTGTTACAACTTTATAGAAAGGATTAAACAAAAGCAGAGGAAATGAGGATACCTATATGTTAACTAAGTTGATAGGTAACTGGTGCTAGTGATGAGAGCTGTAAAAGAAATGTTTCAGGTAGCTAGGGCAGGGACCTAGAAAACTATCTGTCCTGGCTCAAAGTCAGAATGCTCTTGGCTCTGTGACAGCTTTGTCCTTGCCAAAGGCCAGAAATGCCAGAAATGTTTAGGGGAAACTTGTTTGTGTCCTGTTTTTTTGTTTACCCCTCACTTTTCCTTTTAACTGAGCATCCCAATGATGCTGGAAGGTGCTGGAAGATGCTGGAAGCTGGGTGTTGCCTGGAAGCTGCATGTGATCAGGCACCTCGTTGGCCCTTGAAGGTGTAGCCTCTGGGAGGGAGGTACAGGATACACTATGGGGATCTGTGGTTTGGACTGACTAACCCACCTCCTCTTACCTCAGCCCAGTAAAGCCTTATTAGTCCCTTAAATAAAGACTCTTTGTGGCAAGCCACTGGGACCCCCTACCCTCCACCCCGAGGAGTCCCCTCTTTCTTTTAATATCTCTTCTGTAATGGAGCCTCTTTCTAAAGGTCACGTTCTATTGTCTGTGAAATTCATTCTTTAAGTTTGTAGAACAGAGGACCTGGAAGCTCATAGTGGCTTAGGTGGCTGTGGAGTGTCCAGCACCATAGCCCTCTCCACTCCCCAGCTACACTCGCCTGAGATGAATGCCTGTCACATTCAATCTCTCACCCGAGCCTGCTTGTCCCTACCTTACCATGGCTTAGCCTCTTCTTACCCCAGAAGGGATTCCTGGGGACATTTTTATTCTTTGGAGTCTGTTGTCTTAAAGTCCCTATTTTAAGTCGTTTTCTTCCCCTGGACATTATTGTGCCTTTTGGAGACATCCTTTTACAAGAGGGGGCAAAAAAAGCATCTGCAAGACAAAATCAAGACCCCAAGGTCAGCAGGAGGTGAAGATGTAGGAATTAAAGAGTTTCCATTTCACCCTGTGAAGAGGCACTGAA
Source organism: Acomys russatus (assembly GCF_903995435.1). Classification (NCBI taxonomy): domain Eukaryota; kingdom Metazoa; phylum Chordata; class Mammalia; order Rodentia; family Muridae; genus Acomys; species Acomys russatus. The sequence goes on from NC_067137.1 coordinate 87,056,368, forward strand.
ACAACCGGCAGGAGAGAGAGTCACAGGGGGGAGAACCATATAGATACATTTACCAGAAAGGCAGGAAATCAAGGGAGAGTAATTATTCAGTGTTCCAATTAGGGTGAGAAGCTTATTGATGCTTCTCCATAAGGCATAGAGAAGTAGGGAAATGTGAGGAACGGAGACCAAAGAGTGGTTTGTAATTGGTTTTCTGGAAGCTGAGTGGGTCCAGGAGACAGAACAGCTTGTGGAGAAGCTAAAAGAAGGTAAGGGCGGAATTGCAGAGCGAACAAAGGTTATCTTATTATGCAAATAAAGTCCACTTTCAACCCCCAACCTGTCAGCTGCTCTCAGAACTGATGAAATGTATCTCTGGGTCTTGGTGACAATTTACAGTTTGTTTGTTTTTTTTTTTTCTCAAGTGGATAATCTTTCCTGGTTATTTAATGAGATTCCTAGGGAGGGGGATTTAACAAAATTTTATTTCATTGGTTAAGTCAGGGAAGGGACACTTCGGGGAAAGACGATCAAGGAGCTGGAAGAAGGAAAGGTCAGAGGAGCTGGAAGAAGGAAAGGTCAGAGAGCTCTTGGCTCCAAGACTGCTTTTTCAGGTCAGCGTTGTCAACACAAGGCACTTCACAATATCGTTTTCTAAGCACCCGGAGTCATCCGTTTCGCACCTGCACCTACTGCTTCTGGACTTACCACCTGGAGGTAGCACAAGCCTGGACGTGTTTGAGCCTGAACTTTTGGATACTTGCAACTAAAGTATCCTAATCAACAGAATTCAGGGCTGGATTTCCAGAGCCAGCTGGTAGGAGCTTAGTGTTAATGATTTCAGAATTAAAGAGATACACCTGGAATCATCATAAGCTAGTACAGCCAAGACAATGAGGTTATTCATCTTTCTTTGCACATCAGCAGTGACTTACAAACCCAAGGAACCAGTGGCTTTAAACATTACTTCATGGTTATAATTTTTTTTTGAGACAGGGGTGGGGTGGTGGTGGTGGTGGTGGTGGTGGTGGTGGTGTCACATGCTGTAGCCCAGGCTGTCCTGGCACTCAGTATGAAACCCAGGCTGGCCTGGAAGTAACGATTATCCTTGCTCAGGCTTCCCAGAACTAGGATTATACGCATGGTCTACCATGCTTGGCTTTGGGTCACCAATATTGAATTTCTGTATTTTTGTTTGAATCGCTTTGTTCTTCCGAAACTCAAAGTAGAGCTGACTCGGAGCCCCAGTCTTGTTGGTTTGTTTATACTTTATTTGTGTTGGGGGAGTACGGTCTCATGTTTCCTAGATTGGCCTCAAAGTTGCCATAGAGCCGAGAATGATATTGAACTTTGTTTGCCTCCTCCCTCTACCTCCTAAGTGATGGTACGGTAAGCATCTACCACCATACTCAGTTCTAGGCTGGAGGGCAAACCCAGGGCTTTGTGCATGCTAACCCTTTACCAGCAGAACTGTACCCCCAATTCATGCTACTGACCTTGTTTAATAGACAGTTTATTAATCTACCATTCCCCAGGCTCAGTCTTCCTGGAGAGACTGTGCCCAACTAGACAAAAGCTCAGGGCAGACCAGGAAGTCATCAGTCATGGGCCATAATAAAACTGCTCCTGATGCCTGGGCATGGTGGCACACGCCTGGGCATGGTGGCGCATGCCTTTAATTCCAGCACTCCAGAGGCAGAGGCAGGAGGATCTCTGTCAGTTTGAGGCCAGCCTGGTCTACAGAGCAAGTCCAGGACAGCCAGGACTACAAGAGAAACTTTGTCTCAAAAAATTAAACCAACCAAACAACAAAACAAAACAAAAACACACAAAACCCAAAAAAACTGCTCCTGCTGGCTCAGATCCTTTCCAGGCTGACGCCATGGAAACCCAATGGCACACACTTCTTTTGAGACCAGAGTTGGTGTCTAGCTCCTTCTGATGCTCTGGCCTCTGAGCCTCTTTTCCTTTTCTTCAAGGCCCCCTCTCCCTGCCTACTTCTTCTGTGTCTGGTGGTACCAAAGACAGGAAGCTCCTTTATCTTTACACAGCTTCTGCTTCCTGTCTTGAAAGAATTCCTGGGCATGTGTGTGTGTGTGTGAGACAGGGGACTAAAGGCAATGGAAAAATACAGAAAAAGCAAGAAAGCAATATATTGTTTTATCTTAGGTACCTTGGACGTGACTTAGGAGGACCCCATGAGAGAGCTGGGTCTGTGCTGTGCCGCAGCCAGCCAACCAATGGTCATGTAGCAAAGAGAGCGAAGGTGCCATTCCAAAGAACTTTACAGTGTGGCTGCTCAAGTCCTTAGGACATGGCTGGCTCTTTCCTATCTTTAGTCCTAAGGTGTTGTTAAAAATATCTTTTATTTCTTGTGGTCATGCGGTGGCTGTAAGTACTTCACTAGTCATGGGAAAGATGAAGTGGGACCACATCTGGGAAAGGCCTTTGGCTGTCTGAGGGAGGAAGGCCCTGGCTGTGCCCCAGGGTCAGAGCAGTGCCTGTCCTCTCTCCTTCCTGCTCTGTGGGTCGCCCTTCTTACAGCTGCAGCCTGTCCCTGCCATGACATGGGATCTTCTGGCTTTTCCTCTCAGGTAAATCAGCATGGCAGATGTCCACAGTTTGGATTTCCCACCCAGAACTGAAAGGAACTTTAAGATGGTTACAGCCGACTCCCAACCCGCAGGTATAGCCAGGCTCCGAGGGGCCGAGGAAACTGGCTTATGTCACACGCATGAACACGGCCAGGTGCACCTCTTACTCTCATCCTTCCTTTAACAATGTAATCCCCTGGTCTTTCTCTTAATTCGTATCATTTGCTGGGTCCTCGGGGATGAGTTACCTGCGTTATCTTACTGCTGCCTCTGAGGCCAGCATTCTGGACCCAGCCTGCTGACTCCTGCTCTTTCCAGGCTTCTGGGCTGTGAGATTATTAACCCAAGGACAATGAATGCTTGTAGAACTCATGGGACTTAGATATTGGCCTGGGCTTTGTTCAAGTCCTCCATCCATCATTGTAGAGCGTTTCTGAAGGGGGTTGGGACTGTGGGTGTTTCAGAAGGTAGCCTTGGTTATTTCCCGGTTTATGCGCTCTCTCTCTCTCTCTCTCTCTCTCTCTCTCTCTCTCTCACTCTCATAGGGACTCCTACATTACCCCTCTCTGTAGCTGCTAGAAGCATAAACCATTCCACCTTAAGTCAAATCACACAGCAAACAACTCTGAGGCCTTTTGTTTCCCATGGTTTTGAGTGGCTTTATTAATAAGTAATGGCATTACTGTAAAGTTGTCTTAAAATCTTCAACTATGCTGAATGGTAGTACAGAAATGTAACCCCAGCTCTCAGGGTGCCGAGGCAGGAGAATCCCTGGTTCAAGGCCAACCTGGGCTATATAACAAATCCCTGTCTCAAACAACAACAAAAATCCTCAACCACGTTCCAAGTCACTATGCATGTACAGCATTCTATAATTCAAATCATGAGCTCTGTGTGTTTTTGGACACTACCATCCCCCTTTCAGCATGGAAGCTGAGTGGACCATGGTAGATGACCTGCCACAGTCAGCCACTTTTAGAAGGAAGAGTCAGGACCCCAACAAAACAACACTCTGGATTGTAGCACAATGATTTTTGTTTGTTTTCCCACAGACTGATCACATGACCTGCAGAGTCGCTGTGGTGCTGGGATGGGTGGAGCCTTACTGGGCATCCTCCTGTCTGGGGAGCCACCTATCTTGGTAAAAGTCCGAGGAAATATTTGGAGCTTTGGAGGCAGACTGGGAAGGGTTCTGGTGGAAGGGTACCAACGTTTCCACAGAAGTCTCTGTTTACCCCAGGCTCCCCACCTCCAATTCCCATTTCCCCCTCTATCTTAGCTATGGCTATGATTTGAGTGTGTTAGCTAGGAGACATAGTTTCACGTGGTCACCATAGCAGCCTGAGGCATTCTCTTCCTTTTTAGGGACCTTTTATGGAATTCAAGTCAGGTAAAGCCGGATCCTTGGCTTCACCAGAGAAAAGAACTTTCAGGATTGAAACAATTTCAGGACGAGTGCATATGAATTAGACAGAGTTGGTCTTATTAATTAATAATTAATTCGTTTTGTGTGTGTGCATGTGTGTGAGGTAAGTGCGTGTGGCATATGCACGCATTCGAGTGCAGGTGCCTACGTGCATTCTGAGGCTCCAGTTTTTTTGGCTAAGCTGGCAGCCAGCAAGCCCCAGAGATCTTCCCTGCTTCACTCTCCTCGGTGCTGGGGTTATAGACCCATGCCTAGCCTTTTCTTGGGTGCCGGATCCAATCTCCAGTCCTATGTGTGTGCAGCAAACACTGTTAACCACTGAACCACCTCTTCAGTCCCAGCTGTTGTTTAGTAAAAGACATTTTAAGTGTAGATCTTAATCAAGGGGTCTAATGGAAGGAGGTGCTCAGGGAGAAAAGAAGACGTACCGGAGTGTGGGTATGGACTTCTCAGGGGACAGTCGTGTTTATGTGTCCTAGTGATGGCTGTGTATGGGATTTCAGAAGCTTTTAGAATGTCATTGTTCAGCGGGTTTCTAAAGGACCCCTCCCCCTTCCTCTGACTCTTTCCCACTTTTGATAATTGAGATTATAAAGTAGCTCAGGAGGTGCCAGATGGGATTACAGTCAGATGAAAGATAAAACCTGGAGTCACTAGGTTTGCGAAAGTGGGGTTGAGACATGTTCTTTAACTGTGAATGGGTTTCTGGTGAGATTCCTAGCAAATTGCAGGTTTACAGCTGGGGAGGGGGAAAGGCCTTAAGCAAATATTACCACATCGAAATCCTTGATTCTCAGCAGACAAGAGGCTTAACCTGACTCCAGGGTGAGGACTCCTTACCACCCCCCTCATGTTTTTCCTTGCCTTTATATTCTGCTGGATTCCATGACTTGAGCTCTGAGCCTGAAGCAGGCCTCCCACACCAGGCAGCAGCGTTAAATATCTCTGGAGCTGGAGGCGGTTGTCATCCACCCAACATGGATGCCAGGACCTAAGCTCTAGTCCTCTGCAAGAACAGAATGTACTCTTAACCATGCAAGACATCTCCTTAGCCCCCAGTTTTTAAGTTATTTAATATAATATTTTTATTAATTTATTGAGAATTTCACACATATAATGTATGTTAGTCAAAGACTGAATTTTTTTAATTCTTAATTTTTTTCACACAATCTATTTTGACCATATTCTTTCTCCTCCTCCAACTTCTTCCAGATCCTTCTATCTCCCCATCCAAACAACTTCATGTTCTCTCTCTTGCTCTCAAAACAACAACCACCACCACCACCATCACCACAACAGCAACAACCACCACCAATCCAAAACAAAACCCAGTGAAATAATAAAAACAACAACAAAACCAAAAATCAAAACAAATTACAAATTAACCAATGAAACAAAACAAAAAATGCACAAAAATCTTGGGGTCCATCGGTGTTGGCCAGGTACTCCTGGGCATGGGGCCTGCCCTGGAGTGTGGTTGATAAACCTACCCAGTGACAGTCCATTGGAGAAAATGGTTTCTCCCTTTCCCAGAAGACATCAGGTATAAATAGGGTTGGGATTTTGTGTCTTCTTTCCCTTGGCAGTGCTGGCATGTTGTCTGGTTTGAACCAGTAAAGGTCTTGTGTGTGTTGTAAAGGCCACTGTGATCTGTCCTGTTGGGTCTGGAAGACATTGCTTCCTGGAGTCATCTCTCCCCTCTGCCTGTTACCATCTTTTCACCTTCTCTTCTGCATAGACCCCTTAGCCCTGAGGGGAGGGATTTGATAGAGACATCCCATTTAAGACCGAGTGCTCCAAGGTCTCTCAATGTCTGCACATTTTTCTGTTAGCTTCTCTGAAGGGTTGATCTACTTCCCAATCCAACTAGGACATTTATAATATTTACTCCTAACCACAGAGCCCCCACTCCATACAGGATATAAACACACACCCTGACCTGTTCGAAACCTCTCTCTCTCTCTCTCTCTCTCTGTTGTGTGTGTGTGTGTGTTGTTTCTGAGACAGGGTTTCTTTGTGTAGCCTTGGCTGTCCTGAAACTCACTTTGTAGACCAGGCTGGCCTCGAACTCAGAGATATACCTGTCTCTGCCTCCCAAGAGCTGGGACTAAAGGTATGCACCACCACCACCCAACTAGTTCCACACTCTGCACACTGCTCTGGCACATGCTGGTTGTCAAGGTGTTGAGAGTGTTAACAGAAGTTGTCTTTGGGTGGGCGAACGGAAGGTGGGCGCTTCTTTTTATTTCCTTTCTTTACTGCCTGTATTTTGTGATTTGTTTTGTCGTGAGCATGAGTTTCATTTGAACCAAGAGAAGAATTCTTTTTGAATTTTAGAAAATCTAGTTATTACCATGTCTAAGGAAACTTTTCTTGAAGGGTTCTACTGAACTCTGAGCACTCCCTTTAAATGTCACACCCCTTAGCACCCCCTTCCCCGGGCTCTGTGCCATATTTACTTGGGCTTGAGGGTGCTAAGTAGTTGCTCTTAAGGGATTGAGCATTCCTGAGTAGGCAGTTGGCAGCATGGGTAGAGGCTGCATCATCTTTTTAAGAAATAGCTCAAGTATTTCTCTTTCTTTCTTTCTTTCTTTCTTTTGGGGGGGGGGTAGGTGGGCAGGGTTTCTCTGTGTAGCCCTGGCTGTCCTAGACTCCCTTTGTAGAATCACAATGGTCTGCCTGCCTCTGCCTCCCAAGTGCTGGGATTAAAGGCATGTGCCACCACGCCCAGCACACTCAAGTGTTTCTCAGCCTACCTCAGATTTCTACCTACCCTTGAACTGAATCAAAGTATGTGAGAAATTGAGGGTGTTTGGTTAGAGCAGGGCTTGGTTGTACCCAGATGAATTCCCCCTTGTTTCTAACTTTGAGCCCAAGTGGCACAGCATTGCCTAGCCTGTCTTAGGCCCTCACTTGGATTGCCAACACCACAATAAGATTCCTGACACTTAGGTAGCAGCACAGCACAGTCTTTGGGGAACCTAGACTCACTGGGTGGTTTTCTATAAGGACTTCCTGTATCATGGAACTTGGTGGTGGGGGTCCATGTTTTAGCTTATGCATAAAGTTAAGCCCGATCTTTCAAAATCTCCAGATACCCTTAATTTTTTTGGTCTTATTTATTTTGCTTGTTTATCTATTTTTGAGATAGAGTCTCACTATGTAGCCTTGGAACTCACTATGTGGACCAGGCTGTCCTTGAGCTCACAGAGATCCACCTGCCTCTGCCTTCCAAGTGCTGGAATTAAAGGTTTCTGACACCGCTGCCTGGTATGTACTTTTTCCTCACTGGTTTTCCTTAAGCTCTGCATTTGAACCACTAATAAATACTATGATCTTGGGAATGTAGTCTAGGCAGTTTAAAAACATCAGAAAAATCCACATCTAAGCTCAAGGCTTGGGTATTTGATGAAGATCCATTTCCTGGTTCCTAGGGAGCTTTTTTCCTTCCTCGCTATGTTCTCACAGGGTAGGAATAAGGGGACTGTGTGGAGTCTCTTAGAAGGTCACTATCAAGACCTAGTTACCCCCTCCCCCCACCCCTCCACCCCCAGTCCCACCTTATTTTTCAGAGTTTGGCAGATGGCCTGGCTTTGGGTCCCTGGGCTGGTGCAGGTGCTGCCTCCGGATGAGAGCAGATGGACCTCAAGATCAAAGGTTCCATTTCTCATGGCAAGGCAGGTGTGCTAGTGTAAGGGCAAAACTAATGCCATATTTATATGCAGTGTATATTCTGCAATGAATGATGGTCTGTATGAGAACCTGTCCCCTAGGTGACCCATCTCCGTGTGTTCTGGGGATGACACCTGCCAGCAATCCCCAGAAACTCCACCGGAGCAATTATGTACAATTAGCTCCCAATGTTCCTCTGAGATAAAAAAAAAAAAAGACTTCCCCTCCAGACTCAGCCTCCACCCAACCTGCCTAAAGATGGACATTCTTGTGACCTACAACCCCCGCTTCCCTTTATAAACCCATTGCCCTTGAAGCTCGGAGTCACTCTCCTATCCTGCTGCATCAGGAAGGGTTGTGATCCGAAGCTCTGAGCCAGTAGTACAGGGCCCTATGTATGTTGCAAGTCCTGGTGGTCTTTTTTTGGGGGGGGGGGGCTCTTGACCTAGGTGATGTCGGTACTACACTGAGTGATCTTGGTATAACACTAGGGCCAGATGTGGAAAGAGTTTTCCACAGAATGTTACAGTTTGTCTCTTTTAGATAGAAATTGCTGCTATCAGACAATTGTGGAGACTCTACAATCATGTGATGCCAAAATGTTACAGTTCTTCGTTAAGCCGCTGCGCTAAGCGTGGCAGTGGATGTGGACAGATACTCGGCCAGAAGGCTTCAGCAGCAGTCAGGACTGAGCTAGCTGTGACGCTGGAGTGGATTTTCCGCAGCTACCAAGGCAGCTTCAGCTTGGCTGCCTTGACCCCCAGTCAAGCCCCAGGTGTCCAGCAGTGATCTTTTCCCAGAATAAATGAAGTCTCAGATGGTCATGGTGGAGGAATGGTGAGACAGGGCAAGCCAGTCAACTTTTTTTTTTTTTTTTTTTTTGTGAATCAGGGATTTATAAGCCTTGGGTAGTGGGAAGGGGTTTGAGGGTGAACATGTCTGATTTTCTAGGGCTAGAGTGCTTGGGATACTTGATTTACACACAGTGGTACAGTACCTCATTTACATGCAGTAGCACGGGGTCTTATTACAAGAAGGAGAACACAGTGCTTAATTATCCTGTGGGTGGGGGAAGAACTTCCAGATTCGATTAAAGGCCATTTTCTGAAGGCTAGGCTCTGCTTAGCATAGGGTGAGGTATTTTCAGGAATCTGCAGGTGCTTGCTGAACAGGTTCTATCAGGAAAGGGTTGGGCCTGTAATCTTCCCTGAGGGCTTTGTGGTGCTCTTTAGCCCAGATCAGGCAAAGAGAGAACCCCTGCTGAGGGGGGGTCTGTTGTTACAGACCAAGCTCAGTTGGCTATCTGGATGTGCCAGAGCCCGATCTCTCAAGCAGTGCCCCACACCATACCCAAATACTATGATCTCTTGGGTGGGATTTCAGTGTATGAATTTTGGTAGGGCATAGACACTTAGAACACAGCAGTCACTTACCCCAGGAGCCAGGGTTTTTTTTTTTTCCCCCCACTATATGGGAGTGCCTTCCCATTAGGACTTTTCATGAGGAGTTAATCAAATAATGGTGTGGATTGCATTTTAAAAGTTCACTAAATGTTAGTCAAGGTTATTGTTTTAATAATAATTACTATAATAACTGCACTTGGACTTTTTACCTCTATAGAAGAGTTCCACCTCATATCCATCCATGTCTTTCCCAAATGCATTCATCTGTCACACAGTAATAGTGTGCTGTGCACATATGTTTGTAACAATACAACAACTCTTAGATAGCATAGACTGTGAGCCAAGCTTTGTTCTACATGCTTCCTATGAAAATTCATTTAATTATCCCAATAATGCTGGGAAGTAGGTATTATTATTCTTCCTATTTAAACTGTGTTTGTGTGTGTGTGTGTGTCCAAAGGACAGCTTCTGAAGTGATTCTCTAATTCTGCCACAAGTTCTGGAGACTGAACTCAGGTCATTAGAATTGTAAGGCAAGTACCTTTTGCTGAGCCGTATTGCCAACCCTGTTATCTCTATTTGGTAGAGAAGAAAACTGAGGTGTGTAGAAGTTAAACAGCTTGTGTAAGGTCACACATCTAAAAAGTGAGAAAGCTAGAGCTTTTCATTCTAGGGAGCATGGCTCAGAGGAGGATGGGAATTAAATACTAACTGTACCTAAAGGTAGCCAAGAGGGTTGATAGGACCCTCTAAGAAGACCACCCACTTGTGATCAGCTCCGGTCCCACCGGAAGTCTTTGTGGCAATCTGTAAAATCAGTAAGTAAGCTGAGCACATTGCACACGCCTCTTGGCCACAGGTCCTCCTTGCCCATTGCTGGCCAAGAAGACGGAATGTGGTGGGGTGGATAAAAATATACCCAAATTCTATTTGCAAAAAATATTCAAGCTGTGAATTGGAAGCCAAGCTGATTTACATAGCAAGGTCAAGGCCAGTCAGGGCTATACAGCGAGACCTTGTCAAAAAAAAAAAAAAAAGCCTGGAATCCCAGCATTCTGGGAGGCAAAGGGAGGCAGATCTCTGTGATTTCAAGGCCAGTCTAGTCTACAAAGTGAGTCCAGGATGGCCAAGAGAAACCCTGTCTCAAAACAAAAAAAAAACAAAAACAAAAAAAAAAAAAAAAAAAAAAAAAGAAAGAAAGAAAGAAAAAGAAAAAAGCACACAGCCTGTTGAATGTGGGTTGGTCCTTACTGGGTCATCAGTTGTTCACAGACTGGCTTTTTTGTTTTTTGGCTAAGCTAGGAAGGTGGAACCTTACACCACAAACACATTTGTTCTCTCTCTCTTTCCTCCTGAGTGCACGTCCCACATCCCACATTCCAGCCCTCCCTGGCTTCAGGGGCCTGATGCTGCAGAGCAGTTAAACTTGGATTATAAAAAAATAGTCCTCGTATCCTGAATATCAACTTGAAATAAGTAATTAGGAAATTAAATTAATTGCTAAAACAGCCTTAATCTAAAAGTTTAATTATATAAACACATAGTTAAAGTATATACGTTTGTTTGTTGGTGTGTTGAGACAGGGTCTCACTGTGTAACCATGGCTGGTTTGGCACTCGCTCCGCAGACCAGGGTGGCCTCCAACTCTGCCATCTGCCTGCCTCTGCCTGATGTGATTAAAGGCTGGCACTACCATGCCTGGCTATATATATTTTAAAGGTAAGCTGGGTGAAGTATCTTATGCCTGTAATCGTAAAACTCAACAGGAGGCTGACGCAGGAAGATCTCTAAGAGTTTGAGTTCAGCCTGGGGCACATAGTGAGTCCCAGGCTGCCCTTTATGGAGAGAAACACTGTCCAACCCCACTTGGGAGGCAGAGGCAGGCAGATCTCCATGAGTTCGAGGCTAGCCTGGACTACAGAGCGAGTTCCAGGACAGCCAGAGCTGGTACACAAAGAAACCCTGTCTCGAAAAACAAACAAACAAATCAATCAAACAAACAAACAAAAATCACTGCTTAATAATTACCCTACTGCGTGGCATGCTATTCCACGCTCATTTTTACATTTAGTGACATAACTTGCTTGCATTCAGCCATGGTGGGACCATTTACACCAGTGGAATCAGCAAACACCTGGAGTCAGCACCTCCCCCAAAGCCACCCTCACGTCCCAGGTATCACTGACCTTAGTTAGAGTCATATTTGGTGTTTGGAACCCTGTGTTTCAGAGGAGTGGCTCCACTGAGAGTCCTTGGATTTTATGTTGGAGAAGAGGAGAAGGAGAGGGAGGAGGAGGAGGAGGAGGAAGAGGAGGAGAAGGAGGAGGAGAAGGGGAGGAAGAGGAATGGGGAGGGGAGGAAGAGGAATGGGAGCAAGAGGAAGAGGAAGTGCTATTGTATTGGGCAAGGTGAGGCAAAACCAGACAGGACCTGCCTAACGCTCCAGTTCCTGAGTTAGGCCAGTCCTACTTGGGCTTGTATGTTTTATTTTAATTTTATTTTTAAAAAAGATTTATTTACTTATTACATATACAGTGTTCTGCCTGCATGTACACCTGCAGGCCAGAAGAGGGCACCAGATCTCATTCTAGATGGTTGTGAGCCACCATGTAGTTGCTGGGAATTGAACTCGAGCTCTGGAAGAGCAGGTGGTGCTCTTAACCACTGAGCCATCTCTCCAGCCTGGCTTATATGTTTTAAATGCAAACTTACACATAAGATTTTTAAATAAATTCTTCTAATAGTTAAAGAAATTGAAAGTGACCAATCTGAGCTAATCCTTCTATTTTACTATTCGGGAAATGAAACTTTACACAGTTCAGGTCCAGAGCACTGTGAATGCCCCTGAGCCTCCTAAGCACGCTTCACTGCCTCATCTAAAGGAGGCCACTGGGGACAGTCTCCTGCAGAAAGCAGCCTGCAGCCTCTCTGGCTGAAGCTGCTGGAGACTTCGGCTCCTCACAGATCTCCGTGCTTGTGGGAGCCACAGGCACTCTTGGCCCCGGACACAGCAGACTCGCCAACAAGTCTGGCAAATGCTGTCTCCCATTAACAAAAAAAATTTAGGACTACCAGGCTTCCTGGCTGACTTGAGGTCAAATTGAAAATCTGACTTCCACAGGCAGGCTTTTAAGTTTGTTCTCAATTTTTGCTTGTTAAAGTTTTAGAAAAACAAACACAACTAGATAAACCCATACTGGTTATGTTGCTTTGTATTAAGCGGAGCCAGAAATGGGTATCAAGGCTGGCCAGAGGGAAAGAGGATATGGCTTGGCTGGAGAGATGTGAGCAATACGATATATACCAAGGAGAGTGTATATCACTGATTGTATACAGGGGAGGGTTGTGGAGGGAATGTATACAGGGAGTGTGCATCTAGGAAAAGTGCACGCAAGGAGGAGTATATACAAAGGAAGTATATACGGGGCATGTATACAAGGGGGTGTGTGTACAAGGGAGAATTATATGGGGTGGGGAGTGTATACACCAGGTAAGTGCGTGTGCAGTGGAGTGTATACAGTAGAGATTATATAGAGAGGAGAGTGTATATAGAGGAGTGTGTATGCAGTGGGGGGCAAACACAGGGGAGAGGCGACAGAGTGGAAAACATCAATGGAGCGGATAGACATTTAAAACAATCATTTTCAGAGGCAAGAAACTGAGTTCCAGTTGTCCAGGGGTATATGATAAAGTCTTGCCAATTGCTTCCCGCTGACCAAATTTGATTTCTTTTGCTTCCAGTTAGTTTTACTGTTTCATGTAGTCTCAGTTATACAGTGCTTAATGCACGCATGAATGTCTTTCACAGCACATTTTTGTGCTAGCACCATGATGACAAATTTCAGAATAAGCCTTAAATTAGTTGTTTGAAACTGCAGTAACAAAATGCCACAGGCCAGGTGGTTTAAACAACAAAAATGTATCTGTGTATAGTTGTAGAAGCCAGAAGTCCAAAATCTAGGTGTCAGTGGCAGGGTTTCTCCACGGCTTGCAGATGGCTGCCTTCACATGTAATACTCACACTGTACATCCTCTTTTCATTCAGTGTGTGTGTGTGTGCGTGCACACACACACACACACACACACACACATGCACACACACACACACACACACGCACACACACACACACACACGCACACACACACACACACACATGCACACACACACACGCACACACACACGCACACACACACACGCACACACATGCACGCGCGCCACAGCACATATTTGGTAGTCAGAGGACAACTTGCAGAAGTTGGTTCTCTCTTTCCACCATGTGGCTTCCAGGGATCAAATCCAGGCCATCAGGCTTGGGGACAAGCACTTTTGCCCCAGAGACATTTTTGCTGGCCCTAACGTCTTTTACTTATGAGAACACCAGGCACATTGGATTGGGGCTGGCTCTAAACACCTTATTTTAACTTAATCAGTTCTCTAGGGACATTTTCGTGTCCAGTTGCAGTCTGATGTGCTAGAGGTGAGGACTTCAGTATGTTAACTTTAAAGAGATGTAACTGGGCTCATAACAAACCTTCAAGAGCTGTTTTACCTCTAGTGCACGGATGTGACCCCAGTCACAGAGTTGAACATAAAGGGCCCCTTTTCGTTGACACTGAGAGTTTTCATCATCTACACACATTTGCAGTTATGCCAGGGTTGGGAGCCTAAAGGAGAAGTAAGTGCCTTTAAAAAACAAAGCAAAACAAAAACAACAAACCCCCAAACATAACTCCCCCCAAAAGAAACCCCAATGTACATTGACTTAAATTTTTTTGACACATCCATTTTTCTCCTCCAAATTGCACTTTTTTTTTTTTTTTTTCTTTTACAGAAGGTGATTTTTCACATGTGGGAAGTCCCCAAGCAATGCTCAATATTAGCAGACTAGTGACTAATACAGCTATGAGTGATTTGGAAGTGGATACCACAGCTGAGCAAGGCTGAAAGTTAGCTAACTTGATCACTGATCAAAGCAAGGAGAGCATTAAATGTCAAGTTGTCTCGTGTGTGTGTGTGTGTGTGTGTGTGTGTGTGTGTGTATTCTTGTCCCAAGTCATCCATTCCTCCATCCCTTCCCCAGTCCACCAGTGTTGGTTGGACATCTAAAGCAGGCTGGGAAGGTGAATACTATTGTCCTGTCCCTGCCTTTATCAGTTTACAGTTGAAGCTGGGTGTGGAGGCACATGCTTCAATCCCAGCAGAGGCAGGTGGATCTCTGTGAGTTCTAGGCCAAAGTGGTCTACAAAGCGAGTCTAGGACAGCTAATGCTACACAGAGAAACCCTGTCTCAGAAAAAGCAAAAAAAACAAATACGGTTGAGATGTACCAGCTATTAGGGAAAGTGACTCACAGATACACAGGCTCTATCTTACAAATGGAGAAGATTCTAAAGGTCATGACCAATACTTCTCTTCTGGCCAAGACTAGTTGATTTATCCAATTCCAGAAAAGACTTCAAAGTCTGTGGCATAAGACTAGGGTATGGAGGGAGAGATGGCTCAGTTGTTGAGAGCACTAGCTGCTCTTGCAAGGAACCTGGATTTGGTTCCTGGCACCCACATGGTGGCTCACAGCCACCCGTAACTCTGGTCCAGGAATATAATACCTTCTTTTAACATCCACAGGCACCAGGCTCATATGTGGTGCACAAACATACCTGCAGGAAAAACACTCACACACATAAATAAATACATTTAAAGTAGCATGACTTTGTATGAAATGAAGTGAAACACCCTGACAGATACACATTCAAAGATGAACTTTAGGTATTCTTTGGATGACCTGTGCAGACTAAAGTAAGAAAAACTATGGTGTGTGCTTTTCTTGTCCTTTGTTCTATGTGAGTACAAGCCAGGAGACGATAAGACTCAAGGTGTGAACCCGGGTGTAGTGGTGCGGGTCTGGAACCTAAATACTAGACCTAGTATCTGAGGTGGGGGGATTGGGAGTTTGAGGTCAGCCAGCCCTACATAGTGAGACCCTGTCTCAAGAAACAAAGTAAAATAAAACAATTTAAAACGTGTTCTTTATAGTTTTAAACATTCTTTGTTGAAGTAAGTATTTTAAAGGGAAAGACAATTTAACCCAAACCACTACAATACTCAGAGTTATAGACGCTAAAGACCATGACATAGAGTAAACATTTGCATGACAAAATAGAGGAAACAAATGGAAATAATTGGACCAAATCAGGACCAAAACCCAAGCTCTATGTCTGGTATCTGAGGCATGCAGTATGCGGAACTATGGAGGGCATGAACAGCCCTGTCCTTACAGCCTGGCTGTTTGTGGTTCAGGTGGCCTCTGTCTTGCCCTGACTCCTACGCTTTACCTGTGGCTTTTTCCTTGGCAGATGCTACATATCTTGGCATCTCAAACTTCCTGGGTCTCTATTGCAGCCTACGCCTCATAGGTACAGATGTATGCATGTGTTTCCTGACCTTGCAGGCTTTTCTTTGCAATCTGTAGACGCCTACATGACTCTTTAACTCTTGCGTTTTATTATTTCTGCATCGTGTGGACAATGCCGTGCTCTGCCATTAGCTCACATGGTAGCTGGGCCCCTTAACCCACAGCTACCGTGCTTCTGAGGACCCAGGGAAGCATTTCTCTAGTTGGCCTTGTGTGAACAGGATATCCCCGTGGATTTATTTTCTCAAGAGAAAGTCTTTGAAATGAGTTTTTAATTATATCTGGGAGCCTGGGAGAGATGAGATCTGGCCAATTTTGAGATGCCTTAAAGGTATCCTTTCTACTATTGTTCTGATATAAAACACTTTACTTTTTTCTATAGGTACATGTACTGCTTGTATGCAGGGGTGTGTGTGTGTGTGTGTGTGTGTGTGTGTGTGTTAGATGACAGCCTTGAGTGTCATTTTCAGGAATACAATTCATCTCCTTTGAGACACAGTTACTCATTGGCTTGGAGCTCACCATTTGGGCTCCAGTTACTGGCTTACCAGTGTGCCCCAGGGATCTTCCTGTCTCCACACTGCTAATAGTTGGAACACAAGCATACATCACCATACCTGACATTCTCACATGGGTTCTGAGGACCAAACTTACAAGCAAGCATTTTGAGACATTCAGCCAGCCCCATCTATTTAGGTGGTCTAATCTCTTCAGAAACCATGTTTTCTTCAGCCCAGTTTTACACAAGCTTTTCTGACCAAATTATGAGTTTTCTGAGTGTTTCTACTCTGATTTGGTTCCTGACTCTTTCTGTAAACCTAGTTAAAAGGAGCTAGCAATAACCATGCCACGTCCTGAATACTGGACTTGCTTTGGAATAATACCCCCAGATTAATTAGTCCATTATCTTCAAACTCAGCCTTTCTCAAAGTCTCAGGTCATGGCTAAATGCAGCCAAGTTCTTTGTCAGCATATAGCACAGGTGACCTATGCCATAAGCCCCCCAACCGAGTCCTCATTTTCCCCTGAAATCTCACCAGCACAGTCTTCATTGTCTTGATTGCTACCAGCATTCGAGACCGCTGAAGGTCCACTAGACTCATCCATCACGCTCTGTTTACAGCACTCTCAGCATCCTCTCTCCCGCGTCTCCAGACTTTTCCAAGCTCTTCCCATAAGCTAGTTCCAAAGGCTTAAGAACATGGTCAAAGTCTGGTGTAGTGGCGCATGCCTTTAGACCCAGCACTCAGGAGGCAGAGGCAGACAGATCTCTGTGAGTTCGAGGCCAGCCTGGTCTAAAGTGAGTCCAGGACAGCCAAGGCTACACAGAGAAACCCTGTCTCAAACAAACAAACAAACAAACAAAACAAACAAACACATGGTCAGAACTATTAACAACAATTCTGTGTCTCTGCTAACAATTTTTTTTTTGTTTTTGGTCACTGCTAGGAAGGATTTATTTTGGTTTGTGGCTTTATTGTTTTGGAGCCTGTGGTGAGGTAGAACAGCACGGTGGGAGGAGCTTATGATAGGGACAACTTATCTTTTGGTGTATAGGAATCATAGAGAACAAAAAGGCCAGGGATGAAATACCTCCAAGGATCCACCCACCAATAACCTGCTTCTCCCAGTTAGGCCCCGCCTCTTAGATTTTCCAGCACTTCCCAAAAATAGAACACCACCTGGGGTCGAGCCTTCAATACATCAGATATACCAGAGTTTTAGAGAGATGCTTCATATCCCAACCCTAACAACACTCTAAATGGAAAAACATTTATTTTTATTAAATTAGGTCTTTAAAAATTCATGAACGAAGAGTTCAGTTTGTAGAGTGCTGGCTTGGCCTGTCCAAAACTCTGGGTTTGATTGCAGGCTCCACCTAAACTGGGCATGGTGGTACCCACCTATAATCTCAGCAAGTGGAAGTTGGAGAAAGGAGGATCAGAAGTTCAAGGTAATTGTTAGCTACATAGTAAGATCAAGGCCAATCTTAAAAAAGAACTTCATGGGTGGGTTAGAGGAACACATCTTGGGCTATGCCTCCAAAACAAAACAAAACAAAACAAAAAACAAAAAATAAAAAACAAACAAACAAACAAAACCCAAACCAAAACAACAACAACAACAACAAAACCCCAGCAGAGTTATTAGAATCCAGACTCAGTAGAGGAAATGGAAGCCCTGCATCCTTGGTGAGACAATGAGAATCACAAGTTCAAGGCCAGCCTGGGCTCGGTAACACGATTCTGCCTCACCCAAGGGGGAAAAATTAACAACAACCAAAAAGATCTGTTAGTGTGGTTTCTACCTGTGTAATTACTGAGAAGCTACCGCCAGACTCTAGAACCTTACTTAAATCCAGGGTTGGGAAGCCACTTCCTGGGACAGGTTGTGCCTGCTTGATCTGTGTGGGCAAAAGTGAATGCCTGTGCCCTGCTTACTGCCTCTCTGTATCAGGAAGCCAGTAACGGGCTCTGGGACTTTTATTAGCAATCATGCAAAAATCTAATGTGTACAGGCTTGCCCAGGAACAGCAGACATAAGAAACCACACACCTCAAGGGGTGCACTGATGTACATCCTTCCATGTGAAGGCTGCCATGCACTACCCCATTGGTGGCACATGCTTGCTCGTCTTCCATTCTGCCATAGGCTCCTTCCTTGAGGGAGGTGTGAAGCTTATGGTAGTCAACTTTGGAAGAAGAAACTTCACAGGCATGGGCCAGCCCTCTTGCCCACAAAACAAAACACAAAAACCAAAAACTAAAAAACCAGTTTTTTTGCATTGTATATCTGTTGTGCTCTTTAGAGTTGCCTGAAACTGGCTGAATAAATGGGCCCAATACTGGGGTCCAATATTAAAATGTTCATTTGCCTACATAGCTTATAACAGATATGTTAGAAGTAAGGGGAATGTTTTGATCTCTATGTGTCAGCTTACTTTTTCTCTCTTTATCAAGGGATCTGGTCCAGAAACTAGGGCTGGAGAAATGGTTTAACGTCGTGCTGTGCTGCTGGCCAACACCTGGCTCTCACGACACCTCTTGTTTTGAAGTGCTGGCAGCTTTGAAAGCATTTCACATTTGTATCTCTGTGATCGTCACAGTAACGAGGCAGGGTATCAAGAGCTCGGGATATGGCTCTTTCCATTTCCTAACTTCTTTGTGTTATGACACACATAGGAAATTGGGAAATATGTACACAGAGACCCACAAACATACACGCATATAATAATTTAAGAAAGGTATGCGGCTGCCAGGATTCCTGCTGCTCTGAGGCCTGGCTTGTTGGGTTGTTCAGAGCTGTCCGTTCTCCACCAGCTGGGCAAGTCCTATCTTTGGGAAGGGTGTGAACTAGCTCAAGGCTACAAGGTTACTAAATGTGGTGGTTTGAATGGAGATGGCCCCCATAGGCTCATAGGTTGCAACACTTTGTCCACAGCTGGTAGAACTGTTTGGGAAGGATTAGGAGGCGTGGCCTTACTGAGGAGGTGTGTCACTGGGCGTGGGCTTAAGGTTTCAAAAGCCCATGCCATTCCCAGTTACCTCTCTCTCTGCCTTGCCTCAATTGGTAAGCTCTCAGCCGCTGCTCTCAGTATGTCTCCTGCTTACGGCCACCCTCTCTGCCATGACGGTCTTGGACTCTAGCCCCCTGGAACCATGAACCCCCAATTAAATGTTTCCTTTTTTTTTTTTTTTTTTTTTATAAGTTTCCTTCAACATAATGTTTTGCCATGGCAAGAGAAAAGTAACTAAGACCCTAACTAGGTGTTTAAGTCCAGATCCTCTGAATTCCAACCCAAACAACTTCAAACACAGTCTGTAGTGGGAGAAGCCTTTATTACCAGCACAAGTCCTCATTATCGCTTAGAAGGTCAGAGAGGGTTCAAGCCTGGTTCCTTATTCCCAGCTGTGTACACTGGATCATTTTCTACCCAGATATACAGTCTGCCTCCTGACATGCCTTCTCCGGTCTGAACCAGAGCAGATTGCCCTGGTTACATTCTAGACAGGTGAGATAGTAACCCCCTTTTGCCTTGCACCCTACCATGGGTCTGGCAATGTTTGTTAGGCAATCCAAATGCAGGTTTGCTTCTCAGTTCATGAGAGGATCTCCTCTTTTGTGCGCAGAGCAATAGGTCCTCCGCTGACTAATAGTGTTGCCAAGCAGGGGACGTATGAAAAAAAATGATAGAAAGAGACTTTAAGCTTTCTTGTTGTTGTTTTGTTTCTGGGAATTGAATATAGAATCTTGTACACACTAGATGTGCTGGTTGATTGGTCAGGGGGTTTTGTTTATTTGTTTGTCAATTTGACACAAGCTAGGGTCATTTGGGAAGAGGAAACCTCAACTGGGAAAATGCCTCCATCTGATTGGCCTGAAGGCAAGTCTGAAAGCATTTCCTGGACTAAATGAAGTAGGAGGGCCCAGGCCACTGTGAGGGGTGCCACCCGTGGGAAGGCCATCCTGAATGAAGAAAGCAAACAGAGCAATCAGTAAGGAGCACTCTTCCCTGGCTTCTGCTTGAGTTCCTATCTTCCTGTCTGTCTCCAGGTTCCTGCTTAAGTTCCTGTCTTCCTGTCTCCAGGCTCATTGCTTGAGTTCCTGTCCCAACTTTGTTCAAGTTGGCTTTCGTCAGTGTTTTGTCATAAGAATAGGGAGCAAACTAGGATACCGCGCAAAATGCTCTACCAAGGAGTAAACCCTCAACCATTCTTTAACCCTTTAAATTCAAAGTTCCCATGCGTATTTAGGCACCATTTTATTTATGGTAGGGTCATTCCATTTTCCAAGAAAAGACCTGTATTAGTTGAAGTTCTTACTTTGTCTTTCTTGCCTTAATTGGGCCCACAGTTCATTTATTTCTTAAGTATCTATTGTGTCTCCACTATGTGTCAGGCGTATTTAGGTGTAATGGATAGTTTAGTAGATAACACAGTCTATATTCATGGATCATGGAGTTTTATTCAATTGAATTGTCTTCCCCCCCCCCCCCCCGAAACAGCTCTGTGTAGCCTTGGCTGTTCTGGACTTGCCTTGTAGACCAGGCTGGCCTGGAACTCACAGAGATCTGCCTACCTCTGCCTCCTGAGTGCTGGGATTACAGGTGTGCACCACCACACCTGGCTTGGAATTGTCTTTAAGCCTCAGGGGGTTTGTTTGGTTTTGGTCTGGCAGGGCTGAGGTTGGAACTCACAGCTTCACAGTGCTAAGCAAGCCTTCTACTGAACCACAGATTCATCCGGTTTAAACTGGAACGGGAGCTTAAAGACACAGAGCGCCATCCTGCTACTCTCATGCTTGATCCATTCCTCTCTGCCTGTCTTTCCCTCACCAACCAGCTCAACAACAATGTGTGTGTGTGTGTGTGTGTGTGTGTGTGTGTGTGTGTGTGTGTGTGACATGTCCTCATGGAGCCTCTCCAGAGTGTACCGCTCTGATTTTCATAGGAACAAGAACTCTTGTTTTTCATTCATGTATCATTGGTTTTCACAGTAATTAAATTGTATCATTAAAATTACAAGCGTAATGGCAGACGTGGCCTGTGAGCAAATAGCACTGACCTCTGGTGAACACTCAGCTCAATTTGTAAAACAGAAGCGCCTGAGAGGACCTCTCTTAGCTGAGCACTGGGCATGCAGGGCATAAATGCATTTTACAGAGGCAGAGGGGCATTTGCTGGCCTAGTGATGGGTTAGGTCCAGGGCAGGTTCAAAGGCTTCTGCCTTCATTGTCCATTTCAGTTCAGCTGCAGAGTGGGCTTTGATGGACTTGTGCCACTCTCACTGAAGGGCTCAAACATTCAAACTCTTCCCTCCCCCTTCCCCTCCTTCCCCTCCCCTCCCTTTCACATCTCTTTTCTTCCTCTGCCTTTTCTTTTCAAGGTCTCACTGTATAGGTCAGGATAGCCTCAAACTGTGTATCTTTGGTTAGCCTTGGATTCACAGTTCTGCCTCTGGCTTCTCAGTGCTGGGATCAGTAAGCACACACCACAGCCCAGTTCAAGCAGTTATTTTAGAGCTTTATTAAGGTGAGGAAAACAGGGGCTATACTTAAAAAAATTTTTTTTTTATAAAAACCATACATCTTTTTATTGTTAAGTCAAAGAGGTATCAAAATTAAAGCAAAACTTATAGGGCAAGACTTAACAAAGCTACTAAGGAGCATCAAAGGAAGTGAAAATGGAGCTAGGCGCAGGGCGGTTATGAATTAATGGGCACAGGAAGGAATAGGAGGGGGAGAGCAGTGAGAATGCGCTGAGGACACTAGGGGAGGATCTGGTCTTACTTTGATCTCTCACAAGCGCCCAGGTAAATGAAGAATGCGGTAAGATTTCTAAACTCCACTACGTGCTTAAGAGTCATCCTCGCCATTGGCGCTGTCGCTGTCACCCTCTCCTTCCTCAGCCTCTTTCTCATCATCCTGATCAACTCCAGCTGGTCATGCTCCAATCCTCATTGTCGTCATCATCCAGCAGGTCGTCCTCCTCAGCAGAGTCATCTGCCCCTGCTTCAGACTCCGTCTTCACATTAGTCTCCTTCTTCACAGAGGCTGCTCGGCTCTTCTTCGGACTTTTCGAAAAGTTCTTCATCTCTACTGCTTGTTTACTTTGTTCTTTTTCAATTTTTTTCCAGGCTTTCCAGCAGAGAATGTTTTATCTGAGTCAGCTCCTTCTTAATAGCCTGAAGGTCGTCACCTTTCAACTTTCCAGACTTGGAAGAAGATCCCCGTTGCCCACTCTTTGAATTGAATCCACTTTTGCCCCTCCGTGAAGTGTTTCCTGACACACCCTGGCGTGTAGAAGGCACCACAGCTCGAGCAATAGGAGGAGGAGGAGGAACACGTGCTGGGTAACTGTACATCCTGTCATAATAATCCTGTTGAAAGTCATAGTCCAAGTCAAATGAAGAACCGTACATCTCTGCTGCAGATTGTTTCACACCTGCTTTTCCTCGGTTCACTTCTGGCTCTGCAGCCTGGTTAGTATCTAAAACCTGGCCAGCAATCATTCTGCCATCCTCTCCGGCTACAGCAGCCCGGGCATTTCTTTCATTAACATACCGGATGAAGGCAAAGCCCTTATGCACAGAGCAACCCACAATTTTGCTATACTTTGAAAAGATGGCCTCCACATCAGACTTCTTGACCACAAGAGTGTTGAGATTCCCAATGAATACACGGGAATTCACGGATCGAGGATCTGTCTTGTTGGTAACATTGCTAGCCATCTCCTTTGATGATAAGGTATCTCACAAAGCTGAAAACAAGAAGAAGAAGAAAAGAGAGAGAGAGAGAGAGAGAGAGAGAGAGAGAGAGAGAGAGAGAGAGAGATATGAGACTGCCTCCCATACTGCGGGTCAACACCGAGATGCCAAAGCCACAGCAAACTTTTTTTTTTTTAAAGCCAAGTTTTATTTTGCTTTTTAAAAATCTGTGAAGCACAGCTCTGTCTGGCCTTTCATGTACTGCCCTGTTTCTCTGCAGTCTTCCCTAGCTTATCTCCTGGTTAGGCCCCACCCTTCTTCCAGTAGCAGTGCGTCCTTAGGATAGCAAAGTCCCCACCCAGCCCCTTTCTGTGCCTCTCAAAACCCATGCCTCAGAGTCCAGCTGAGAAGCGTCACAGAGCAGACACAAATCCTGGTCTATGGACGGGGTAAAGGAGAATCAAGGGAACCTTGGCTTCATCTCCTATCAAAAGGCATATGAAAGTCATCACACACACACACACACACACACACACACACACACACGAGAGACAGAGAGAGAGAGAGAGAGACAGAGAGAGAGAGAGAGAGAGAGAGAGAGAGAGAGACAGTTGAATTTCACAACTGTCACCTCTGCCCCCACTAGCTGAAAACTTCCCTTCCAGAACAATCCAGGACCAGTGGCCCTGGGCTCAAAGAGCATGTGATCTCTGAGCTTCTCCCTGGAATGAAGCACTCTGTCGGTCCTCTGCAATTAAGCAGAGTCACTTGTGTAATGGGGAAGAAGAGTGTGGTCTGTCCCCACGGTGCCACCTCTAAAGAGCAAGACAAACAAACAGGCAGCCGCAACAAATAACAGACTGTCCTAGGTCCCATGGTGCTTCTGAAGTGACAATAAGGTGGTAGAGATCATTTAATCCCAGCAGCTACAGGTAATGAAGTTAAGGCGACCGGGCACAACGACCTGCAAAGGACGGGGCTTCCTGCTACAACGCTGGGCAGAAGCCTCTCCTATTTTGTCATCTACTGCCACCAAGACACCAGCTGTTTTCAAAGTGTGGTTGCCAAGCCCCCCGGGTTCTGGTCCTATTTTAAGCGTGCCTAAAGTCAGAAGTGCTTTTATAAGGATATGATGCTGATGTGTTTTTCACTGTTTGGTGTCCTCACTGATAGAGGACAGAGCCAAAGTACTGGTGAGTAGAACTCCTACCATCTTCCCACTCACTGAGGTAAGAACACCCAACTGTGTCAGTTCCCACATGTGCACTTGCAACAAACAATGCTACTACTCTCACCTAAGAATGTCCTTGATGAAGGAAAGGTATCAATTGTATTAAATATTGGTACTTCTCAAAATAATCTGTATGATAAAATGTAAATTATGCATGAAATGTTTTTTTATGTATTCCAAAGTATGATTGTTACCATAGAAAAGCACAGGAAAACACTGAGGCAATTATTTCAATTGTGAGCTGAACGGACCACTTTATCATAGAACATTTTTTTTTCTTTTTTTTTTAAAGAATGAGTGACAAAGAGTGCTTTTTTTCCCCCCAGACTGGGCATTTGGCAGGCACTTTCTCAAAAATGAACAAAGGGAGTCTGTCACTTCAAGGAAAATAACCTACAGTATTTGTTGCCAATGATGAAATTTGAGCTTCTATGTGCAAATTGGAATTTTAAAACACTCATTCTCAGCACTGTGGTCCTTGGTAGCTTCCCAGTGCTGAAGGACCTTCCTGATGAGGTCAGTGATATCAATGAGAAGGCTATTTCTCCTGACGTGGCTTAATGAAATGTGTCAACTTTTGGAATACTAGTATAACTCAAGAAACCAACACTTTCCCCTGCTCAGGATAATGAACACACGAAAGGTTCCTTCTAAGCACTTAATAATACTGGCTCTGGTGAGCCCCTAGGCTCGTCCCTGGCTCCCCCCACTAAGTAAATAAAGCAGCATTCTAAGTGTAAAGCAGGTGGGTGGACAGATTACAGAAAGGTCACTGGCACAGAGTCAGAGTCCACATTGGACCAAGCATATAAAAATACCTTTAGGTGGCGGGTGGGAGGTCAGCAAGATGGCACAGCAGGGAAAAGCAGTTGCCATCAAGCCTGGGAAGCCTGAGTTTGAGCCCCAAGACCCATATAGTAGAGGGAGAAAACTTATTCCTTCAAATTCTTTTCTGATTGCCACACAATAAATAAAATGTAATTTTTAAAAATTGAATAAGGGCTGGAGAGATGACTCAGCAGTCAACTGCACTTGTTCTTGCAAAGGACAGGATTGGGTTCCCAGCACCCACATGGCAGCTCACAACTATCTGTAACCCCAGTTCCAGGGGACCTGGTGCTTTCTTCTGACCTCTGAGCACACCAGGAATGCACCTACATTCATGCAGGCAAAACACTCATTAACATGAGAAAAACAAATCTTAAAAAAATACATTTAAGTTTTTTATTTTAATTATTTTTAAAAAGGCTTGTGTAATCTTAACTTTTCTAGTTGTATATTAATGTCTTAATTAATTTTGTAAAAATTACAAAAATTGGGCCAGATAACTACAAAGGCAAAGGAACTTTTCATTTATTTATTTTTTTGGTTTTTCAAAACTGGGTCTCTCTGTGTAGCTTTGACTGTCCTAAACTCACTTTGTAGACCAGGCTGGCCTGGAACTCACAGTGATCTGCCTGCCTCTGCCTCCCTTAGTGCTGGGATTAAAGGTGTGTGCCACCACTCCCACTTGGTTTTTTGTTTGTTTGTTTGATTTTTGGTTGGAACTTTTCACCAAGCCTCCATGACCTGAGTTCGATCCCTGGCACCTAGGCAAAGATACAAAGTGAAAACTGGCTTGCTCACCAGCTCCCCTAAAGCACAACCAACAGTGGTAAACTGCACCCCATACACTGCGTTCCTTCTCCTGCCCCACAGTTCTACTTTTCTGGAGACCCACTGTCACCAAGGACCCCAGAGGCAACTTTGGCACCCAAAACCTCAGAGGCCACTCAGGCCACAAAAACCCCAGTGAAGACATCTTATTGGATCTGAAGACTTGCTGGTCACCAGAACCCCAAGTCACTCAGGCCAGATGACAAAGAGGGAACATAAACCAAGGAGAAAACATCCAAATAAAAGAAAGAAAGAAAGAAACAAATAAACAAACACCCATCCAAAAAATATAACACAGAAATCAACACCTGAACCTATAATAGCCACCACACCCAGATGGGCAAAGGCCAACATAAGAACACAGTCAACAGCAGCCAGGGCAATATGGCATCACCAGAGCCCAGATATCCTAACACAGCAGAAGCACAAGAAAATTACTTTAAGTTCAATCTTACGAAGATGTAGAGGCCTTTAAAAAGGAAATGAATAAATCCCTTAAAGAAATACAGGAAAATACAATCAAACAAGTGAAGGAAATGAATAAAAGTGTTCAAGATCTGAAAATGGGAATAGCAACAGTAAAGAAAACACAAACTGAGGGAGTCCTGGAGATGGAAAACCTAGGGAATAGAGCAGAAACCACAGATGCCAGCATCATCAACAGAGAGAGTACAAGAGATGGATGAGAGAATCTCTGGTGTTCAATGATACAATAGAAGAAATTGATACATCCACTAAAAAAAAATGTTAAATCTAAAAAGTTCCTGACACAAAACATCCAGGAAACCTAGGGCACTATGAGAAGACCAAACCTAAGAGTAATACGAACAGAAGAAGAAAATTCACAGCTAAATGTTTCAGAAAATATATTTTTTTAAAATGGTAGAATATTTTCCCAATGTAAAGAAAGAGATGCCTATAATAATACAAGAAAGCTACAGAACAGCAAATAGATTGGACCAGAAAAGAAAATCCTCCTGCAACATAATAATCAAAACACTAAATGTCGAGAACATAGAAGAATATTAAAAGCTGCAAGGGAAAAAGGCCAAGTCACATATAAAGGCAGACCTATCAGAATTACACCTGATCTTTCAACAGAGACTGTAAAAGCCAGAAAGGCCTGGGAAGATGCCTTGAGGCCTCTAAGAGACCACAGATGCCAGCCTAGACTACTATACCCGGCAAAACTTTTAATCGCCATATATGGAGAAAACAAGATAATTCCATGCAAAGACCAAATTTAAACAGTGTCTATTAACAAATATAGCACAAAGACGATATTAGAATAAAAACTCCAAAACAAGGTTGACTACATCCAAGAAAACATAGGCTATAAATAATTTTACACCAGCAAAACTAAAAAGAAGGGAAGCGCGCGCACACACACACACACACACACACACACACACACACACACACACACACACACTACCACCACCACCAAAGTCAAAGTAACAGGAATTAACAATCACTGATCATTAATATCTCACAACAACAATGGTCTGGTCTCGATTCCATAATAAAAAGACACAGGCTACGAGGGCTCAGTGGAGCATATCTGTAATCCCAGCATTTGGTGGTTGGAGGAGGCAGGGGGAGGTGGATCTCTGTGAGTTTGAGGCCAGCCTAGTCCACAACGCAAGTCCAGGACAGCCAAGGCTACCCAGAGAAACCTTATCTCAAAAAAACAAAACAAAACAAAAAACAAACAAAACAAAAAGACACAGGCTAACAAAATGAATTTGAAAACACTATCTACCATTTTGCTACATACAAGAAATATATCTCAGCATCAAGGACTGACATTACCTCATTATCTTAGAGTAAAGCAAATGGGCCCAAGAAACAAGCTGGAGTAGACATTCTAATATTTAGTAAAATAGACTTCTAACCAAAATCAGTCAAAAGAGATGGGGAAGGACACTTCATATTCATCAAAGGAAAAAAAAAACCACTAAGATTATGTCTCAGTTCTGAATATCTATGTCACAAAATGTAAGGGCACCCACATTCATAAAAGAAACATTACTAAAGCTTAAAATCACACATTCAACCTTGCACATTAATAGTAGGAGACTTCAACACCCCTCTCTCAACAATGGAGAAATCATCCAGACAGAGACTAAACAGAGAAATAATGAAACTAATGGGCATTATGAATCAAATGGACCTAACAGACATCTATAGAACATTTTACCCAAACCCAAAATAATATACTTTCTTCTCAGCATGTCATGGAAACTTCTCTAAAAATGATCATATAGTCTGTCACAAAGCACGTCTCAACAGATATAAGAAAATTGAAATAACCACCTGTATCTTGTAAGACCATCGTGGATTAAAGCTGGACTTAAACAATAACAGAAACAACAGAAAGCCTACAAACTCATGGAAATGGAAGAATTCTTTACTCAATGACCACTGGGTCAAGGAAGAAAAAAAGAAAAAAAAATTAAAGTCTTTCTAGAATTCAATGAAAATAAATGTACAACATACTCAAACTTATGGGACACAATGAAAGCAGTGATCAGAGGACTGTTCAGAGCAACTAAGCACCTTTATAAATCAGTGAGACCTCATTGTAGAGACTTAGCAGCACACCTGATAACTCTAGGACCAAAAGAAGCAAGCACACGCAACAGGAGTAGATGACAGGAAATAATCAAACTCAGGGCTGAGATCAATAAGTTAGAAACAAAGAGAACAATACAAAGTTGGTTCCTTGACATAATCAACAAGATAGAGAAACCCTTTGCCAAACTAATTAAAAGGCAGAGACGAAAATATCCAAATTAACAAAATCAGAAATGAAAAGGAAGACATAACAGCAGACACTGAGGAAATCCAAAGTATCATTAGGTCTTACTTCAAAAATCTATACTTTACAAAATTGGAAAAATCTAAATAAAATGGATGGTTTTTTTGATAGATAGCACTTTCCAAAGTTAAATCAAAATCAGGTAAACTATCTTAATTGACATAACTCCTAAGGAAATAGAAGCACTCATTAAATGTCTCCCAACCAAAAAAGCCCAGGACCAGAGGGTTTTAGCAGGATTCTTCCAGACTTTCAAAGATCTAATTCCAATATTCCTCAAGTAGAAACAGAAGAAACATTCCCAATTCATTTTATTACATCACAGTCACCCTGGTACCTAAACCACATAAAGACTCAACAAAGAAAGAATTTCAGGAGTGTGATACCTCATGCCTTTGATCCCAGCACTGAGGAGGCAGAAGCAGGCAGATCTCTGTGAGTTTGAGGCCATCCTGGTCTACAAAGAGAGTCCAGAACAGCCAGGAGGACTCTGTGTAATAAATAAACCCTGCCTCAAAACAAAACAAAACAAAAACAAAAAGAAAGCAAGAAAAAGAGAGAGAACTTCAGACCAATTTCACTTATGAACATTGATGCAAAAATACTCATAAAATAGTTGAAACCCATGCTAGGCATGGTGACGCATACTTTTAATCCCACACTCGGGAGGCAGAGGCAGGCAGATCTATGTGAGTTCGAGGCCAGCTTGGTTTACAATGTGAATTCAGGACAGCCAAGGCTACACAGAGAAACCATGTCTTGGAAAACCAAATCTAAGAACACATCAAAAATATCATCCATCATGATCAGATAGGAATCATCCCAAGATGCAGCCCTGGCTCAACATGCAAAACTCCATGAATGTAATCCACCATATAAATGAACTGAGAGAGGTAAAAAACATATTATCATCTCATTAGATGCTGAAAAAGCCTTTGACAAAATCCAACACCCCTTCATGATAAAAGTCTTGGAGAGATCAGGGATACAAGGTGCATACCTAAACACAATAAAGTCAACATACACTAAGCCAATAGCCAACATCAAATTAAATGGAGAGAAACTTAAATAAATCCCACTAAAATAAGGGACAAGATAAGCCTATCCATTCTCTCCATACCTACTCAATATAGTGCTTGAAATTTTAGTTAGAGCAATAAGACAACTAAAGCAGATCAGGAGGATACAAACTGGAAAGAAAGAAGTCAAAGTATTGCTATTCACATATGTGACAGTTTATATAAACAACCCAAATATTCCACCAGGGAACTCCTACAACTGATAAACACCTTCAGCAAAATGGATGGATGCAAAATTAACTTAAAAAAAAAAAAGCAGTAGTCCTCCTATATATAAATGATAAATGAGCTCAGAAAGAAATTAGGAAAGCAACACCAACACAACACAAAAATAATATAAAGTATCTTGGTATTACTCTAACCACACAAGTGAAAGATCTGTACGACAAGAACTTCAAATCTTGGAAGGAAGAAATTGAAGAAGATATCAGAAGACAGAAAGATCTCCCATGCTCATGGATCAGTAGGATTAACATAGTGAAAATGGCCACGTTACCAAAATCATCCACAGATGCAACCAATTCTCATTAAAATTCCAACACAATTCTTTGAAAGAACAATACTCAACTTCATATGGGAAAAAACAAAACAAAACAAAAACCAAAAAACCAAAAAAACAACCCAGGACAGCTAAAACAATCCTGTACAATAAAAGAACTTTTGGAGTATCACCATCCCTCATTTCAAGCTTTTTACAGAGCAACAGTAATTAAAACCACGTGGTCCTGGCTTAAAAACAGGATGATGAATGGAATCGAGCCAAAGACCCAGAAGTAAATCCACGCACCAACGGACACCTGATTTTTTTTTTTTCTTTTTGAGACAGGGTCTCCCTGTGTAGCCTTGGCAGACACCCTGATTTTTGACAAAGAATACAAAAGTATATAATTGAAAAAAGAAAGCATCTTCAACACATGTTTCTGGTCTAACTTCATTTCTGCATGTAAAAGAATGCAAATAGATCCATATTTATCACCCTACACAAAACTCAGGTCCAAGTGGATCAGAGACCTCAACCTAGAACTGGATACACTAAATCTGATAGAAGGATACTTGCTTAACTATGTTCATGGTAGCTTTATGCATAAAAGCCAGAACTGGAAACAATCTAGATATCCCTCAGTTGAAGAATGGATAAAGAAACTGGTACATTTACACAATGGAATACTACTCAGCTATTAAAAACAATGACAGCATGAAAAGTTGTAGACAATAAAATGGCTATTATTATTAATAGCCTATAATTTTTAGCAGTTATTATTCAACTGATTTCATATCAATAAAGACATAGACATCTGATAGATTTTTTTAAAGTTTTATTTATTTATGTATTTATTTTGAATACAGTGTTCTGCCTACACACCAGAAGAAGGAACCAGGTCTCACTATAGATGGCTGTGAGCCACCATGTGGTTGCTGGGAATTGAACTCAAGACCTTTGGAAGAGCAGGCAGTGCTCTTAACCTCTGAGCCATCTCTCCACCCCCCACCTGATAGATTTTTAATAAGGCTAATTTCATCTGGGGCTGGGTAGATATTAATCCCCTAAAGCATCTCGTTATCTCCCTGTTCCGCATTTATGCCATTTGCTCTAATCATTCCTATCTGGGCTACTTCCAATCCAAAAGAATGTAAATACTTGCACATGCTGTCCATTTGGGCTGTTTCTCTCCAGCCACGCCAATCCTCAGAGTTTCCTCCCAGCCATGTGGTTCTCCTTTACACTAACTCCTTTATGCTATAGTTGCAGATAGGCTAGCGTAAAGAAGGTGGTCTGCTTTCTTCTCTTCTCTTCCACCTCTCTCTCCCCTTCCCTTGATCCTTCTCTCTTCCAAACTCTCGAACTTACTCTGCCTGCCTCACTTCCACCCTGCCCAGGTGTAGCCGTTTACTTAGCTAATCAGGGATAATTTGGAGGCAAGATTACACAGTATCATTCTGGGTACATGATAGTCTGTGTGTGAAAGACTGCAAGCAGACCTCAGGGAGCAAAATCACTAACAACCAAACACAAAGCACCAGACCATGCTGTTACAATGACATTTGAAGGCAAATGGATGGAACTGGAAAAGATCATCCCGAGTGAGGTAACCCAGACCCAGAAAGACAAACATGGTATGTACTCACTTATAAGTGGATATTAGCCATAAAGTACAGGATAACCATGCTACAATCCACAGACCCAAAGAAGGAGAGCCTAAGGGAGGATGCTTGAATCTCACCGAGAAGGGGAAATAGAATATACATCAGGGGTGGATGGAGGGAGGGAACTAGGTGGCTGAGGGGGTCAGGAGGGGAATAGCAGGGATCAAGTTAGGGGAAGTCAGAGGGAGAAAACACTGGGAGAGAGAACTGGAATCAGTTGCGGGGGGCATCTCTAGGATGAGCTAGAAACCTAGGACAATGGAAACTCCCAGGAATCTATGAGGGTGACTCTAGCTAAAACCCCTAGCAATGGGGGACTGTGGAACTTGAACCAGCCATCTCCTGTAACCAGGCAAGACCTCCAATGGAGGGACTGGGACACCAACCTAGCCACAAAACCTTCAACCCACAATTTGTCCTGTCTACAAGATATGCAGAGGTAAAAATGGAGCAGAAATTGAGGGATTGGCCAAGCAATATCTGGCGTAGCTTGAGACTCATGCCATGAGGGAGAGCGCTCCCCCCACCCCCGACCCCTGACACTATTAATGGCACTCTGCTATAATTGCAGACAGGAGCCTACAACTGTCATCTGAGAGGCTTCACCCAGCAAGTGATGGAAACAGATGCAGAGAGTCAGAGTCACAGGCAAAGATGTGGAGGAGCAGGAGGAAGTATTGAAGGAGCCAGAGAGGTCAAGGACACTACAAGGAAAGCCTACAGAATCAACAAGCCTGAGCCCATAGGGGCCCACAGAGACTGAACTGACAACCAGAGGGCATGCATGGGACAGACCTAGTCCTCTGCATATATGTAAACAGTTGTGCAGCTTGATTTCATGTGGACTCCTAACAGCAGGGGCAAGGGCTGTCTCTGACTCTGTTGCCTGCCTTTGGATCCCTTTCCCCTTACTGTGCTGCCTTGTCAATCTCAATAGGAGAAGATGCACCTAGGTCCACTGCAACTTGATGTGCCAAGGCAGGTTGATATCCGTAGGAGGCCTCCCATTTCTGAGGCGGGAGAGGCGTGAGAGGGAGGAACTGGGAAAAGGGGAGGGAAGAGAAGCTGCAATCGTGATGGAAAGTAAATAACAAACAAACAAAAAAATAAAGAAACGAAGCCTGGCCCCCAAGTTTTTATCTAAGTTCCACAACAATGCTTGGCACACCTGCAGCATTCCTTCACAAAAATCAAGTTAGAGAACCATCCTCTGGCGTGAAATGAAAAGAAAAGTAGCATTACTTCCCCCCCCCCCAGTACTGTATTTTAGAAGATGTGTGTGTGTGTGTGTGTGTGTGTGTGTGTGTGTGTGTGTGTGTGTTTGTGTTTATTACTGGGAATAGAACCCAAGGCCTCTCTTCTCACTTCACTATGGAACATTTCCCCAACTATTTTAAAAATGTTTATATATAAAGTTTAAATATATGCTATATATATCTGTGTGTTGTGTTGGGAGGTATGCACATGTAAACATCAAAGAACAATTTTGTGGAGTTAATTCTTCGTTTTCAGGGAAGCATTTTTACCAGCTAATTAATGGCTAAGCTACCTCACAGGCTTCTCCCACCATCCATCCATCCATCCATCCATCCATCCATCCATCCATCCATCTTGAGATAGGGTCTTGCTAACTTCCTCAGATGGTCTCCAATTGTTTCTATAAGGCAGTATGGCCTCACCCCTATTCTGTCTCTGCTTCCAAGTCCCCTGAGCAGCTAGGAACACAAGCCTATGAGATCCTGCCTAGCTTAGAAGATGTGACTTCTATAAGAACAGAAATACTTATGTTGCTATTTAGTACCTTCATTTTGGTTGTATTACAGTTAGTAAACACATTAACAGCTCTACCGGGAGATATAATTTTCCTGCATTTCAAGAACATAAAGGGGCTCTCAGAAGGAAACAGTTGACTCCTTGGAAAATAGACGGGAGGGAAGAATGTCTGTCTATTTTGCCAAGTAACCCAAGGCCGTCACTGTTTTGTTTTTAGCCCTACCCTGCACCCTGTGTCAGAAAACTCCAGAAGATCTTTGGCACCTTAAAATTAAAGGACTTAAAACAAAGAAGTCCCAAGTAATAAAAAGAAGAGGTCTTCAGGGAGCCATGCTGCAGTGGCCTCCAGCCCTGCAGGCAGCCTGTTGACCTCATACCCAGGCACCCAGTGCCATCTTCAGCCCCAGACCCATCCTGGAAAGAGACTTAAGAAAACCAGAGCTGCCCTCTGCCCTAAGCTCCAAGCTCTGGGCCTCAGGTCCCTGCAGAGAAGGAAAGGTACTGTAAATCTCTCACACTTGCCCAAAGCTGCCAGAAGGCTGCTTTCAGTTAGTAAACAGGGATGGCCTGGCCATCTTTCTCTTCTTTAATAACCTGTGGGGCATCTACTGATTGCACATGCTGGTCTCTCATAAATTAGGACAGGGGCTGTCTTCCGGTTGCTCCGGAGTGCCGTGGATGGCGAAGTTGCCTCACTAATACCAGTACTTCATGTTTGTGGAGCACAGTGCCCTGTGCCACATAACCATAAAGAACATGTATCATCAGGCGCTGAGAAGGCACAGGAACAACTCCGGGGGCAGCTGTGGCATCTAGGCATGTGCTCTGGGAACACCGCAGCATCTGGGCATGCTGCAGACTTTAATTAGGCAGTTTCTTCCACTTCAATCAAGATTGACAGGAAAGGGGATTGCAGGCCTCAGTTTCCAAATGGGAGAAAACCACAGGTCCATGTGGGTAGACGGGAACAGTATTTTTTTTTTTTTTTTTCTAGTCCCCTCAGCAGGGATGGGAGCCAGTAGAAAGGAATGTACCTCTCTTAGCCCGAGTTGTGGGTGGAAGCCCAAGTTAGAAATCAAAGGGTGTATTCAAAACTCTTGCCTCAGGGGCTGCAGAGAATTTCTCATCCCAGTGCCAACCTTAACAAGCTGGGTCTCAGATGCATACTTGTAACCCTGGCAACAAGCTGGGTAGAGACAGTAGTATCTTAGAGGAGGAAGAGGGTGAGGTTGATAGAGGAAGGCACTGGGCATCCTTTTCTGGCCCCAAGAGCACCCCAACCCCCACGCATGTTGGAATACCACACACTCACACACAAACACATACACATACCAATAATTCAACCAATTAATCTTACAACAAAAAAACCTGCTTCACAGCCACTGGGAAGTGTAGATAAAACCACGGAGCTCTAGGCAGCACCTGGATTCTTTTTTTTTGGGCGAGGGGTTGGTTTTGGTTTTGTTTCTTGTTTTTCTTTTAGGTCTTTTTTTTTTCTTTTTCTTTTTCTTTTTTGAGACAGGGTTTCTTTGTTACACAGAGCTCTGGCTGTTCTGGACTCTCTTTGTAGACCAGGCTGGCCTCGAATTTAGAGATCTACCTGTCTCTGCCTCCAGAGTTCTGGGATTAAATGTATGCATCACTACTCAGTTAGTATCTGGAGTCTTATGGATGCTCAGTAACAGACACAGCTATATGAGATGAAGAATCCAGCAATGACGTGTCTCCTGAAAAGATACATAGAAAATGCACAGATCCATTCGCAGCACAACACCCCTCCTCACACATGTCAGGTTCCATCGCAGATTGCTGGCCGGTGCCCTGAAGTCAATTATTCCTTCTGTCATGGTGGTTGTGGAAAACGGACTTCCAGGGATGACCACCTACTCCACTAAAGCTGACCTCCCAGCTCTTGCAGTTAGGCGTGGCTATGAGACTAAATCTTGGCTAAAGAAGTATAAACAAAGAAAAAAAAAAAAAAAAGAGAGAGAGAGAGACTTCTGTGCTTCACAGACAGGCCCAGAGGTGTGGCTCCTGGGCTACTACAATTCTTGTCAAGGTGGCAATGGAGACTAACTCCCAAGGGGCACCCTCTGGGGCAAAACTACTCCACATAGAGAACAAAGCTCTCAAGAATTGAAATGTATACAGGGAGAGATAATTTTATGCTGGGGATTTGTTTCTAAGTGAGTTCAAGGCTGGTCTGTCTATACCAATAATCCACCTCAAACAACTCTACCCAAAAGATGAGAAAATTGGATAAATTTCAATATTAGTTGTATATTAGATATTAAGGCATGACTACTAGTTTTTATGCATACTAACAATATAGTCTGTGTTCAAAGTGTTCTTATCTTTTAGACTCTAAAACATGGTTTTCCAATCTTGGCCACGTAACTTTTGTCAGGGTGGACATGGTTTGCTATGTAGCCCAGGTTAGCCTGGCGCTCAAGATTCCTCTGCCTCAGCATCCTAAATGCAGGATTACAAGTGCGCTTCCCTGTCCCCCATGACATTGAGTGACATTCCTGAATTCTTTCTACTCAATAGGTGGTAGCAAGCTCCTCCTTGTTCACAGTCAAAATCCTGAAAACATCACCAAAAATGTGTCCAGACACTGCGAACTGTCCTCCCGGTGGGGGTGGGGGGGGGCAGGGTGCAAAAATTGCCCTGAATAGAGAGCAACTCCTTTAAATATATCGTAGAAATATAGGAAACAATTTATAGGGTACAATGCTTTTCCCTTGGGATTTTGTTTTGAAATGATCCCATTACTGTTGGGAGTAGAGAAAGCCCTGAGTGTGTGAGATTCTGTGTGAATATATATATATATATATATATATATACACACACACACAGGCATGACCATGGCAAGGACCACTGAGCCTCAGACTCAAGGGAAATGGCCAAGCCTTCTATCTGGTATGGATAGATGTTGACACTATGTGCAGAAAACGTCCACCATAGCTTCCCCCTTAGATATTCACAACCTGAAGACTCTTCCTCCATAGAGACCGACCCTATTGGCTAACCCTGCCTCCTTGTTCAGCTACATCCCATAAACCTTGTCTCCTTGTTTACCTGTATGTTATAACCCCTCTCCTTTGTTCAGTTGTACATAATAACCCCACTTTTCTATCCAACTCTATTCCCAGATACTGAAGTTCCTCCAGCTAAGAGCCCAGACCACCCAATCCTGCCTTTTTGTACATCTCTCTCTCTGTATAGTCTCTGTTTTTGTTTTTCTGGTTTTTTGTTTGTTTTTTTTTTTTTTAAATTCCCTTACCTCCCCAGTCAGATATATTCCTGGAACCATGCTGGATGTGGACATTATCTTCCATAATTTAAAAAATACTTAAAGTGCATTTAAATGAATGTAAGAAGTCTGTTTAGACTTGGTGTGACAATGGCCCCCATAGGCTCATATGTTTGGGAAGGATTGGGAGGTGTGGCCTTATTGGAGGAGGTGTGTCACTGGGTGTGGGCTTTGAGGTTTCCAATGCCCACACCAATGCCAGATGGTACTTTCTTCCTCCTTCCTTCTTCCCTTCTCTCCTTCCTTACTCCCTTTTCCCCCTCCCCTCCCTTTCTTCCTGCCTCATGGTTGTCTCAACACATAGGCTTTCAGTTACTGCTCCGGCGCCATACCTGCCTGCCTGCTACCTGCTGCCATGTTCCCTGCCATGGTGGTCATGGACTCCAGCCCTCTCAAACTGTGAGCCTCCAAATTAAATCCTTTCTTCTACATGTTGTCGTTGTCATTATGCTTTGTCACGGCAGTAGAAAAAATAACTAAGACGCTTGACTTTCCATCAATGTGGTAGACTAAGGCTTCTGAAATATTTTCTCAAATGTGAACATCCTGGTAAAATACAGTAAATATTGACCTTCCTCGGTCCCCATCTCATCTCTGTTCTTTTTTGTGGCTACTAAAGTCCAGGGTGCTGAGTTTCAAATCTGACTCTAGGGCTGGGGTTGCTCAGTGGCAGAGTTTGCCTAGCTTTTGCAAAGCCATTGAGCCTTCTCCAACACTGAAGTGGAAACATTTGATTGGCTAAAGCAGGACCTGCCTCAGAGGTCACTAACTGTACCCGCTGTGATGTCCTTAGCCAGGGCCTCCCTCTCAGACTTACTTCAGTTACTTGGTAAGTCTCCCTTTGCAGGTTTGCCTGCCAGCTCTCCCTTGGGGCCTCCTCATCTTCCAGATGCCAAGGTCTGGCCCAGGAGAGCTGTGTTCAGTCATTCTCGATTGGCCTTGCATATCACTCAAGGAGTGCAGCACACTAGCGTCTGGTTACAGAAACTTCAGACTCTGCCTGAGTGTGAGTAGGGAGCAAAACAGGGAGGCTGGTCTGTTACCTTCACACACACACA
Organism: Acomys russatus; assembly: GCF_903995435.1. Taxonomy (NCBI): domain Eukaryota; kingdom Metazoa; phylum Chordata; class Mammalia; order Rodentia; family Muridae; genus Acomys; species Acomys russatus. The sequence goes on from NC_067137.1 coordinate 87,094,137, forward strand.
CACACACACACACACACACACACACACACACACCCCTGCAAATTCACATGGCCACCTAGGGTTTTAATGGGCTAGTCAAGAGTCCACAGGCCTTCACAAGGATAATGTCCCCTGGTGTTTGGCTAAACGGACTTTCAATCACCTATATCTTCCCCAAGATCCTGGGCCTTTAGTGCTTCAGCCAGAATCTCCTCACCATATGGGTCATGGATTCTTATTCAAGCCCATCAGGGGTGAGTGTACAAGGAAGGGCCTTGGCTGGAGACAAACTGGATAGCATTTTGTGCTGAGTCATGAACTTGCCTTGAGGCAGAGAAGGCTGGGGGGTGGGGGTGGGGGTTAGGTCTGAGTCTGGCTGCCTGGTTCAAGGCCTAGCTGAGCCTTCCCTGCAGAGCAACACAGGTGGGCATCCCCTTAGGCTCTAGGGAAACTAGGCCTGCAGACATCTCCCGACTGAGCAGCCAAATTGTCTTTACTCACTGTTCCAAGCACAGCAACTTGTTTCTGAAGGTGGGCGGTGTGAGCCTCCAGCAAAGCTCTTGAGGTGAACCGCTGTCAGGAGGCTGGAACCTCACCACTTCCTCTCCGGTTCTGTGTTTTCCGCCTGAGTCATCCACTCTTGTTCTACACTTATTTTCTGCTACTGACCTACTTGAGTGGAAAGTTGTCTGGCCGATGGCGAGCTTCAAGTGATTGAGAGCCATGGGTGGACTCGCACCAAAAGTTTTCCACTCTCCTTAACAGAAAGGGAGCTTTATGTAGGTTTTCAAGAGAGTTTAGAAGTCTCCGAGCCCTAGGTTCAAATCTAAGATAAAAATACAAGTAAAATAAAAAGGTAAATCCTTAAAAATATTTATAAAGTAAAGTAATACTCTTTTAAAATATTAACCGTTAAAGAGGAGGTGAAATATAACTTGACCATGCTGCTTAACTAAGTGCCACTGTGGCACTTAGGGTTAGAAGTAGGGCTTTTGAGATATTAAAATTACATTTCCAGGTAGAGCCTTCATGCCTGAAACCTGCTGGCTTTAGAGGAAGAGACTAGTAGACTCCCGGTCTTTTGCTGTAGGATGCCCTATCCCGCCACAGGGGTGACAGCAAAAAGGACTGTCACCAGTTGCAAGCCCGCAGCCCCCAGAGCTGTGAACTAAGTAAGCCTTGTAAAGTTATTGTTCAAGAAAGAGTCTCAGTTGAGGGCTTACCTAGATCAGCTGCTTGGTGGCCATCACTTGGGGATTGTCTTGGATGTTATTTGATACATGAGGATCCAGCTCACTGCGGGCAGCACCATTTCCTGGATGAGTGATCCTTGGCTGTATAAGAAAGCTGGCTGGCCAAGCATGACTCAGCGAGCAATTCAACAAGTAGCATTTCTCCATGGTTTCTATTCCAATGCCTGTTTGAGCTCCATTCCTAACTGCCTTGAATGATGGACTGTGACCTGGAAGTATAAGCCAAAGAAACCTTTTTCTCCCTTAAGTTATTTTGGCCCAGTGTGTCTTAGCACAGCAACAGACAGGAAACTAGAATAGCTACCCAGTCTCAGATATTTTGCTATAAATGCCTAATGTATTAATAGAGGAAAGTGCTCATCTTTTGGTCTTCCCATAAGTTAAGATGAAGTTGATCTCGTCCTCCAGCTCCAAGTGCGAGTCTGTACCCAGGCTAGCTGGTCAATTGCAGAGTAAACCCTTTGTGGAGAGTGAGCCAGGAGAATCAGCATTAGTGCCTCTGCTGAAAAGAGTGCAGTGCAAAACCAAAACAGAACAAACAAACAAACAAAAAAACAGTATAGTGCAATTGCAAAATCAAAAAAAGTAAGCCAAGGCTAGTTCTGGTCAACCTTGCCACCTTCTGGGCAGAGTCAGCCTGAGAAGCAGAGAGGTGTGGATTTTGAGTTGCTCTTGACATGTACCTGGAACCAATCATTTCTGAAGAGGTAGCATTTTCCTTCACAGGGATTGGCTGTTACCTTCCTAAAGACAGCTCGAGTTTGCCTTCCAGAGGGGTTGTGACTAATGCATCGATTCATATTTTTATTTTGATGAACAATTTGCAATTTGTACATTGTGGCATAAAAAACAGAACTCTGGCATGTTTGACAACATACTTTTGACAGCTCTATCTATTTATGACAAGAACCTGCTGGGAAGCTGTGGGAACCTCTTCTATGTGTTGGCTTTCCTCCTTTTCCAAGCACACTGCTGTTCAGAACTCCACAGTGTAGTGTAATGAGTTGGGTGATGGTGGTGGTGATGATGATGACGGTGACGGTGATGATGGTGATGATAACTGGGCTCCCAAAACATTAGAGCTAGCATGAGTAGGACTACAGCAGGGTGTGGCAGACAGAAGGCAAAAAATGATTTACTCAGGAGACCAATATAATAATTCAAATGAGAAGGAACAAGCATTTTCACAAGGTGACGGCCACGAAATTAGAAAGGAGAGACCCTGCAGGGATGGGGTGATCGTGGTTTGGCCACAGATTAGAGAGGGATGAAGTAAAAATAGAATGGTTTCATCTACAAGGCCCTGTAGGAGCTCAGTTCCCTGCTTGTGCCTGACTCCTCAGCCGTATGTGGTGACATATGTGTCCTAGTTGGCACTGACTGTTAACACAGCCTAGAGTCACCTGAAAACAGAGGATTAATCGAGTGGTTGTCTTTAGCAGGTTGGCCTGTGTCGTGTTGGGGAAGGATTGTCTTGTTAATCGATTGTAACACTCCCTGTGAAGATGGTTCTGGACAGTGTAAGGAAGCCAGCTGAGCATGAGCACCAGTGAGCCAGCAAGGGCTGCTCTCCAATGCTTCTGCTCTAGGCTCCTGTTTTGAGTTCCTACTGTGAGGTTCCTCAAGGATGGTCTGTGTATAAGTTGAATAAGTCCTTTATCCTCTAAGTTGCTTTCGGTCAGAATGTTTTATCGCTACAACACAAAGAAGTCCAGCACAGTTTCTATCTCCCTTAACTAGAATTCAAATTCTAGGGCTTGTATGGCAGTGGTTTTATTCATTGCTGAGTCCCAAGCATCTGAGCCAGAGACTGGCACAGAGTAGGTCTCCAATAAACAAATACGTGTATGAATGTGTAAATATAAATGAGTAAATACTTCTTAAACAACTAGAACTATGTCCTGACACAGACAATTGCAGACACTTTGAGAGATGAGTAGGTTTGGGGGACTAGAGGAGTTAAAATGGTTGATCAGCTTGGAGCATTACCTCTTATCCCTTTGCCTCCATGTGTCCCAGGAGCACTGGGTAGCTTCCAGTCAGTTCAGATAAGTGGTTTGGTTCCAGAGGATGGGCTCTAGCATAGACTAATGAAAAAATAAATTCTGGACTCTTAAACTTGGGAGTCTGGAGGCTCTAATGGTGCTCTGCACAAAGAGTGTATTCTCAGTAGCTGTTTCTGGCTTATGCCACAGTGGAATCTAAGAGTGTAACCCACTCTGCAGCTACTGTGGCTGGGGACATAGAAAGCTGCCTCTCCCTTGTAGACAACACAGGCCAAGAAATTTAGCATCTTTTTGCTGCCTCTCTTACTACCAGGCACTAAGTGGTGCTCAGGTCTAATCGGAGGGAAATTGTTACTAGGTATACCAAAAACCTAAAGGGGATTCCCCAAAGCAGAATGTTAAGCCTCTTTTTAACTTGACAATTGAGTGAGCCCTTGTTTATTGTAGTCTTTGGATCCTTGGTTATTATAAAGAACAAGTTAGACAACAAATTGGGAATTTGCTTTTAAATTTCAAATTATCTAAACATAGGCCTTATCATAAGCTCTTGTTTAAAATAAAGTCAGTCAGTATTTGACTTGCTGAAAAAAATGTTGTTATTGCCCTCAGGGAACTTTAAGCCTTACTTGTAGAAGCAAGACATACATCAATCTATGATAAGAACTTAACTGTTTGCAAAGTAGTCTATAAGGAAGGAAGTAGAAACCAACATTATGTCAACTTCCCAGCCCCTTAACCTACAATACTCGGAGCCACCTTCCTTCCTTCCTTTCTTTCTTTCTTTCTTTCTTTCTTTCTTTCTTTCTTTCTTTCTTTCTTTCTACATAGTACTTTGTCTGCATGTACACCAGAAGAGGGCACTAGATCTTATTATAGATGGTTGTGAGCCACCATGTGGTTGCTGGAAATTGAACTCAGGACCTTTGGAAGAGTAAGCAGTGCTCTTAACCTCTGAGCCATCTCTCCAGCCCAGAGCCACCTTCCTAGCGAGCATGGGGAGAAAGCTCAGTTCTTCTGGGGCAGAGGGTATGGGGAGTGTTTCCATAACTAACCTTACACACAGACCTTCTAGGAAGAAGGGAACAAGAAAGAAACAAACTTAAACTGGGTGTGGTGGTACATGCCTATAATCTCAGCTTCCATAGGTGGAAAGAATTCCAGTTAGAGGCTAACCTGGGCTACATAGCAAGATCCAGGCTAGTTTGGAATGTGAGACCTTAAAAAAAAAACAACAACCAAAAAACCCAAACAAAAAAGTCAACAGGAACAACAGAGAGAGAGAGAGAGAGAGAGAGAGAGAGAGAGAGAGAGAGAGAGAGAGAGAGAGGTGGAGAGGAGAGAAGAGACGAGATGAGAGAGAGGAGAGAGAGAAGAGGATCGAAGAGGGAGAGATGACGAAGAGAAGAGAGAGAGTAAGAAGAGAGAGAGAGACGAGAGAGAGAGAGAGAGAGAGAGAGAGAGAGAGAGAGAGAGAGAGAGAGAGAGAGAGAGAGAGAGAAAGGATGGGCTGGCCTAGCAAGAAGCCAGGGCCTGATACAGATAAGGGTGGGTGTGGAGTCTCCACCCTGTATAATCTCTTAGGGACTCAGGCTGAAGGAGGTTGATCAACTTGGATTGTTGACACTTCAGCATTGGCTTTCAGGGTAGCTCTAGGAGGGAAAGAAAACAGTAAAGTGTTTATCAGAAGCCAGGACTTCTGACCCAACTGGCTAAAACCAACTCACAATGAAAGGCATATGGGATATATTCTCATCCTTTCTGCCCTAAAAGACACAACTTGAAATAAAGCTTGATAAACACTAGGCAATATATCAATAATGACTTCTGATTTTAAAAATAAATCTTACTATGTCTACGAGCTAACACATATTTTGTTGATCTTTATATCCATTTTGCAGATAAATAAAGAATAGTGAGGCAAATAAGATCACTTGTTCAGGTTTCCACAGCCAGGAGAGGCACAGCAGGTATTAAAACTGTTTGTCTTCTAGAATTCTTATCTCACCACGAAGCCATGTCATAAGCATGGGAGTCATGTTGTGATCCTGTGTCCCCTGTGCCTCCTTCACTCACCCACACATAGCTTCTGGCAATGGTGTTTGACTCTCATCAGACCGCCTTGCCAGTATTTACTCCTAAAGCGTCAGCTGTATAAATAAATTCCATATACTTTTGACCCGCCTATCTTGGTATCCTATTTGTTCACAAGACATGGCTGAGAGCTTGATTGTGAATACAACGCTATCCAGTTAGATTCCATTTCTAAATGTGACACAACTTACAGGGGCATCAGCCAACTGGTTGGAACCATCGTGGCATTGGGTGTGGCATTCTGGTTCTCCTGCCCTTACCTGCTTTCAGCATTAAGTTCTTCTCTTTCTTTCTTTCTTTCTTTCTTTCTTTCTTTCTTTCTTTCTATCTTTCTTTTTTTGTTTTTTGAGACAGGATGTCTCTGTATAGCCTTGGTGGTCCTTGACTCACTTTGTAGACCAAGCTGGCCTTGAACTCACGGCGATCCACCTGCCTCTGCCTCCTGCGTGCTGGGATTAAAGATGTGTGCCATCACGCCCTGACTCATTCTTCTCATGCTTTAGGAACAAAAGTTACATGAACTGCATTTTTCTCCTAAGTCAATGTAACCCTGTGGATTATGTATTGACAAGTAGTGGGGGAGGCACTGGCAGCTGGCCCTGAGCATGGCTGAGTAACAGATGCACTAGGGATCCAAGTTATCTTAAGCCTCAGAATATTTAAGTTTCCTTATGTAACTTGAGTATCCAAGGTCAGATTAGTGCAGAAGCAATGCAAAGGCTACACTTTCAGGAACATATGCCCTTGAAACCTCATACAAACAGGAATTTTGTTTATTTTGTTATCTGTTCTTTGCCACCTAGCGAATACCCAGAATCTAGTAGAATATTCTGGAATCTCATATACTGTGCCATTACTCAACATATTTGTTGAGTTAACTTGTTGACTAAGTAAAGCACTACAGTATAGTATGGTAGAGTATCAGTGTAAATAAAGAGACTCAGGTTAGGACCTTGCAGGCCGTGTGACCACTTACAAGTTACTTTCCATCCCTGACCTCTTTTGTCCTTATTGGTAAATGAGCCTATTATCACCTGTTTCTTGTGTTATTGTGAGAAAAATGTGGCTGATGTAAACTACTGCTATTGTTAGCATTTTTTTTTTCCTGTTGGTTTAATAAGATACTTAAGCCCCTGTCTGCCCCCAGGTGATTAGGACTTACTTGCATCCATTCATGGGAAACAAGGAGGCCTATACCAGGTGTTTCTGAAAACCACTTCTTCCCTCAAAAATGACATTTTATCTTCAGCAACTTGCACCTGCCAGTTTCCCTTCACCTTCCTGCGGCTCTGGAGTCCCTCCTATGAATTGTCCTGACAGGCCTCCCCACCGCCCTCTTTCTGTACAACACGGGACGTATCCAAGCCCCATGTAGAGAGGCTTCGCACTAGGCTGGAGCCTTGTCATATTTAGAAGGGAAAATTTGAGAGAGTAAAACCGAAAGGCATTAATGTTCTAGGGTTTTCCAGATCTGATCGACAGGAGACATGGAGATTACAAAACCATGGTTTTCTCTGATAAGCCGGGGAAACATCGCTGATTCAGAGAATGAGACACACAGCAGAGGTGGGACATTTTGGACTTTCAGACCAGATGGGGGAAAAGTTCCGCAGAAACCACTCAGCAAGGAGCTATTTGCAGAGCTCATGTCTAACATGCAAATACTGATAAAGCTTGAAAATCAGAAAGCCTGGTGGAGGCCATTGGTGAAGTTGCGTAATAAAACAGTGCGTGCTACAAGCTCCATACACCCTGCCACTGATGTTCAAACAGCTCTGTGTTACTGGGGAAAACGTGACAGCCCACCCTTCCTCCTTCCCCTACTGCTGGACAAGGGGAAAAAAAGAGTTTCTTAAAGCAGATATATCCTGGGGCTCTCTGGTTTTGTTTAGATTTTTGGTTGTTGTTTTGTTTTGTTTTTGATACAGGGTTTCTCTGTGTAGCCTGGCTATCCTGGAGCTCACTCTGTAGACCAGACTGGACTTGAACTCAGAGATCTGCCTGCTTTTGCCTCCTTAGTGCTGGGATTAAAGGTGTACACCACAACTGTCCGTGGGGCTCTTATGAAACCTATGGGGAGTTTATTTTTAAGTGCTGAGTATAGACTCACCGTCTCTTGGATACCAGGCAAGTGCGCTACTACTCATCTGCACCCCTCGTCCTATAATGCCTGTAGTACATAATCTTTTGGTTTTTCGAGACAGAATTTCACTGTGTAGCCTTGGCTGTCCTGGACTCGCTTTGTAGACCAGGCCGGCCTCAAACTGACAGTGATCTACCCGCCTCTGCCTCCTAAATGCTGAGATTAAAGGCGTGTGTCACCATGCCCGGCTTTAGTACATAATCTTAAACTTTGTTTTTTGCTTTTTGTTTTTTGTTTTGGTATTTTTGTTTTGTTTTGTTCTGTTCTGTTTTGAGACAGGGTTTCTCTGTGTAGCCCTGGCTGTCCCAGACTCACTTTGTAGATCAGGCTGGCCTCGAACTCACAGAGGCTTGTCTCTGCCTCCCCGAATGCCAGAATTACAGGTGTTAAACTTTAAATTTAAGAGGAAACCTTTAAAAAAAAAAAAAAAAAAGGAGAGCTGGGCCGTGGTGGCACATGCCTTTAATCCCAGCAATCAGGAGGCAAAGGCAGGAGGATCACTGTGAGTTCGAGGCCAGCCTGGTCTATAAAGCGCGTCCAGGACAGCCAGGGTTACACAGAGAAACCCTGTCTCGAAAAACAAACAAACAAACAAACAAAACAAAACAAAACCAAAAAACAAACAACCCCCCCCCAAACCAAAAACTAAAAAACCAAAACACCAACAAGGCTAACAGGGTGGTACCTTATCTTTTTTTTTTTTTCTCCAGAGATGGAAGCAGAGGAGAAAAGAAAAATGAAGAACTTGTGCATGTGGTAAGAGAATGGGATCAAACTGGAAGCAATGCCAAGAGACAAAGAGCTGGGAGAGAGAGTATACATCCTTACTGTTTGGTCCAGTGCAGTTTCGTTCATACTCCACACACTTAGGTGAGGAACTGAGCTGACGTGGCAGAAGGATGTGGTCAGGTTCTGTCCCATGGGAGAGACAGTCTTTTTTTAATCTCGGTCTGTCTGGATTGGCTGCCTCTGTCTTGGGGTGGTTGGGGTGGGTGAGCGCACCCCCATGGGGGTGGGATGCAGGGTGGGGGGCCGGGGGGCGGTGATTCACACCCATTTATCATAGCGGCAGCTACAGTTGCGAAAGGATTCAGGCCAGAGGCAACCTGCAGGGTGATGAGCCAGTATCTCAGGGCTTGGTTAGTCCTGTGGATGCTGAAGCTCACAGCCAGGCTGATTTTATTCAGCTCCAGAGAGTGTTCTGAAACAGGGGCGTCTGGACATTTTACCGGAACACTGGCTCTACCTGCAACAGTGTGGCAAGAGTAACACCTGAACCAAGGCTCTTATTTTCCAATGCCTTTAGTACCCCTTCCTTTTAATGTTTTTGCACAAAGTGGGCATATCTAAATTTTCTCAGTTTTATAAAGTTGGGCATTCTGGCCATTCCCAGCCTTGCTTTTTTTTGTTTGTGTTTTGTACAATGATAATTTTCACTATAATAAACTTTTGAGGGAGAGGTTTCTATTTAAAACAAAACAGAACACCATGCTCTTATGTGTCCCAGGCTAGCCTCCGACTCACTATGTAGCCAAAGATGACTTCCTGCCTTTACCTCCCCAATGCTGGGATTACACACACACACACACACACACACACACACACACACACACACTTTTTTTACACACATTTACTCACTGGTAGTTACCCACTTCAAGATAAAGTCGGATTGTCTAAGATTAGCCAACGTCGTTTCTCCCAAGAGACTGACTATATAGATTACACATGAACACTGAACTGTGACCACATCCTCTGTCAGCTCTTGGCTCCCCAAAGCATCAAGATTTAGTCAATAATTGCCAGCTTTCCTAAATTTTGCTGCCCAGAACCAACCAAATAGACCCAAATACGTTCTGCACACCAATGCCGTATGGGCGCTCAGCTTTTGGTTAGCTTGCCTCCAGCCTCCTTGTGTAATCATCGTCTAACCTGAGAATAGCCAGCCGAAGCATTTCCTTTTCAAAATCAACATACAGCTTTTGACTACTCTGTTCCTTCGGTCTTCACCACCACAGCGATGGTGGCTGAGTCCTCAGGTGTAGCACCCTCTTTGTAGAACTCGGCAGTTCTGGTTTTCATCAGGGTGGCTTTGTTGACATCCAGCCTTCCCTGGCAGGGCTTACCTTAGGTAGCTACTTCCCTTGGGGAAATACCTGGTTCATTCTAGAAGGATAAGAAACTCAGCTTTCACATATCACACACATCTAGCCAACAAGTCCTTCGGCACTTATGTCTTCCTTATATTTGTAGCAACAGGAGAAGCAAAAAGCCATGCAAAATATATGTGCTACCGAGTTCAGCTTTTCCCCGTCCGTCACACCGCGGCACCGACATCCCATGGTGCATCTCGGCATCGACATCCCATGGTGCTGTGCCAATTACCACCACAAACACTGAAGACACTTTTCAAAATATGCTCAAGTAAACTCCAGCAGGGCCAGCCAGGCGTTAAAACACTCAGACACGATTGTCAAAGCGATGTAATACACAGCAGTATATAGGAGTCTGGGCTGTGGTTAAGCAATCACCTGGCTAACCTTTTGTGGACAGACCTGACCTGTCATGCCATGGCTAAAGTGGACAGACATGGAACTCATTCAGACTGAAACAGTGGTGGTTTTCTGTACTGTTATTTCCTGGGCAGCCACAGAGGAAGTGATATAGTGGGGTCATCTCAGGACTCAGTGGAGTAGTGTAACTGTTCCCAGCTTTGTATAACCTTACAGCCAGCAGCACTCACAGGGACGCATGTTTTCTCACAACCGCCCGTATATCTGGTCCTGAGGTTCCTTGGGGTTTGAAGATGTCTTTGAAGTATTTAACTCCTCAGAGGGAGGACTTTTTTCTTATTAACATTCTTTTACACGCTGTCAGGGCCACTGTAGATGCCTGCATTCCCAGGTGTCTTAGATGAGCCTCAAAGTTGCTACGTGGTCAAGGATGACCTCAAACTTCTGACTCCCTTGACTTCCCTTCCCAAGTGCCCACTAAATCCATGTCCTCTATAAAGAGCAGCAAATGCTTGAAGGTCACTGGCCCGTTTCTCCAGCCATGCCATGCCTCTTTTCCTATAGACCTTTAAACCTTACTCAGCGTCATTTCAGAATCCACTTGGTTTAACCTCAGCAAACCTTCCAACTTAGTATTATCATAATTACATAATTTTTTTTTAGTATGCAAACAGTTTAACCTACCCATGGTCACACAGCCAGGAGGGGCCACAGGCTCAGCTGACAAAATCAGAGGGGATGCTTGTCTGTCGGGGACTGGGGAACTGGAAGATGGTGACTGTAGAATTTCTGTTCTCTTTAGAGCTGGGGGGTGCTTCCCCAAACTGGCCTGCGGGTATCTTAATGAAATAAAAGGCAGGAACTAGAAGAAGTCAGCTGGCTGATGGGGCAGTCCAGGATGTGCACCAGAACCAGGCAGATCATTTCCTGCATGTAAAGGAAAGGTATAAGAAAAAACAAACAAACAAAAAAAACCAGCCGAGAATGTTCCTACTCCCTTCTCCAACCCCAACCAGCTGCCGAGGGCGAAACAAATGAGCTTCTAAAGATGGAATCCTTTGTTTGAGCACAGGTTAAATTTGGCTCCTCTACTTAGGTCAGGCAGGTGATGCTTCCACAAGGCAGTAAACACGAGCTCTTTTAAAAAAAAAATGGCCATGATGGTTCAAAGGAGGAGACTATTTATTAGAAAACTCGAGAGCTTGTATGAGTCGAGGATGAATCAAGGGGTCAAATCAGGTTGAGGAGAATAAGGAGCCTGTGGCTCTAGGAGAGGAAGGTCATTTTTCTGCAATAAGTGATGCTCCTAAACCTCTTTCCCTGCTGCATTTAGGTAATAGGACCACCTGATACTAAATCTCACTCCAGTCCAAGTAGGGATGGGCTGAGTGATAAGCGGATTGAGGCAGAGTCCCAGGAGTCCACAGGCTGTTGGCCCATGACAGGGCAGGTCCACTTTGCTTCCTGCCCTGGCACCAGCCCCACTATCCACTAACATGGCAAACTGAGTAAACTCATTGAGGAATCACCAGGATTCCTGGCCCTGTCTGATTTCTCCCTCTCCTCACACAATGGCTTCCTGCCTCATACCGTGCCCAGCTTTTCCCAGAAGGAAGCTGATGGGGAGGGCATACACATATGTGCTGGGTCCATTCTGGCTGAGGCATCCAGGTCCTAAATAGGTAAGAAAGAGGAAGCTATAAGCAGAGACAGTCTATTCTTTCTGTCCTCTGCTCCTGCTCTCAGGCAGCTCCCCCAGCCTAGTTGGGCCCTTTGAGTGTCAGTTCCTGCGCTGTCATTATGAAACACCACCCCCCCCCCCCCCCCCCCCCCCCCCCCGGCACTGAAGTCCTGAGGGTGAAGTGGCCACCAACTACCAGCTGCTGGAAGACTTTAGGCCTTTAAATGCCATCACTCATTGTTGGGCTGGGCCACAAGCTTCTGAAACTGCTTAGACAGAGCACACAGGAAGCTTGGACTCTGACTGAGTTGTGACCTGGAGAGATCTTTCTGAAGAAAACAACAACAACGACAAACTCCCCCAAATACCAAAACCCTACTAATAGTTATATTAACCCAGGTTTAAAACAACAAAAAAGTTCAGAGGTGAATCTTGGGCTTTTTGAGGGGCAAGCTTTAGAGTAGTGATTCTTTAGTTGTGGAAAAAGCCAGTGTAAAGGCTCAACAAAGCAGGTTTCGGGATTTAGTAGCTGGAAGGCAAAGGTGATCAGAGTTAATGGGTGTGTCCGTGTTGTAGTCTGAAGCAGATCTTGGCTGCTTCCCAGAGACGCTTTGGCAAGAGGGGCCTTGGCCTGCGGCAGGCTGCTTCTTACTGAGTTGGCTGTGCCCTTCCAAACTCCCTGTAGAGGAAAGACCTGCTTTCACGTAGGAAACCTAGGTCCCCACCACACAGACATGGGAGGATTATTTATGAAGCCTAGCCTGTTATGCTGCCTAGCGTTACTAATAGTTGTAGATCCACCATGTGGATGCTGGGAATCAAACCCGAGCCCTGTTGTGGAAGGGGGCCAGTGCTCTTAGTCACTCACTGCGCCATCTCTGCAACTCCTGATTCTAATAGACCTCTGTGCCCATGTGCTCCCGGCTACTTTGATATATTTAGGGAGGGCATTTTTACTTTTCACGATGTTAGGTGTCAGTCTGCACCTCATGGTCGGTGCTGGACAGATTGTAGTGTCTACTGCACAAGCAAGATTCAGCCATCTTGCTCTGGGTTGGCACTCAAAATGGAGTCTTCTCAGGCAAGGAAGGCTTGTCTCATGCAGTTTGGAGTAACTTCGAGCAGAGCACAGCTTTCTCTTCACAGATATCTTACCAACAGGTCTGGAGTTTTGCTGTTGGGGTTGTTCATATCCCTGCTTGGTCCCAAAACGTTGCATCCTCTTTCTTCTCAAGTGCCGGGTTACCAGTGTGAGCCACCTTACCCAGTTTATGCTAAGATGTTATAATGTAAATGATATAGGTCTGGTCCAGAGGCTTGCTGGGAATCATAGGTTATCTGGTATCTGTGAACCTTTGTACGTCTTTTGAGCGGTTAAACACCAAACCTCTCTGAGTTTATGGTTGAAATGACTTAAGAGGCCGAGTCAGCTGCACGAGCTCCCTCACTACGGATGCCCTTGCTCAAGGGTGGCTTGCCAGGGCAGGCCTAGCAAGCTCTCTAATGCCAGGCCACTAGAAGAGGAGTTTCATCAGGGTGGTGGTGGCACATGCCTTTAGTTCTAGCACTTGGAAGGCAGAGGCAGGCAGATCTGTGAGTTCAAGGCCAGCCTGGTCTACAGAGTGAGTTCCAGGACAGCCAGGGCTACACAGGGGACCCCTGTCTTGAAAAACAAAAAACAAAGAAAGGAAGGAAGGAACAAACAAAGAGTTTCCTGGAAGGCTTGGTGGTGAAGAGTAACCAGAGGGCTAAAGCAGAAAGGGGAATTTGCTATACACTGCAACTGTGAATATGACAATAGTAGAAAGGAAACTATATTGGAAAATAAACAAGAAATATAATTTCCTGTCCATCAATAAGTGAACAGATGAAGAAAACATTATGTACATTCATGAGCTAGCATCACTTAGCCATAGGGAATATTTAAATCACATCATTTGTAGGGATGGAGAGGGAGACAATCATGTTAAGTGAAATAACCCATATTTAGAAAGATGAGTTATTACATGTTTTTGCTCATATATGGGCTCCACAAAAATTAAAGGTAAATGAACAGGGGAAGAGAGATGGCTCAGCAGCTGGGAACACTTGCTTCTATTCCAGAAGCCCTGAACTTGGTTCTCAGCACCCATGTTAGATGGCTCACAAGTACATGTAACACTAGTTCCAGGGGATCCAATGCCCTCATCTAGCCTCTGAGGGCACCTGTACATATGTCACACACACACACACACACACACACACACACACACACACACACACACATTGTAAAAATAAACAACAGGTGACATCCATTTGAGTGTGGTGGCCCACACCTGTAATGCCAGTATGCAGGATGCAGAAGGACAAGGGTCAGGATCTAGCCTTGGCAATATGGCTAGGTCACATCCAAGGCCAACATGGGCTACATAATATTCTGTCTCAAAAAAGAAAAGATTAAGGGGTCCTGCTCAAACTATGGCACCAGCCAAGGACAATGCATGCAGTAAACTTTGAACCCCTACCCAGGTCTAACCAATGGACAGGACGTTCTCCACATTGAGTGGAGAGTGGGGTCTGACTTTCACATGAACTCTGGTGCCCCATATTTGACCACGTCCCCTGGATGGGGAGGCCTTGTGGCACTCAGAGGAAGGATAGCAGGTTACCAAGAAGAGACTTGATACCCTATGAGCATATACAGGGGGAGGAGGTCCTCCTCAGTCACAGTCGTGGGGAGGGGAGTAAGGGGAAAATGGGAGGGAGGGAGAAATGGTGGGATACAAGGGATGGGATAACAATTTAGATGTAATATGAATAAATTAATAAAATATATTAAAAAAAGAAAAGATTAAAAACACATGAAAGTATCAAGAGAGACTATTAGAGAGGTAGAAATGAATGGGGGAGGGAGATTAAAAGAAAGTGCTGAGTGGAAGGATGTGACCGGGGCTTAGTATACGCATATGTCAAAATGTCACAACTGAACATATTACTCTGTGCAATTAACATGTGCTAACAATTTTTTAAATTAAAAATGAAAGACAAGGGAGTTTCTGTGCTTGAGCTATTGCTGCTGCAGCCCCATGCCCTTTCCTTAGGAAGAAGCTCATTATTTCACAGAAAATCAGCCCTGTTCTTGGCTCTGTATTGCAAGAAGCCCGTTGCTGAAGGTGTAGACCTATCTAAATATAGCCCAGGTCTTCAGTCCAAGAGCAAAACCACCACCCCTGGTCTCACTTTCAAATGTAAAGAATTCAATGCCTGTTAGTAGCTACAGACACAAGATTCTATTTTCTCTCATATGAAACTGAACTCCCTTTTGGCCAGAAGGATGGAGACACTTTAAACCTTTACATTACTAATTCAGAAGGGCACTGAAGTAGTTGACCCAGCTTCCCCATTTAACAGATGAAGAAACAAAGGCTGAGGGTGATAGTTGCTTAATGGTTACACAGCAGGTGCATTGTCTCCTCCTGTCAACACACACACACACACACACACACACACACACACACACACACACACGCTGTCCTTGCTAAGAGAAATCAATGGGACTTGATGAAATTCTAACATAGTTTGCATACTCAGAAAATGCAACTGTAAAAATATCTTTCTCTTATAGTAGCAGGAAAAAGGACAAAATCCCCAGGTCAGTTCTTTTCATATCATCCACAACTACATTTGGATGAATTAAAAATCTAAGTTGAGAGCCAGATGTGATGGGCATGCCTCTAGACCCAATTACTTCAGAGTTGGAGGCAGGAGGAATATTTGAGACTACATGTTCAAGCCCAGCCTTAGGCAACATAGTGAAGCCTAAAATCAGAAGAAAGGAAAGAAAGAAAAAGAAAAAGAAAGGAAGAAAAATCTAATTATTTTAAAGTATTAAAAGAGTAGAATAAAAATATGATATTTTGGGCTGGAGAGATGGCTCAGAGGTTAAGAGCATGGTCTGTTCTTCCAAAGGTCCAGAGTTCAATTCCCAGCAACCACATGGTGGCTCACAACCATCTATGGTGAGAGCTGGTACCTTATTTTGGCATATAGGCACACATGTGGGCAGAACACTGTATAAATAATAAATAAATAAATAAATCTTTAAAAATATGATATCTTTATGAATTAGGAATAGGAATTAGCAATCTTTGTAAAGAAGACACATAATCCCAAATTCTAAATGAAATAATTATGGATATGGCTGAATAAAAATTAAAAGCTGTAAACAATATGTATTACAAATGAAGGGTTAGTATCTACATATAAATGTTTTTAAATAAATAAATACAAGCAGAGCAATCGTAGCACATGCCTTTAGTCCCAGTAGAAGCAGAGGTAGGTGGGTCTCTGTGAACTTGAGGCCAGCCTGGTCTATCTTGTGAGGTCCAGGATAGGCAAGGCTACAGAGAGAAACTCTGTCTTAAAAAAATAAGAATTAACAACAACAACAGTAAATTTTTTAAAAAGCAGATAGTTCAATAGAAAAATGGACAAAGTATGTGAACTGGTTAATCACAAAAGTGATACAAATTTTTACTGAGCACCTGAACAGATGGTTGTAGGGAAGTGGATTTTCATTGTGATTTCAGGTCATACCCAGTTTCAGAGCCAAGCAGCTAGAAGCCATCGGCAAGGGCTCTTCTCTAGGAAGGCAAGTTTTCCAGGAAGTTCACACCAAACAGCAGTTACTGTTTTATGACACCTGGCCTTATTTAATTTGTTTCAAGAATATAGAAAAGCCCACCATAGTGGCACATACCTATAATTCCCAAAGTGGGGAGACTGAGGCAGAAACATTGGGTAGCAGGGCAGCTATATACTGAAACAAACAAACAAACAAACAAACAAACAAAAAAAGCAAGAGCTCATTAGTAGAGCATTGGCCAGCATGCACCAAGTCTTTCTGAAAGACAAGAAAACACTAAATATAGTGAAGTTAAGACATATGTTGAGCGTCCCCAGGCCTGACTTGACTTTCTTTTTTTTTTAAATATATTTTATTTATTTATTTTATGTATATAAGTGTTCTATCTGCATGTGCATCTGCATGTTAGAAGAGGCCGTTAGAGGGTATAGATGATTGTGAGGAGCCTGGGAATTGAACTCAGGACCTCTGGAAGAGGAAACAGTGCTCGTAACCTCTGAGCCACCTCTCCAGCCCCCTGACTTGGCTTTCTTACACATGGAGTATGCCTCACTCCAGGCTTGGAGTCTGGAGAAAGCTACTTGGAGGCATCTAATGTATCTAGATCTTAATGTGTGCTTTCTGTGTGTTTTTCCCACAACCACCTGGAGTACAACATTTACCATCCTGACTTATTATTCCTGCAATGTACACTAAAATGAGATACTGGTCTCTAGAGCACATAGACTTTTGTCTAACTGAGCAGTTAAAAGTTGTAACATCTAACAATGACAAAGGAGGACTAAAGTACAGCCCACTACACTGTTAGTAAGGGAATTAAAGAACAAAACCACGTGTATCTGTGTGGTATATATGTTTGTGTACATGTGTTCCTGTGTGTGTGTGGGGGGGGTTCCCCTGTATATGAGTATACACGTACACATGAGGCTCAAGGCTTCACCCTTGATCACTCTCCATCTTATTCTTTGAGGCAGGATCTCTCAGTTGAACACAGAGCTCTTCAGCATGACTAGCGTAGTGAGGATGTTTGCTCTGGAGATTCTTTGTCTCTGCCTTCTGCTTTCCAAGTGCTGGAATTACAGGAGGGCTGCCATGTCTACCCAACATTTACACACAGGCTCTAGGAATCCGAACCTCATCACTCATGCTTGCGTAACGAGTGCCTTATCCAATAAGCTGTCTCCCCAGCCACTGAGATTCTTAATAAAGCCCTTGAATATCAACTGTGAATTCCCTTTGGCCTAGCATTTATAACTCAGAAGTATGTGCCAGTATTTAAGCTATGGATAAATGCCTTACTGCCATGTTATTTCTAACTGAAACCACTGTGCTGAAGACAGCTTGGTGGCAGAACCATATATGCTTAGTATATGTGAGGAGGTGTGCTGATTTGCTGGTTCCACAAAATAAAACACCTACAAAGACTCTAAATGGCCACTAGTAAGAAAATGATGAAACAAACTAGAGCATGTCTTTGTTATCTTATCCCAGAAGCAGACCACATGACTCGTACAAAGTACGTGTTTGAGAAGCTTCAAGTGGATAAACTGGGAAGGCGTGTAAACTGGGAAGGCATGTAAACTGGGAAGGCGCGGAAAGGCAGGCAGCCAATAAAGGCTGCCTATTGCACCATAAACTAGAGCGGCAGGAGTTTAAACTTTCAAGGAACTTGTGAAAGTAGTGCCAAGCACACGCCTAAAGACCATCCTAGGTGAGATCCGTAGAGCTGGGGTGTTTGCGCTCCTGTGGCTTTGAGTTAAGGCTTTGTCCCAATGCACATCAGTTCCCAAGTGTGGCTGGAAAGAAACACAAGACAAGATGGAAGCACTGGCCGTGAGAAGGCAGGCTGCTGTGTGTAGAAATGATAAGGTTCCCAAGGAGATATGAGCAGAACACTGGCCGTGCCAGTCACACACCCTAAAAGACACAAAGAGGCCTTTAGAGAGAGAGAAAAATGGCCTCTTAATACAAGATAAACAAGGAACAGATGGATGCCTATCAATCTCTTGACTCTCTTGTTTTACATTTTATTTTATTGAGATAGTCTCACTAAGTAAGCTCATGCTGGCCTTGGACTCAATGTCTTCCTGGCTCTACTGCTATGACTACAGGTGTGACACCACATCTGGCTACACGCTGTGCTTTGAATTGTCTATGGTAATTGCCTCTGAAGAGAGCACAATGGAGGAGAAAGTGGCTTCTCATGTTCCATTTTATATATTCTGGGTTTCATTGTGTTTTCATAACAAACCCAAAGCCCATCTTCCTTCCTTCTTTTCTGAGTACTTTTAAAAATTAAAAAGGAGGTGCTGCTGTAACTTGGTGGTAGCATAGGGCCTGGGATGGATAAGCCTGCGTTTAATCCCCAGCAACAGGTCTTTCTTTCTTCTCTCTCATTTCTTTCTTTTCTTCTTCTTTCTTTTTTTTAAAAAAGTAAACAAAGGAGCTCAGTGTCACTTGGAGGTATAGCACATGTTCTAGGTGACAGGCTGGGTGGGTGGTGAGTAGGCAAACTGAAAATACATGTGTTAATTAACCATTTACCAATTTTTTTTTATCCAATGAACTGTGTGGCAGGCTCCATCTAGATAACTCCAAGAGTAGCTTGTAGAAATGTCACTCATCCACCTAGAAGTCACCTTTGAGATCAGGCGCGTTCCAGGACTTAAGAGTGTGACAGTAGATTGGCATGGTGGCACACGCCTTTAATCCCAGCACTTGGGAGGCAGAAGCAGGGGGATCGCTGTGAGTTCGAGGCCAGCCTAGTCTACAGAGCAAGTCCAGGACAGCCAAGGCTACACAGAGAGATCGTGTTTCGTAAAACCAAAAAATAAAAAAGTGTGATAGTAAAAACAAACCAACAAGTGAAGAGTACATAATCACCTATGCCATTCTAGAAGCTACTGAAACAATGTCTTTATGACTTGCAGACTTTTGGGGGCATTGGCGTCTTTAAAAGAGGAAAGACCAGCCACAGTGGTGGATGCCTATAATCCCAGCACCTGGAAGGCACCGGGAGGCTGAGTAGGAGGTTGCCATGAGTTGGGTGCCAGCCTGGGCTACATAGTAAATTCCAGGCCAGTTTAGGTGACAATATGAAACTTGGGGGTAGGGAGAGACAGAGACAGAGACAGAGAGAGAGAGAGAGAGAGAGACAGAGAGAGACAGAGAGAGACAGAGACAGAGACAGAGAGACGGAGACAGAGACGGAGACAGAGAGACAAAGAGAGAGACGGAAAGAGAAATAGATGCAAAGCTGAGAACACAGGGCCATGGTATGTGTCTAGGGAGCTCCGGGTTTGACCCTGAGCACTATGAAAAGCAGGCATGATGGTGTGTGCCTGTAAGCCCAGCAACTCCAGTGGACAACAGGAAAAGAATCCTGGCTTCTAGGACAGCTGTGTCACAGTAATGACAACAAAGGCTTAAGAGAACAGTAATGCATTGTGATTGCTTTCACTTGTAGCCCGAACAGAAGTGAAACGGTCATTGACAAGTGGTAAGGGTGGTACTTTTTCACACCAAATGACTTCACAGTGTCTGTTCACACTTGCCAGAGCGGCCATCTTGGAGACTAGTGTTTGGTTTGCTTCCTTCCATTCGCTATCAGACGCTGCCTCTCAAGAGACCTTGTCTGGCTAATTCAGGTCCAGGGATAAGAAATGTGACCCCAGATCATTTCTGAGTAACTGCCTGGGATCCCTGACAGTAGCAACACAGGAGAAAGGTTTGAGCGGTTTTGTTTTGCTTTTCTTTATTGAGAAAGCTAAGTGGAACACTCGACATCCCTAGCTCCGCGCCCCGACCCCTGCCCCCTGCCCCCCTACCTCCCCCGCCCCACCCTGCCCCGCTCCCCGCCCCCTTTTCATTAAACAACAACAAAACCCAGCTCTGTGTAGTTTATGGACTTATCAAATGATGCTTCATTGACATTTTGTAGTCCTTGCACCATTTTCTTTCAGAAAGTGTTCTGGAAGAGTACTAGGGATAGAGATTGGTGAGACCAGGGTCTTGGTTCTTGTACCAGCTGTGTCTATGCTAGCAGGGTGACTTCAGGGAAGCCATCCTTCCGAGTCACAAAGATGAAAGACATGGTCTCTGTCTCCCGAGAGCACACAGAAAACTGAGCAGGAAACGGTGTTAGCAAAAAGCTACATCTCTGTGAGGTAAGGCCTGCAAAGGTCCAGTAAGAACAGTCTCAAGGTGAGGCACCCAGCTGAGGCTTGCAGAAGAGCAGGAAGTCGCCTATGTTCTTTGGGCTTCAGTTTCTCAGTTGTGAAATGGACGACTTTTATGTATTGGTGAAATATACCAGAGCGTCCTTCAGTTCCAAATGAAGCCCCTAAAGTGGCTTGCGTCTGCCCATTTGCGAGCGGAAAAGGAAGCCTGATAGCTCCTAACCATCTTTCTATCTAGGAATCTTGTGAGGCAAGGCTCTTGCCTTTCTAACTAAGTACTACCCCACACCACCCCCATTCAATATCCACATCACTTTTTTTTTTCTTGGCGCCTCATGTGATTGTCAGGAGTGCGTGTGCGCATGCGTGTTGGGGATCGAGTCTAAGATCTCATGCACGCTAGCGCGACTACTGAGATGCACCCACAGTCCACCAGATGTACTTTTTACGTCAAGGTGCTAAGCCCATGCAATTGAGATTTGCTGGATCTATAGAAGGAGGTTGGGGCTGAGTTCAAAATTACCTGGAGAAGACAAAGAACAAAGAAAAGAGTCAAGTGTGGAAGGGAAGGGGTCAGGAAAGGTAGAGGCAAACGATCCCAGATCCTAAAGCAATCTCTGCCGGGTCCATGCAAAGATGGGAAGAGGGGAAATGCCTAGACAGCCTTGGAGGCTCAGGAGTACCTGGCAGTTCATGAGGATCAAGAAAAGCCAGCAACTGTCTTTTAGGTTTGTTTGTTTGTTTCTGTTTTAGCAGCCATATTTATTTATCAGAAGCTCTGTATTTTAGGGGACAAAGCCAAGATGCAATTAAGAAAAGAATGCAGACTTCCTAAATAATTGGGAGCCTGCACCACTGTTGCAGAAATCCATGTTCCTGCCAAGGGTACATCTAAACTGCATTTCTCTTTCATTAATGTCCATAGTCATTCACTCACTCAGGGCTAGCCTCGGGTGGAATACAAAGCTGCACCCTTCCAGTCCAGTAAGCATTTCCTGAGCAATCCATCCTGTGCCAGACTCTGAACTCCCATCCTAGGATTAAAACTAAGGAGAGTCCAGCAACGTCTTACCAGCGGAGCTTATTGTCTTGTGGATTTGCTAATAGAATGTCTTTATGCTCAGACTACCCTGAGCATTGCCTTGAACAGACATTATTTTTGCCTGAGATTCTGTCAGTTCTCTGGCCTTGTTGGGAGAATAAGAGGATTTATTCTGGAGTCTTGGCAGTTCAGCTTCAAGTGCACAGTATTTGTGACTGAGAGAGAAAAATGGTGTGTTTCCCTATCTCTCCCCCACAGGTTTAACAATGCACCTGGCTGGGTCTGGAACACTCACTTTGTTCTCCAAGTGAGGTATAACACATACACAGTAATTTTTTTTTTTTTTTTTTGGCCTTCTAAAAAGCTTGATTCAACCCACCAATTTCCTACCTTTCTCTTCCACTTGTCTTGTTTAATAATTAGGCTGCTTAATAACTGCTGTTGATGGGGAAGAAGGGGAGGGGGATGGAGATTCCTAGGGCTTACCAGACCCTGGGGACTATAAGAGCTTCTGTTCCCAGTGTCATCCTGTTCTGAACAACTCTCTGAGCACACTGAAAGTGAAAAGGTCACCCTTTCCTGACCAGACTTGACTGACCTTGGTTCATTCTGTCCCCAAGGGCCTTTCCAAGGCATTGGTTTTGGTGCCTGTCCCTGACTTGGGTTGTTTCTACTCCCGGGGACTTTACTAATAGCATCTGACCATTGCTTTTCAAGTTCTCACTAGGTCTGGAAGTCAGAGCAGATTAGACCGAGCCTAAGGAAAAAAGAAGGCAATCCACGCTGCTGTGACAATGCAGGGAAGTCAGGAGGCCTCGCTGGTAGAGCACATGTGTGGTTAGGCACACTCAGGCACGGGCTCCAGGAATAGGTACCTACCTAGGCAAGTGTAACCTGAATGAAGATGGATACGAACATGGACACCTGTTACAGGCAATGCACACAAAGTGGAGAGTCAGAGAGACCTTCATGTACACTAAGAAGCTCCTGTGGGGCAGGAGCACTGGTTTCAGAGTCACACAGATGTGGGCTCAGATGCCAGATCCACTATTCACAAGCAGATGATCTTAAGCATGTCATTTAGTATCTCTAGCTTTGTTTTTTTTTATTATAAAATGCAGTCAATAATTCTATAAAAAATTATCCGTTTTGGGGCGGGAGAGATGGCTCAATGGTTAAGAACACTGGCTGCCCTCCCCAAGAACCCGGGTTCAATTCCCAGCACCCACATCCCAGCACTCATACCTGTCTGCAACTCCAGTTCCAGGGTTTTTGACACCCTCACACAGACATACATATAGGCAAAAAACCAATGAGCATAAAATAAAAATAAATTATATATTAAAAATATACATTTATTTTGTGTGTGTGTTTAATGTGTATGTGCAGGAGTCTATAGAAGCCAGAAGAGGGCCTCAGACCCCTTGAAAACTGGACTTATAGGCAGGTGTGAGTCTTTTGGGTGTTAGGAACCAGACCCAGATCCTCTATAGGAGCAGTAAATGCTCTTAAGTACTGAGCCATCTCTTCAGTTGAGTTAATAATTCTTATATTTCATTGACATTTTGGGAACTGATGACATACTATGCCAAGTTACCTGCACGACTAGACATTCATTAAGCCGTGTTGAGGTGTGGTGAAGAGGCGCACCTGTGGTTCCAACTGCTCAGGGAGCCGAGGGAGGAAGTGTACTTGAGTCTAGTAGTTTGAGAGACACCTGGGTAAACTTGTCTTAAAACAAACAAGGTTGAGGAGGAGGGAATAAGTGCTACCTGGCACTATTTTTTGACTGCCTTTCTGTTCTAGGTATGAGTTAGGTTTAGGGTATCTGTATAGAAAGTGTGTTGTGACAAATAAGATTATTTGTTGAAGAGCTC
Source organism: Acomys russatus (assembly GCF_903995435.1). Lineage (NCBI taxonomy): Eukaryota > Metazoa > Chordata > Mammalia > Rodentia > Muridae > Acomys > Acomys russatus. The sequence goes on from NC_067137.1 coordinate 87,117,521, forward strand.
TTTTGAGGCCTACCTGGTAAAAGATTAGCTTCCTCTTTCTCCAACCTAAGCTTCCTGTTGGACAAGGGGCACTAAAAGCCGCTAGCCGAGGATTCGCAGCACTTTGGCACCAGCAGACTTCCTAATCCCAGGCTGCCTAGTATCTGAACACTAAAATACTTATCCTCCCTAGAAAAGTTCCTCTCAATTTGACCCATACAAAGAAAGCAGCAGAGGGTCACTCCTCAGATGAACTGTCCTGTGGTCATTCAACTGCACCCCAAATGGTCCCACTTTCCAACAGGATCCAAAAAGAGTATGGTTCTGTAAAACTGCCCCTTTCTCAAGTTTCACCTACACCAATGATGCCATTAGCCCCAAGACTTTTGCCAGAACAGAAAGGCAGTCTGCCTCTCTTTGGGAAACAGTGACTATGATACTGCATGAGAAACACTGTGGTAAAGTTACTCTACAGGGTCCTCTTGGGGAAGGTATGATTTGAGGTAAAATTTCAAGGGAGTGTTGGCGAGGAGGTGTGGGGTGGCTTCTGTGTGAGGGACAGTCCAATCAAAGGGAAGAACATATGTACTGAGGGATTCTAAGTCGTGCTTACTCAAAGTTGAAATTTGTGTAGTAATGAGGTAGGAGACAATGCTGGGAGATAGACTAGACTTTGAGGGTTGTGATGTGTTTTGGAATTTAAAAAGTAATAAAAAATACTTGAGGCAGATGTGTATGCTAGGAAGCTTCTTAGCCGGCTATGTGAGCTCAGAGGAGCAAGGCTAGAAGCTGTTGCAATGATCCAGGTAGAGGTGGTGCGTATATAAAGTAGGTTAATGAAATGAAAAGACTGGAAGAAAAAAAAGAAGATTTTAGATTTAATATGACAGGACTGAAAGGAAATTCAGTAATCTGCAGTTCTTTCTTTTGTAACGGAAGCAATTAAGGACCAAAGAGACTTCATGGCTTTCTGTACTCCCAGTCTCCTGACCCCCGCAAGGAAACGCCAAGAAAGTTCTGACGATGTGGTCAGTTTTCAAGGTCTTTTCCTCTAGGTATATTATTCTTGGTCTTTGGAAGTATAAGAGAAATGTAGGAACAGGGACTTCTAATTAGGAGTAGATTAGGAAAGGGGGGGGGGAGGCAGGAGACTACAGGGGTCTCTTTTCCTTTCTCTGTGGTCTCTAACAGCATTTTTGTTTTAGAAGAATGTGAGTTTAATTTTTAAGACTGTAGCCTCTAGCACGTTGGTTTATTTGTAGAAGACTTAGCAAACACTGTTGTTTCCTATCAAATATACACACCCAGTTTACCACTGTTTGAGACACTGTTGTTTCCTATCAAATATACACACCCAGTTTACCACTGTTTGAGAATGCCTGGGAGTTGAGCCTACTTTGTACACAAAGAGGCAAAAACTCAGTCTGATGCAAAGTGTGTGGCTGAACAGCGAAGTCTGGTCCGCGCTATTAGTGTCCCACCCAACAGGAACCACAGATAGTGTCGCATGGATCATGTAGCTCACTTGAGCCGCTCATTAAATAATCCTGTGCTACTAGTAATACCTAACAAAGAGAGACACTGAGGCCCAGAGGGACAGGAAGCAAGCAAGCACTACTCTGGTTCAGGACCCAGAAACCCCTAATTACCCATTTGCTATGTTTCCCACTACACCTGGTCATCTCTTCAGCAGTTGGCACAGGGACTTGCCAACACTTCTACTGTGTCCCTAACTTGTGCAAGTCCATGGCTAGATGATTTCAAGTAACTCTCTAGACATAAGATGTATTCAACTCTTCTATTTGATAGGTAAAGTTTTATTAAACATTTAATATTTATATGCACATGTAAAGTACTTGGGTCTAATCTAATTCCCTCCTCCAGTCCTTGCCCTGTGCTTCTAGTTTCCCTCCAGCTACCAATGCTCACTGTGTTTTTTAAATGTAATACCCACACAGTCCACTGTTTGTTGTCTGCATGTGCATGTGTGTAGGACTGCCTACTAGAGCAAGAGTGGCCACTCAGGACCTACAGCACTGAAGAAAGAGACCCTCCTTCCTGCACCAGCTGCCAATGGCTCCTCGGATAGGAGTCGGACTTCTTAAACCTTTTTCCCCATTCACGCTGGGATTTTGGTTGTCTTGATTTTGTGTAAGTGAACGCAGTTCTAGCCGTTGTGAGTTTATGTGCGCTGTCATATCCAGAAAACAGTTTCACAATAGACATCCATTCCCTCCGGTTCTCAAAATATTCATGCACCTCCCCCTCCATGATGAGCTGAGCTTTGGTGTGTGTGTGTGTGTGTGTGTGTGTGTGTGTGTGTGTGTGTGTGTGTGTGTGTGTGATAAAGATGCCCCATTTAGAGCTGAAAACTCTACAGTCTCTTATTTTCTGCACATTGACCAGTTGGTAGCCTCTGATTCAGTTACTGTCTACTGAAAAAAATGTTTTTAAATGAGGGTTGAGAGATACACTAATATATGGCTACAAAGATAAAAATTCAGGGAGCAGTTTATTACTATGTTCATTTGGCAGAATAACAGTGTTAGGTTTTTCCACAAGACTTATGACCTAGCCAGCCATGGGGTTTTTGTTCTAACTAATGGTACCATGCATGGGGTCCATTTTATGGAGTGGGCTTTAAATCCAAATAGAGAATAGTTGGTTATTCCAGTAACTTTTGTGCCACTATTGCACCAGTAGGCATCTCTTGCCAGACCAGTCATTACTGTAGCTTTCAGGATTCACAGCTGGGAAAGACTAATGATAACTTTTCTGTTACTGTGCATTGAACTTTCCAGGACTATAAAAGCTAGTCAGTATAGGAAGGTAGCTTCTAGGTTGCACCAGTTTGTTTTTTTGTTTTTAGTAGAGTCTTATTATCCAATAGCTCAGGCTAGACTTGAATGTGTAATCCTCTTGTCTCTGTCTCTCAATTGCTGATATTTAGTCCTCTGACACAAACATGGACTAGGCCACTTGTGGTTGAGTTTGTGCTATCCTTTCAAGCAAAAAAAAAAAATTTTTTTTTTTTTTTTTGGACAGCACAGCTATTATGCTAGGCCTTAGCAACATAAGGTTTGTACAGGGCTTTTAACTACACAATTACCATGTATTTTAGATTTATTTATTGTTTTATATGTGCACAAGTGCTCGACTGTGTGTGTGTATGTGCACCATATGTGTGCGGGTCATCAGATTTCCTGAAACTGGATTTATAGATATTTGTGAACAATCATGTTCAGGAAGAGAACCTGAGTCCTCTGCAAGCATATCAAGTGTTTTTAACACCCGAATCATCTCTACAGCTCCAGTGCTTTTTTCTTATTTGTAATCTCAACACTCAGGAAGCTGAGAATTCCAGTTTCAAGTTTGAGGATAACCTTGGCTACATAGTAAGACTCTATCTCAGAAGGTGAGAGTGGATGGAGGGATAGATAAAGGGAGTGAAAGAGACATACATACATTATATATACATATATGTATGTATATATATATGTGTGTGTATATATATATAATTTTAAACATATGGAGCCGGAAGTGGTGGCTCAAACCTTTAATTCTATCACTTGGGAGGCAGAGGCAGGGGGATCTCTGTGAATTCAAGGCCAGTCTGGTCTACAAAGCAAGTCTGGGACAGCCAAGGCTGCACAAGAAACCCTGTCTTGAAAACAAAACAAAAACAACAGCAGCCACAGCAGCAACAACAACAACAACAATGACAACAACAACAACAAAACCCCATATGTAAAATAAATAAAACATTTGGAGTCAGATCTGGTGGCACAGGCCTGCTTGGGCTACAGAGGGAGTTCAAAGTCATTCTGGGAAACTTAATGAAATTCTGTCTCAGAATAAAAAATGAAAAGAAACCTGGAATATATCTCAATGGTAGAGTATTTGTCTACATGCACAAGCCCTAGGTTCAATCCCAATCACTTAAGAAAACAAAAAGTAGTGTTTGGGACAAATACATAGCCCCATGATAGAATGCATTCATGAGGCCATGTGTTCAATTCTCAGGATCAAGGAATGAAAAATAATAACAGTTATTCTAAAGTTGATGTGTATCAGTATTTAAATATATGTATATATTTACTTTCTACATAATTGCATGAGTGTAGATGCATGAACAAGCTATTAGGTACTGGAAATGGGAGTTTCATGGTAGAATGCTTACCTTTCATGTGTGATTTTCTGTTTTTGATCCTTGGCAACTGTAAAATTACATACTTGTATATATGGGTACACACATATTTATTGTTTTCCTGTTTACCAAATAAACTGTTTTGGGGCTTCCATGGCTGAGATAGGTCCTGGAGAACATCAGTGCCTCTCTATTTCCTTGTGGCTCATGCTGATAGCACAGCTTGGTAAGGCTTGTGTCTAACTGGCCAAATTGAGATCATGCATTCAAGAGTATTTTGCAAGCTCTAGGCATTCTGTTCATGTTTGTTATCAAGATAACTTATGTGACATGAGGATCATATTGTGCAGGGCTGGGCTGGAAATCTCCCTTTTGGTAATTTTCACTGGAAGGTAGGATTGATTCCACTGAGCTCCCTCCTCCCACCCCGGTTTCTCTTTTCTCATCTTGTTCATTCATTTTCCCTCCCTCCTTCCTTTCCTCTCTTCTCTCCCTTCCTTCCTTCCTTCCTTCCTTCCTTCCTTCCTTCCTTCTGTCCTTCCTTCCTTGTTCTGGTGCTTAGATCAAGCACAGTGCATACTAAGTAAGTGCTCCATTACTGACTAGTGTCTCACTAAGTTGCCCAAGTAGGTGTTGAAGTCAGGCATAGTATGAGCATGGCAGACATGCAGGCTTTCTGCCTCCCTCTCCCGAGAAGCTGGGATTACAGGCCTGAACCACTAGATATGACTGGATGCTTGTCATAATGCTTTGAGACAATAGATGTGGGGACATAGTGTTTTTCGGACAGAGGTTAAACACTGAAGTTGCTGACTTAATTCATAACAAGTGCTGCCAGGTGCCCATGTAGTAGGGGCTTTTCTAGAGCCCCAGGAGCCCTGGCCCCTAACAACCTCTTCTTTGTTCTAGTAATCTCTGTCCCCTAGACAACCCCGATGATTAATCTGAGGTGCCGTCTTACTCACATCTCTCATCAAACCACAAGACCCTAACCACAGTGGAAACAAGATTCTTCCTAACGTCCCCTGGGAGTCCAGAGTCGGAGGGTATTTCTCACTACCATATAAGGAGCTTTCAGTGGGTGAACATGGAGGACGTTAAGAAGTATAGCATCTCCTTTGTTCTTTAAAGCAGCTCTTGATTTAACACCTTTTTTTTTCTTTCTGTTTTCAGATGACAGCTCAAGTAATTCCAAATTGGTGACTGTTTTTTTTTTATTATTATTATTATTATTATTATTATTATTATTATTATTATTTTTAACTAACAGCAACCCAACTCAGAGACTGTTGAATCATCCTTCAGCTCCCCGTACTGTGTTCTATAGATAACAGGCATATATATTATCTACTTTTGTTTACTTCTCCCCAAATGGAAGCCTATTAATTTCCCAATGTATTTCACAAAATGACTTGCCTGTTGCCAGCACAGGCAGGATGTATTAATCCTCACACTCAACATGTTTAAGATAGAAAATAATGGGAACAAGAAGAAATTGAAGGGTCAAGACAACTCATTCATCTCTGATGTTCACCCCAAGCTACTTCAGAAATGCTAGCAGTGAATTAAACCCTGCACTCTAGAAGACTGACCTAAATCACACTTCACCAAAGAGACTGCTGAGTTTCTTAGCAAAAATTGCGTCTTATGTCTAGAAAGAGGGAGCTCAAAAAGGGCGTTTGGCACGAACCTCGCTCCGTCTCGTCTGAGGATAAAGAGTCAACATTAGCTGTTTGTGTGCAGAAACCCCTTCAGAAGAAGACAAAGGGAGGCCACAGCCTGGTCTAAGATACTGACCTGTGATATGTCAGTCTAGAAAATGAGAGCTGGCTTGGAAAAAGAGCAAGGAGAGCTTTCCTTGTTCACAGAGCAAACCTGTGCCGCTGCTTTGTAGATGGTACAAGGGGCAGAGTTAGCCTGTAAGCCCCATGTGCCCAAGGACAGGTAACTTCCTGGAATCCTGGAGGTTGCTGTTTAGGGGATAACAAACCACATGGTTTCACTCCTCTAAACAATTAAAAAACAAACAAACAAACAAATTCAACTGTACCAGGTATGCTTGATCACATGTAGGTGGGAGGTATGTAGGAAGGAAATATGTCAGGATGTAAGCTTGCCCCTGATTGGATGTAAGCAGGAGGCATTCAGGCAGGAAGCACATCAGGATATATACCCTTGTCCCTGATTGGATCTGATGAGAAATATGGTGGCCTTACAGGGTTACCCTTTTAAGCCTCCACAAAATGTGACTCATCACCATTTTCTGGGAACTTAGGAAAGGACCTGGCCAGAGTCTGTCATCCTCGATGGTATTTAATTAAAGCTTGCTTCAAATTTGGCTCAAAATCCATGGAACTGGTCTTTCTCTCGTGAGGTTTAACAGACAGGAACGAATCCTGTTGGCTATGCTAACCTCTTACCTGGTAACTAGCTGAGAGCTCAGGGCTGAGATTAAGGCAATGGTTAGGGATAAGATAAGACTGAAGACCAAGAACAAAAACCCCCTTTGTAGAAAGTTGATAAGAATTCATATTGAGCCAGCTACTTTGGGAAAGAAACTCAATCTCACAACGGAATAGATAACATTGATAATGTTACTTATTGCCTTGGATGACACCCAGAGGGGCTTTTGATTTTTCCTAGTTATTGTCCAAGTTGTAAGTTAACAGGCAACAAAGTCCTGGGACCCTTAAAAAAGGAGGTTATTTATTTAAATAATTAAGAGAAAGATTTTGAACAAATCAAGACTGGAGCTGGAGGCATGACTCAGTGGTGATGAGCATTTGTTGCTCTTGCAGAGGGTCTGTGTGTGGTTCCCGACATCCACATGGTGGCTCACAACCACCTGTAACTCCAGTTCCAAGGCATCTCATTCACATGTATGCACGCAGGCACTCACATATACACTAAAAGTAACAAATAAAAGACGGGCGTGGTGGCACATGCCTTTAATCCCAGCACTTGGGAGGCAGAGGCAGGTGGATCGTTGTGAGTTCGAGGCCAGCCTGGTCTACAAAGCCAGTCCAGGACAGGCAAAGCTAAACAGAGAAACCCTGTCTCAAAAAACCAAAATAAATAAATAAAATAATAAATAAGTCATTTTAAAAAGACTATTACAGGGGCTGGAGAGATGGCTCATCGGTTAAGAGCACTTGCTGCTTCTCTTCCACAGGGCCTGGGTTCAATTCCCAGTACTGATGTGTCAGCTCACAGCTGTCAGGAACTTCAGTTCCAGGGGATCTGAGACCCTCTTTTGGCTTTCTTGGATACTAGGCACACATATGGTGCACAGACTTGCATGTAGGTAAAATACCTATACACATAAAAGAACTTTAAAAAGTAAATAAGAGTATTACTATTTTTAAAAAGTGGGAGGGGGAGTACACAGTGTGGTCTAACTTAACTCTGGACTAGTTATGTAGACAGGTCCTCAGTGATAGCCTTCTGTACTGAAGGTAACAAATGTAGTTCTGAGGGCAGAACTTGGCTTTCATCCTTACAGATGTGTCCTCTATCCGTGTGCAATGGGTAGGGTGTAGTATAATTGTCAAAAAGCAAGCAAACACACAAACAAAACAACATGAGGTTGGGGAAGTGGCTATGCTTGTGAGACCCTGGGCTCAATGTCAGCACCACAAAAGTAAACAAACAAAAAGAAACCAGGGTGTTAATTAAGTTAGAATTTTTAGATACACCAGAATTTTTTTTTTTTTTAAGTATAAGTATGTGTCATGCAGCATCTGTGGTGTGGATGAGAATCCCTGGGATGAAGCTGTGTCTACAAAGGCTGGCTGGCTGACTGAAACATCAATGATTGCGGAAAAGTTGGCGGGAAGGTGAAAAGGACCTGGAGGTGACAGGAATTCCACAGGAAGACCAACAGAGCCAACTACCCAGGCCCCAGAGGAGCTTGAGGAGACTGAAACACCAATCAAGATCCATGCATGGACTGGAACTAGGCCCTCAACACAGATGTAGCCGATGGGCAGCTCAGACTTTGTGTGGGTCCTCTAATAATGGGAGCGGGGGTGGGTGGGGGGTGGGGGTGGACTGTCTTTGATATGCACTATGTTGCCAGCTTTTTGGTCACCTCCCCCTGGCCAGACTGCCTTGCGGGCCACAGAGAAAGAGGACACACGCAGTCCTGATGTGACTTGATGAGCTGGGTGGATGGTAAGGGGGGCTCCCCTTTTTTTGAGGAATAAAGGAGGGGGAGAGGGGGAGAGGGAGGTAGAGTGGACCTGGGAGGAGAGGAGGGATGGGACTACAATCAGGTTGACTGGAGAAGTTGGAATGTCACAGGTCCAAATCTGAGCACAATTTCTCTTGGACTGTCTTTAGACCCTTCAAGAGTCAAATTTTGCCCACCTCAGTACGGGAGCTACCATCCTGATAAACAGATTTAAAACCTTTAAAATGTATTAACAAAAGCCTATTCTCCTAATGTCTACAAATACCATCAGATACCATCTGAGACCTACAGCTGAGATTTCTCTGTCTGGCTATAAACTGCTCTCTGATGTTTCCACCAATATATATTTATAAAATGCCTTGATTTATGACTGTCTTTGTTCTGTCATCATAAAAATTTCTTGATACTGCTTCCATATTGGAACGTGGAACTCAGGGTAACCTGAGTCTCTATTCCCAGGCCATGGTCAAGCATGTTTGGCTCCAGAGTAATTTATTTCGTTTTGCTACCAGGTTTTGAGACAAGCGGGTCTGGAACCCACTGTTTGGCTGCAGACGACCTGCAACTTCTGATTCTTCTGTTTGCACCCCACAGGTGTTGAGATTATAAATGTGGGCTGCCATGCTTGTTTCCTGTGGTGCTGGAGACCAAGCCCAAGGCTTCATGCATGCTAGGCAAGCCCTCCATCATCTCAGCTACACCCCCAACCCTGTGTTTATGTTTTTATTTGCTAAGTTATAAATGGACCTGTGAGGCTTCAACTGGTAACTCTCCGTAGACTTACTTATAAATTCTTATGCCAGTGTGTGGGTTTGGAAGGCAGGCACAACTCTCTACATACCAGGGCTCCAGTGCCACCATCTGTCCCACTTTCTTTTTGGCGTTTGAAAGACCAAGTTCACCACTGCCTGGTAAATGTCACATTGTAGACTAGCAGGTCAAGGAGCCTTTTCAGCGTCTAGGACAAAGGAGAACTTGAGAACTTGTTTGGCTGCAGAGACACCACCCAGAAAAGGGAATAACAGCCCCTTCAAACAGACAGCTGCCTTTCTCTGTCAGGCAACGCTTCAGCAATGCTGGCCTCCACTGTTTTTCTTTTTAGATGTTATTTTTATTGGTGTGTGCATATGTTCATGTGTATGTGTATGTGTGTGTGTGTGTGTGTGTGTGTGAGAGAGAGAGAGAGAGACAGAGAGGGAGGGAGAGAGAGAGAGAAAGAGAGAGAGAGAGAGAGAGAGAGAGAGAGAGAGAGAGAGAGAGAGAGAGTTCCTGGGCATATGTGTATGTATACACATGCTTGTGGGTGCCTATAGAGGCCAGAAGATGTCAGATACCCCAAATCTAGAGGTGCAAGCAAATGTAGGGTCTAGGAATTAACTCCAGACTTGGCAAGAGTAGAAAACCATTCTTTTTGTTGTTGTTTTAAAATCGATCATTTGGGAATCTCACATCAAGTACCCTGCTTTCACTTATCTCCCAGTCCTCCCATGTCTGCTCTCCTCCCCTATAACCTACCTGCCTATCAAAAATAATAAATATATCAATTAAGTCTGTGCTGTGTTGTCCATATACTCACTGGAGCATGTCAAATTCCTAGTGGCCAGCCCCCACAAGGGAAGGTGAGTCTTTCTCCACTTGCACCCATGCCAGAAGCCATCCACTGTGGAGAGCCATGGGGATGGCAGGAGACAGACAGGGCCAGCTGTCCAGTGCCTGTGCCACTGTACTGTGGGAGTAGAAAACATTCTTAAGCTTAGAGCCACCTTTCCAGCCCTTCCACACACCCCTTTTTTGGTATTCATCTTTCATTTTTTAATAACAAGTCACGAGGAACTCTGTATTGTAGACAAGGTGCCATTTCTAAGGCATATTCTATGGACTGGTTAGCTACTTTCAAAGAACCATACCAAGGGTCTTGCTAAGATTTAGGAAATGTAATAGTTTTACTCATTGGCAGGCATTAATTTTGCAAGGTGCTTTTTTAAGATATGTACAAATATATCTTTGCTTTCTACCAGAGAGAACAGAACAAAATTTTGATCTCAGATTCCCATTTTATATAATGTAGAAGAGTTAATCTACTTAGATACAAGGAGATTAATTTATAGCTTCTCCTTTTCTCTCCTATAGATGGAATCTCCTCCTGTAGATGGAGGAGGCACCCTGTAATACTAGGTACTCTGGGTTGGAAGTACCTGAGATGGCTAACTTCTCTTAGCCCCAGCTTGCTGTCAGCAATCAGGACCAGCAGCCATGCTATCATCAGCCTTTAAAAGTCCCAGCCATCATAGCCCACTCCCTCACGCTGTCTGTCTCTCTTACACTCTGTCTCTGTCTCTCTCTTTCAGAAGCAGCCCCCCATCCCCTCCCACCCAAGTAAATCACTTGCATGAGATCTGTTGCAAATTGTGCTCTTAGCAGCATTCTTTGGCCTGGACTGACCTGCCAAGGTACTCTGCTGCGTAAATACTAGCAACTCCATTTCGTTTTTAGTCATTAGATCTCTCCCCACCAACATCCAGAATATCCATTGTGGCCCTATGCTGTTCTTCCTAGTAGTTGGTAAGCCATTATTAATTTTGATAGTCAGAAAACAATATACTGCAGTGTGCCCCTGTGATGTCCTTAGCTTAGAGCAACAATTTCAAAGTCAAGGTCTCTTCAACTTTCTTTTGTTTCATCCAAAACATGGGAGGAACTCCTTTTCTAATCTTGCTTAAGAAGCTCTCTAACACAAAATATAATTGTCTTGAATGTCCTCCAGGAAGCCTGTGATCCATGGATTTGTAAAATTGTAGAACATGAAGGAAGACTGAGCAATGTCAGCACACCTAGACAGGTTGGTCACAAATACTCTCAGTTCCTTAGGCCTATCCAAGTCCCACAAAAATCATTAACTACAGCTGGGTGTGGTGGCACATGGCTTTAGGTAGCTGTATCTCTGTGACACCAGCATGGTCTACATAGTGAGTTCCTATGTGAGCTACATGAAAAGACTTCTCAAAACAAAACTAAAACCAAAAACAACCATTAACTACCTTTGAAAGCATCTACATCCCTGTATTTCCTTGTCCCCTGTAAAGAGAGTGTGATAACTCTCTGAGCCTCATTGGGTTGCTGCTGTAGTGCACATAGATAAATCAATAAAGGTGAAAGGCAACTTTCTATTGTTTTACCTCTTAGCTGTTTATTAAAAAAAAAAAAAAAAAAAAAAAAAAAAAAAAAAGGACTTGAACCTTCACAGGGGGGAGAAGCAATCTCTATCTTTTTCACTGCTCTTCAGTTCACAGCTGGTTCTCCATGGCTTGGTTCCTTTGGGGCATCTCCCTCTCCGCTAACTTCTGAGTCCTCAGGAAGTACAGAGCATCCTGCTACTCTCTCCTCTCTGGGGCTACAGGAAACAGAGCTGCCACTGAGCTATCTTCCTGCTGCCTGCTTCTACTCTGAGGATCTCAGAGCACTGTGGCCTGGACACATCTGTGGGGTCGGCTATCTTCCCTGGATGGGGAGAAGGAGACACAGCATCCTTTATTTTTAGATCTTTGAGACTGTCTGGTTTTTTCCCTACCAGACAGAAAGGAATTTGCCCTGAGAAGATATTCAGGGGCTGGGGAGGGTGGGTTTTCTCGAAGACCACATCCTCCAGACCCCAAATATCTGAGACTGGGAATCTTACACAGACCTGAGGGAGGAGTTCCTGTGAACTGGTCTTATTAGGACCTCACTGATTAGGTTCAAATGAGCTCCTTTTCTTCTACATTAGAGTATTATGTTTGTCACCTGGACGTGGTAGCACACGCCTTTAATCCCAGCACTCAGGAGGCAGAGGCAGGTGGATTGCTGTGAGTTCGAGGCCAGCCTGGCCTACAAAGTAAGTCCAAGACAGCCAAGGCTACACAGAGAAACCCTGTCTTGAAAGGCAAAACAACAAAAAAGTATTGTGTTTGTTAATCTTATTTAGAGTCTCAAAAATTATACATGTTATATATATATATATATATATATATATATATATATATATATATATATATATATATACATATACACGTGTGTGTGTGTGTGTGTGTGTGTGTGTGTGTGTGTGTGTGTGTTTTATTCTCCTCCTCATTCTTTTTTGTCTTCTAGCTTCAAGCCTGCATTCTCTGGCGAGCATGCCTGGGACTGCAGTGCAGGAGGCCACAGTGAAGTATGTTGTACCGGCTCGCTGTAGAAGCTATAGGACCAGGTTAATGTCTCAAATTTTTCTTTCCTAATTGTAGTGTTCCCACCTTTGTGCTGAGTGCCTTAGACTCTTCAAAGCCCCAGAACAGTCCTTGGCACTGACAATAGACAATTCACTGACATATGGGGAAAGGAAAGCTCCGAGAGGGTATGTACTACCTTGTTTTCCTTGCTGCCATGATAAAAATGCTTGACCGAAGCAGCTTAAAGGGGGAGAATTTGCTCTGGGTTGCGGTTTCAAGACAATGGCAGCCCACCAGAGCTGGGAAGGTATGGGGGGAGGTTCATGGTGGCAGGAGCGTGGGCCAGAGGCGGCTCTCCCATGGTAAAGCAGAAAGCAGATTGCAAGCTAGAACTAGAGGCAGGTGTGACCTTCGGAGGTCCACCCCTAGTGACTGACTTCTGCCAGCCAGGCTCCAGAACCTTCGAAATAGTGCCACAGGCTGGGAACAAGTGCTCCCAACATTTCGTACTCAAACCATAATAAGCACCCTGTTCAAAGATTACGCACGACCTAGGATGATCTAATACCACAGCTTTCATTGAAAATTCCAGCACTAGTCTCACGTCTGGGTCAACAGCTGACACTAAAACTCCTAGGCAGAAGTAATCTTTCTGCTTCAGCCTCATGAGCAGCCCTGGCTGCAGGCGTGAGCCTCACGCTGGCTAGACACCCTCTTACAGTTGATGTGTAGGTGACCTAGGTATGTGGCCGTTGGACCTCACCCCGGCTTTTCTAAGGGTGAGATCCTCTAACCAGTCCATGTTCTAACAGCATAAAACCCAAGGTCTTTGGCTTGAATCCTTTTGCTCTCTTCCCAGTTTCCAAGCCACTGTGTTCATTTTCCTTCTTGGTGGTGGGTGTGACAAGACACTAAAAAGGTGTGTAACGAACATTGCCTCGATCCTTTAAGAAAGTTCAGGCAAGGGGCACTTGGTGGCACCTGTACTTTCAACGTCTTGGAATCTAAGGCAGGAGAAGCGGGTTCCAGGCCAGCCTGGGATACGTGTAGAGATGAGGCAGGGCAGAAAGACAACGACCATTAAGGGGACATGAGAAGGGACAGGGACATTTCACTTCAGAGTCTGAGGTCTCTGCCAGGTGAGAACCAGGAATCACAGCACAAGGAACATTTCTTGTGAAGGTTGCCGGCATAGAGATGATACATATATTTTAATATATAAGATGTTTTCAAGTAAAACATTTAAACAGAAGTGAACCATGCTTAAGGTCCAAGTGTACCTGGCCTTTTTTCTTCACCAGTGGTAAGCCTATAATTTTCTAGTATTCTTACCAGAAACTCCACTTAGAATAAAAGAATTCTTATCCTCGTTGTGCATTGTGATTTTTATCTTATCACATTGTAATCCTATTGAAGGCAGCCCCAGAGCCACCCTGTAATTTCACTTATCGAAATAAAAATATAGAAAGAAAAATTCTTAACCATCTTTGGACACACAGCTTGAGAGCCACCAAAATGGGGTGTGTGGCTACTGCACAAAATGGTGTTTGTGAAAACCCCTGGCACAAGCCCATGGCATGCCTTCTTCTTTTTCTAAATGCCTTTCTTGTTTTTTAATACAACTCTAACCCTGCTTTATACTGGCTCGCCCTGAAGTTCTTTTCTGGGAGAAGGATCCAGATTTCTCTGACTCGAGGCCCCTGGAAGGTTAGGGAAACTCCTCGGCTGCTGGCTGCAGCTCTGGCTTCTGTAGCCTTCTTCTACACCCTGCTGAGAAGATCCTGTCTCAACAACAAGCAAGGTTCAAGCCGCTCAGTGCTGCAAGTTGGGTTGCCATAGTCCTTTGGCCTAAATAGCTGTTTCTCAAAAGGCAGATGATCTGACGCAGAAAGGCCCCTGTCTCTCAGTACAGTAGTTACCTAAAACACCTCTCCACTCCTAACTCTGCCCTGCAAGCCTCAAGGGGACCAGTAATATGAAAACAAGTCCCAATCCAACCCATCTGCTTTTAATTTCCTGCGGAATGCTAAAAGGAGTCTTTCTAAGGTTGCCTAAAATATGTCCTGTCCTCTGGCCCGCCCCATGAGAGAGCTCTCTGTGTCCTCAAACCACCTCAGCTACTTCCTCCTACACCTGGGCCTGCCTCTTTGCACGGGCTCTCTTCTCGCACAACGCCTGTTCCAGGCACCGGCCTCTGGCTTTGCACATTCAATGGCATCTTTTTCCTCTCTGTTTAAAGCACCACTTGTGTCTCCTGTTTGTCCCTTTCTCCCTTTGCAAGCATAACGCTGTGAACATTTTAAAGTGCCTGGCTCACTGGAGTCTGGGAAGTGGTCCTGATGAGTAGGGGCCTTCCTGGAGCTCAGCTGCCTCTCTTCGGACCTCTACACTGTGCTCAAAGGCTAGATCTGGGAAGAGCGGGTCCTGTATTTAGTAAGTCAGAGTTTGCTTTCTAACTTTGAGCAATGACTCCAGAGCCTAGCCACCCTTGACTTTGCTCTTTCTGTTTAGCATCTGTTAAGTAGTGACCTTTGCTACCAATTAACCAGAGCTCGGCTTTATTCCCTTGCAGAGAATTGCCAAATTGTAAACAAAATTGACAGGGGCTTGGGGGGTGGAGTGGGGTAGCGATGGTGGGGTTGGGGGTGGGGGGAAGCGGGACCTAGTTCTGGGGCAAACTCAGGACAGTGAGAGCACCCCGCCCCAGCTTCCTTTCTCGGTTGGAGCTGCAGCAATGCCTCTAGCTGAAGGACTTACACTGATCCCTTGTCTCCGGACAGATTACCAGACCCCACACTCTCCCCTAAACGTGCCATCCAGTCCTGTGTTTCAACTATTCAGGGTCCTTCCAAGAACAGGTTAGGCGAGATGACAACAGCTGCTACAGCCTCTAATGCCTTTCTCTAAATGTCAACAATCAGAACTCCAGAGAGCTGCCTTTCTCTGTGGCACTAAGACTCAGCTGTGGCATTTAAGAAGCTTATGTTCCCTTTCAGAGACAGGATGTGTGTGCACTCAAAGATAACAGCAGGGACCTCGCCACATGAACCAGGAAGATGGTGAAGGTTAGAGGGATGTGCAATTATTTAACAAATATCTGGTAAGCGCCCATTGAGTGCTGCTGAGGCAGGACAGAGAAGGAAAGTCAAGGGGACACAAGAAGGCAAGAGACCCTTTTGCCTGTGAGGTCCAGGTGTCTTTCCTGACAGCTGAGTGAAGAAAGCCCAACATCAGAATTGCCTGTAGAGATAGCATGTGCTTTCTTAAACATCTTAAATAAAAAAGTTAAAAACAACAAACTGCTTACCCAGGGCCTGAACATTTAGCACCCCTTTCTAATCCCTCAATCTAAACACTGTACCTCCTAAAAGCACTTTACCTTTTTATTTACAAAAGGAGGGTTTTTGTTTTGTTTGTTTGTTTGTTTGTTTGTTTTTTTAAGATAGGAGAAATAAGCAGACTTCGCTTTATCTTTAAACCTTATTGTAAACTCCACTTTCTGAGCAGGGTTGATGTACATTGAATGTGACAGAGCCCCTTTTAGCTCTCTGTGATATTCCCTCTAGGAGTAGGACGATCAAGGGTCACCAGAGCTACTGGTGGTTTCCCAGACTCTTGTCTGATGCCCAAGAAGACAAGGAGTGAGAAGATCAGATGTCCATTCATTAAGGAACTCAGGGGAAGGGAGAGAGGTCAAGGTTACCAACTTGCTTCCCAGCTGAGTGGTCTCTCATGGGACTTACAGCTTGGGTAGCGTTTGCTAGAGACCAAGATGATCTTTACTGAGCTTGGTCACCTTTGAGTGAACAGCCAGCTGAGCCAGTCAGGGGCCTGTGCACTTCTCTGCTCAACTGGAGTGACCATGCGTTACTTGCTCTCTCAGGGGAGTGGTCACGGATCATGCTCACTTTCGTCCTCTCTCTTTTCCAGCTTGTTTGACTCGTTTTATAAGGGTCTTGATCAGTCACTTCCCTTTCTTGAGCTCAGGGTTCATGGCTGACAGAGCTAATTTCTGTTTCAACATGACTAAGAAAAGCCAATCTCAATCTCAATCTTTCTCTCTCTCAAACACATACACACTCACAGAGTACCTAAGTGTGAGTCTTTTGAGGGGCCCCAAAACACGTCTGGATCTTATATGTCTCTGTCTAAACACCTAATAAACTTAACACTTTTGCTTCAGCTTCAATTTTGACCTGTTCAGCGATTAATTAATTAATTAATTGATTGATTTAATCTCTCTGATGTTACCTGAGATCCCTAAATGGGAAAAGTGGTATTCAAGGTGCATCAGCCCATAAAGACACCTGACCTAAGAGGGAAGGAAACTCTTCCGGGTTGGTGGCAGTCATACTGTGCACCATCTTCCGCCTTGACTGACTCTGTGTTTTTCTGTAAGTACTGTGGCTGAGCCAGGGAACAGCATGTATATACAGCTGCTGGCTTTATGACTCTTATGTGGGACAGATTCTCCTCAGAAAAAACCTAAGGCAATTAAGGAGGGTATCCTGTCAGAGTTGAGGGAGGGATGTTCTTTTATGGAAGACCAGGAAAGACTTCTCTGGTGATGTCCCACCAGAGTCAAAAGTCTGAAGAAAGAGAAGGAGCAAGGCATCCGAGTAGCTGGGAAGAGCCTGCCGAGTAAAGCAAATCTGGAGTATAAAGGCTGTGCAGAGGGGTGTGCTTGGTGTGTGTGGTTGGGGCTGTGAGCAAGAGGATGTGACTAGGAGATAAGGGAGGTGACAGGGTGGATCCCAGAGAGCTTCGAAAGCCTTGGTGGGGACATTAAATTTGATTCTGAAACCAGCGAGGGCTTTGAGCAGGGCAGCGATAGGTTTGAGGACGTATTGTTAGGAATGCTGACAGAGGAGGACCCAGAGGCCGTGAGCAGGTGTCTGCAGCGATGTAGGGTGAGCTGAAGCTGCCTTGGTCCAGAGTGAGCACCAAGGGTGGTGAGAAGAAGAAGCTGGATTCTGAATGCCTTTTCCAGGTCTTGCAGACAAAACAGCTAAATGGCTATGACATAGAACAGGAAAATCAGGAATGACGCCACAGTTTCTGGCTTGAACTCAAGATTTTTAAGTTCATTGGAAAGAGTGACTGCTTCTGGTTAATATGATCGGAGAACAATCAATCAAAGATCTAGGATTTGGGCTGTACTTTAAAAATGAGTAGGGTTCCAGGCTGGCGGTGTGACTTGGTGGGGCAGAGTACTTCCCTAGGAAGGAAGAAGCCCTCCCTGGGTTTGACCCCTAGCACTTTGTATGACTGGACATGATGGTGCGTGCCAGTAACCTTAGCATTTGGGAGGATTATAGCGTGCTTGAGGCTAGCCTGGGCTACATAGGACCCTTTTTCAAAAATAAAATAAATATGCAAATTAAAATATGATGCCTTTGTACTTTGTAAAAGTTTTCAGTGGAGCTGAAACTATAATCTTAGCAGTTAAAAAGGCTGAAACAGGAGGACCCAGAGTTTCTGGCCAACCTGAACAGCACAGGCTATTCTCAAAACTGGTAGGTCCCAAAGAAACTTGGGACAGTTTAGTTCTCATTCAGTACCTGTGGCTCCTCCCAGTACATACCCCACCGCACCCCTTACCTGAAACGGATCCAGTCCAGGGACTGGGTTTTCCTTCCCCAGCCTCTGATCCATATATAATCTCAGCTATTTTGGGAACATGATCTCCTGGTCTCTTGGCTCCTGGCTGGCTCCAATCCTGGTTCTCTCTTGGTCCACTTGCCCCCGTGCCCCCTTCTCTCTTGCTCTCCACCCCCCTTTCTCCTCTCATAGCCCAGTTCAGTCTGCTGGCCATGGTTAGTCTGGAGACCTTCATATGCCTTGGCTGTGTTCTTCCTCATATCTACGATAAACCCTTTCCTCACCCCCACTTTGGAGAAGTCATGTCCTCATTTTTCATTGAAAAGCAAAGTAAAGTAACCCCCAGTGGTTTATTCTGAGAGTGTTTGTCTTTTCTGACCCTAGCCTGCTGTTTTAATGCTTCTCTTTTCTTAAGTTTAAGCAGCCTTTACTCCAGGGACTTTGGGCAAGAGACTTAGCCAGCCCAAGGGAGCTGGAGATGTTCAGCTCTCACCAGTTGAGCTATTGTAGTGCAAGGATATAGGTTTTTTTTTTTTTTTACTTTAGACAAGTGTTATTATGTGGCCAGGACTGGCCTAGAACTTGTAATCTTCAGTATAAATCTCTTGAGTGCTGAGATTACAGGTTGTACCACCACTCTCCCTGGCTGAGGACATGACCTTTGCAAGGAAACAGGAAAATAGTCCACATATCAAGGATGGGAGAGGCAGAAGGTGTAAATAATATGGTTCTCCAAGGACATCTATAGGCTCCTTGTTGGGGATGGTCTTGTGCACTGTGTCTTCTGTGCCCAGAAAGCTGGTTGCAGCCTGGACATGGGCATTGTCATTGTGATTGAAGACTCTCCTCTCTCTCTCTGTTGTGTAAAAATTGTTCTCCATCATCTCTGACTGGTTGATAAAGAGCTGAACATCTGGGCAGGAAAATCAGGGGGTCTCAGGTAGAGACCAGAGAGGAAGGAGGGAGAAGAAGGCCATGAGGATGTCACTATGAGGAGGTCTTTATGAGGAGGTTGTCATGAGGGAGCTGCCATGAGGACAAAGATGGAGCAGAAGTATCTGCCAGCTTAGTGCTTTAAAGCTTATTAATAAATATAATAGGTTTCCATGCCATTATTTTGGAGTCAAATGGTAATATATTAAAAAAAAACCCTATACTTTAAATTTACATGTGGCACCCAACATGGGGCTAGAAATCCAAGCTTATACCTGAGAATAGTCCCAGGTGGAAGGCAGGTTCCTAGGGAAAGAACACAGCAGTGGGAGGCTGCAGAAAGGTAGGGACCAGAGAGGAAGCCAGGAGAAGGAGGCCATGAGGAGGTGAGCATGAGGAGGGTCACCATGAGGGAGTCAGCATGAGGAGGTCATCATGAGGAGGTGACCATGAGGGAGTCACCATGAAGAAGTCACTATGAGGGAGTCACCATGAGGAGGTGACCATGAGGGAGTCACCATGAGGAGGTGACCATGAGGGAGTAACCACGAGGAGGTCACCGTGAGGGCAAGGATGAAGCTGAGACAGCCAGGGCGAGACTAGAGCAGGTAAAAAAGCATGTGGGTTGTAACTAGTCCAGATCAGCATAGATGGGTTAGAATAAATGAATATCTGCCCTGCTTAGTGCTTTAAAGCTTATTAATAAATATAATAAGTCTCCGTGTCATTATTTGGGAGCTAGATCAGGTAGTAGAAAGACCCATACTCTGGATTAATTATCTGACAGATTTATTATGAATAGGAGTCTGAACATTTTTATGACTATCACTTTTCTAATCAGAAATATTAATTTATAACTACTACCCACAATGAATATAGCTATGAATAATATCAGCTTTAAATGTAGGCATTGACACAGATTTTAATTTGAGAAGGTGTTAGTTCGGTAAAAGAGATACCAAGCTTCTTTTGAGTCTGTTTCTTTTTAATAACTAGTAAAGTTGAATGTTGTCATGGCGATTCTTACCTGCCAACTTGACTGCACCTGGAAGTAACTAAAACTTAAAAATGGAGTGGCACCCTTGGGAAGGTTTTTTGCTCAATTTGAAGTGGGAAGAATCACTTCTCATCTGGACCTTGGATCTCGGGGTCATGCCTCCTCTGGAAGCCTACATAAAAGAGCGTTCTTCCATGTCTGGTTGCTCTTGTCTCACTAGCGAAGTTGTTCCTTCAGCAGCATTAAATCCAACTTCTTTGGGATTCCACCATATATTCAAGACCAGCTGAGACATCCAGCCTTGTGAACTGAACAACTACTGGATTCTTGGACTTCCCATTTATAAACAGTCATTGGTGAATTAGCTGGGCCACAGCTATTCTAAGAAATCCCATATATAAATAAATCCTATATGTATTCATTCTATAAATTCTATTATTCTAGAGAACCCTGCCTAATACAACGTTTTGCATATGTTTATTATTTATTTGTTTGTGAATTCATAGTTTGCTCAGTTATCAGCTGAAGTGTTCATGGCATTCGTGTCAGCTTGTATGAATTCTTAAGATAACAGTATTAATCTTTTAAAGTGTATGTCTTAAAAATGTATCTTTTAATATGTTGCTCATTTTTCATTTTGGTATTGTATTACCTATGAACCTATTTTTCCCATAAAGTTTTTTTGCTTTGCTTTGTTTTCCAAGACAGAGTTTCTCTGTGTAGCTTTGACTGTCCTGGACTTGCTTTGTAGATCAGGCTGGCCTCGAACTCACAGAGATCAGCCTGCCTCTGCCTCCCTGAGTGCTGTGATTACAGGCATGTGCCACCACACCCAGCTTCCCATAAAGGTTTGTATAAGTTTTTCCACAGAGACTTATGTAAGCCAAGTACTTTTTAGTCTTTTCTCTATGGTAAGACAAGTCAAGTTTTCATTGTTTTGATAAATATTTAATCCTATTTTCTTCTGGACTTCACAGTTTTAGATGTGCTTAATATTCAAATATAATGGAATTAGTTGTAATTCATAGTATATAAGAAGACCCTAAGTTCTCTCTTTCCTTCCCAGATTTCCAATCAATTATCCTCCCTATATATTGAAAAAAATTCTTATCTCTTTATATAGAGATGTCTTTATCATGCACTAAAATTCTTGTAAAAGTTTTTTTTTTTTTGAGATTCCTATTATACTGCAGAAATATGTCTGTTCTGACATTAAAACTTCAATATTGTATTTTTATTGTTTTATAGATTTTACTGTTGGTGGATCTTATTAATTCTCCTTATTGGGAGGCTTCACTCACTTCTTGTTATAGTCTGCACATGAAATGTTCCCACAAGCTAACATGATGAGCACTTGGTCCTCACCTGGAGCTGATATTTAGAGAAGTTTTGGAAACTTTAAAAAAACAAACAAACAAACTTTTAAACAAATCTCTTTGGAGGCAGAACAGGTGGATCCCTATGAGTTCAAGTCCAGCTTGGTCTATGTAGTGAGGCCCAGGCCAGCCAGGGCTACATAGTGAGACCCCCATCTCAAAAACAAAACAAAAACAAACAAGCAAAATAAAACCAGAGCAGACGCCTAAAACTTATTTTTTCAGTAACAATTTTATACATGTATGAACTATATTGTGGTTACTGTACCCACCCAATCTTCCTCCCACCCCTATAGCATTCCCCAGACTAGTCTGTTTCTGCAATCTTTTGTAGGACAAATCGGAGGAAGCTGGTTCCTGATAACATCACTTGGGATGTTCTGCCCCCAGTCTTTCCCTTGTTCTCTGCTTCCTTTCAGCCAGTGCATGAAGACTCTCCTTTGCTATGCACTCCCACCACCTTAATGTTCTGTGCACAGAGCCAATTAACCAGGGACTAAGTCCTTTGAAACCGCAAGCAAAATAACTGCTTCCTGCTTAAAGTCAGGTATTTATTTATTTATTATCAGGTATTTTGGTCAGAACTACACAAAAGGAAAGTGTTTTCCTTCCTGTCTCCCTAAGAATCTTGTACCTCTTCTTCCTTCCATCATACACTTAGAAATTTTGGGGTAGTTTCCATCAATGTTCTCCTGTCAATAATATAAGCTGTAGAGAGCCGATATCGACATGACAGTTCAGTTTCCAGCCTAAGAACTTATGCACACGGCATGGCAGTCAGAAGACATAATGACACACAGTGGAATTTGATGTCTCTTCTCCATAACTTTCATTAGTTTGTTGCATATTATTCCCAACCTCATTTGTGCATCTTCAAACACGTCCTACCCTGTTCTCATGCCATTCTCTCCTAGTCTGGAAATGCCTTTTCTCAGTTATTAATCTTTGAAACATCCTCCTTTCAAAGCATACTTACTGAATTGCTTTATTCTTTGTAATGGCTGCATATAATTTCAGATGAAAATAACAGTTTATTAAGTGGTGTCTTACTGATGAACAACTGGGAAGTTTTTGTAGATTTGCTTTAGAGAGAATTTGATAACTATATTCATGTGTCTACATTTTATATATGTTCCAGTCGGATTTCTACTGCTGTGATAAAACACTGACCAGGGGGGCCAGGCATGGTGGTGCGTGCCTTTAATCCCAGCACTCAGGAGGCAGAGGCAGGTGGATCGCTGTGAGTTTGAGGCCAGCCTGGTCTACAAAGTGAGTCCAGGACAGCCGAGCCTGTTAGCAGAGAGACTCTGTCTCAAAAACAAAATAAAACAAACAAACAAACAAAACAAAACAAAACAAAAAAAACCCCAAAAACCAAACCAAACCAAAAAAACAAAAACAAAACCAAAAAAACCCAAAAACACTGACCAAAAGAAACTTGGAAAAGAAAGATTTTATTTAGGTTACGAGTCAGGGTGTAGTCCATCATTGAGAAAAACCAAGGCAGGAACCCAGAGGCAGGAACTGAGGGTGAGACCACAGAGGAACGCTGCTTAATGGCTTACTTTCTTTTGACATACCCAGCTACTTTTCTTCTCTACCCTCTGTCTACCTGCCTAGGTATGGCACTGTTCACAGTGGCCTGAGGCCCCCCTACATTAGCCAGCACTGAGGAAAGAGCCCCTACAGATGACACTCAGAGGCCAATCTTACTGAGGCAGTTCCTTAGTTGAGATCCCTCCTCCTAGGTATGTCAGGTTGCTATCAAGTTGAACACAATTAACCATAACAGCATACATGGAAATATCACTGTGAGATAAACAGCTAGAAGTAGAGCTCTCAGGATCAAGGCATTTGGGGCTCTGAAGATCATTGCCAAATTGCCTTCCATACATTATCTTGTATTTCCATCAGCAACAAGTGAATGTACTCTTTCCTCTTGGTGATGTTGGGTATTTCCAAAGTTTTTGTTTTGTTTCTTCCAGTGCTGAGGATTGGACTGAGGGCCTCACATGTGTGCTAAGCACATGCTGGCTGTATCCTCAGCCCTTATCAAGGCTTTTCTTTTTGAGTTGAGTCTAGATATGTCCCCTAGATTTTTTTTTGAACTCAAGGTCCTCTTGACTCAGGGTCCTCAGTGTTGACATGACAGTTGCGTGTCACCACCCTCAGACTCCTGATCAAAATGTTGATCCTTGTCAATCTAAAGGGGGGAAAAATGCGACCTCACTAGAGTTTTAAAACGTGTTTACTTCAGAAGTTCAGTTAAATTTAAAAAATATATTAAATAGCCATTTGTGTCTTATTCTAAAGCTAATTTCCCTAGCATACTGTACTCTTGTATTTTCCAGCCAAATTTTGTTTTTATTTATATGTGTATGTGTGTGTATGTTTATGTACATATGTATGCCTCCCACAGAGGCTGGAGAGGGTGTTGGGTTCTCTGGAGCTAGAGCTACAAGTTGTGAGCTACCTGACATGGTGCTGTGATTGAACAATGGTTTTCCGGAAGAGCAGCAAGTGCTCTTAACCACTGAGCCATCTCTTCTGCTCCTGTGTATGTGTGTGTGTGTGCGCGCGCGCGCACGCGTGTGAGCTGCCTGGTGTAGATGCTGGGAAACAAACCCAGGTCCTCTGGAAGAGAAGCAAGTGGTCATAACTGCTCCTCCAGCCTATTTTTAAAAACATATTTCTTCTTTCATAATTTCATGATGTATGTAATGTACCTTGGTCATATCCCTACCCATTAGTCTCTTTATCACCTCCTTAAGCTCCCACCAAATCTTTTATTCTTCCCAACAATTTTTTTTCTTGCTTTCATACTTGTGTGTGTGTGTGTGTGTGTGTGTGTGTCCAACTACATTTAATTAGGATTGCTTATGTGAGCATGAGGGGTTAATTATTTGAGCAAGGAGGGCTTATTTACTTGAGCAAGGGCAACTTATCAGGGGCTATATTACTAAGGAGTTTAATTCCTTTGTCAACAGCCATTAACTGACCATAGCAGTTAGGAGTGAGTTAGCAGGAAGGAGTGAGGTTCTTGAGCCCCCCAGTCCCCATCTATGATGTTTATGGGCTTAGCCTTGTCTAGGTAGCCACAGTTGCTATGAATTCATGGGAACAAGAGCTATCTCATATCCAAAATATAGCATTCTTTCCTTTCTTCCAGCTTTTCACATGTTTCCTTCTTCCTCCTGAGACACTCTCTGAGCTCTGGAGGGGATAACTTGAATGTCTTGTTTAGGATTAAGCACACAAAGTCACTTATTCTCAGTACTTTGGCCAGTTATGAACCTCTGCATTAAATGTTGCCCATTGTAAGCTGAAACTCCTCTGACCAAGACTGAAAGCAGCACTAATCTAGAAATATAAACAAATATTAGAAGGTAGTTTTGCCACATTTTTCATTTGTTTTTTGTCGAGACAGAGTTTCTCTGTGTTTCTTTGGTTGTCCTGGACTTGCTTTGTAGACCAGGCTGGCCTTGAACTCACAGAGATCTGCCTCACTGAGTACTGGGATTACAGGTGTGTGCCACTGTGCCTGGCTCCACATTGTTTTTTAAGCAAAAGAAGAGTTGGAAGTTCCCTTCTACTATGACTTCTCTAGCCATGGACTTTTGACCAAGTTTATAGTATCAGCTAAGAATTCTTCCTGGGAAGTGGGCTTAAAATGCTACATTTTTTTTTAAGTAGTTGGTTACTCCACAACAAGCATGCCACTATTGCACCACTAGGCCCGTATTGCCTGTCACATTGATATTGTAGCTCACATAATTCATAGCTTTCTAAGACCATTGACAACTACTATGCCTTTCCCCCCATGAAGACTTCATTGTACCTTCCAGAACTGTGAAGTCTATCCAGTAGGAAAGAAGATTCTAGCTCAGTTCCTGCTTGGTTTTGCTATATCCTGCAACTTAAGTGTATGGTGTCTTCAGCAATAGGGTCTTATCATCTAGTTCTGGGGACAACAAGAGCAATAGCAATAGCAATAGAAATAGCAATATTCTGTATTGTTTTGAGGGCCTCTGGGTCCTTAATGATCAACAGTTTATAAGAAGGCATCTCCTATTTGGTCCCTTGATTTTTGCTTTAAAAAATCTATTGCTTCTGGGAGCAGCATTATCCCTCACGCAGGGTACTTTCCTTCACATTTACTAATTGTTTATTTGTTTGTAGCAGGGATTTTCCATGTGGTCCTGGCTATCCTGGTGCTTTCTATGTAGACCAGGCTGGCCTCAAACTCACAGAGCTCCTCCTGACTCTGCCTCTTGAGTGCTAGGATAAAAGGTGTTTATGCTGGGTGTGGTGGCGCGCGCCTTTAATCCCAGCACTTGGGAGGCAGAGGTAGGCAGATCACTGGAAGTGTGAGGCCAGCCTGGTCTACAAAGTGAGTCCAGGGCAGCCAAGGCTACACAGAGAAACTCTGTCTCGAAAAACTAAAAAAAGAAAAAAAAAAAGGTGTTCAATACACCTGACCAAACTTTTTAAAATCTGTCACTGCTCTAAAGGCAGTGGGACCTGGGAAAATGGAACTGATAACGAGGCAGACTAAAGTCTCATGCAATAGCAGCTTCACTCAGAGCCTCAGACAAGTTACACTCGAGGGTTAAGAAAGGTCACGTGAGTAAAGGTCTCGTGAGTTCAGACTGGATGCAACCCCAAGGACAGGCCACACATGGCAAAAACATGTTTTTCCATGGAGGCATATAAAGGTTAGTACCAGCAAGCAATAATGAGCTCTCTGAAGTCAGCTTCTACACAAGTTCAGTTTAATTTTGACTATAGCCAACATAAAACCCTGATTCAGCCGACTTTTATAATAAAAAAAATATATATTCGCTTACTGACATCATGTCTTGGATAGTAGCATTATTTAATGATTTCATGTACTTATCAAGGTTGTTGGTCCCTGGTGGTCAGGGTCTGGATTTTAAGTGTCCTCCAAAAAGGACACTTAAGAGCTTGGTCACCAGTCTGTAACACTTTTGGGAGGTGGGACCTAGTGAAGAGAAGTTAGGCCATTGAAGTGTGCCCTTGAAGGGGATACTGGGACTCAAACCCCTTCTTCCCTCTCTAGTCGCAGCCACTATGAGGTAAGCAGCTTCCACTGAAATATGCTCCTGCCCTGACATACTGTGCAGCCAGGGATAGGGCTGTGTCACCATGGAAACTTCGAAAACTGTGAAGTTTTCCCTCCTTAGGAGCTGATTGCCTTGGGTCTCTTCATCATAGGGAGGGAAAGCCGAGCAACACACTTGTGTTCTTGTCATTTTGCTTGGCGTGTTCTTAGCTAGATTACCTCACGATCCCAAGATGGCTGCACCCCAGCCAAGTATTCCATGAGCATAATAAAGCATCCAGCAGAGAGAAAGATTGCTCATTAACATGAATTTCTTTTCAGGACTGCTTTGCCAAAGGCTGTTCCCTGAAGACCCTCCCTCAGACCTCATTGGCTAGACTGGGGTCTCATTGCCAAGCTCTAAGCCAGAACCTGGCAAGGATTGTGGGCCCACCATGATTGGTTCGCGTCGGAGGCTTTGCCTTGTCCTAGTTTTGTCTCTGTGGCTGTGATAAAATTCCCTGACAAAATGCAACTTAGGGACGAGAGGGGGTTTATTCCAGGTGACATTATTGCAGGGAAGTCATGGTAACAAAAGCCTGAGTCAGCTGGTCACGTGGTATCCATGGTCAAGAGCAAAGAGAGATATAATCACTGTGGGAATCAATCATTCTTTATTAGAAAATAGGGAGTGCTAACTAAAGACCCAGATAACCACACCTGGGAATACACCAGAAAGATGCTCCACCATACAGCAAGGACATTTGCTCAACTAAGTTCACAGCAGCCTATTCGTAATAGACAGAATCTGGAAACAACTTAGGTATCCCTTAATTGAAGAATGGATAAAGAAACTATGGTACATTTCCACAAAGGAATACTATTAAGCTATCAAAAACAAGGAAATCTTAAAATTTGCAAGCAAATGGATAGAACTAGAGACAAGCATCCTGAGTGAGGTAACCCAGACCCAAAAATACATACATGATATATACTCACTTATAAGTGGATATTAGCCCAACATAGATGTCCTCTGAGAGACTCCACCCAGCAGGAGATCAGGACAGATACTGAGACTCAAAGCCAGACTCTTGTTTAAGAACTGCAAGCCATATGAAAGAGATGTGGGATGGAAGGGGGCATGTCAGAAGCTCCACAAGGAGACTATCAAAGCTCGGGGATCTGGACGCAGGGGGGCTGCACAAACTGATGCACCAACCAAGGACATTCAAGCAGAGATCCTAGACCCTCTGTTCAGATGTAGCCAATGGACAGCTCATTCTTCACATGGGGAAGGGGAGGAGAGAGTGGGGACTGCCTCTGACATGAACTCTGGTGCCCGAGATTGGATCATTGCCCCTTGGCAGAGAGATCCTGTTGGAACACAGAGAAAGGGGTTCAGGCTATCCAGATGAGACCTGATAGGCTGTGGTCAGACGGTGGGGGAGGAGGACCCCACCAGTCAGAAGTCTAGGGGAAGGGAATAGGGCAGAAGAGGGAGGGTGAGTGGGAACAGGAAGATAAGCGTGAAGGGATTACAATTGAGATGTAATGTAAATAAATTATAATAAAAATATGTATAAAAAAGATTAAAAAAAAGAGCAGAGAGAGATGAACACGGTGCTTGCCCAATTCTTCACACCCTCAAGCTCAGTTTACTCTCACACGCTCCAGGGCCCAGCTCCTGAAATAGTACAGACAACCCCAGGCTGGGTCTTCTCACCTTAATTAGCCGAAGGCAGACTCCCAGAGACGCACCATAGGCCAACTAACTCATGGAGACACTCCCTTATTGAGACTCTCTTCCAAGTGATTCTAGATTGTGTCAAGTTGACAGTTAAAGCTAGCCTTCACACCCTTAAGTTGGAGAGTCACAGTGAATGACCCTTTTCCTCCTAAAATAAAGGAGGCACTGTTGGTCAGAAATGTGGGATTCGTTGCACGGTAGATAATCTATTGTGACTGTCACAGCTTGGAATATGTTGTTTCCTCTGTCTGAAACAGTCCTCCTGTGTTTACCCTTCTGTCTGGTTACTGTTCTTGAGGTGGCCCCAAGGGAACCATCCTACGTCCTCTTGCTTGAATGGACACCTCCCCTCCTACCCTGGCAGCCTGTACCTTATGTGTCTGCATCAAAGTACTGTTCACATATGCTACCTCCCCAGTTCCTTCAGGGCAGAGACGAGGACACAGCACAAAGGCAGGCATTTAACTCATGTCTGCTGAATAAAATCTATTTTCTTCTGTTTAATTTCAGAATTCCAATTCTAAACCCAAAACAGGTATCAACTTAAGGGGTTTGTGTGTATGAATGATTTCTTTGGAATTAGGCTGATCTTATCTACACAAGACAAACTGGAGAGTTTCCAAGACAAAGTTTTTAAACATGGGGATTATTGGTTTCCGAATTTAACAAGTGTTTCCTCTCTCATGTTGTGTGTCCAGCATTGTACCGGTTGGCACTTTATATGCAAGTGGTGAGAGAACTTGTCTCTGAGTGTGGACTTTATGCTCAAGGCAGCATTTTTCAATCATAGGCAATGAAATCAATTTTGTGGCTCAAAACCATCATTAAAAGAAAAAAAAAAAGAAGGCAGTGCAGTAGAACAAAATGTATCAGAGCATATCACTGTTGGTATGGCTCCCCCGGCTCCACACACATATATATGTTTGTGTGTATTTATGGTGCACTGAATAAAAATGTGTAAGGAAAATTAAGAGAGGAGGATCAGCGTGGGGTACATAGCAAGTTTCAGGCCAGCTATAGCAATAGAGTAAAGCTGTGGCTCAATAAAATAATAATAATAATAATAATAATAATAATAATAATAATAATAATAATAATAATAATAATAATAATAATAATAATTCCCACCATATGTTATACATAGAATGATGAATGTCACAATGTCACATAGTTTCAAGTGTGTGTGGAATCACAAGGCATTTATCTCATAAACGTTCAAAGAGAACAGTGGTTTCCAGGGGCGGAGGAGAAAAGGGGTGGAAATTGGCACTAAGTTCCCATTAGAACAAATGAGCTTTTGTAGTCTACTGTACTGTAGGGTGACTGTAGATAGTGACAATATTCTGTGTCTTTAAAAAAAGCTACATGAAGCAGGGCGTGGTGGTGCACGCCTTTAATCCCAGTGCTCAGGAGGCAGAGGCAGGCAGATCACTGTGAGTTCAAGGTCAGCCTGGTCTATAAAATAAGTCCAGGTCAGCCAAAGCTATACTGAGAAATCCTGTCTTGAAAAACAAACAAACAAACAAACAAAAAATCTAGATGAAAAGATTTTGGATGATCTCACTACAAATAAGTTATAAGTCATGAGATGGATAAGCTAACCCTGATGTGAAAATTACCTAATGTATACAGGAGCCAACACACATTACGTAGTATGCCATAAAACTGTGTCATTTTTGTATGTCAATAAAAAGTCTGTCTCCTGGAATGGAAGGACGGACATCAGGGCATAGACACCCAGAGGAAGTTAAAAGAGACTCTAATACCCAGGGTTGGCAGATACTTCACTTATAAATGAATGAATGAATGAGTCAATCAATCAATCAATTGTAAAGGGTCACAGGTTTCCCACTTTCCCAGTGAACAGTTAATTTTTATTTCTACATAGACAATATCGGGGCAGGGGGGGGGGGGAGACTGTAAGTGCTGATGTGTGCACTGCAGAGTGGGAACACGTTGTTGACTGTTTCTTTTCAGGGAATTTTGCAGGAGGGCAAAGGGCACTGGACTGTCTTCCCTCTGGTCTTTGCAGAGGGTGTAGAGGAGAGAATTCACTCAGCCAGGAGATCCTGCACTTTGATAACTGCTTGAGAAGTGTGGCTGGGCTTTAAAGGAGTAGAACTCTTGTCAGAGTGGCTGTCCTATCATGAGGGTCACACTTCACATTTCTGAAATTCTCTCCCCCATGACTGTTGCCGAGAAACAATTACAGTGGAGAATGTGAGCACAGACGGTTTCTGGCCATGGTTCCCAGCTGTTAATACTGTCAAATTCCTGAGACTTTAAGAAAGGTCTTGCTACCTGCCCCACCCCAACACACACAAACACACAAATACACACCTCCACCTCTTGAGCAAGTTGAGGGAGATGAGAAACTGACTTGGGCCAGCCATCAGAGCAATGGAGGTTGGTACCTACCTTGGTAACCTGCCACCAGGGGTAGGATTTGTACTTAATTATACAAAGACAATGCAGAATAAAAGAAAAAAAGAGGAAAGTTCAAAGGTGAAGACTGGCCGGCGAGGGGGCGGTGGGGGAGTGGGGCAGGCTCCCCAAGAACTCAGTGTTTCTTTGACTGGTTGTTATTTTTTGTTTATTTTCCCCAGTGATTCCCTTCTTAAAGAATCCCATGCAGGCTCTTGGGCTTCTTTCCCCTTTTCTCTAAAATGCTTTAGTCCTCTGTGGGCTCCAGAAGTTCTGGGTTCACTGGCATGCCCAGTAGAAGGAGTCAGAGGGACAGCTAAGGCTGCAGCCATTGCTCCCAGTGCCAGGAAAGAGGATGGAGGGCCTCAGTTCCCAGGGACACCCGGTCTACCCCGCATGCGCAACTGCCGAGTCCATTGGCTAATATCTGCCCTTATTTGTTTTATTTCAAAGATTCTTCAGTGACTCTGAGTTGGGACTTGAACCTAGGGCCTTGTACAAGCTAGACAAGTGCTGTACCACCAACTCACACTCTTTTTAATTAAGTAATTATTATTATTATTATTATTTTTTACTTTGAGACAGGGCCCTCACTCAATAAGTTGCCCCCAATGGCTAAAGCTTGCAACCTGGGCAAGCTTCTTCTTCTTCTTCTTCTTCTTCTTCTTCTTCTTCTTCTTCTTCTTCTTCTTCTTCTTCTTCTTCTTCTTCCTCTTCTTCTTCTTCAAAACAGGGTCTCTATCTAGCCTCAAAACTGCAGTCTTGCCCAAGGATGGCCTTGAACTTCTGACCTTTTTGTCTCCACCTCTCTGTCGTTGGATTGCAGGCATGTGCCGCCATGCTTAGCTTCTGAAGTCCTGGTTGTGATTGAATTCAGGGCTTCTTATACTCTAGGCTCTTGCTTAACTAATGGAGATCCTCCCTTAAGCCTGCAGGCAGGCATTGTACATGTGACCCTCCCTCCCCAGCTTCTCGGAACAGCCAGGACCACAGGTTTCTGCCTCCAGACCACACCATTGCTGTGCTCCTGAAGGGTGCCTGGGGGGCGGGGGGAGCTAAGATGCAGTTATTCATTGGAGGGGGTGTGACAAAGTGGAATGAGGGTGGAGCTGGGCTATTGCCCCTGTGAAGGCACTCCAGGTCCTTTGTTGTGTGGGCAGAGCCTGTACTGAAGTAGGTAGATCGTGCAGTAGTAGGTCATGGGGCCAGACCTCTCCTATCCCCAATCTAACCAGATTGCTCAGCTTTCAAGATCAGGCAGGCGTGCACGGTGTGACTTGACCCATGCATCGGGTTGGCCAGCTTTTTCCTATTCCACTACTTTACAGCTGAGGACATCTGGCTCTGAACCTGGCCTTCCTGGTTATTACAGACACATTTGCTAGTATAGGAGGGCGAAATGCTTTATTTATCAGCTTGTTTATTTATAACTTTTGGATGTGGTATATGGCTCTCCATTTGTATTCATGCCCGGGGCCCTGTATGCTCTAAGATGAGCACCCTGGGCTTCACCGTTGGTTAGATTTACTTTTTTCTTGTGGTGTTAACAATTGAACACAGGGCTTCATGTATGCTAGGCGAGTTCTCTCTCACTGAGCAGCCCCAGCTCTGAGGTGATTTTTGTCAGCACCATGCTCTAACCAGCTGAGCTCACTGAGCAGACTAAGGTGATTTTTAAAGAGGTATTCTTCAAACAAAACTATGATTATGTCATTAACCGCCTCAAAGATTTTTGTTTCTATTTTCGGTGCTAAGGGTGGAGCCCTCAGCTTTCACATGCTTGGCAAGGGCAGGACCGCAGACCAGCCCTCTTAGCCCCCCCTTACCCCAAAGCTTTTGAAGATGACTGGTGCTGCTTACTGGGAAGTAAGTGGCTTATTACTCTGAATGAGGCCAGCAGTCAGGTGGGATCTGCCTTTCATCAGAAAAAAAAAAAAAAAAAAAAAAAAGGGTCAGGCCAGGCTAGAGTTTTCGAGAGAGCAGCTGGCTGCTCAGACCTCACCAGGGAAGCTTGGCGCACAGGGCAGCCTGGGAACAGGGCAGGCAGTCACTGATGGTGTGTGTTTATATAGAAAGGGCTCACCAGGTCAAAGGCAAGTCCAAGGTAAATGGCCAAGAAATGACCGGAGTGACATGAGTAAAGAAAGCAGAGACTCAGCACGGTAAAGGAGATTTGGTATTTCAGCTCTCATGTCATGTCTCTGTTTAGATTTTCCTGATGTCATGGACTGGGACTTGTCCCATGTAAGGACCTTCTAGAGGGTAGGAGTGGACCACAGATGCTCATCTCAGTACCTAACAACAGCTTCTGAGGACCAATCAGGACACGAATGAGCACACAGTGCATATAATATTTCTCCCATTTAATTCATCTATTTCTGTGGGCTGGAATCAAACTTGAAATATCATCTAAGCCCATTTTCCACTGAGCAACAACTCCTTCCCTGAATATTTTTAAAGGGAGCAGATTTGAGGAATTATCCATTTTATACCAAGGTAAGACTGGAAATAGTAAGGTGGATTAGGCCAAGATGAAGTTCCACAACTTTCCCTGCATTCCAGAGCTGGAGGCAGGTGCCTCTCCTGGGAAAAAAGGATGAAGAGCCCAATTCAGCATGAGGAGTGTATTCAGGACAGTTCATCTGCAAAGCCATGACACTCTCTTTGTAGATGTGAGGGGACCAAGGGCTCCACAGAGAAGCTATTTTTAAGGTTGAGGAACAAATGGGTAATTTTTACAATAAGGAACATGGAAGAAAATATAGGTAAGAAAGCCTTGATGCCAAAAATCCCAATCAAACAACTAAACAAAACAAAAACATATGCACAGCTTTCCTGGACTTTATATTAAGGCTTTAAGGACAGACTCCAAAATCTAGAAATCAATCTGCTCCTTTACAGACGTGTGCTTACCTCAAACTTCCTGAGAATGACTTAACAAGGGAAGGGTGCTGGTGATTTAAGACATTACCTGGTAAGATACTTCAAGAGCCATCTCAGGCAGGACCTCTTAAATACAGTGTACATCCAACCACCTGGGAGTTGGGCTTGTGCAAAACACAGAATTTGCAAGAAAATTTCTTATTTTTCCAAAATACTCTCAGTCTCTATCTCTGTCTCTGTCTGTCTCTCTGTCTCTGTCTCTGTCTCTGTCTCTGTCTCTCTCTCTCTCCTCTCTCCCTCTGCCCCACTCCTGGAGACATGCTTCAGCATGACCCCAAACTTGCAATCCTCCCTCCGCCTCCTAAGTATGGGAGTAGAAAGATATGCCATCACATCTATCTCAGAATTATTTCTTAAAAGCAGTTATTGTAAAGGTGTTACTTTTAATAAACAAAATCATATATTTAAAAAGCCACTTTAGCAATATTATAAAGAAAAATAGAGATCTATCTACAAAAACTTGGGAAAAGACTGCATGAATTTCCTCTCATATAAACTTGGAAAGGATAAAAGAGCAAATGTTCTAAAGGAGCTGGGCGGTGGTGGCGCACACTTTTAATCCCAGTGTTTGGGAGGCAGAGGCAGGCAGATCTCTGTGAGTTCGAGGCCAGCCTGGTCTACAAAGTGAGTCCAGGACAGTTAAGGCTACACAGAGAAACCCTGTCTCAAAAACAAAACAAAACAAAACAAAAAACAAACAAACAAAAAGTTCTAAAGGTTGTAAGAGTTAGATAACCTGCCCACCCACCCACCACGATGCCTTTAAGTCTGATCACTTTAGGAACAGTGTAATAAAGGGCAAGATTTACAAAGCATGAGGTGGGCTTAAAATCAAAACTGGTAAGAGCCATTACACCAATAAGCCTGAAAGGGCAAGGGCGTGGGGCTGGCAAAGGGAACCTAGAAAGCAAACTAAGAAATGAAGACCATTTGGCAGGAAGGACCAGGAAAGGCAGACAAGGCTGCTCCTTGGCTACGCCCCTGGTGAGATTGGAGGACAAAGGGAGCCCATGGATTCAGCCTTCTCTCGGTAGAGAGCAGAGAAGACTGAGAAAGAACATGCCAGGTGACTAGGAAAACCCCAGCATCTATCAGAGACAGCAGAGAGATCAGAGCGGCTGTTGTGTGTCTTAGCAAACACTGCAGAAAACAGGACAGAGACTGCTTTTTCTGCCATTTGCTTTTAGAACCCCGCAGTGTGGTTAATAAGGAACACAGCATTGTTACATGTTCCGATCTTATATGGTGATGGTGGGGTCATATGCTTCACTCCTAGACCTCTGGGCTCAGGTTTTATTCTGGAAGCAGCCCTGAAACGCGAAGTGCAACAAGCATTCAAACTGAAACATATTCAGATTTTAAAGCCACTGAGCTATAAAATGAAAGACTGAGCGGTAGCCATGATCTTGAGGCTTTGTTGTTTTCTTTATTCTTGAGGCGGAGTCTCCTTGTGTAGTCCAAAGCTGACCTCAAAATGACACTCTTCCTACTTCAGTCTCTCGAGTTAGCAGAAGTATAGGTGTGTGCAATCACAGGATCTTGATATGAATGTGGTAAAGCTACCTCTGTTGTGAAAAAAATTCTGCATAGTGAACAAACCCACGTGGACAAAAGTACAGGCAGAGAGCACGAACAGCTGACAGCAACTGATTTGTAAGTGTCCACTGAATCTTTTAAGGTGTGTTTTGATGATGATAATGTTCATATAAGATTTTCCTGGTTGAAAGCCATTTTAGGAGAGTTATGGGAAGCCCAGCAGATACAACCACTCAGACACAGTTTGTAGCCAACTGAAGAACTTTATTCCAGCTGGCTGGGACTACATTCAGGTATTCAGGACCCAAGTGTGGCCTGACTGTTTAGGGCAAATGGCTTCTTAAAGGTAAAAAACCACATCCTGTTATCTCTTTCTCTGCAGCTGTAGGGGGAAGGTTTTGTGCAAGCAAGCAATTTAACAGAAGCTAAGGTAAGCTGGTAGGTGGAAGGGGGAGCTCTGCTAAAGCAGGCCATTTAATAGAAGACAAGTTAGCTAGAGCGTCTTGACCTCAGGTTTCTAGAACAGAGTTGGGTAATTTCCCACAGACTTCTTCATCAAGAAGAGCAGGCAAAACATTAAGGATCTTCACAAGGTTCTGACTGTACTTCTGAGGAGTCTGTGGAATTCAGTCACAGGGTCTGTTCTCTTGATCTCTGTCACAGCTGTGCAGAATCTTGACTCTCTTAATCAGCTTATTCTTGAAAAGAGCCAGAAGGTTAAAAACAAAAGGTAAGACTGTGTTTGGCTTCATAGGACCCTAGAAGACTTTTATGTTATTTTATTTATTTTCGGATTGGGTCTCATATGGACACCCAAGCTATTCTTGAACCCAAGGATCTCCCTCAGTCTCAGGCCTGGGATTACAGGTATGCAACATAACCAGCAACCCCACAAATACTTTAGACAGAGTGGTATAGGGGCCGAGCCTTCAGGCTTGGGCTGGGGAGGGTCGTCCTTTTAGTTTTCTTTGTCAGTCTTTTTCAGAAACTAAGTTAACCATCCAAGGTAACCTTAAACTGCTTTAAAAATTATGACGTGGGCTAGAGATGCCAAGGTTACTGGAAGTTTAACACAGCACAGTACTTAGTACCGTGCCTGTACCTTTACAGAGGCGCTAGACTTCTTGCTTTGGCTGGTCTGCTGGTGACCAGTAAACCTCTGGACAGAGCAGGGCAGGCTGCAGAGCTCAGCATGGCTCCCTGGCAGAGGCCAATGAATTGCGTGCCAACAGGAAGCTCTGGCTAGTAGGTCTCAGGGTGGGAGTGTGGGGGAGGACGGACTTCTGTAACCCTAGGAGCCAGGAAATGCTCATTAGAGTCTCTATAAAGGGACCCCCGGTGTTTTCTGGGATAACACAGAGAAAGGCTATTTATTGCTCAGTGATGGCTTTCAGAATTGGCAAGTTGGAGCTGAAGCAGGGAAAAGCAGATCCAGACCGTCATGTGATGGAATTACTCCTGCTGAGATAAAGAACCCTGTGGCTCCCCAAGCAAGCATTCCTGCAGACGCTGCATTGCAAACCTGGGCTCAAAAGGTGCTGGGATAATTTGTCTTTTGCCAACTAAAGGCAAATAAATGCAGATGGGCCGAGCCTGGCAGCTCCTCAGGCAGCCTTGTGATCTGAGAATCATTCAACCCCTACCCCCACGAGTGTCGCCTAAATAACAGGTATGCGTCCACTCTCCGTCACCAAGGAGCAAGGAAATACGAGTCTTTATCTTTCCAAATCAAGTGAAATCATGTTGTGGGCCCCACCTGGATCGGACTTATGTGAGGGGTCACCAATTGAACTTTTCCCTTCTGCTAAGACGGTGTTAAAATGCAAGAGCTTTATCTGGTGGGAGAGAAAAGAGCATCAGGGCTTGGGCCACTCAACAGGATCACCTTGGTAGAGAAAACGGGCCAGGCTTGGGCTACTCAACAAAACCACATGATTAATGCTGCTTCCTTGTCATGTGGCCCATCTATTAAAACTAAATGCTTATCTGTGTAGCGCCCACTTTGCCTGCCATGTCTGCTATGAGGAACCTTGTCTGATTTGTTTGTTTGTTTGTGTTCAAGGTCATGTGTAGTTAGAGACTGTCCCTGAGGCATTAGCCATGAGCTGAATGTTGAGTTGTGGTGGTGGTGGTGGTGGTGGTGGTAGAGGGAGTTTTGAAGACACTTTAGACCTTCCTGCCTCCAACTTGGTGTCAGCATTTCTCATTGTTGCAGCGGGCTACCTCTTTCTCAGGTTCATATATTGGGCCATGTAACCAGCTTAGAGACTCCTTGGCCTTTCAACCAACTTGCCAGATGCTCCTGCAGAGAAGCACACTACAGACTCGAGTGCCAGGCACCAATGCTTCTCTGGAGCCATGTACAGAAGAGGCACAGGCTTCCACACAGGAAGTCTCTGAATGACCTTCCAGGCTTGTATAATACAGTTCTCTCTCATCTAGAAAACTAAGGTTCTCTCCTCCCCTCCCCACCTCGAGTCTAATTCCTTTTTGGCATTTGACTTACAGAGAAGCCATCAGCTAACCATCACCAACAACTCTCTTCTCCTCCTCCAATAAAATGAGGAACTAAGACTCTAAACACAAAGTCTTGGGTGACTGGGGCAGCTAAGGGACATTGAAGGGGAACAAATATACATGTTTCTTAAGCAGAAAGGGAAACAAGTCTCATTTGGTTATTATTCTGTTACCAGAGAATCACTCCTTTAGATGAGATGTTAGGATGTCCCGTTGGGAGAGGGGCAAATAGGGGTAGCACCCTAGTCACCAGCTACTTTATGATATGGCAGGAAGGAAAACAGGCTAGACGGGCCTTGAACTCTTCTTTCATCTCAGCTTCTTGAGTGCTGGGCCGCCATGCCTAGCTTAGCAAGCATGTTTCTTGTGGTTTGTTAGGGCTGAGCCATGGTGCCCCAGGCTGGTAGCTCAGCAGAGTGATTAAACCTGATATCACACCACCTGGGAGCTATGGCTGTTTGTAAGAAACAGAGTCTCTCACCCCGGAGTGGCCAGTGCCCACTGTGCTCTGTGTGATTGTGTTGCCGCTGCCACCGCTACCACCACTGCTGCATAGTCTCCAGCCCCGTTCTGTCCTGCTTACTCACTGGGGCTCTGGATTGTGGCCCTGTCGGGGTCAATGTCTAAGGAGCCCACTGCACTCCTCATATGTTGGCAAATTCAGTTAATAAAGCAATATTTTCTGTGAAAAGAAAAAAACAAATAAAGAAACAGAGTCTCAAAGGTCAAGTTTAAAGAGATGGGTAGAATTCAGGCTCCTGAATCTCTCCAGGCATGGAAGACTGCTAAACTCTTTTGGTGCCAGAGGGGAGTGGAAACAAGGTCATTAAGCCAATAGGGTCAGGGACAAACTCTGAGAGACAGTTTTCCTTGGGACAGCTAGGATTCACTAGGTAGCCTTTTGGGTCCCATGGATTAATAGCAACACTGATTCCTTCTCATTTGCTAAGAGAGTGACATTGTGCCTCAGTGGTCTTCATCTTTAAAATGGGGATAAGATGTCCAATCTAATATGTTCTGAGGATTTCTTGCTACATATTATTGTAAGAGTGCTGCAGCTAAGTGACTGGTTTATAGCACATGCTGTATAAATATGAACTGCTGCAATTACGGCTTCTGTTTATAGAATCATGCCAGGAGCCTCCAATAAGCCTCTGGAGCTAAAACGAGAATTACAATATGTGGACTGGTTCCTGGACTGTCTGAGGCTACCCACAAGCTACTCCAGGGGCAGGGCCAAGTAGCTGATTCACTGCTGGAGTACCGGTGACAGTTTACTGTCTTCAGGCTCTGACACTTGGGGATCCCTAAGTGGTTGAAACCACACTGCCAACCCTGCCTTAGTGGCCGTAATTTCCATCATGGGTGTGACTTAGCCTTTAACATTTTCTCCAGTATTGTCAGATCTGAAGGGGTAGCCTGGTCTAACAGCTTTCCATGCTGGCTTTCTCTCTCTAGGTATGTAATCATGGAGAAGCTACTCTGTCTCTGCGCTTGTTTCCTCACCTGTGAAAGTGAAGACAATGATGACACCCCCATTGAATGTGCAAGAAAAAAATGTACAGTGTGGCCAGATGGGGGTGAGGTGGCACACGTCTTTAATCCCAGCACTTGGGAGGCAGAGGCAGGTGGATTTCTGAGTTTGAGGCCAAGCTAGTCTACAGAGTGAGTTCCAGGAAAGCCAAGGCTGCATAGAGAAACCCTGTTTGCAACAACACAAGCAAGCAAACAAACAAAAATGTACCGTGTATAAAGTTAAGCAAAGAAATTACTAAACCTTGAACATTCAGGGACTACTAGTGATGGTGGTTTTGACTAGAGAAGAAATAAATTAATAACGTATTATTGATTAACCCATGAGGCCTCCCCCACCCCTTGCTTTGCAGTACAGGATTTTGAACTGGAGGCTTCATACAAGCACTCCGTAGTCTCAGCCCTGAACACTTACTTTTCTTTTCTTTTCTTTTTTTCACGTTTTTTATTGATTCATTCATATTACATCTCAATTGTTATTTCCCATCCCTTGTATCCTCCCATTCCTCCCTCCCTCCTATTTTCCCCTTACTCCCCTCCCCTATGACTGTGACTGAGGGGGACCTCCTCCCCCTGTATATGCTCATAGGGTATCAAGTCTCTTCTTGGTAGCCTGCTATCCTTGCTCTGACTGCCACCAGGCCCCACCTCAAGGGGACGTGGTCAAATATGGGGCACCAGAGTGCATGTGAAAGTCAGTCTCCACTCTCCACTCAACTGTGGAGAATGTCCTGTCCATTGGCTAGGTCTGGGTCAGAGCTCAATGTTTACTGTATGTATAGTCCTTGGCTAGTGCCATAATTTGAGCAGGACCCCTGGGCCTAGAACTGCCTGTCATAATGTTCTTCTTGTAGGTTTCTAGGACCCTCTGGATCCTTCTATTTCCCCTACTTTTCATGCTTTATAGTAAAAATGATCACAGATACCAAAATGTGATAAGTTAACACAACAAACACTTTTATATGTAAATTTAGATTCCATTTTGCTCTAAGTCTAGGTCTTTGTATCTTGTGTTTTGTTGTTGCTCAGGCCTGGGTGTGTGTTTGCCTGTGTGGATGCTGTCATTTTACTCTTGTATGTATACACATATTTTCCACTCAGTAATTTGAAGGTAAGTTGCAAAGCCATGCTGTTTTAGCCCTAGATATTTTATAAGCAGCTTCTCCAAATAAGGACAATTCTCTTACATAACCCTACTACTACATCGAAAAGAATAAACAATGACCTTATAATATTATTTAATACTTACTACAGTTTGAATATGAAATATCCACCCAAGACTTATATTTTGAACTCTCGGGTTTTTTTTTTTTTTAATTTTTTTTTCATGTGTATTTATCTGTGTGAGGACATGCCAAGTGAGTGTATATAGGATGCCAGAGGAGGGAATCAGATCTCCAGGAGCTGGGGTTACAGGTGGTTGGGATCCACCCAATGTGATTGTTGGGAACCAAACTTGGATTCTTGGGGAGAGCGCTCAGCACTCTTAACTGCTGAGCCTCCTCTTAAGCCCCATGCTGTACACACCTATTTCCTACTTGGTGATGCTGGTGTAGGAGGCAGAGACTAGCTAAGGGAAGAAGAGGGTATCTTTGGGCTTTATCATCCCTTACGTCCTTGCTTCCTCCCTGTCCACTGGGACAATAACAGCTATCCAAGGTCATACGTTCTTATAGCCCTGATGTTCTGCTCAAGCAACTGTGGGCTAAAACCTGTGAAGCCTTGAGTCAGTAAGTGTTTCTCCCTTAAGTTGTCCTTAAGAGGTATTTGACCACTGTGATGAGAAAGGCAACTAATGCAATATTACACCCACATTCAAACTTTTTCAGTTGCTT
Organism: Acomys russatus; assembly: GCF_903995435.1. Lineage (NCBI taxonomy): Eukaryota > Metazoa > Chordata > Mammalia > Rodentia > Muridae > Acomys > Acomys russatus. The sequence continues at coordinate 87,158,527 of NC_067137.1, forward strand.
CCAAAATGTCTTTCAGAACTCCCTCCCCTCCCTAACTAAGAACCAGTCATAGTTCATATGCACATTGTCTTTGGGGTGTCTTTAAATTTGGAACATTATCACTGTTTTATTTAGTTTCTGTTGCTAGAAATGCTCAGAAATGTCTGAGAATAGCTTTTAAAGCAAAATAGTTTATTTGGGTCATAGCTCTGGAAGTTGAGAAGTTCAAGATCATGGTTCAATTTTCTTGTTGGCTTGTGGTGAGGGCTACATGCCATGTCCTGATATGGGAAGGCAGAAGGGCCAGAAGGGGTGGGTGGAAAAGCTAAGCAGAGCTGGGTGTACTCTGCTTAATCCCAGCACTCAGGAGGCACAGGCAGGTGGATCTCTGTGAGTTCGAGGCCAGCCTGGTCTAGAAAGCGAGTCCAAGACAGCCAAAACTACATAAAAAAAACTCTGTCTCAAAAAAAACAAAAACAAAACCAAAACAAAACAAAAAACCCAAACCAAACCAAACCAGAAAAGCTAAGCACTATGGACAGTGTGGCTCTGCTCTCCTGATAACCAATCCGGGTAAGTAAGTCCTTCTTCAATGACTCAACTACCTCTTAATGTCCTCAGACCTCTTAGTTCCTACATTTCAGTTCAAGCTTCTGAGGGGACAAATTGTATCTACTCTGTAACACTCCCCATCTTTTCTTTTGTGTGGCACTAAGTTTGGAAAAGACCAGATCATGTGACTTACAGCACCTCACTTTCCCTGTTCGTCTTACTGTCTGTCCATACCAGTGCTTTCAGCAAAACTTAGAAGGAGAATGAATAACTCCGTCTTGAGCTGGAGTTCCCCTATCCCAGGCTCTCCGAAAATGGTGTGTGTGTGTGTGTGTGTGTGTGTGTGTGTGTGTGAGAGAGAGAGAGAGAGAGAGAGAAAGAGAGAGAGAGAGAGAGAGAGAGAGAGAGAGAGAGAGAGAGAGAGAGAGAAGAAAAAAAACAAGACACACTCAATTTTTTTTTATGGTAATATGTATATAACATGAACTTTACAATTGTTGCCGTTTTGAACTGTATACATTAAGCACGTCCATGTTCTTGTGCAAACACACCATCACCATCATCCACCCACTGGACACCTTCATTTTCCCTGATGTTATCTATCTGGGGATAGATAACGCCCCGTCTCTGCTGGCAACCACAATCCTACACTGTATCTTCATGAATCTCCCTGCACTGAGCACATCATGTGACACAAACATTATGTGCCCCTTTCTGACCGGCATGATGTCACTGATGTGCCTTCAAAGTCCATCTATGAGGTAGCATGGTCAACACACTTCAAGGGGGCTAATTTAAATGCTTTTATCCCAAGGTTCTGAACTAATATGTGTGCTTTATATCTACTGTCCCAAGAAGTACGAGGATGCAAAGGATGAGGACTCAGTATTGAGCTTTGCTGATAATCACGTGACCTGAGACAAAGCCTCATTATTATTTACAGAAGCCAGTACTAGAGAGGTAAGTGTAGAGATGGGAAAGCTATAAAACTGAGTTCTAGCTTTTCTACAAAACAAAAACCAACCAACCAACTAACCAAGCAACCAAAGCTAACCTTGGGAAAATCTCTTAATTTTTAAAAAGGTTTTTACTTACATTACTTAATTTAATTTGTTTATTGAGGGTAAGGCTTGTGCTATAGTGCATGTATGGAAATAAGAGGAAAACATGTGGGGGGTTGGTTTTCTCTCTTCTGTGTGGGTCCTGGGGATCAAACTCAGATCATAAGGCTTGGTGGCAAGTACCTTAGTTGTATGAGTATTATAGCTATTTTTTTTCCCCCTTCAAATCTTTCTCTTTAAAATCAGAATGATCAATGTTTCAGGATAGTTAGTGATAAAGATTAAAAGTAATGAAGCTGATGAAAAGGCACTGAGAAGGTACAGTGGGCTAACACAAGCGTGATTATGTGAAGAGCTTTACAATTACAAGGCTTACTACAGACAGTATGTGGAGACGAACCAAACTAAACTATTACAGTCCTAAGCAAGAACAATAATCGTTTTGTTTGTTTGTTTGTTTTTTGTTTTTTTAGAATAATAATCCTTTGACTTACATGAATGTGATATTTTACATTAAAATTAGATTACAAATCTCATCTCTTCTGCCCAAGAGAATGCATCTTCTTCTGTATTTTCTTCCATTGCTTTGAGTGCTGTGGTTGGCCTTCCCCTACCCCTGCTTTGAAGCTTCCTGCAGCTGCTGAAATTCTTGCTTGCTTCCTTTCTCCGGAGAACATATTGCAGCCTCCAGTAGAGCTTTGGGTTTTCCAGTTGTGGTGACTCTGAAGCCCTTTGCCAATTCTTCTAGGCCTGGAGTCCTTGATCATCCAGTTGGGTTGCGCCCTGCTTTAGCCACTGAAGAGCAGATCCCAGGCACTGCTATGTTGTACAGCCCAAAATCGAATAGTGGTTGTTTCAATAATACTCCTGTTAGAGCTTCAAATAGTCAATAGCCATTTACTCTTTTCTTTATAGGCACACAACCCCGTCTTCTCAGGAACTCTAAAGTTACCAGCTCAAAAGGGGCTGTTCGAGGGAAGGAATTCAGGAATCATGGGCTCAGAGCTTAGCCAATGGATCAGTTGATTACAAAGCTTTAGGGCTTAGGGTGATATGTCATACTCAGCAATTAGTATGCACCTGGGAGGTCACAATAAAAAGTGCAGCTTCCTGGACTCCATGCCCACTTACCTCTGATTAAGGACTTCTTGAGTGAATGGAGAGAGGCACTCAGGCCACCTGCTTCAGAGTTACTAAGCTTAGAGGGACAGGGGTGGAGATGGGGAAATAGGGATTAAGTCTTGCTGCCCTGCCAGACCTTGAGCATGCTACCCTCTGGGTTCAGCCTCAGTTAGCAGTGAGGATTACAGGTGTGCGCCACTGCTCCTAGCTCATTATTATACAACCCAGGCTTAAGGGGTTTGAGAAATGACTATGGGCTAGAAGGATGGTTCGGCCTTTTCCAGAGTAAGGTTGTAAGACCTTCATATGAGGTGTGCTCTCCCATTGCTCAGAAGAAATAACTCCTGATCTCTGAGAAGAAATACACAGGGAAGCTGATGTCTAGCCTCACTGTTCCCCGCACCCCCACCCCCGGGTCAGCCCCCATCCCCCACCCCCCGGGTCTCCAGTAAGCTCTCGGCTTGTCCTAGCACACATCTGCGTACTCTGCACTCATTAAACCTCCCATAAAAATGCTCAAAATGAACTGATTATTCAGCTTTTCATTTCTTAATGAAGGCCACCATGTCATGTGAAATTTATGCTAAATACACATATAGGCTTTTCTTTTGCTAACCTGTCTTTTGTTGCAAGGGCTACAGTAGGGTGGAAGGAAGAGAGGTTTCTTCTTTCCCAAGTGTGGATCATTTCAGGCATACCCCCAGGTGGTTCTGATGCAGGGTTCCACATTTTTAGATACCTACTCGGGACAGTATTGATTCGTCTATTATTTTAAACAAGTTGGCTTTGGACAAGCCACTGACTTGAGTCTGCCCTTCTAAGTGCCCATGAAAACAGCAGCTACCCTCTTACTCTCATAGATTTGAGACAGGAGTGCAATGGTAACGGAGTCAAAATGTTTGGAACATGTTCACGCTAGTGGAAGGCCCCCTCATCCATCTGGGCATTCTCTGATAACTCATCTTGTCCCAGCCCTTCTAGACACTTCCAAGTATTCACAGGAAGGAAGCCTTGCTGGGCTATCTTTGGTTTATTTGATCCAGACAGACTCATCTGACTTAACGTCCTTCCCCGACCTGTGCTAAGGGGATCACACACATTTCAGTCTAAGTCTTGTCAAAACAAGGCTTGAGGTGACCCTCCTAATAGGCCTATATTCTCCTTGAAATATGCACAACCTGTGTCATCAATGGTCCTACTAAGGTCATTTTCCACAGTGTTACACCATCACTGGGCCATACACTATTGCCCATGTTTTTTCTCTGTGAGCCAAAACTTGTACCAGAGGGTTTGCGCACACACCCAACCTCATGCCATGGCTGTGTTCCCAGATACAGTGCGTACCCTTTGAAATTCAGAGCAATCAACTTCACTTTAATCTTTACTCCTGCCTTCTATTCTGATCCTTTTACCTAGAAGCCATTCTAAAGATTTCTACACTTTCTGGTCACATTTACCTTGAAACAAAATAATGAGAAAACTGATTCCTGCTAGAGCACACAGCCCTTGTCTTTGTGTGTGTGTGTGTGTGTGTGTGTGTGTGTGTGTGTGTGTGTGTGCATTTGTTTGTTTTGTTATTAAGATTTATTTTTATGTTTTAATTATGTGTGTGCAAGAAGATGGGTTGAGTCCTCTGGAGCTGGAGTTTACGAAGGACTCTGAGTCACCCAGTACGGGTGCTGGAAACCAAACCCTGGTCCTCTGCAAGAGCAATGTACGTTCTGAGCCATTGCTTCACTCTCTGTTGTTGCTATGTAGCCCAGGTTGCTTCAAAGTCATGATGTTCCTGCCTCAGTCCCTGAGAGTGCTGGGGTTACAGATTGGTTACAGGTGTACCTCCACATGTGACTGTTGCTTTCCTCTTCTTCCTTCTCCCCTGTCTCCTTTACTTCATTTCTTCTTCTTTTTTGCTTGAGATAGAATCTTGGTATGTAGCTCGGGCTGACCTCAAACTCACTGTGTAACCTAAACAGTACTAAACCCTTAATTCTCTCTCTGACGCAAGTGCTGGGATTACAGGTCTGTACCACAATGTTCAGATTTCCTTGGTCTTTTGGATATATTGGATGGCCTACCTGTATGACTTTCACCTGTATTAATATTGTGCAATGTCTTCAGCATGTGTAGTGTATATTTGCAGTCACACTGTCCCTTGTAAAGAGCAACAAAAGGCACAATTGCTGTCTAAGGCCTCACAATTTTTTCTCTTGTCTGTTCTCTTTCTCATTCAATATTTATTCAATAATGAGTATAGATAGATAGGTAGATAGATAGACAGACAGACAGACAGACAGATAGGTAGATAATAGATAGTAATCCAGTGCAGGCTTTGTTCATGTTAGACAAATGATGTATTACAGAGCTATGTGCAGCCCAACAAATAGTTTTTAAGTACTTGATATATACCAAGTGCTGGAGAGATGATGGCTCAAATCTGATGAGGTTTCTTTCCTTATGGACTGTGTGTTATAATTGGGAAGTTAATAAATAAGTGAATAAAAAAGTTCAAGATTAAATTCTTTAGTGTTATACAGAGTGACTAGAGAAAAAAAAATTCAGGGAGGGAACTACATCAGTCACTTCACACCATTATAACCAAATTAACCCTACAGAAACAACATGGGAGAAGAGAGCCATTGTAGCACCCCAACCCCCGTCTAGTGCTTCTAGCCGGGAACTAAGCATTCTAACCACAGCCTGTTCCCCAATGGCTTTCACATGCAGTCCAAAGTGGAAGTGATAGTTGAACTGATGTTGAAGGAGAGTGTCATTCCACAAGCTTCCTCCTGGCGGTTTCCGTATTTTCTAGTAGAAAATGAGATCCTTACTCATGGGCTCTGATGATAATGTTATTATAAGGCCCTGCCATCATAGCCCATCAGGATGAGTATTTGGGTGTGGTAAAGGGAAGGCCTGGTTAAGGTATATAGGAGAGTAGGAAAGTGGCATCTCATTAAGCGTATGATACGTCATCCATCAGAAAGAGCACGCTGAGCAAGGAGACCTCAGTAAGATGAGTCTCTTGGCATGTCACCTTCATTACTGGTTAGTGTTTGCCAATTGGATATAAATTTGAGTCACCCAGGAAGAGGGAGCATCAGCTGAGGAATTTTCTCCATCATATTGGCCTGTGGTCATGTCTACAGGGGCAGTTTCTTGCTTAAAAATTGATGTGGGAGGACCCAGCCCACTATGGATAATGCCACCACTGAGGAAGTGGTTCTGGGCTGTAGACGCTATCCATAGAACAATGTTGTGTAGTGGAAATAATCTGGAGAGTTGTGGACTAAAATAAACCTTTCCTCCCCAAGTTGCTTTTGGCCATGGTGTTTATCATGTGCTATAGGAAACAAACTAGGACAAGGCTAAGCTGGACTATAGAGAAAGAACCTATGAGAAAAGACGAGAAGAAGAAAAGATGGGTGGGGGGGACTGGGACGAGCAAGCAGGGTTACTTTAGTCGACACATGTGACCTTTGCTTACTTTCTGACTTCAGGCATCTAGAACACATACTCATCCTGTGCCCAGTGACTATTTTTTACTTATTTGCCACTCTGTTTTGTGAATATTTTCATTAAGTGTACACACACACACACACACACACACACACACACACACACACACACAGAGAGAGAGAGAGAGAGAGAGAGAGAGAGAGAGAGAGAGAGAGAGAGAGAGAGAGAGAGAGAGAGAGAGAGAGAGAGAGATTTCGTTCTTTTCTACTGGTCCCATAGTTTCTGTCACACATAGTGCCTGTTCTTCACAACAGATGTTGTCCCACAAAATGATTTTCTGTCTGGTAACAGCTCCTTATCTTCACTGCTCTCTTTGGAACACTGATCCAGAGACATCTGAACGTATGTCTTCTGAACTGCAGACCCTAGGACTCCAAATAAAATCTTTTTGTTGTTGTTGTGGTGGTGGTTTGGATGGATCAACAACAGTTAAAACAGCAGGTAAAACTGAGCTTGTTGGGCTCACTACATTACTGAAATTTTTTTTTAATGTTATTTTTTGGTTTTGTTTGTCTGTTTGTTTTGAGACAGGTTTTTTTTTTGTTTGTTTGTTTTTTGTTTTTGTTTTTTTGTTTGTTTGTTTTTTTCTGTGCAGCCTTGGCTGTCCTGGACTCCCTTTGTACACTAGGCTGGCCTCAAACTCACAGAGATCCACCTGCCTCTGACTCCCTGAATGCTCGGATTTACCCTAGGCTTGCCTTTTATGCTTTTTAATGTGATTACAAAACTTAAAACTACACATGTAGCGCACAGAATATTTCCACTAAATAGTGTTATTCTGACGATAATTTCTTCTCCAACTCAGTTTGCAAGCTTTGACTATAGAAGGCACGCATTGTGGGGCAAAGCTGTAATGCCAGCACTTGGGAAGGCTGAGGCAGGAGGATTGGCTTGCTCCCTGTGGCTTGCTCAGCCAGCTTTCTTATGCAATTCAGACTAGCTGCCCAGGGGTGACACTGCCCCCCACCCCAGGCTGGGTCCTCCTATATCAGTCAATAATCAAGAATGCCTTGCAAGGTGGCCTACGGGCAATCTGATGACGGTCTCAACTGAAGCTCCTTTTGGACAGATAACTCAGGCTTGTATCCAGATAAAGACCTAACCAGGACAGGCCTCAAACTTAAGTTTTGTTATAATGATTTTGTTTTGTTTTAACAGTTTTTTTTTTAAAATTGGAGAGAGAGAGAGAGAGAGAGAGAGAGAGAGAGAGAGAGAGAGAGAGAGAGAGAGAACACGTGTGTGGAGATCAGAACTGCAGGGGTCAGTTCTCTCTTTCTACCATTGAAGTCCTGTGGATGGAAGTCAGGCCTTCAGGCTTGGTAGCAGGCACCTTTCCCATTTCTATTGGCCATGGCCTCAAACTTGAGATCCTCCCATCTCAGTCTCCAAAGTGCTGGGATTACAGGCGTGCACCACCACCCCTGGCTTGAAATTTTCCTTTGCACTTGTTCACATTATGAAATTTCTCTTATTTTCACACAACTGTAATCATTATAAAGGTTACTGAGCTATTTTACATTGTTGATGTCAGATCCAAAGGAAACTCTATTTCCCTAAATTCCAAAAGGCAGAAGGGACAAATGACAATATCAGTGGTGCCTGTTGGCATACCAAAGTGCAGTCTGGCCTCCAGACACCCTCAGCATCACTAGAACCTGTTACACACTGCAAAGTCCATGTTTACATCCCAGCTCTTCCTCCCTCCTCCCCTCCTCTAAGTTTCCCCAGCTCACTGGCTTCCCTCCTCGCAGCTACTCCTTCTCCTTATAACCCTACTATTTCTGCTATACTGTTTCTTTTTCTCCCTTTTTCTCCCTCTATCCATCTCCCTCCTCCTCCTCCCACCCTCTCTGTTCTCTGCTCTGCCTCCTGCTCCTGTTTCTCTCATGGTCAGGTCTAGTCCTCTGACCATGTTTAGTTTGCTGTTTTCTCTCTCTGCTCTGGTCTCTTCCAGATGCCTCTGACTATTCTCTCTCATATGTACAATAATATCCTTCCCCCTTATCCATACCACAGAATGGTCATGTTGTCAGCTTATAAATCTTTGATATAGAGCTTGTGCTATACATGGTTAATTTTACAACAAACTAACCACATTTCAAGTGCCTACTAGTCACATGTGGCTAGCAGCTTCCCATCAATCAATGAAATATTTTTTTAGATAAAGCTTTTTTATTAATTCATTCATATTATATCTCAATTGTTATCCCATTCCTCCCTCCCTCCTGCTTTTACCCTATTCCCTTCCCCTATGACTGTGACTGAGGGGGACCTCCTCCCCCTGTATATGCTCATAGGGTATCAAGTCTCTTCTTGGTAGCCTGCTATCCTTACCCTGAGTGCCACCAGGCCTCCCCATCAGGGGGAAGTGGTCAAATATGGGGCATCAGAGTTCGTGTGAAAGTCAGTCTCCACTCAACTGTGGAGAATGTCCTGTCCATTGGCTAGATCTGGGTAGAGGTTTGATGTTTACTGCATGTATTGTCCTTGGTTGGTGCCTTAGTTTGTCAGTGAAATCTTATGAGGTACATGAATGGGCCGAAGAGAAAGAAAGACTAAATCTCAAATACAAGGACATTGCTTAGTTTATGAAGCTTTCGTGAGTTGGTACAAGAGCAAAATAATAAAAATAATACATTTTTCTTTAAGGTGATATTTTCAGGTTTTATAATTTGAGACTATTTGCCAAAGCCAAATGCTTTTCACAGAAGCAAATGCTTATGAAATTATAATAATTTACGAGTCTTACTCTTCTTAATGCTATTCTTAACGTGGCTAAATAAAGTGATAATAACTGTCGTGTTTCTCTCACTGGAAAAATGTTTTACTGGACCATGAAACCCAAATAGCAGAAAACCCCTGCTTTACAGAGCACCTCGTCTCATTAGTCTGTTTAATCATCACAACTGTAGATGTATTGCTTGTTTATTCTTAGGTCTGTGTGTGTGTATGTGTGTGTGTGAGAGAGAGAGACAGAGAGAGACAGAGACAGAGAGAGACAGAGACAGAGAGACAGAGAGAGAGAGACAGAGAGAGAGAGACAGAGAGAGAGAGAGAGAGAGACAAAGAGAGAGACAGAGAGAGAGACAGAGAGAACCTTTTCCCTCTATGCTTCTAGCTTCTCTAGATGGAGATTAGATGGACAGAAGACAGACTTACAAAAGAAAACCAGACTCTTTTATTTATTTATTTATTTATTTATTTATTTATTGTTTTTCAAGACAGGGTTTCTCTGTGTAGACCAGGCTGACCTCGAACTCACAGCGTTCTGCCTGCCTCTGCCTCCTGAATGCTGGGATTACAGGCGAGCACCACCATGCCTGACTGAACATCAGACTCTTAACACCCGCAGATGTGCACACGGACCCTCAGTACTCAACTAAGAGTGGAATTCAGAGCCATCTGCGTCATCTGAACAGAGGCTGCTTTGTAGAGAAGTAGCAAGACAAAGGTGAAGGGTGTGGGTTTTATTTCACTTCATTTTATTTTGTGTGCATGGCATTTTGCCTGCATGTGTGTTTGTGCATCATGTGTGTCCTTATTGTGCACAGAGTCAGAGCAGGGCACCTGAAGCTCTGGGACTGGAGTTACCACTGGTTGTGAGCCACCATGAGGGGCTGGGATAGAACCTGGGTTCTCTGCAAGAGCACCAAGTGCTCTCAACTGCTGAGCCATTTCTCCAGCTCCTTGTTGAGACAAGAACATAATGTAATCCATTCTACTCTGGAGCTCACTATGTAGCGCATCCAGGAAATCCCCCTGCCTCAATGTCCAAGTGCTAGGATTATAGGCGTGGGACACCGTATGAACAGAAAGGGGGGTTGGGGTTTTTAGGGGCAGCAAATCCTGGGAAGGCTAATCTATCAGGCAGACTAACGAGAGATAAGAAGTGTTTCCATAAGATCTGCTATGTAGATTTCTCCCTGTGCCATCTCTGAGACAACAAAAGCCTATAATGATTAAAAGCCGGGGCTTTCTTTGAGGCAAATGAGTGTCTGGGAAGAATAGACAGACAAATGCTTGTGCTTTTTCTCAGTTGTTTCAGCTCAAAACAGTCACTATGAGAAAATGGGACATTTGGGGACAGTCCGCTCTATCAAGACAGTTGCATGTTCGGAAAAGTTGCAAGTTCAGTCTACAGAATATTTCTTCCCAAAACTACTGAGAGGGACTTGTTGACCTGGTGCTTCATCATACCCCAAAGAAGGAAGTAGTCTATAAAACCGCAGACAGCCACGGAAACTTAGAAACCAGTACCAATGCCTCATTTTAAACTAATACTTAGCTTTCACACAATCCAACAGCTATCTCTCTGTGTCTCTGTCTGTGTCTCTCTCTCTGTGTCTCTGTCTCTGTCTCTCTCTGTCTTTCTCTGTCTCTGTCTCTCTCTGTCTCCCTCCCTTCCTCCCTCACTCACTCCCTCCCTCCCTCTCTGTCCTTTTCTCTCCAAGCTTCAGTGGTCTTGCTCTGTAGCTCACAGTAGACTGAAATTCATGGCAGTCCCCTGCCTCAGCATATAGAGTGAAGGAATATGTCATGAGTCATCACACCAAGTGACATTGTTTCTTTAGCCACCTTCAGGCTACAAGAATTGCCAAGTTTCTTGGCCTTACATGACATTGACACTTTGAAAAGTGTGGTCAATTATGTCATAACACCTAAGTGCTCCCGAGTGTGGTAGCACACACTCACCAGCCCAGCACTATGAAAGCTGAGGCGGGAAGATTGTGAGTTGGAACGAAACTGGGCTGCATAGCAAGACTGTCTAAAACAACAAGAAAAAAGTATTCAGTGTGGAGTTATTCTGGAACTGGAAACATCCCATTCCTTATCAAACTCCTATTTATTTGTTTATTTGGGTTTAAAAAAACATTTATTTTTATTTATGTGTGCCTGTATTTTAGTATGAATGTATGTCATATGTGTTCAGGTACCTTGAGAGGCCAGAAGAGGACATTGGATGTGCTGGGGTTGAGGTCACTGGCAGTTGTGAACCAGTGCACGTGGGTACTTTGAACCCAGTGTGAGTCCTCTGGAGGAGCAATATTGCCCTTAACCTAGCCATCTCGCTAGCCCTCATTTTTCTATTCTTTGTTTGGCTATATTTTTGAAGCTGGCTCTCATAAATCCTAGAAGCTGGCTTCTGACTGCCTGTATAGTCCATAATAACTATGGGCTTCCTGAGTTCTGTGACTACAGGCTTGCACAAGCTGTCATGCCTGGGTTTATGTAGTGCTGGAGGTTGGGTCCAGGGTTTCATGTGTGCACTTGCATGCACGCTTGTGTGTGTGAAGGGCACTTGAGGGTGTGTAAATTTTTCATTTATGTCTCAGGCACGTTCACCTTTTTGTTCGAGACAGGTCTCTCTTTGGATCAGAGCGTCAGTAAGTTAGGCGGTCTAGCTGGCTAGCAAGCTTCTGGGGATCTGCCAGTGTCTACTTCATGCTCAGCCTTTGCCAGGATGGACGGATGGAAGGAACTGGACCTTGTGCTCGTATTCTATGTGAGTTGTAGGGATCTGATCTCCACACCTTCACTCGAGCCAGGCAAGCGCTTTGCCGGCTCAACCATCGCCTCAGCACCACACCTGTAACTCCCATGCTTTCAACCTCGATTTAGTCAGTCAGACTCCCTTAAAGCTTGCGTGTTCCTTCACACACTATCTCCGTTCTTTAAAGTACCATTTTTGCTCTCTGACGGAACTTATTATTTGGGCATATTCAACCGTTTCTCCAAGGAGTACTAGTGGATGATTGATTTTAGAAGCCAAGGTCTGAGTGCTAGGGATTATCCTTTAATATTGTAGCATCAGTATTCCTATCCCAGTTGCCAGAGTTAAGGACTAAATGTATAAATGTGAACTTGTACATATGTGCAACATCTTAACATTCTTATTTATGGGCGTATCTCATCTATATGGGAAGCCATGAGTTCACAGTGAAACCTGATACAATATATACATCTTAGTCGACTCTCTTTGTATATGTATCATTTTCCAGCCCCAGTCTATAAGGTTTTTTTTTTTAATGTATTTGATTAAGCCCCTAGATCAGTGGTTCTCAAGCTTCCTAATGCTGTGACTCTTTCATACAGTTCCTCATGTTGTCTTGTTACTGCTTCATAGTAAATATCTGATATGCAACCCTACATGGGTCTGGACCCACAGGTTGAGAACCACTGGCCTAAATGTTTACAGACACCTGTTTCCACTGCTATCTCCTCCTCTGAACAGGTCTTCTCCCCTCACTGGAGATCGGCTACCTTGTAGTGGGGCTGTTCCCTACCAAGAGAAGGGCATTCACCTCAGGCTCTAACGCCTCAGGCCACAACCTATCCATTTGTTTTCCAGTATTTATAACCCATTTTAATTTCAGCGAGCATATTTCCAATTCCCCTCAGGTTATTTTTTTTTAATGTTAATAGTTATTTATTTTATGTGTATGATTGTTTTGCTCATGTACGTATTGCGTATCATGTACATTCCTGGTGCCTGAGGAGGTCAGAGAAAAGAAGGGCTTAGCTTCCCTGCACCTGGAGTTATGGATGGTTGTAAGCCACTAGATTGGTGCTGGGAACTGAACCTTGGTCTTCTGCAAGAGCAAGAATAGTCTTACCACTGAGCCATCTCCTCAGCCCTTATTTTAGAATTTTCTTTCTTCTCCTCTTAAATGGATTACCACTCTTGCTTCATAGAACGTTTTTTCTCTTATATCTCTGATGATAATAATTGCAATAATAATTCATTTTTATTCAGCCTTCCCCCACTGTTTATGTTTGGTGGCCTTTCTCTATCCTGTTGAAGGTTCCCTCACACTTGGTGTTTAGCTCTTTGTTCCAAAAAGAATTACTGACCAGAATTTTGGGTGGGAACTGGAGATGCTACATAATACACAGGCAAGTGGTTAGATGTAAGTTTCAGAAAAAACAATGGCTGCTTTCAAGATATATCTTCCAAATATTTCACAGAACATGTTTTTGCTAAGAAACTACTCCTTATTTATAAAAAATTCACATGTCTCTCTTCATCCTGTTTTTAATCGTTAAACTGCCTATTTTATACTTAACCTCTAGATCGGTTCTATACACACTTTCCACAGGGCCGCTGTTCCCAGACCCACCTCTGCAAGTCCCAGCGGCCCACGTATCTGGGGGCTCTGAGAACACTTGATTTGCTCTTTCCATAGACTTGAATTTTAGCTGTCCCTGAATATACGTCTTTTTTCACTTGCTGTGTCTTTGTCTGCTGTTCTCTTTATCGTTGTGAGCTTCTGCTGTCTAGAAGCTGCTCTGCTGAGTCAGTTTGGTGGGAAGAAAGATAACCCTGAGTGTCCACTCTGCTGTGTGATCTTTTCTGTGGGGAGGAGCATTTCTTCTCCGTTTGTTTTCTTGTCTCCAGCATGCTGCATACTTCAGTGCCCCAGGAAAGGGAGTTTAGGCTAATCTAGGATTGCCCTTTGTCCTTTCCCCTCTGCCCTCAATGAGGGACCAAAGGTGACCCTGAAGTGAGCTCCTTGGTCTTCCAAACTTCTGGTTTTGCCACTTCACAGCTCCCTAAGAAGTGCTGGAATGCTGTGCTATGACTCTTCAGTGTTAAGTAGGTGACTTTTTAAAAATGTAACTGTCTGTTTTATTAATTCAAATTGTATAAATAATTTTAATATTTGTGTGTAATATATACACACAGTACACATACATATAAAACTCCAAAACAGCATTTTATCATTGTACTCTCTCAGTATTCTTTTTTTTTTTTATTTTCAATTTGTTTACTTTACATCCCGATTGTAGCTCCCTCCCTCTTTTACTCTGATCCCAACCTCCCTCCCTCATACCCTCTCCCTCCCTCCCCTAGTTCTCACAGAGGAAGAGGACGCAGGCAGTGCAGATGGGACTTGATAGGCTGAGGTCAGATGTTAGGGGAGGAGGAGGGCTCCCTTCTGAAGTAGGTGACTTTTAAACCTAGCCCTTTCCCCATGTCTGTGGCTTAGAACAGTGGATTTAGATAAGGGAAGGGTTTGCTCTTTTTATTGCCTTACAGTAAGTACTGTTTGCTTGCAACAGTCCTTCTGACAAAAGTTCTTAAGTTGTAAGTGGATACCCGAGTCATTTATTAAGCAGAGGGCAGACAGTCTGAAGTCCAGAGAACCTTGGTCTTTGCCCAGTTCCTCAGACACACCCTCTGAGGTGACCCTAGGGAAGTTTTTAAAAAAAAGAAAAAGAAAAAAAAAAGAAAGAAAAAACCAAACCAAACCAAACCAAACCAAAAACCCAAAAAACAAAACAAAACAAAAAAAGAAAGAAAAAACCCAACAACAACAACCCACAAACCTTTCTTTAAAAAGTCTTTTATTTATTATTGTTGTTGTTATTAAAGTCAAGCCATTCTGTTGTAAGTGAACAAGTTACTACATGTGACAACTGATGTAGGCGATAGCAATAACACTCAGGCTGCTAATCACTGCAGTCGAGGAAGAGAAATAAGTAGCAAGAATGGGGCAAGAGTAGCCTCAGGGCTCACTAGACGCTGCCTTGTTTTTCAGCTCATGAAATACTTGTAGCTAGCAAGTGGTGTCACAGGTATGGAAATTCACATTTGTCAGACACTGCTTCCCACAGAGAGCCCCAGATCCTCCTTGAATTAAGCGTTTAAAAGGTCCAGCTGGCAGGACCAGAGTCCCTGTGGTCCCAGTTACATAGGAAGCTGAGGTGGGAAAATCAATTGAACGCTAGAGTTGGAGAACAGCCTGAGCTACATAGTGAGATTCCCTACCTCAACAAAACAAAACCCACCCACAAACAAACAAACAAACAAACAAAGCCTCATAGGTCTGTATTTATTCTAAAAGGCATATGGTAAAACCAAAAAGTTTTCTGCAGAAGGCAATTTCCGGTTCGGTTTTCCAAATATGTTTCCCCATCATCAGTCACTTTTCTAGCAAATATTGCAGAGCAGTGCGACTAGAGAGGTTTATTTTGGTGGAGAGATGAAGTAACTCCCAGGCGTGAACTTGACGTTAGTATAAGCTGAGCAAAGTCACGGCCAGAGATGGGGTAGTGATAGAGGCAAAAATTAGAGTGCTTTTTTGGGTTAGTTCCACAGTTAAAGTGGGTTGACTGTGGGATGTGTGTGTGTTGAGGGTGACAGCCAGGACCCTGCGCTAGGCACGAGCTCTACTACTGAGCTCCATCCCAGCCCCACTGATACACTCTTTCAAAGTGGACAAGCTTTAGAAAAACCAGGATATCTCTCCCCTTGATGAACAAAACAACCACATCTAAGCTTGGTGGGACTGAGGAGCCTGTCAGCCCTCTGGATAGGGAGGGAGTAAAGAGAAATGCTTCCCCTTTCCGGGGAGGAAGGGCGGGATGGGACGGGCATCCGTGCTGCCACTCCCAGGTAGTCTGGAAGAGCCTGGCAACACTAGAGCTTTATGTCCATTTTAATTGTTTAGCTGTCTGAACCTAGCAATGGACGGTCACTTAATCACTTTTATGCAATAATAAAAGGCACGTAAAATGTTATTGCTACTTCCTGTCTAAGGCCCCTCCCCAGCATGAGTGTTAATGAGATAAGTTTTACTCAGGGAGGTTGGCAGTTTTGTCAGAGGACAGAAGACATCTTGACAATTCCCTGTAGGCCGCAGCAGACAGCACAAAAAACTTGTAGGTCCAAACTCTCTCAAAAGTATATCTTGAATAAAGAACAGCTTGGGTAACCAGGCTATTTATTTGCTTGTAAATACATAAGTATTTACTTTTGAGGCCCATATACCTGCTTGTAGGGGTTAAAGCACTGTAAACAGAGAAATGGGTGACTAACACATAATGTAATTTCATTTGAATTTAAAATATTTTTGGAAAACTTGAAAACCTATAGTGTAAACTTGTTTTTTTTTTTAATTTTAATAATTTAAACTCTAATTACAAGTATGCATTAAAATTTCATAAAAACAAAACAAAACGATAAAACGGGCATTCCATGTATAATCTAAGCTACATAGATTTGCATTGACTGGGTCACACCATGTTGCTCGGGTTAGTCTTAAAATCACTGGCTCAAGGCATCTTTCTGCCTCAGCCTCCTGAGTAGCTGGAACTATAAACATGTGGACCACTGTACCCAAATAGAATGCATGAGGTTTTTTTTTTTTTTTTTTTTTTTTGAGACGGTGATCTTGCTCTGCTGCCCAGGCTAGCCTCAAACTTTCCGTCTTCCCTTAGGCTCTGTCGGCTTGAATTTTGAAAACAGGTTTACATAGTGATGCTCTTGAATCCTTTCCAGTGACAGTGAGATCCGGATTGTCTCCGAAAAGCGACGGTGCAACAAGTCATTCCCAATTTTTGCCACGTGACTCTGGTGTGACCTTTCCAGTGTGTTTGACTTCTAGCCCATGAATTTAACGGAGGAGGAGACCTCTCTGTACAAGACTGTCACGTCAACTAGTGATTGTCAACGCTGGCTTTGGAAACGAGAAAAAGCAGGGGTCTTTCTGAGGAGATTCGCCTTGATGGGAGCCCGGCCCTCCTTTAGGTGCATGGCGTCCTGAGAAGTAGCTGAGACAGCGGTGGGGGTCCTGTGACATTAAGGTGGCTGGAGATTCGTGACATAATAAGGTGGTAGAGCTCCAGAGTGAAAAAGCAGTGACTTGAGGCTGACTAACACAACCCACGTCACTGGGTCGCTGTTGCCAAAAGAGAAGGCAGCTGGAGAAGACAGGAAGGCAAGGGGCGGGGAGCTGCCTCAGTTGTGACAGTCGTACTAGACCATAAATTTAGCTAATTATCAGTATCAGCTGTGACTTATTATTTAATTCAGCAGGGCTGCTCTGTAATTCTACAACTCTTAAGCTGGCAAAGCGTTTTGTAATGGAGCTACCTCGAAAGATGCCATACAAAGTAGACAGTTCTTGTCCTCTCTTAGGACTCACCTTACTGAGTGGACATGCATTAAGACGATGAATAAAGTTGAGAGATGTAGCTCAGTGGTAGAGCAGTTGTCCAGTGTCCACAGGCCCCAGGTTCTAGTCCCACCACAAAAACCGGAAGGAAGACAACAAAAGAGTGCCGCTGAGGATGTGGTTGACACGTACTTGTTTCAAGCCCCGTCTTCCGTAACCTCTTTCTCCAGGAGCTGTGGCCAGTCAGGAACAGTTAAGTAGCATAGATCTTCCGTAGAGTCACAGGCGTGGCCTTGCTTACTGAATTTGTCATCATTTCGACCTTTCTGGAAAGGTGATGAAATGAAAATGTTTGCCTTGCATCCACATGCTCAGGGTGTAAGAGGGAAGGAAGCAGAAGAGACACAGAGGCCCCTCCTAAAGAGACATGGAGAGTGTCCGCTGGCGTGCCACACCCTTTGTGGTAACAATTTCACTTGAAATCTATTTGTTGGGAAAGAGAAGACAGAAAGCCTGGGGCTTCAGGATGACACTCCCTTAGCGCACAAACGTTAAGATGTCTACATGGCTATGGACAAAACAAGTTCGCGGGCAGATTAGAAAACCATCTGTGAGTCTACACAGTACTCTCCCATATAGCGTCAGAATGGCCCTTTGGCCATCTCATATTAAGAACTGTGAAGAAAGACTTCAAAAACTCACTATTAAATTTAAATAAATAAGTAAATAAACCAAAAATAACACGGAGCCACACAAGAAAGCAGCTCTACATAGGCCAAGGTGAAACAATTAAGTGTCTGGCATGCACCAACTAACTTATGTACCAGCCGTTGCTAGGAGCTGAGACTGTGGCGGTGAGCGGTGCGCAGCAGGGTCCAGGCTCTGCGTTGAGTGAAAGCTGTGCACTGTTCTCATTGCACACTGGCCTCAAATCTGATGGGTCAGATTTGCTTTTTGGAACTATTTCAGCACCTTTGTGCTAGTCTTACAAAACGTCCGAGATTGGGTAAGATGAAAAACAATCAAGTTTATTTCTCACAGTTCTGGGGCCTGCGAGGTCCAAGATGAAGGTGCTAAGTTGTCAAGGGCCTTCTTGCCCACATCCTCCTATGACCGAACTTGGCAACCTCACTTCAATGGAAGAAGGTGCAAGGCTGAAAAGGCACTTCCCTCCAGCCCTTTCCTAAAGCAGTAATCCATTCACGAGGGTGGAAGCCTTTATGACTTGGTCACTTTCCCCAAAGGCCCTACCTCTTAGTACTATCACAACGGGGATTTGGTTTCATCAGGAATTTTGCAGAGGAGCTCTCTTCCTGTTCTCCATCATGGCGCAGCAAGATCAGGGTGAATAGGAGAACCCCATGCGGGAACTCCGCATCCGCAAGCTCTGCCTCAATATCTGCATGGGCGAGAGCAGAGACAGAGTGACCCCAGCAGCCAAGATGTTGGAGCAGCTCTCGGGCCAGACGCCTGTGTTTTTCAAAGCCAGGTACACCGTCAGGTCCTTTGGCATCAGGAGAAATGAAAAGATCGCTGTGTACTCCACAGTGTGTGGAGCCAAGGCAGAAGAAATTCTGGAGAAAGGCCTGAAGGTGTGGGAGTATGAACTACGGAAAAATAACTTCTCAGATACTGGAAACTTTGAACACATTGATCTGAGCATCAAATACAACCCAAGCATTGGCATCTACGGCCTGGACCTTCTTTGTGGTGCTGGGTAGGCCAGGTTTCAGCATCGCAGACAAGAAGCGCAGGACGGGCTGCATTGGTGCCAAGCACAGGATCAGCAAAGAGGAGGCCATGCGCTGGTTCCAGCAGAAGTACGATGGGATCATCCTTCCTGGCAAATAAATTTTATCCAAATGGCCAATAAAAATTTCTCAGAAAAAAAAAAAAAAGAATTTTGCAGAGGACACATTCAAAACCACAGTCGCTGGCCAGATGTAAAGAGTCAATGAGACAGAGAGAATAATGTGGTCATTTAGAGGCAGGGTTCAGGGATCTATAACAGGGGGTCCCTGATGGCTTTGGGAATGATGTATAACGTGGACAGTCACGTAGGGTGCCGCCCTGACTTTATATTCTCTTCTTCGCCAGTCTTCTATGCCTTCATCTCTACCTCCATCCTGAGAGGACTTCAGACAGTTTGAGGCCTCGTTCCTCCAGTGTTCCCCCAAGGCTCATTTGAAACAGGCGAGTCAGGTGTCCTGCCTTTTCTCCCCCCAACCCCCCATTCCACAACTTGATTTACTTGGACGTCAGTGAAGAACCCCATGGCAGTTACTTCTGAATTTACTGATTCCAATTTCGGAAAGGGTTTCCCAGAGAAAAGGACTTCCAGTGTCGAAAGCTTTTTACAGAAAGGGTCCCATGGGCCATCTGAAAAGCTAGAAGGCACCTAAACTCACTGGCCCACTTGCTTGCTTGCACCACATGGCAAGGCAAAGAGGTATGGCCGGACCCTCAGTGGACATCCCCCGAGCCCTCGGCATTCCCCAGACATCCGACCGAGGGGTGACATTGTTGTAATAGACTTGCAATTTAAAGTTACATTTTTCACATTTAAGAGAGGAATTTAAAAAAGATGCAGTCTAAATCTACTCCCTAAATATTTATTGATTGCCATTAGCTTGGACCATTAAACACTATCTTTTTGAAGCCCCATCTCCCTTGCCCTCACTAATGGAGCATTCTCAATAATAGGCCTTTTCTTTCTTTCTTTCTTTCTTTCTTTTTTTTTTTTTTAAGTGATCGGCAGCTCTTTCCCTTAAACTAAACGAAGGCAATATTATCATAACAGAAATCTCTTCCCACTCAGCAAGAAATGAGCAGTTAACGTAAAACAAATTACAGACCAAGCTTTAAAGGGTCGTTAATTAGTCATGGTACCCGGGAAGCCAGGTAACTAGATGGCTGATGTTGGGCAGAATAGGCTTAAGTTTTTTTATTCTTATCTCATTTGACATTTGTCCCTGAAAATAAAACTTAATGGTAGCAACTTGAGAGGACTTTGATATGTTGCCAGACAAATGTTCTTGGCCCATTTGTTTTCCCCCTTTTCCCTTTCTTGTTCAACTGTCAGTCATAACTTCCATCTCTTCATGAGAATGACTTGAAATTCTTAAACTGCTTAATTTAAGGCCCGTCTCAGATCTCTTCCTTGGGATCACTACTCCACTGACGATTTTTAGTGTTTTGCATTATGTACGTGTGTGAAGGATGCGCGTGCCTGTGTATATGTGTATTTGCAGGTATTGGGGCTCACATGCAGGTACATGTGGAGACTTGAGCTTAGTGTTAAATTCTTGTTGGATGCTTTTCTACCTTATATAGTGTGGCAGGGCCTCATGCTGAACCCAGAGCTTGCTGTTTTGACTAGTTTGGCTAGCTAGGTTGTTCCTGAGGCCCCCTGTCTCTGTCTCCTTAGTCCTGGAATTATATGTGACTATCACATCCACTTAGCTTTTATATGGGTGTTGGGGAGCTAAACTCAGGTCCTCATACGAATGTGGATACGGGTCCTCATACCTACTTTACAGCCTGGGACATATCCCTAGCCTTCCACTGACAATCTTGATGTCATCCACTCTGGCTTCCTCTGCCATCCTTCTACCATCCTTCTTTAATGTCCCCTGTGCCGAAGTCAAGTCAACTGACACCTTAATTAAGCTCAAAGTCACACAAACCATTCTTCTAAAACTTTAGTCTTCCTAAGTTACTGTTTTGTTTTGTTGGTTATCTCCCCCTCCTCCAAAAACATCCTACATTCCCTCCTTCTGCTCCCTCGTCTGTAACGCGACCCCATGACAGCCTGGTTCTGCAGCCTGTTTGCCAATCCCAGTGGCCTCGCTGCATTCCCCTCCCATTGCACGCTGCTCCCTGGATGAATTTCTCCCCCATTGACTTTATTACTCCTGTCACTCTATCACCAGTGCTCGCCACCCTCTTCTGCTTTCATCCCGCACACTGGTGTCCTCCAGCATCCATTCTTAGCCCGGTCTGCTTTGTTCTAGATTAGTGCTTTGCTCTGGATGCACCTAGGAATCACGCAGAGAGAGCTTTAAAAAGCCAAACCCAGATTATATCCCATTAAATCTGATTAGATGTGTACCAATTAAATCCGATTTCAGGCTTCACAGAGAAATAGGATTTAATTGATCTGGGGCTGGGTTCTTTTTTTTTTTTTTTTTTTTTAAATCACTTCTCAGGGGCTTCTCAAGTACTGCTAGGATTCACAGCTCTAGTTGTTTACTTTTCTTATTTATTTATTGACTGATTGGCACTGGGGACTGTGCCTTTGTGTGCCAAGCAGGTGCTCTGTCATTGAACTATACCTTCTGCACACACACACACACACACACACACACACACACACACACACACACAGAGACACCAACCCCCTTTTTCCTTCTTTCTTTTATTTTGAGGCAGGGTCTTGTTAAGTTAGCCAGACTGTAGCCCAGGAAGCCTTAAACTCATGGTGCTCCTGCCTCAGTTTCTGAAATGGCTGGGAATACAGAAGGATTGCTTCACCAGGCTCAGCTATGTCTACTTTTAGTTTTAAGTTTTAAAGCCTTGTTCCTGATACACAGAATCACACGCCCATCTCTGTGGGAGCATCTGAGCTGAGCAGACAACACTTTGCTTTTCTATGTGGTCTAAATTCAAAGACTCCCCTCTGTGTTTTTAGGGCCACTATTTTTCCTCACAGTCATATTGGAGAGCAGGAAATCATCTTCACGATTTCCTGTGCTGGTTATTGCAGTACACAGCTGTAATCCCAGCATTTAGGAAGCTGGGGCAGGGGGATTGTGAGTTCAAGGCCAGCCTGGGCCTGGTTGTGTGCGCACGCGTGCGCGCGTGCACATACACACACACACACACCTCTCTGTTCATGTGGTTCCTTGATGTCCTGTTCCTTTCTATTTTTGCTTGTAGTACTCTCTGTCTAAGGCAGGATTCAACTGATAGGGTTGATATGAAAGCTCTATTTACAGAGATAGGGCCAGCATAAAGGGAAACCAGGAGCGTGGTGGATGTCCCCAGAGACCAGCACAGTGGGAAGCACTTACTTTCCTCCACCCAGAGCGCCAAGGGGATGGAGTACTGTCTTCATAGCTCACTGAGAGCTGGAGTCATGGGAAAGGGGGTGGCTAGATGGAGTCACTCAGAGAGGGTTGCAGTCACTGCCGGAAGCATTAGAGAGGCGTCAGTGACGAGCCTCCAGCCTCTCTCTCTTGGTACTGTCTGATCTCCAGCCAGTGTCTTTATTTGGTCCAACTCAAGAAGTCAGCCAAGCAGCAAGGACAGTCCATGAGGCAGTCTATTGGCTACTAAGCCAGACAGAGGCAGGCAGAGAAAGAATGACAACAAAAAGGAGTATAGTAAAATCGCCCCCTTTGTTTTTCATTTAGGGCACAGTTCAAATGTCACCTTTTCTGTGAGACTTCCTCCTGTTTCCCTACCCCGGCATCCAGCCATTAATGCTCTCCTTCCTCCTCTTTTAGCTGAGCTGATGTTTTCATTACTGCAGCTGCTGGTCTGACACGATACAGTTATTTATGTATCAGCACCCATCTCTTACATGGTACTTTTTTGCTTCGCAAGAAAGGAAGAGCGCTTCATTTGGTGCAGCATCTTGCAGGTAACAGGCACTCAGTACCCGCTGGGTGTATTTAATTGTGTTCTGGTGTCATCATTCCTCAGCTCCAGTCGAGGGGATTCATATATTCTTACAAGCCATAGTCCTCTCATTAAAAAAGGAAACTAGTTTTCATAAGTTTCTCTTTTGTCCAGCTTCTGTTTCTCGCTCCATCAGCCCCCTGCTTTTTACTTGTGTTTCCTAGGCTAGACTGCTACGTGCAGCTCCCCAACAAATTGTTGGGAATGTTGCTATAACCAATCCTGGTGGTGATTTAAAACTTGCTAGCTTTATTCCATAATCTGAGTGGTGTATATATATATATATAAATCTTTCTTTAATTTATGCACACACTAAGCTTAAAAATGAAGTTGAAGAACTCAATGTTTCATTCTCCATTGGACTTAAACTCATCTTGAAATGGGAGTTACGCTTGGCTTAATATGCTTTGCATATAGAAAAGCCTGTGTGCTGCTACTATCTTTTATAAGTGCCAATAGCAATCACAGCTCGCATATTTTTATCATACACACACTGTTCTATACTGCTG
This sequence comes from Acomys russatus, assembly GCF_903995435.1. Taxonomy (NCBI): domain Eukaryota; kingdom Metazoa; phylum Chordata; class Mammalia; order Rodentia; family Muridae; genus Acomys; species Acomys russatus. The sequence continues at coordinate 87,181,846 of NC_067137.1, forward strand.
GTTTGGATGCATGGGTTTTATGTGGCTTTGGGGTTTTTTTATATTAAAAGGACTATTTTTTTTTAAATCCAATGAAAAATATCACTTTGTATACTCATGGTGTTCATAATGACAGAAAAGTGAGTAAACTATAATTCCCATAGCAGTCTTAAGCTTTCATATTAAACACTGTATTTTATCATCTAAAGTTCAGTCTGGGTCTTTTAAAGGCACACTTTCCCCCCTTCACTCACTGTACATGTGCTTTTCTTACTTTCTCCCATATATTGAGCATAGTTACAATTACCGAGCTGGTACCTTTGCCTAATGGTTTCGTTATCCCAGGCTTTATCTGCATCTTTACTTCACTGTGTTTTCTCACTCACTGTGGTCTGCAGTTTCCTGATTTTCATATACTAGGTAAATTTTTTATTACATTTTGGTACAGTACATTTTATATTTTGGGGGAGTTGGTTTTTTCTTGTTTGTTTGTTTGTTTACTTCATTTTTTTGTTTGCCTTTTAAAAATTTCTCTAATAATTATTATTGTTTTATTTATTTATTGTGAGGTTAGGTGTGTACATGTCATAGCACATATGTATAGAGGTCAGAGGGCAACTCACAGGAATCTGTTCTCTTTTTTCATCATGAGGATCTGGGGGCGGGAAATCAAACTGAGGTTATTAGACTTGGCAGCAGGTATCTTTGCCCACGAGTCATCTCTCCAACCTTCCTTTAAATGTTTATGAGTCATGTTCTAGGATACAAGAAAGTTATGGGGAAAGAGCTGGATCATTTCAAAGCTTGTACTTGAACTCTAACAGAAGCAGAAGGATTAATGTAGGACGAATTTGGCCTCATGAGGCGACAGCTTACTGAATACCCAACGCAAAGTCTCCTGTATCATTAGGCTTTTCCATGCAGGCTGTTGGGAATAAAAAACTATTTTCATTGCTGTGATACTACCAGGGGTTACTTTTCAGGTGACTTTCTTCTGGGTCTCAGGTAGCTTCCTGACACATGTGTGCTGACTAGTATGTAGCTGAAGGCCCTGCAAGTACGTAGAACTCTCTTTTTCTCTACATTTTCCTCCAAATTCAAACTGCCTCAGCCTCTTTGGATTCTCAACTCCTTGGTGTTTTGGGTTTTTTGTTTGTTTGTTTTGTTCTGTTTTGTTTGTTTGTTTGTTTGCTTTTCCCCGAGATAGAGTTTCTCTGTGTAGCCTTGGCTGTCCTGGACTTGCTTTGTAGACCAGGCTGGCCTCCAACTCACAGCGATCCACCTGCCTCTGCCTCCTGAGTGCTAAGATTAAAGGCAGTGTGCACCACACCCTGCCTCAACTCCTTGTTTTAAGAGACAGTTATTCCTCTAGCAGCTATCTTTAAGAGACTGGCTTTTAGATATAACCCACGTTCCTGTGGATGTTTGACGTACTTCATTGAAACTGAGCCAAGTATTCCCTGGAAGACGAGAGAGAGAGAGAGAGAGAGAGAGAGAGAGAGAGAGAGAGAGAGAGAGAGAGAGAGAGAGAGAGAGAGAGAGAGAGAGAGAGAGAGAGAGAGAGAGAGAGAGAGAGAGAGAGATTCAGAAGCATATGTGTGAGGCCAAAATTATAAAGCCATGCCTCATTATGCAAGTCAGAAAAAGTGCTAGGATTTGCTACTATGCACGCCCAAGGCATTTCTTCTGAAGCTTTTATCTGCTTTAAAATTTCTGGTGCTGTTGCTGATTTTGAATTCCTGAAATGTCAATGTAGCAAATGGGTAGTCAGTACGCGCAAAAGATGCCTCTGAGACGCAGTCAGCCAGCAAGAAAGAATATGAAGAATAAGATTCCTGACTTCAAGAGGCTTATTTTGTCATATGAGAGGTTTATTGTGCGGAAACCTCGATCACACAGGAAAACAGGATGGGAAACATTGCTGTGGATGGGGAATGCTTCCTCAAATGGCAGTGCGTGGGGTGGGCTATGTGTGGACACTCCCTCATGCCCCAGTGTGAGTCATAGACACATAACTCGACAGGGGGAAGACTACTACTGGAGTGCTAAGCAAACAAAAAGGCAGGACTCCCAGCTATAGTCGATCTCCCCAAAACAACAAATAACTTTTTAGCTTAGGTGTAGCCCATGAAGTATTTTGGACATACTAAACCAACAAACTAAACCAACCAACCAAATAAACAGAAAAACAATTCACCGTTTCTTTGACAGTCAGACTTAATTGGGCAAATGTTTGCAAGGCAACCCTAAATGCCACACAGAGTAGAGGCAGACACAGAATATGTGGTTGTCTTTTCCTCATCATGTGGTCCCTACAAGCAGCATCTGTGCTGGATGGGAACACCACTGTATGCTTTCTGTACCTCGGAACCGAAATGAAGGTGTCTGCTAAAGTGAATGAGGCAGGTAGAAACATTCTTACACAGGATGGGAATTTAGCTTTTTTAATTGGTATATAAAAGGAAGGCTTGATCACAGAAGGCAGGGGGGCTGGTGGAGTGTCTGAGCTGTGGAAACTTTAGAATAAGTGAAAATGGAGTATCCACAAGTTAGGCCCATATGCAAAGAGAACACTGGTGTGAGGGGACAGAGACAGTGGTGGCACTGCATACGCGTACATTTGCTAAATGAGTTTAGATGGCCTGTGAGGCTTTTGTGCGTGCTTGAAGCCACAAAGGCCTCTCCTGGTCAGAGCTGTGCATTACTGATACTAACCTGGTGGTCTTTAGAAATTACCAAGGAGAAAAAGAATGGAGATGGGGTCATTAAATGAGAGGGCCTGCAGAAATAAGACCATTCATTCTATGAGCATACAGATCAGGGCACGTGGTTTATTTGATTATTCCGGGGGCTGGAATAATTTGGTCCCCATTAATTCTTTGTCCCTTCTAAGTAGGTATTTAACACTAGTGATTTAGTGCAATTAACATTTATTTCTTGCCACTGTCACAGTTATGCACATAGAGTGACTCTCCTTTTATAGCAGATACTTAGGGATCCAGGCCCCCTCTTTGTTGTAGCATGACCATCTAGAATATGTCACTTTCAAGGTTATCAAGTCAGGGAAATGCAAAGTTGGAGGTTTTCACAGATGACCTCTGGCCAGGCTAGGAAATAACTCACATCACTTCTGGCTATATCCCTTTGGGCAGATCTTGACCAAAGGTAAGGAATTATGAAGCATGGTAACTTGTACTGTTCTGTGGCAAGAAACTACGAGAATAGTGGTTCTCAATCTTCCTAATGTTACAACCCTTTAATGCTGTTCCTCATGTTGTGGTGACCCCCAATTATAAGTTATTTTTGTTGCTATCTCATAACTGTAATTTTGCTAATGTGAATTTTATTTAAATGTCTGACATGTAGGATATCTGATATGGGACCTCTGTGAAAGGCTCCTCTCAACCGAGTGTGCTAGGTGATTCTAGAAGTTGAAGGAAAATGCAGAAAACTTAGAGAAAATGCTATATTAAATTCATTATTCACTTTGACGTCCACTCATTCACTCGCCTGTGCTTCTCTGTCAAAGCACAACTGACTCAGTATACAGCCATTTAGAAGTATGCAGATGTCCACAGTAACAGTCACCTACACAGATTACCCAACTGACATCATGTGACATGTGATGACTACCAAGTATATCCTAGGTCTTTTACTGGGAAAATTTGTAAGTGGTGATTAGAAGACAGTGAAGGGAAAAAAAAAAAAAAAAAAAAAAAAAAAGGACGAAATCCACCCTACCACAAAATTATCATCACTTGGGTGCAAGCCTTCTTGTGAGGGTGCCATTAAGCAGTCTGTATTAGCCAGCCCTGTATTAGTTACTTTCTTACTGCTATGACAAAATGCCTACCAGCAGCAACTTAAGGAAGGCTTTATTTTGGCTCACAATTTGAGGACACAATCCTTTGTGGAGAGGAAGTCAGAAGCATTAGGTCATAATCTACAATCAGGAGGAGGAGTGATGAATGGCCAGCTTGCTCTCTTCTGTTGTTCAACGCAGGGCCCAGGCCATGGATGGTGCTGGCCACGTGTCAGCCTGGCCTTCCCATCTCAGCTAGCCAGTCTAGGAATTCTCTAACAGACAAACCCAGAGGTTTGCCTCTAGATCCCGTCCGCTTGACAATACCAACCATTAAAAGCTCACTGGAAACAAAGACATTCTTTGAATATTCAAAATAGCACTGTATGAACGCAGACCACTGGTTGGTGAGAACTTTGCCATCTTGGTAGCTTGATACAAGGACAAGGACACTTTAAGGAGGAATCATAACCACATGAACTTTAAATAAACCTTCTAGAGTCATTCTTTTAAGTGTTCATATGTCCTCGCCTCTCCTGGAAAATCGATGTTATAAATATTATATTTAGTTTTTAGAGCATCCTCCTTTGATGAAGAAAGGTCAATACAACCATATCTACTTGACAGAGCAGGGAAAATACATTCGTTGCAAGTTGTGGAGGAAATCTATCTAATCAAGCACCTTTTCCCCCCTTAGAGGCACATGAAATATTAAAAATGAAAGGGCTGCACAGATTATTTTATTAGGTACTTATTTTTAAGATGAAAAATATTCTATAAAAGGAAAGATACAGTTAATTGGATTTCTTCTTTTATTTAGGAATATGGATATAAGCACATATAAGGGTTTCTTTAAAATAACCATTAGGCTATTAAGACTTCTTGAAACCACTTTCAGTATCTAACATGTAAAGATTTCTTTCTTTCTTTCTTCATGTGTGTGTGTGTGTGTGTGTGTATGTGTGTGTGTGTGTGTGTGTGTGTGTGTGTGTGTGTGTGTGTTTCAAGACAGGGTTTCTCTGTGTAGCCTTGGCTATCCTGGACTCACTTTGTAGACCAGGCTGGCCTCAAATTCACAGCAATTTCCTTGCCTCTCTGCATCCCTGAGCCTTGGGATTAAAAGTGTATACCTCCATGCCCGGCTAAGATTTCTTTTTCTTATTTAAATCTTTTCCATTGTAATAATATCCACTTTGTATTTGTTCAATAGCCTGTCAGTATCTTCCATTGGCTAATAGTATCCTAGGCCCTAGGGATTCAATGGTGAGTCCATCTGATGATGAGTTTTTGCTATGATACTTTCACTTTTGCCAAATGAAATGTACTAGAAGGTTCACTATGTCCATGGCCATCACCTCTGCTTAAAGGGCAGCTGCCAGCACCTTGAAGTAGTTTGGACAGAGGCCAGGAGACCTATAATGTAGCTTGGTAGAAAGAAGTGAGCAAGTCCAAGATTTCCTTCTATGGAATATTTGAACCAAGGAATTACCTCAATTTTCAAATTAACATGTGTCTGTTGTTACGAGGAAGGTGAAATTATAAAGAATCTGAAATCATGAGCAGAAAGATTCTTAAACGCAGAATAAAGAATACAAATGAGGGGGCTGAGGAGACGGCTCTGTGGGTAGATAGCTTGCAGTGTGAGCCTGATTACTTGAGTTCAGATCCCAGGACCCATGTAAAAAGTTGAGCATTGTGGTTCATGCCTGCAGTTTTAGTTCTGAGAGGCCGAGAGTCAGGGGAGCCTGTGGGCTCATTAGTCAGGCAGTCTAGCTGATTTGGTGAGCTTCGGGCTCAGTGCAAACCTGTCTCAATGGCTGCAAAGAGCAATGGAGGAAGATGCACACACACAGACACACAGACATAGACACAGACACACACGCACACACACACACACAGACATAGACACAGACACACACGCACACACACACACACACACACACACACACACACACACACATACACGAGTCAGCCAAGCACACATGTTTACACATGAGAAAGAAAGAATGAGTCCTAGGTCTTGGCATACAGGCCCAAACACAACAGTTAGGAGGCTGAGGGAGGAGGATCATGAGTCTCAGGTTATCCTGGAATAAATGTGGAATCCTGTCTCAATAAAAAAAAACACAGTAATATAAAATAAAGCAGCATAGCAAACAAAAAGAATGGGAGTGAATTGGTATGGAGAGGAGAAGAAAAACCAGAAATAATATGGGAGCACGAGAGAAACAGACTCATCCAGGTGAGTCTTGGATTGCCTTAGTATCTGATTGTGTTTCAGCCCCAAAGAGATGGCGTTTCCATTACTGTATTCTTAACATTCTCACGCCCTTACTCCCTTGAAATAAGCATCTCTTAGTTTCCTGCATTTTAAAGAGATCAAGTTATTTGTATGCTTTTCTTAGCCAATTAACATGAGGTCTAAGAGACAAAATAAGAAATGTAGGGCTTTTTTTTTTTTCAATATTGTGTTTTGTTCTAGGAATTGAACACAGAGCTAGGGCCTTGTGTAGGCTAAGCACCTGGTCTATCACTGAAGCTATGCCCACACCAGAGGAGTGGACTTTAAACTAAATGATCAGCTTTGAAATAAGTAAAAGTTAGTCCCACTTGACCTCTATCCGTATGGATTTACAAGTTTGCCTGTAAATCATGCCAACAGCTTACAGGCCGTTGTTTTGGGAACCTTTACTCCTTGTTTTAAATATCAACAATTGTGTTTTAACATTATCCCAGAACTGAAATGACATTCAGCCTTTGGTCTAGGAAAGCTTGTCAATCACTTATTTCTTTCACTCTTTTAGATTCTGCTTTCATGTTATCTTGACTTTGGAATTTAGATCAGATAGCAGCAATGTCCACAAAGGCTTGCCTTGGCTTAGTGTTTTGCAGAGCTATAAATGGCCAACATTCATTGTGTGCTGCTTCTGTGCATGAGAGCCTTGAATTAGTAGCTTTAATTGTCACAAGAACTCTTTGAGGTAGATAGGATAATCAATCCCCTTTTACAGATATGGAACATGAAACAGAGAGGTTAAAAAAAGTTTTCAAAGTATTACGGTTATTAAATGATGAAGCCAGGATCCAAACCATAAAAAATCCTGACCAACCAGAGGTTATTTTCTTGTTTCTGCTGGAAGCTATACTGCAGTGGAAATTAACTCATTCTCTAACTGTGCTATGTCGTGTTGATCAAGAGAAAGCAGACAGTGCCCTTGCCTTCAAGGGGGCCTTCTAGCTTTTCAGTCTTCTAGCAGTTTGGTTAGTTAGTCTTTTTCTGTAGAGCCTAATATTCCCTCAAACTCAAAAATTAAAACTGTTATACACAAAGTGATGGGTTTCATTATGGCACTTTCATATGTATATGTTGTTATTCTTCTCCTGATGTACTCATCTCTCCTACTACCCTTCTCCAGCTGGGTTGATTGCCTCTTCCTGGAGAATCTGTAAGATGTGCAGCTGAACAAACACTGGAACTTTGGTGACACCAGAGAGGTTCGTTCTTGCTAGGGCAAGTGTTGTGGTCAATTATTAATTTTTGGCTGAAATTTTTTTCACTTTGACCTTGAACCTATTCGATCCTTCCCAGTCCATGTCCTTATTTTTGCTTTTTAATCCTTAAACACAATAGAATGCGATATTCTCTGTTGCATTTCTTTCAAAACCTTTCCTGACTTGTTTTCATGTTTGTAGCATGCTAATGGTCCAGCTTAATATAGCTTATCAAATCACAATGACACTGCATCAATTGTGTCAGGATTAGGTTCAGTGCAGTGTAACAGCAAAACCTGCATGAGAAAGGCTTAGGTAAAGTTACATTTATTTATTTTTCATATTAAATAATCTTAGGGTGATTGCTCCAGGATTGGCACAGAGGCTCCACAAAGTTGTCAGGGATCCCACTCCTCTTTACTCACTAATCTGTAGGCAATGGCTCTCTCCCTTCTAGGAGACCAAGGGCTGAAGAGGTTCCTGACACCATGTCTTCACCCAGTTAAGAGGATGGAGAGAAGGAAGAAAATGGGGTATCTCTTTCTTTTTAAGAAAACTTAAAAATAAAAGTCCCATGCAGTACACCTGGCTAGATTTCACTAGCCAAAATTTGATTAGATGGCCACTTTTGCTGCAAAGGAGAGTGGGAGAAGTGAGATTTCAGTAGAGTTTTAGCAGGAACTTGTAGAAACGCAGGTTTGTAATACGAGATAATAAATACAGAGATAATTTGAAGTCTCTGCTACAGGTACCTTACACGTGTTTCACGCTGGATAAAAATTCACTGGCGGTATTCTTGGATAGTGTCATCAGGGCCATTAGTGAATATAAAACTAATCTAAGGATTTTTCCTGCTTGTATTTTATTTCACTTTACGGTAATAAAAGTTGTTCTTAAAATAAACCTACATGGAAACATCTTAGTAAATCAAGGGCTATAGATTCTTTTTTCAATAACCATGACTTCTTAGCCTTGGGCAGTTGGCTAGGTTTCCACTAACAGGCATGTTTTCCCTCCTGTTGAGTGGGTGGTAAAGTCCAATCAGAGAGCTGTTGGTTACCACCAAAGTATTCATGTGACTACTGCACCCTTACTGTGCCATGCTGGTCATTGATACGTTTCATAGGCATCATAGCTGAGTAGAATGGTTGCTTCCCTTCTTCAGAAGCTTGCATGCCTTCTGGTACCATGAAAGCTAGTCCTCAGGGAGTAGGCATTCAGGTCAGCTCCAGCTCAGGGCCTTCTGGCCCCTGTTTCTGAAGTGCATGGTGTTTTCAACAATAGGGACTTACCTTCCACATCTGCTCCCAGGCAGCCAACAAAACAGCAACAGGCTGTATGATTTGGGAGTTTCTTAGGCAGCCTTGATGAACAACGCAAAAGAGGCCTGGTATTGGAATTTTTGTTAGGTATCTTTGGCTCTTAGAAGGAGCTCTGTTAGCCTAAACAGTCCATTTTTTTTTTCTTTGTTCTGAGACAGGGTTTCTCTCTGTAGCCCTGGAACTCACTCTATAAACCTGGCTGGCCTCCAACTCAGAAATATACCTGCTTCTGCCTCCTGAGTGCTGGGATTAAAGACATGCACCACCACTGCCAGTCCAATTTTTTAAAAAAAATGAAATTGGACTATTAGTTGGTTTCTTTTTTCAACCTTGAAATCTTCAGTCTTACTCTCTTCATCTAAAAAGACTAGATTAAATTAAATTACTTTCTCCTATTTATCAATAGAGATAATATTTCAGAAGGTAGTAATGAAAGCTAATGTTTTACAATTTCTCAATGAATACTATATTTTTGAGTGCTTTGAGCTAGTAATCCTTTGTTGAAAACTGTGATAAAACTAAATACATATAAAATGAAGTCTCTACCTACAGAGTTATAGAGGGACAAACAAATGGCACTGTTTCTTTGCAGAATCAAGGGTTCAGAAAGGGTAGCATTTCCAAGTGGTATGATCATCAGATCAATTGTATCTTCCAGAGTTTTCCTGTCTCGCTATCATCTTTAGTCTGTTCATTTTACAGCCAGTTCATCCTGCACACTGCTGTCTGCAGCACAACTTTTTATAGGCTGACTTATTCATACCTAGGGGAAAGAGAGAAGCTTCTCTCCCAAGCATGGACTGAAAGCCTTCCTTCTAATCTGATGAGGCTGGTTTACTCCAGGAGTAATGATACAGAGGGAATTAATTATAATACTTTGTAACTATTCTGATCCTAGCACAAATCAACCTAACATAACTTAGATTCTAGGTCACACGGCAGTAAACACTACAGGCAAATCTCAGTGCATCTGACATGACAGGTAGCTCACTCGCTCAAATTACGCGGAGGAGGTGGGGTCGTCATTTGGGAACCTGAGCTCACAAGCTTCACCATCTTTAGCTACTAGTCTCATTGCATGTGGTGGCATATGCCTCCCAGCTGCTTGGCAAGGCTAACCTGGCAGCGTAGCAAAATCTTGTCTCAAAGTAGGATTTGCTGAGGCACCTGCAAGGAACAAACAAACAAATAAACAAAAAACCAAAACCCACCTCCCCCAAAACACACACAGGGCCAGTGAGATGGCTTAGCAGGTAAAGGCACTTGTCACCCAGCCCCATGAGCTGAGTTTGATGCCAGGGATCTACCCGATAAAAGGAAAGAGGAAAGAGGAAAGATCTGATCTTCCATCCACAGGAGTGCTGCTGCGATATGTGCTTACCCAATACACGCGTACTCCCATGCATCAACATGCATGTGAGCGCACGCACACACAGCCACCACCACCAATACAGATCTTGAGGCTAAATAATAGTAAATCCCACAAGGACTAATACTGACAAAGAGATGTGCCTAGAAATGACATCATTTTTATTGACCAACAAAGATAGAAAGGCTATCCCTTGTCTCATGGTTTGGCCCAACTACAAACGAGAGCCTGAGGGCAGATGCAACCTTCTTAAGTGCTCTACTGTTGTGGGAATAGAAGAGTCAGCTGAGGTGTTCTTCTGTAGTGGTTATCTAAAAAGCTGGTGAATCAAAACAAAAACAAAGCCGTGAAACTCTTATTAATAAGGAAACTGGGGTGGACAGCGAATACATCTAGAGTATGAGGTGATGAAGACAGGAATTCAGCTGCAGCAGCGGTCAGAAGAAGAGAAAGGCAGCCTAGAGCCACCAGCTTTTAAATCAGTCACTTCATTTACTCTCCTGATGGGAACGGTTAGCGCTAACTCTTTAATGAGGACTTGGCTCAAGAGTGGCTTAAGCCACTTACTGGATTTGAAGATACAGACCATTTTCTTTTTTCATATTTCACTTTTGAAGTCCCCGTTCATGTACGAAATCCATAGTTTTAGAACTAGCAGTTAACAGCTGATCTAGTACCATTTCTTTACTTTACAGATGAGAAAACAGGAGGCACCCAATGACTCCAAATCATTATTCAAGGCTCCATCTTCTTGTCCGTGGTAGCGATAGTATCAGCCTTTCTGTGATTTCCTGCAAAATACATAGGTGAAATGGCATAGGGCAACCACTGTAAAACAAAGAAAATTAAGTCGTTAAGAATGTTCCCAGAGCAGTATTAGTTGGTATATATTAGTGGAGATGCAACAATTTCTAAATAACTTGCTAAACAGTTGTTTGTGAGTCTCCCGAGAGCCTCATGTACTCCTGAGACCCTACTGATGCCCCCACTATAGCCATAGGAGCCATCTCAAAGGTTTGATTTGAGAATTAAATGATGGAATAAAAGAGTTTAGCATGGGGCCTTGTTCTCAGCAATGTTACACCTTCACTATTATTTTTATTATAGGCATAATAAAATGGTAGTACATTTCAAACTAGTTTCTACATGAACATTCACAACTTAGGGAATGTGACATCCCTCAAGTTCATTGACTTTGATCTAGCTTATCTCTCAAGAAAATGGCCACTCACGTACTTCACGTTCGTTGTGATCGTTGCCACTATCTAGGGATTGACTCGTTCTTGCCTCACATCCTTCTTCACACTTCCAACTGGTGACTAAGAACTGACCTGTGCCGAACCACAGAAGAAACTAATGAGCTGCTAGGGCCCTGCTGATTCTTATGGAGAATGGGTTGTGGAGAACGTTCGGAACATTTTCTTTTCTTTTCTTTCTTGTGCAGAACCTGTCGGTGATTTTGAGGCTAAGTAAAGTTAGGTTCACAACTTCATTTGGTGAGGGAGGAGTTGCAGGATGAGGTGGCGCACCATCTCGTGCTAATACAAATCAGACATCTCGTGCTAATGCAAATCAGAAGCCAGGGATTACAAGTCACAAGTGAGCAGCTGGAGTGAGAAAAGAGAGAGAGTGAGGAGTTTCAGCCGCAGAGTGGGAGGTTGCAGACTGTAGAGAAAATGCCACAAAAGGGCGCTTTCTGTGAGTGATGTGTAGAACTGTTTAGGGACTCTCTCTCAGAAACTTAAGAGTAAGATTTGAGTTATAGGAGTCCCTTTGGAGAGAATAGAAGAAATGTAATAATATATTTTCTTATTATGTTGGAAGCTGAATCTAGGGCTTGTAGTATGTTAGACAAACACTCTCTATAATTGAGCCTCCCTCTGCATTTTTATTTTTCACTCAGTCACTAATATTATCCAAGGATGGCACTGAACTCACTAGATAGTGTAGGCTAGACCATAACTCACGAGAATCCTCTTGCCTCAGACTTCCAGTCTCTGTGCTGGGATCAGAGGCTTGTACCACAATGACCGACTGGTTTAAGATTATAGTTTTTAAAAGCTGAGATTGTTTTCTGTATTGAAAGAGGCCAGTGAGTATTCTTGTTTTGTAGTGCTTTCTTTTAAACTCTACTTTATTTTGGGGTGTTTAGGCTTCAACCTCCCTTCCAAACTCCCAAAGAAGAGAGATGGTTAGTGGGGAGAGGGGACCCCTTTACTTTTCCTGGCTCTTTAGGGTCAATTGAGTTCTTTTGGGCTATACCTGTCTCCGCCAAGCCACTGCTCCCCAACATCCATCTCTGGTCTCTTCTAAGTGCTGCTGGCCACAAGCCAACACCACACGCCACACAACACTCTATGTGTTTTTATATCCTTAGGCCCCAGACCATGCCACTCTCCATGCTGCAAAAGCCATGTCCCTCACGAGACAATTAACGTGTGGACAAACTACACTTGGGATTAGGGTTTTGAGAACAATATCCTGTCACACTGAGCCCATATCAGAACAGCTCAAGAACTTTTTTCTGACCATATTCCCGAGTCATCACTTTGGCGCCTTCTTATATACTATGCAGTCCTATAAAATATTAAGTTCTTGACAGATATTTCTAGCTTTTTTTTTTTTTTGGTAGGAAGTGGGTAGGGAAGATCATTCATTTGATGCCCAATTTTTAAATATTTTTTTAGGGGAAAATTAAAGGACCAGTTTGATTTTTAAGTACTGCAAACCAAAAAGTGTGTGTTAACTAACTAGAAATGGTTCCTCTTTTTCACTTGAAAACATTCAAGTCACACAGACTTCTTAAAAGTCTCACGGAATATATCGAACATCTATGCGTATAATAAATGACTATCGATTTGTTGAATGATGACACCCAACCTCTCTGGCCAGACCATAATTCTGACTTCACCAGGGTAGTTTTGTGTGACCTTCGATAAGTCAGTGTTTTCTCCAAGATTCTTCAGAGTGCTTTTTTATTTCAAACACTGACATTGACCCAGTCACAGGTCTGGGAAAGCTTCTCCCAGGTGAGAAGCTGCTGAAACACGTTCATTTTCTTTCTTCGTTTCTTTCGTTTTTGAAAGCAGTGTTCTTTTTTCATTCCAGAAACACAGTTCCTGGTCTAGAATAAATATTGGGAATTTATTAGGCAAAATTGTATCCTTGGCAGGCAACGAGCTCTTTAATATCTTTGCTGTCTTTTGATACTTCTATAAGGCTGGTCCTGCTTACTCGAGACGAGCATCCACAGTATTTAGTAAAATATATCTGTGCTGAGAGCAGCTTTTCCACCCATCCACCCGCCTGCGTCCACAGGCTTGGGATCTGGGTCCCCAGGCTACAGGGAAGAGTTCGGCAAGGGAAGCTACCTTCCGGGCCTCTGATTGGCCAGTTCGCACTCCACTCACTGGGCTCCCGGCTCTGATTGGCCCCGGCGGCACCCCTCGGCCCGTGACTACTTTGTGTGCCGGGAGGCGCGGCAGGGTCCTCCCGCTCAGCTCGCCTTCCAAAGCCACTCTGAGGTAGCCCTTCGGCCCACGGCTCAGCATCTCTGGCGCTAGGATCCCTCAGTGTGAGCCGGTAGGAAGCATCCTAGGGAAAAGCTTCTCCCTGTCTTCTCCCGTACTTAATAAACTTCCGCCTCTGAGGGGGGCTGAGGCAGCCGCGGCCCGGGAGGCCGGGCTTCGAACTCGGGCCCCGCAGGGCGTCTTTCTCTTCCCGTGGAGGTGGAGACAGAAGCCGCCGGGGTAGGCGGACTGCCCCGAGCTGCAAAGGCGACGGTCCCATTGTGTGCTCCTGTGCCGCAGCGGATGAGCAGCGGAGAGTACCCCCGAAAGTAGCGCGGAGCCCGACCGAACCCCAGCGCTGTGCGCCTCAGGGCGGCGGGCTTGGCCGGCCGGGGCGCGAAGAGCGTGGTTCCCTTCAGCCTCCGGCCCTCAGGGGGCAGAGGACGGCCTACGCCCGTGTAGACCAGAGCCCGAGCCCGCGCGCGGCCGCCACCGGGGCGCAGCCGTGGCCCCGTGGATGCTGCAGCTCCGGCGTCCACCCGCGCAGAGGAAGGGGACGGGGGAGGAGCCTGCGCTCATGCCCCGGTCGCTGGAGGAGGCCCCGGCCGGCGCATGCGCGCCCTCCCCCAGAAGGCTGGGACGCCGAGGGGCGCGCGCCCCTATTCCGCGCGCGCGCTCGTTCGCTCGCTCGCTCGCTCGCGCCGGCTGGAGGCTTCCCCGCCTGCGCTCCGGGTCGGAGCCACTCCGGCGCGTGCGCGCGTGGTCTCGGGCCGACCCCAGTGGCCGGGTCCCCTCGGCTCCAGGCGCTCGCCGTCCCCTCCCGGCTCTCAGCCAACCCGTCCCTCCCTTTCCTCACGGAATGGGGCCGGCGCTGCTCGGGGTCGCGCGCCCTGGACCCGGCTCGCGCTCGGTCTCGCGCTGTCAGCCGCTGCCCGGCTCGCGCCGCCTTGCGCTTTCCCTCAGTCAGTGGCGCCGAAGGCTCCGTTAAGCGGCGGCCGCGGTTCCTGTTTCCGTTTTCTTCCTCTCCCTTCAGTCGGGAGTAGCATCCTCCACCCCTCCCACTCTCCCGGCGCGGCCAGCTGCCGCTGAAGGCAGTGGCTGTGGCGACGGGGGACGGCGCGGACCGCTTCGCTCCCGCCACGGGTAAGGGGGCGTTAGGGAGTCGGGCCCCCGCGCGCCGCGGGCTCCAGGACGGGGCCGGGCGCGGGCTCTGCGGAGCCTGGGCTCGGGGCGCTCCTTCCTCCTCCCGCCGATCCCAGGCCTGTTGCTGCAAACTGCTGCTGCTGCTGCTGCTCACCCAGCGGCCCCGGGAAAAGTGGGGAGGGAGCCTCCGGGACGCCCCGGCGGTGCCTGGGCGCGGGCAGGGGTGAGGGGGGTCGCCGCGTCGCGCACCCCAGCTCAGGGCAGGGGCCGGAGCCCAGGACCCCAAGCGATGGGGGCGGGGTGGGAGGTGCCCCTCAGCGCATCTCTGCACCTACCGCTCCTTGCCCCCCGCAGCCGGGTCCCCGTGGTTAGACCGTGGGAAGGTGGGTTCCTGTGCTCTGCGGGGTTTCTGGGGCTGGAAATCGCAGTAAACCTGCACAAAGATCCGTTCCGGCGAGTGGCTGAGGCTGGACAGTTAATGGCCTGGGTGCCTCGGTATCCCCCTCCCTTTGATCTGCGAATGACAAGCTGGCGGCTACGGAGTGTCTCAACTTATTTGGGAAGGTTAAATGAGTCACATCAGTTCAGCGGAGGTCTGTCCTGCTGGAGTCGAGGGGTTTTGTCGGCGGCAGCACCTGTTCTCAGGATGTGGGCTTTGCAGTCGTCAGAGACGGTTATTTCTTAAGTTAAATGGCATTGTCATGGTTAGGGTTCAGCACCCTGGTGAGCTTTTTAGCGGCTTGCCTTAAACATCGAGGCCTTGGAGAACAGCAAGGAGAGCGGCGCTTTTCCTCCTCCTGTCTGATTTTGCACCTTACTTTTAAGAAAACGTGAGAAGGTGGATTCAGGAAAACCTCCAGTAGAGCACTCCGAACTTAAATGTTTCAGGGATCAAATGCCACGCAAGTTTTTTAAAAAATCAGTTTAGGAGTTAAATTTTATCACAGTCACTGCCTGAACTTTGCCTTTGCTCCGTGGAAACTCTTTAAGTAGGTATTTCTTTAGTTTTTTGCTCTTCCTGGGGTTAAATGCTTATTAATTTTCTTGATTAAAGTTCTATGTTGTATGCATACTTCTCCTAAAGGGTGTATCATATATAAAGTATTTTAGAGAAATCATACTGAAGCAAAGGAGTAAGATGCTTTTTTAAAAAAAAGGCAACATAGGAATCTGTGCCAATAATATAGTCCTGTACATTGCTGTCCCTACTAAATACGTCTTAATAATAAATACTACAGTATTTTAACACATATAAGCACTTGAAATTGGAGGCCGAGTAAAAATGTAGAGATGAGATGAATAGGCTAGAAGGGGCGCACAAGGGTGGTCTGGAGGTTTGGGTTGTCTGTTGGCTGTTTGAGTGTAAGAGCTGAACAGCTGGAGGGAGACCTGCATAGGTTGCAGGAACATGCAGAAATGTTGTCGAAGGGTGTCTTGTCATCTAACAAGGAGAGTGGTTCAAAACAACTCAAATACGACACACTGCAGATTGTATTGTAAGGGTTTTTAAATTTTAAGTCGTTTGAGGTTGTTTTTCCTTGCAGATAAGCTCTATTTAAGATGTATGGAACTGAGACCAAGACAATCATTCTGATTGTATAACGTATCTTTAAACAAGAATTCTAACCAGGATTTTTGTGTGTTTGTTTTTTGTTTTTAAGGAGTAACAATGTCTTCAAAGGTGATGAATCTTGAAATTTTCTAGTGGGCTACAAAAATGTGTATTTCTTGTTTGTTTTTTTAAAAATGCAGTTATTTTAGGTTGGTCTGGAGGGGGAGCTAGTGCCAAAGCAAAGTGTGGCTTAATAGCTATTTGAACTTTTAAAACATTTAAAACCGTGTTTTTATGACCAGGAAAAGGGTACATTTTTAATTAAAACACCTGGGGCATTGAGGTGGACACATTAACAACTGTATATAGTTATTTGTGGGCACATATATTGGATATTAGAAATTAGTTTTAAAAATTAGTCATTGTGAGTAAGGAAAGCAGGTGTGTAAGATTCTTGAATTTTTTCATGCAAAATTCTGAAAATGTATGCTAAACCTTGAGCATGTTGTGACATTTTCTTATTCCTCTTGTGCAGTGCATTAAAAACGAAGAGATATTTTTGACCCTTTACACACACTGAGTGCTTTTGCTTTATACAATCTGCACTTCCAAAAAGGTGAAATAAAAAGCTTCACGTAAAGTCCCAGAGAGGTAGATAGAGCCATGTGTAGTGAGCTTGCTCTGGCAGATGCAGATCATTGTAGTAAAGAAATGAGCCCTTTGGGTTGTTGGGCAGCAGAGTCCTAAGGCCATTTTATAATCTATAACATGTTGAATTTGTTCAAATATAGAATAGTTATTTTGTGATGTGTGGCATTTTAATTTCTGAGCTGTAATGTGTTTGATTTGTGTCTGATCACTCACACTCTCTTTAAATCCACACAAAGACATTGATAATGATGTGTATTTAAAAAAATCATTACAATATTTTTTTTGAGGATGGTGATTGAGCCTTTCGTTATTCATGTTCTTCACTTAAGTAAATAGAACCTTGCTAGTGCTAATTAAAAAAATAGATTTCTTTCCATTCAGTGGTTGTTATTGATTTGCTTTATAAATTGCATTTAGTAAAAGCATATTGGCTTAGCTAAAATGATAGATGCACACACATTTTGTAGCAAACTTATAAATCTGGAAGTATTTCATTTTACAAACACAAGAGTTTAGAAAAGTCGTCACATTTTTTCTTAAAAGGAAACAAAAGTAAAATTGCAACATCTGAAATAAAAAGTGTACGCTCTATATTAATACTGAACTTAGTGCTCTTCAAATGACTATGAGGGGAGTAAGGATCCGTACAGAATTCCCTTTGGTTCTCTTATTCTCTGGCTTACATTTCTCTATCACAAAGTAGAATGGGTTACTGTTTGAATTGTTTTTTAACTTCTAGCTCATTATAATGAGACAGTCAAAAGTGTTTAAAAGTAAACACAAACTTACAACTGATTTTTAAAGAACCTTAAAAAAAAAACCAACAGACCACAGAATTTATAACTGTACATTTTCCTTTTAATAGAATATAGGCCAGTTAGGCCTTGCTATGGAACTAGGCTATGCTTGTTAGTTTAAGAACCACAGAATGCATAGTGATAAAAGGCTAATTTCATTTAAATTGCTTGTCTATTTTCTTTTGTGAGGCAGGGTCTTACTCCGTAGCCCTTGTTGGCTTGAGAGTCACTAGATGTAGCTCAGGCTGGTCTTGAACTCATCCTGCCAAATTGTGGGGTTACAGACATGGAGTAATATGCTTTTCCCCCCAAGAAGATTTTATTTGCCAAAACCTAGTACCTTCACTATGTATTACTATTTAAAATAATTCTTTGTAATGGATTTTGTCAGAAAATAACACTGTAAGGGGGAAATACCATTTAAATAAGATGTCAAATCTTACTAATGCGTTTGTCTAGGGTATACATTTGTCTGGGGGAGTGTAGCCTGGTTGGTAGACTGCTTGCCTAACACGCATGAAGTATCAGGTTTCATCTTCATCTCTAGCACTGCGTAAATGGGATGTGGACGTAAAGGAAGGATGGTTAGAAGTTTAAGACTGGCTGCAACAAACCGAAAAACAAAACCACAAACAACCTCTCCTCACAAACCAAATACAAACCATCAAACTAAATGCACGCCAGTGGTTATAAATGATTTAATTTTATAATTACTTTATCTATTTTTAATGCAATTGATAGTTAATTTAGCTTATTGATAAAGATGGAAAATATAATTAATAGCTTTTTCTATTAAATCTGTATCTGGGGCTAGGGAGCAGTCATTGAGGACAGGAAGTCTCAGAGAGGCAGAGGAGGGTTGATGAGCCTATCTTTGTGTTTTCCCTTTGTTTTTGTTTTTTGTTTTTCTTTATCTTACGGTGTGTAGCCCAGACTGGCTTCAAATTTGCAATGATCCTTACTCCAGACTTCTGAGGGCTAGGATTACACACATATGCCACAGAACCCTGCTCAATCTTTATCTTTATGGTGTATTTTTTAAAAATTAAGTTCATAGACTTGTCAGGTAGAACTTTAGTTGGTATGTTGCATAAAATTTGTTCTAATGTGTGCTCTCTCTCCCTCTCCACCCACACCCCTTTTCTTTTTGAGGCAAAAAGACCAGAATACTAATTTTGTAGAGTTTAACTTAGTTGAGTGGAAATAACTGTGACTTCATTTATAAAGAGTATGGTATGGTGGATATGTACCTCAGTGGTAGAGCATGTGCTTAACCAGAAACAACAGAGAAAGGTAATATGGCATTAGAACGGTTGCCAGTTGTGTTATTGTTCTGCTTAAGACAGTTTCCTAGTTTCCTGGAATGTATTCTCTTGTCTCCTATGTCATTTCTGTGTTTGTCTGTAGAGTTCCTGATTACAAGGATCTCTTTTTGTAAAGAAAATGAATTATTTATCTTCACATACTTCCTTGCAATAACATACCATTAAAATAAAACAAAACAGAACAGAACACCAATATTCACTGAAGAGAACTCAGTCTAAAATGACCAGCAGCGCTCTCTGCCCGTAGGAGTTCACAAGAAGAAAGCATTGGATAACTAGAGCCTTAATCATTTAGCAACAGATTGCCTCAGTTTCTCTCTGTGTATTGGCACGTGCGTACAGTCCTGTTTTGAGTATCCCATTCAGAAATGTCAAAAGATGATAATTTTGAGAACATATATCCCAAATCAGCTAACCCATGGTAAACATTTTGCTTTTTTTTTTTTTTTTTAAAACGTAAGTCTTAGATTTTTCTTATTCTTTTAGAAAGTTTAACAACATTCTAGGGCTTAT
The DNA here is from genome assembly GCF_903995435.1 of Acomys russatus. Lineage (NCBI taxonomy): Eukaryota > Metazoa > Chordata > Mammalia > Rodentia > Muridae > Acomys > Acomys russatus. The sequence continues at coordinate 87,201,300 of NC_067137.1, forward strand.
GGTGGCTACTGAAATTCTTGAGGCAGAAAAGGCCCTTCCTTGTCCATGGTAAATTGGTCCTTAGTAGCTAAAAGAATGGAGGTTTACTGACTAACCCTGACTGCCTCCTCTTACAGAATTACAGTTACCTTGGCCTTCATTATCCAAATCTTAGCCCAGCTTGATACCTTATGTAGATTGTCAGGTGTGGGTATAATAAGAGACACATTACTTTTATTTTTTATTTTTAAGCAAGTTCTTTTGTTTCTTTTTTTTTGAAAGATTTTATTTTATTTATTATTATGCATACAGTGTTCTGCCTGCATGTACACCTGCAGGCCAGAAGAGGGTATCAGATCACATTATAGATGGTTGTGAGCTACCATGTGGTTGCTGGGAATTGAACTCAGGACCCCTGGAGGAGCAGCCAGGGCTCTTAACCTCTGAGCCGTATCTTCAGCCCTGACACATGTTACTTTTAATTTGTAAATATCCCAAGAATACTTTGGTTCTCAATGCTGAGTAAGTATGTCTACTAAAAATGACCAAACGATGAACTAAAGAAACCTGCTAATGTACAGTTCTTCTTAATACAAAAGATGCTGTTAGTGCTCAACTGTAATGCAGAAAGATATGATGGAAATGAAATCAACAGCAATGTTCATGGTGTAACAGATTTAGCAGCCCAGGTAGCCGGTAAGGCTAACTCCTGAAATCTGTAACTGTTTGTAGTACCCCAGATAAACTAAGGAAACATGATGGTTCCTCAAGAATTGTGTGCAGATTTCCTTGCCAGCGGAAGATTAGAAAGTAAGTTACCTACTTTGGGATCTGGAGAGGGAGAAGGACTAGGCATATAGGAAAAAAAAAAAAAAAAAAAAAAAAAAAAAAAAAAAAGCTAGCTCGTTTATTTAGGGTTTTGCTTTGTAGCCTCACTACAAAGAAGACGAACTTTTGATCTTCTTGCCTTTGCTCCCCGTGCTGCTTGTGCTACTGTACGCACCACCGTACCCAGCTATTTATTTGAAAAGCTAAAAAAAGAAGAAAACGATTCCATCCAGTTATATTGAAATATAATTGACAAAAAAGCTTAAATGTGTAACTTTACTTAAAAGATTACTACAGGGAACTAACGTGCCACCTCACATCATAACTGCATTAATATGTTTTTTCTGAGACAGGGTTTCTCTGTGTAGCCCTGGCTGTCCTGGACTTACTTGTCAGAGCAGATTGGGCTCCTGAGTGCTAGGATTACAGGCATGCCTAACCATGCCTGGCATAACACTCTCTCTCTCTCTCGCTCTCTCTCTCTATCTATCTATCTATATATAGATATTTTTTTTTTAAATTATAAGAACATTTAGGATTTCTCTTGGCACATCTCAGGTGAATGACAGCAATGCTAACTGTAGTAGCCAAGTGTGCATTAAATCTCTAGACTGCGTTTGTCCTGCATAAAACATGCTACAGTGGGACTTTGTATGCCGCAGCTCTCCATTTCTCCTTTGCCCGGAGTTCCTGGTACCACTGTCTGTTTTCTGCTTCTGTGAGTTTGCCTTTTAAAAGTCCCCACATACAAATGATCATCATGCAGCGTTTGTGTCTCTGTACTTTTCTTGTTTCACTTTGTACACGGTTCTCCATGTTCATCTTAACCACACTGTAGAGGAGGCAGACATTTAGTTATCCTTTTAGTGTTTCTTCCCCCTCAGTCTGGGCCTGAGGATTAGATGGATGAGTAGAAGAAATACGTAAACATTTACTCAATGCATGGACTCTATACTGAGTCCTTGTAAGGAATGGAAGACACAGAGGCAGAGGCAGAGGGAACACTTATGTGGTCAGTTGGTAGTTGTGAAAAGGAGCTAGGTTGTATGGGGTGGCTTAATAACCAAGAGATCTTTTAACAATCTTTGTACACAGTTCTCATGGTTCCAACTTTCCAACTTTGATAAGTATGATGGCTTGCCTTTTTAGTACATTTTTCACATGGGAATTTCATCTCTTGTTTTTTAAGAATGGTTTTCTTGCATCTACTGTGTTTCAAGTGCCTTTAACTCAAAATTGCCAATATACTACTAAAAAGGACCTGTTTATAGATAGGGTTTCCTTTTTAAAAGTATTTTTTCAAAATTTATATTTACTTACTTATGTTTGTGTGTAAGAGTTTCTATAGAAGCCAAAAGAAGGAATTGGATTTCCTGGAGCTGGAGTTACAGGCAGATGTGAGATGTTTAGTGTGCATATTAGGGATCAAACTCTGGTCCTCTGGAAGAGCAGGAAGTGCCTTTAAGCGTTGAATCACCTTTCCAGACCTACCTTTTGTATCTTTTAAAGTCTGAATAAAGTTCCACCTTACACATGTATGCATGCACATACATTTGACCTCCACATGTCTGAATTCAACATAGAGAACTGGGCTATAGCTCAACTTCACTACTTTTTGTCTAGCATTTATGAGGTTTTTGGTTCTATCTTCAATATTGTACAAGCAAAACAATAACAGCCCTTTCCAACAAATTGATAATTAAAAATGTTTGAAAAAAATTAACTAAGCAATGTTAACTATTTACAAAGCATTCACACTGTATTTAGTATTGTAAATAATCTAGAGATAATTTAAAGCATATAGTAGCAAAGATAAAGTAGGATTTGTGCATCCTGCTACAGGTTATGTGCAAGCACTGTGTCCTTTTATATGAGGCATTTGGGCATCTGGTTTTAGTTATCAGTGAGAGGGGCTGTCTTAGAACTAATCCCCCACAGATACTGAGAGATTGCCACATTTCCTTTTTTCTCCTTTCTCTCTCTCCCCACCTCCTCCCTTTCCTTCCTTCCTTCCTTCCTTCTTTCCTTCCTTCCTTTATTTTTGAGACAGGGTCTTGCCATGTAACCTTGGCTGGCCTTGAGTTTGTAGGCCAGACTGACCTCAACTTCTAAGAGATCAGCCTGCCTCTGCCTCCTGAGTGCTGGGATTAAAGGCCTCACTCTGTTCAGGTGACTCATTTATTTCTTGGTACTCACCAATAGATAATCGCCTAGGTTGGTTCTGTATTTTAGCTGTTAGGGATAATGCTTCAGTGAATATGGGGTACAGAGATCTCTTTGACATACTGTTTTATTCCCTTTTTATATGCAGCCAGAAGTGGGTCACTGGTGCATATCTTGATTCTGTGTTTAAGTTTTGGAAGATCCCCCCATCCATTTCCATAATGGCCATTAGCAGTGTAGGAAGGGTTTCCCTTTCTTCGTATTCTTGTCCTGTACTGCTATCTTGTCTGTATGTAAGAGTTGTTAACTCTTATTTATATGGAATTTGCCTATTTTAAGTTAGCATATAGGGAGTCACTCTTAAAAATTACTATTTTTTTCAACAGTGTTTGCCTATGTAGTCCAGACTGGCCGTGAACTCTTGATGCTTTTGCTTCAGCCTCCCGTTTTAGGTATTAAGGGCCTGCCGCACACCTGGTTTAGTAGTCATTGTTAACAGGTGTGAAATTGTGGTTTTAATTTGCATTTCTTCATTGTGTTCTTTTTGAAAATGCTTGTTTAGGTCCTTCTGCCTACTTTTAAATTAGGTTATTTGCATTCCTGCTGTTGAGTTGAGTTTCTTATCTACTGTGTTCCCTCTCAGTAATTTTATTATTCATGCATTTCTTAAAAGAAAAAATTACATTTATTTGGAGCTAATTAAGATTACAATCTAGGAATCTGGGCATGACAGTGCATACTTATCAGTCCTGGAGAGGTTGAGGCAGGAGAGCCAGTCAGACCCTGCCTTTAGATGAATGAATGAATGAATGAATGAATGTATAGACTGAGAAAATGCAGATTTAAGGCAGTTTTGAAAATTTGCTTCACTGTTGCTGTCCCTCTTTCTCTCTTTTCTTTTTCCCTTCCCATCCTCCTTTTTCCCCTCTCCCTGCTCCCCTTTTCCTCTCTGCTGTATAGTTCTGGCTGGCCTTGAACCTGTAATCCTTCTGTTCCACTTAGCCTTCCTGAGCCTCTTGAGTGCTGGGCCTCCATTTAGTATTTTGAATGCATAATCTTCAAAGGAGTTTAAAATAGGTACTGATGTTGCGTCTGTGACTAAATGTTTGAATCTGGACGAATCTTGGGCCCCATATTTTTTCCATGAAATGAATTATTTTACTTTTTACTTTTTAATGTTATCTGGCTTTCAATGCTAGGTAGATAATCTGTGATCTTTTCCTTGACTGTATCTTAACTCTGTAACTAGTCATTAAATATAGTCATATTCTGTGTAATCTAAAACAGAGCCAGAGGGGCTCAGAGGGGCCTGTGGAGTCTGAAGCACCAACCAAGGACCATGCATGGACCTAGGTTTTCTATCATAGATGTAGCTGATGGGCAGCTCAGGCTTCATGTGTGTCCCCTAGTAAGGGGAATCTATCTCTGACATGGACTCTGTTACCTGCTTTTCAATCACTTCCTCCTGACAGGACTGCCTTGCTAGGTCACAGCGAAAGAGGACAAACTCAATCCTGATGCGACTTGATGAACTGGGGTGGGTGGGTACAGGTGTTCTCCTTTTATGAGGAATAGGAGAGGAGGGAAAGGGAAGGGAGGTTGGGAATGGGAAGAGAAGGGGGAGGGGCTATGACTAAATAATTAATTAAAAAAAATGAGGCCATGCCTGCTATGGTCTTAAAGTTTGAATTCCCCTAAAATCACATGCTGACATGTTGAGACATGTCCCCTACCTTCATGGTGATAGGAGGTATGGGGTCTTGGCAGAGTGGTTAGGCGATAAGGCCAGAGCTCTCTAGAATAGGATTAGTTCTGAGGGAACCCAGTCTTTCTTCCCACTAGAGAATGTGATGGGCTGACGAGATGGCTCAGAGGGTACAAGTTTTTGCCTCACAAGCCTGAGTTTAAATTGGTGGAGGGAGTGGACCAACTCCTGAAACTTGTCCTCTGACCTCCACACCTATGCCTTGGCACACCCTGCTTGCACTCACACACACATTACATACCACACATACAACAACAATAATAAAATAATACTAAAAAGAGGAGGTGTCATCTATGTAACAGAATAAGCCCTCACCGGACACTAGATCTGAGCCTTGATCTTGGATTCTGTATTGCTCTGAATTGGGATCAACACATTTCTGATCCTCATAAATTACTCAGTATCACATATTTTGTTGCAGCATCCTGAACAGACTAAGACATGTTGTATAAGAGGATTCAACAGTGAATAAATTTGGGGCTGCTTGGGATAACCCTGGTAGGCAATTAAACATTTTCATGGGCATTACTTTAGTTCATGTGCATAATTCTAAGAACAGTTAGAATCACTTCTCGTCCCCTCTCTCTTTCCCTGCTCCCTTTTTGAGCTAGGGGTTCTGTCCCAGTCTGATCCTATATTTACTCCTCCTGCCCTTGCCTCCTGAGTTCTGGGATTGCAGGTGTTCAACACCATGCTTGAGAACGGTTGTAAAGTTGAGAAAAAGACCGTGCTGCTCTATTTTTTGCTTTGGGGATAAAAGGCAGGATAGAAAATTTTAGCTTAAATTTGTGCCAACCGGGGCTTGAAATAGTCGTATGAGATTGGGCTGTTTTTTTAAAAAAAAAAAAAAAAAAAAAAAAAAAAGCATGGCTATTGCCAGGGAAACAAACCCAGAGGCAGAGCCCATAGGTAGCAGTCTGGATCAAAAATGCTTATCTGGGTGATTAAAAGAATAGGAGTGTATATGCGTGCTTACATATATATGTACGTGCATATAATAGGAGTAAATAACAGACTTGAGTGTGCTGGTGTCAGGTGTATACCATAGAGCTAATGTGTCTTTTCTGTGCAATATGAAAAAGAGGACATTAAATAGCAACTAATGAAATTTAAAGATCAGAGTGCTATCATTATTTTCAGATATTTAATAATTTGATTCAGAAACCTTTACGACTTTTGTATTGTCTATAATAGTTGGGAATATGGCTATAAAATTATTGAAATTTATTTTTGCCCAACATTGTAGAGTACATGAGTGGTAACCCACAGAGCAGACCTTTATGGAGGAAAAGGATATGGTTATAAATATATTTTAATGGTAGTGGTATTATAGTAGCATAAAAATGTTGTTTCATATTTTATAGTCACACTTTTTACTCAGAATTGTTATTTCCAAATTAAATAAACCACTTTATGATAACTAGAAATGTCTCCAAATCACATCAATATTTAATGTATGAAGACTTGTCATTTCTGATAGTATTTTAAAAATTGTGTTGAGATTCTTAAGCAGTTGGAAAAGTTGGATCCCGATACTTTTAGCAGTGACAGCATTCTAGGAATAAGTGCAGTGCTTCCTAAAGAAACTGTGGGATGCTCTTTTTAGTCTATGATATGCCATTCTTGTTTTAGAATGACCTACTGAAGTGAATACATATAAAGTGTCCAAGCACTCACTGTGCCATCTGAAAAACTTTAGTGTAAAAGTAGAGACCCCATTTCTATTCTTTTCAGGCCTTCAAAATATCAAAGGCCATAGTTATAATTCCAGGCCTGTAATCCCAGCAGGTAGGAGACTGAGTCAGAGTGATTGAGTGCAAGGCTAACCTGGGCTACGTGGTGAATTACAGACCACTTTCAGCTACATAAGTGAGAGCCAAGGGCTAGGAATGCCAAGTAAACAATAGAACATTTGTCTGGCATACTCAAGGCCATCACTGAGTTTAACCCTCAGCACAAAAGAGAAAGACCCATTATGTTTTCCTAGGGAATTTTTGTTTTCAGTAGTAATAAATGCATAACTGTTAAATGTTACAGCCATTTCTAAATTCAGAATTCTCTCAAATACTCCTTAACTAGCTGCTATGAATTTTCTTTTTTAAAAAGCCAGTGTCTCCCTATGTAGCCAGTGCAGCCCCTGAAACCTTGATCTTGACTCAGCTTCCCAGCTGCTGGGGTTAGAGGCAGGCATTACTATATCCAGACCTGTCAAGCTCTTCCTTTCTTCATTTCATCTCTCTCTAGCCTTTTGTTTTTGTTTGCTTATTGCTGAGAGGGTGTCACTACTATGTAGCCCAGGCTGGCCTAGAATTTTCTATGTAGACCAAGCTGGTTTTGAACTTTCAAAGATCTTTCTGTTTCTGCCTCCCCAGTGCCAGGATTAATAGCATGTACCATCATGCTGGCATTTTCCTTCTTAGCCTGCCCTCAGGCTCATTATGTAGCAGACTCTTTATGTAACTTTGAATTTCCAATCCTCCTGCCTCCACTTCTGGGTGTTAATATTACTTTTGTATGCCAACAAGCTCATCGTATGATATCAAGCCCAGTTTTTGTGGCACTGGACTGGAACCAAGGGCTTTATGTATATGTTAGGCAAGCACTCTACTAACTGAGCTATAACCCCTGTTAAATGTTTCCTGAGAAATAAAATAGTGTGTACACACACACACACACACACACACACACACACACACACTCAAAACAGCAAAGCAAAACTAGGATGACATCAAAGCAGTAGTTTTGTAACATAGCAAAAATTAGCTGGGACAATATACAACAGAAAAGAAACAATATCATTACCTTAAATCAGATATAGGAAATTGACTTTAAAAGAATAATAATCAGATTAAATACACCAAAGAATTTGTGAACATGAGCTGAACAATTAATTAGAGAATGTGCTGTTAGTTAGGGAAATGGTACATATCTGCAATTTCAGCTACTTGGGAAGCTGAGGCAAGAGGATCGTGAATTTGAGGCCAGCCTAGGTAGCATGTGGTGGTGACCCAGACTTGGTTGGGGCTCGGGGTGGGGATGGGGAAGAGAGAGAGAGAGGGAGAGGGGAGAGAGAGAGGAAAGAGGAGAGAGAGGAGAGAAATATTGTAAAAATTTAATGCTTCCACCCCCTTTTTTTTTTTTTGTTTTTTGAGACAGGGTTTCTCTGTGTTTAGCCCTGGCTGCCCTAGACTTGCTTTGTAGACCAGGCTGGCCTCAAACTCAGAGAGATCTACCTGCCTCTGCCTCCCGAGTGCTGAGATTTACGGCGTGCACAACCAAGCCCAGCAGGTCTTTCTCACTTTTTATAAAGGCTGTTTCAAACTATTTCAAACCCTTTCTAGTAGCTGATAATGTAGGCCTTTAATCCCAGGACTTGGGGAGGCAGGGGCAGGGACATGTAGATCTCTGAGTTTGACCCAGTTTAGTCTACATCGTGAATCCCAGGATGACCTGGGCTACCTAGTAGTGAGACCTTACTAACAAACAGCAAGCAAGCAAAAACCAAAAGAAACAAAATTCAAAACACCCCCCAAATTCTTTATAGCATCTGATTCTAGCACACTGCTCCTAGACATCGAAGGTTGATCCAGTTACCTATTTTGTTTTGTTTTGTTTTGTTTTAGTAAAAGAGGTTAAGGCCGTCTTAGTTGCCTGCCTAAGTATGTTTCCTTTTTACCTGATGGTACTTTTTTTTAGACAGGGTTTCACTATTTAGCCCTGGCTGTCTTGGAACTTGCTTTGCAGACTAGGCTGGCTCAGAACTCACAGAGATCTCCCTGTCTCTGCCTCCCTAGTGCCAGCATTAAAGATGTGAGCACTTTTGACTGACCCATGGCTATCATTTTTATTTATTTTACTTGTTTAAATCTGTAGGTTCTAGATTAGTTTGTCATTTTAATTTCATTTTTCTCAAGCATCTTTAATAGAAAAAGACAAAAGTCTAAGATTTCCTATTCATCCTTTCTCGAGAGGGAGGGAGGGAGATGCCATGTCTTTTAAAATTTCATTTGTTTTCTTTTTTCCCATTAAAACTATCTTCTCTTTATTGCTAGTGATTTTAATGGCCAAATGGGGACTCTGTAAAATCTTTTTGCTTCAGATTTGGAATTCTCTCTTTTTTCCTTCTCCTTTCTTCTAATTTTGTGATCTTCCTAATTCTTCTACGGGAGATAGCAACTCTGTTCATTTACAGGGTTAACTTACTGCATTTGACTTACACAAATATGTTTTCCCTAGTTTCCTTAAAAAAAAAAAGAATGTGTGTGATCCAGCATGGGTTTATGTGCACCACGTGAATGTGTGCAGGAGCTCTCAATGGCCAGAAGAGGGCACAGGATCCCCTGGAACTGGAGTTAGAGGTAGTTGTTAGCTGTCATGTTAGTGTTGGGAATTGAACCTTAGTTTTCTGACAGAGCAGTAAGTGCTCTTAACTACCAAGCCATCTCTCCAGCTGTCTGTTTCTCTAATTACTTTTCTTTGGACTGGTACCTGTTCCTTTGGCTTTGGTGAAAAGTTTATTTTTCAGATGCATTCTATACTGTTAAGCTCCTAACTTCAGCTTCTAGCCTGGAAGTTGCCATGTGATTGCCATTCCACTGAGCTCAACATGACTATATTTGAGTTTTCTTTGTCCTGAAATGTATTGTTCCTTTTATCTTTCCTTTCTCTATTATTGATTCATTCTTCCCATTTACCAAACTTGAATTCCACGCCATCTTTGAGTGACTGATATTTTCTGAATGACTAAGAGCAGTAGAGGAATCAGATCTATTCTGCTGTGAAACAACTGAGTATTCTGTTACTACACCGTTTCTCTACTTCCTCTGCTCTTCCTGTTTTACTATAATGACTCAGATTCTCATTACCACTAACATAAATCATCATAGCTTGATAACTGCTATGCTAGAAGGAGAGAAGGCAGAGAATCTTCTTTTTAATGTAAATGTGTATGGTGTTTGTACTTAGTGTGTATGCATGCTTGCCATTGGTGTATAAAGAAGTGTGTGTGTGTGTGTGTGTGTGTGTGTGTGTGTGTGTGTGTGTGAGAAAGAGTCCCAAGGATGACAGTGGGGGCTTTCCTCAGTAGGTCTTCACCTTATATACCTAGTGAGGGTCAATTATTGAACCTGAGCTCTCCATGTTGCTCAGTCTGTCAGTCAGCTTGCTCCAGGGATCTCCTGTCTGTATTTCCTATGTTTGGGGATTACAGGGGCTACTATGCCCACCTGGCTTTTATGAGGTTTCTGGGGATCCAACTCTGGCCCTCACACTTGTGAGGTAGGAATGTGACCAATGGAGATGTCCCACTAGCCCTCCCCCCAGCCCCCCCCCCCCTTTTGAGGCAGATTGTCATTGAGCCTAGAACTGGCCTGGAGCTGACATCTTTTGTGCTGCAGTCTGTGGTGAGACTATAGGTATGTGCCACCATACCTGGTTCTAGAAGTACTTTTACTGAAGTGTGGCAAGTAGGAATTGCTGCATTAAAGGAGGTGACTACTTAGAAGTATACCATATGCTGTTACCTCACGACCTAATGCTGCCACAGCTGTGCTTCTTCTGATGTTGTGTGTCAAACTGTCTTCAGTTATTGATTAAAGTCAGCGAGTGAGCATGTCAATGTAGAGTGACACAAAGTCATGTCTGTTGTATTATTTAGTGCATGTAGAGAGGACAGGAATGCAAGACAGGAAATGTGCCCCCGCTCTGAAGACTTAACACCAGACACAATTTTACATGGACAACTGTTTTGAAGATTCCTGACTACTTAGAAAGTAAATCTTCAATGGGAACAATTTCCAGTCTATTTATGTGTGATTTTTCTCTTCTGCTTCTGTCTCATTTCACATGCTCATGATTGCAGGGTTGGATACTATCTTTATATTAATAAACATTAATATTCAAAATAAATAAAATGAAAGTCATAGTAAAAAAATAGACAATTTACTATTTTGCTTACTTAGAGAAAGGAAACATTTGGTGAATTTAAAATAGGAAGCATTAAAAATACTTTAAAACAGCTGAGGCAAAAATAATTTATTTGCTACATAAACAGGAAGGATAATGCTGTGTTAACTCAGGAACACACAGATGGAGACATGTAGGTAACTTTAGGGTTCTCTCCGTTTCCTGGCTTCATTTCTTTCTGGTCTCATTTTTGTGCTCACGTTAGAAAGCTTTGGCTGTGGAAGAGATGCACAGCTTCAGACAGCTGAGCACTCAAAAGGTCTATCCCTAGGCTCACCATTGAAGGAAATTGCCACTGGCGTTATAATTAGGGCCACATAAATAAGAGAGGGCCTTTCCCCTAATGATGGATAGATGTGAATTAGCAAGAACAGTCTTAACATGACCGTTCCACAGGGAGAAAGGTAGGGAATAAAAGAAAATGATAGACACCAGGAGAGAAGGGAAATGCTTGCATGCGGGAGAGAAAGGAAGGGGAAGTACCAGTTAGGATTTACTCCAGGGGCTGGAGAGATGGCCCAGAGCTTAAGAGCACTGGCTGCTCTTCCAAAGGTCCTGAGTTCAATTCCCAGCAACCACATGGTGGCTCACAAGCATCTATAATGAGATCTGGTACTCTCTTCTGACATGCAAGTGTACATGTAGGCAAAATACTGTATATATAAAGAAATAAATCTTAAAAAAAAAAAAAAAAAAAAAAGAATTTACTCCGGGGCTAGAGAGGGACTCAGTGTTTAAGATTGTTTGGAGCTCTTCCTCAGGACCTGAATTCAGTTCCCAACAACTGCATCAAGTGGCCCATAAATTCCTGTAACTCCAACTCCAGGAGATCTGACACCCTCTTCTGTCCTCTTTAGGTAACTGTGACCCCCCCCACGCTTATGCATGATGAAATGTTAAAATAAAATTTTTTTTATAGTGCATTATCTAACCTTTATCTATTATTGTGTATGTGTGTACGTGTGTAGAGTGGCAGAGGTAGGAAAATCATGAGTTAGAGGCCAGCATGGACTACTTTATAAGCTCTGGCTAATCTGGGCTTCTTGAAAGACAGTTTCAGAAAGCCAAGCAAACAAGCAGACAAACAAAAAAATCTACCATGAAAGTGTAAACAAAAACATACTAAAACACATAGAAAAATAAACATTGCCTGTATGACTGACTGACTTGGCTTTTGTTTGAATATTTATTCTATTTTCTTTTATATTACTTCTTTCCTTTTTATTTTTTAGTATTCTTGTTTTCTTTTTTATGCTTGTTTCTTAATTTTGTATTTGTTCCTTTTCTCTTTTAAAAAAATTAACTTTTTTGATTAAAAATTATTAGCTTATAGTTAATAATAATGGGTTCCATTTTAATGTTTTCATATATGTACATAATATATTTTGATGGTATTTACTTCCCTTTATTTAATCGTGTATCTCCTTTTCACTCTGGCTAATTCCTCTTCTCAACTAGCTCCCTTCTACTTTCATAGCTTTTATATCTTTTTGACCCGGTGAGTGTCTTTAGGGTTGTTTACAGGAGCAGGAGTACCTTACTCTTCTACCCACAGCAGCCTATCATTAGGTTACTTCCTAAATGAGCAGCCTTGGTAAGGGCTCCTCCCACTTCTGCAGCAGGGTGTTAATGGATCCAGATCTCGTGCAGGTAATCAGTTGCTGTAAGTTTGAGTACAATAGTCATGTTATGTTTGGAATCATTTATATCACTCCCTCTTCCCTTTCCCTAGATCTTACATTCTTTTTGTCTCTTCTTCCACGATGCTATGAGAATCTTGGAGGGATGATTTAGTGGTGCGCATGTGCACACACACGCACACACACACACACACACACACACACAAATGTATGTATATGTATATATGTATATATGCATATGTATATCATCTTTTGATATAGTAGCCGAGCATTCAGCAGTCATCTATTCTCAACACTTTGACTTAATGATGAGTTTCTATAATTACTGATGCCAACTGCAGAAAGAAACTCCTTTGACCAAAGAGAACAGCAGCCCTATTTTGCCTGTTGGCTCCCCTCTAGATCTTTTCGTGTTCCTTTTCTGCCACTCACTGGGAGGTCTTGTGACTATTTTTATTTTTTAAAGTTTTAGTTTATTATGTGATTTTTGTTGTTGTTGTGGTTATTTTAGGAGTTAGTTGTTTTTTGCTTTATTTCTATATTTGGTTGCTATTTATTTTTATTTTCTTTTTGTGGTGCTGGAGTTTGCACCTAGGGCTACTCAAATTTTCCACTGAACTACATTCCCAGTTCCTATTGTTCACTTTGCCTTTTCTGTATAGTACTGGGGATTGACCCTGACACATCAACCATAGGTGACTATTCTTCCTCTGAAGTGTGTTTCTAGTCCAGCTAAGAGAAATAACAACTCACATTATCCGTGACCGAGCTCAACTTGAACTTCATTGTTACCTGAAGAATTGGGGAAATAGAAGCTCCCGGCTGCGGAGGACCTTGCATGGCTAGGTGTCCTGAATACCTGTCCTAGGCCTTCAGCTTCACAGCAGCAGCATGGAGCTGTGAGACAAAGACTGTAGACATGGCGCCGACTGGGGGCCTCAGCATAGGTTGCTTTCATCTTAACCAGACTTCATATTGCTGACAAGACTGGAGGGATAACCACAGAGAGTGCACCCTGTTTTACAGTGTGCCTGCTTGAACTTCCAGAGAGGGAATCATTCCATACGTGTGAGAGCTACAGAGAAAGTGAATTCTTCTGACTCTAGGACAAGGCTTGCCGTGTCAAAAGCCACTGACCAAACCAAAGAGGCCATGGGGAAACTACACTATAAAGTCCGCTTGAAATTAAACTCAATACTATATTTCATGTAATCAAGAGAAAGGTGTTCCCTAAGTAAACCCTTACATGAAAGTAGGAAAATATCAATATAGAAGAAGAAATTTGAAGAAACAAGGCATGATTCCTCAGAAGCACCTTACTTTAATAACTATGTGTGGGTGAAATGCCATACAAAGAATTCAAAGCAATGGTTTAAAAAACTAAATTCAAAGAAAATGCAAATAAATAAGATAAATTATAAAAGACAATATAGGATATGAAAGAGCAATACAACAATAGAAATTCTGAAGAATCAGACAAGTTTTGGAAATGAATAACTTACTAAGCCAGATTAAAAAAAAATTATTGAAAGCCTTAGCAGTAGACAAGATCAAGAACAGAAGAAAGAATATCAAAACCTAGAAAACAAGATTGTTGAGTTACCATATTCAGATAGTAATAAAAATAAGAAAAAATGAGAATACATATGATTTATAGGACACCAATAAGAAGAAAACACATGTAAAACAGGAATAAATAAAGGTGAAGATCTAGAGGCTAAACTTTTTCTAACGTATAAAGTGGAGATTTCTCAAGTGTCTAGGCAATATATGGACATCCAGGCACAGAAGCTAGACAGGGCCCCAAACATACACGACCAGAAAAGAACATGACAGAGTAAACTGCCAAAAGTACACAAAGCATTAAAGCTACAAGGGAGAAGGGCTAAAACAAACCCATTAAAATATTAACAGATTCCTCAGCAAAACCTAATGGCCAGGAGGCATAGAATTATTTTGGTTTTGGTTCTAAAAGAAAATAACAGCTAATGTAGATTACTGTATACAATATAGTTATCATTCAGAGTCAAAGGAGAAATAAAGACCTTTCAAGATGACTGTAAAAGGATTTATGACACTAAAACTTGCATTACAGAACATACTTAAAGGAGTCTTAGACCAGGAAAAAGAAGCACGATAAACACATTCACGAGATTGTGAGAAATAATAAATTTACCAGAAGAGTAGATAAGCAAGTGAGAATTAGGAAACAGTGAAGCCTCTCTGATGAATAAGGAAGAAAGAAATAGACACAGATTATTTAAAAATAGCTAGAAAACAAATGACAACATGATAGGCATTAGTATGTAACTTTCAGTAACCTTGAATGTAGTTGGTTTTAATTCCCCAATTGAAACTTGTAAAGCTGGCTGCTTGGAATTAAAAACAGGGCCCAATAACCAGTCTTGGAAGGCAGGCTGATCTTTGTGAGTTCTAGGCCAGCCTTGTCTACATAGTAGTTCCAGGACATCCAGGCCTATGTTTAGAAACTCAAAACCAAAACTAAACCAAAACAATACAACAAGAACAAGACCTAAGAGTTTGCTGCTTAAGAGAAATTTACTGGTTAATGCACACATAGGTTCAAAGTAGAAAGATGGAACTTGGTCTTTGGAACTTGATGGAACATATCCAGGCCATACTTGCATAAATAGACTTTGAGGCAAAACTGTACAGAACAAAGTTCACTGCATATTAATAAGGAAAGCAATTTATTAAGACAGTATGATTGTAAATATATATATATACACCAATGTTGGAGCACCTGATGTCATATAACAAGCGCGTATGCGTGCACACACACACACACACACATACACACACACACACACACACATATATTTCAGTAAAATAATAGTGACTTTAACATTCCATTCTCATAAATAAATAGATAGATCATCCAGACTAAAAAAAGTCAAACATCAGGGTTAAATTAAATTATAGATTTAATTCACCAGCACATTAAAAAAGATCATGCACACTGATTAAATTAGTTCATTCCAGAAGTGCAAAGATGAGTCAGCATACAAATCAATAAGTGGAATCAAGAAAAATCATGAGCATCTAAATAAACATAGAAAAAGCCTTAGGTAAAGTTAATTATTCCTTTATGATAAAAGCTTTGAAGAATTATCTAGCAGGGCCATACCTCAATATAATAAAACCAGTATATACCTGATCTATAAACAACATCATCTTGGTGAGGAAAAGCAAAGTATATCTTCTAAAATCAGGGATGAGTCAAGGAAGTTCACTTTCTCTACTACTTGAAATTTTACCCAGAGCAGTCAAACAAGAAAGAAAAGTATGGGCTGGAGAGATGGCTCAGTGGCTAAGAGTTGTTGGTTTGGTTTGGTTCGCCGCGCCACACGGTGGCTCACACCATCCCTAATTCCAGTTTCAGGGTATTTGGTGCCCTCTTCTGACCTCTGGACACCAGGCAAAACACTCATATGCATTAAATAAGGTAACAGAAAATTCTTAAAAAAGAGAAAGTAACAAACAATATAAATAGAACAGACTGAAATCAAATGATCTCTATTTGCAGATAATGGGATTGTTTACCTAGAAGACCCTGAACATTCTCAGAGGACTCAGATCTCACAAACTTCCAGGAAATTAGCAGCGTACAGAATCATCATATAAAAAGCAGTAGCTTTTATGCTAATAACAAACTTACTAAGGAAGAAGTCAGAAAAATAATCCCATTCTAAATGTCTGAAAAAAAAAAAAACAACAAAACAAAACAAAACAAAAAAAACCAACAGAGTTTCTCTGTGTAGCTTCGGCTGTCTTGGATTTGCTCTGTAGACCAGACTGGCCTCAAATGCCTGCCTCTGTCTCCCTGAGTGCTGAGATTACATGATTGGTTTCTTAATTTAGATTGTGTTAATTATTTTAGACTTGTTTATTTTATGTGTTTGTTTTGTGTACATATATGTGTACCATGTTCATGCCTTGGGAGTCAGAAAATGGAATCAGACGCTCTAGAATTAGAGTAATAGATGGTTGTGAGCTGCCATGTGGGTGCTGTGGGTGCAAGAGCGAAAAATGCTTTTAACTTCAGAGTCATTTCTCCAGTACCTAGATGGCTCACAGCCACCTCTCAATTCCAGTTCCAGAGTATCCAGCACCCTCTTTTGGCTTCTGTGGTCACTGGGACACAAATGGTACACTGGCATACATGCATACAAAATACCTATATACATAAGATAAATTTAAAAAAGAAATTGAAGCTGGGCGTGACACTTGGGGAGGCAGAGGCAGGTGGATCTCTGTGAGGTCAAGGCCAGCTTGGTCTACAAAGTGAGTCCAGGACAGCCAGGGTGCTTATACATGAGAAACCCTGTCTCGAAAAGGAAAAAATAAAATAAAGGAAATTAAGGTGCAGGGCTAGGGAGAGGGTACAGTGGGTAAGTTCTTTGCTGTGTTGTGCTGTGCACAACTTGCATGTGAATCTCCAGTGCCTGTATAAATTGCTGAGTATGGTGGTGCAGCTCTGGCAGCTGGGGCAAAGATAAGCAGATCCCACAGGCAAACTGGCCATCTAGTTTAGCGGAAACTGATCTTGTCCCCCGAAATAGAGTACAGCAGTAGAGGAGGACACGTCTGCGTCAACCTCTGGCTCCATGTGTGCCTGTATGGGCTAGCTCACACACAGGCATGGGAATAAGGTAGAGGTCAGTTGAGGGAGTACACCCTTTGTTCACATCTGGCCTTCAAATGCATGTGCACACGTGTGCATAGAGCACCGTCATTCACAAGTGCACATACTCACACAAACCCATCCATATAAAGTCCTCCAGATCAAGCTCTTTTGGTTTGTTGATATTTGTATGCTTAAGGCTTAGTATAGTTCCTAACACAAAACGTATGCTCAATAAATACTCTTTAATATTAGGTTATTTTATGAAAAAAGATTTTGAAAAGATGAGAAGAATGTTGGAAAGACTTTATTTTTTTAATGTAAGAAAAATTTACAATTTCAATTTAATATAAATCGAATTTGATTACATTTTCTACCCAGTGAATTGAAAATCTGTGCATAAATGTTCATCGCTTATGAGGCCAATTTGAAATTTTGTGTGGTAAATGATTCTGAAAAGATATTCAGAGTAGTTTAGTTTATGAAGGAATTTCACCCCATTAACAGGCTAAGTGCTATAATATTAAATGTGGTCCTCTGGCAAATAGAATTAACTGTAGTATATATTTAACAAATTGAGTCCATAAACATCATTAACTAGTAGAAAATGCAAATTAAAATAACGAGATACCATTACCTAGCTATTCGAATACCAAAGGTTAAAAAAATAGGTAAACAAGTTCAGACAGTGGCAAGGTAGGATGCACATGATGAGAATGCAAAATTGCACAGCAGAGTTGAGAGTTCCTTCCATAGTCATCACGTGAGTCAGCAATCCCATGGAACACATGTTCACAATTGCCAAAAACTAGAAAGATGCAAATGGCAGTGCATGAGTGGATAAGCTGGTAGGTCAGGCCATGTGATTGACTATTTCACAATGAAAATCAATCAGCAGTTTGTATGTTTAAGAACTTGGATGACTCGCAGAGACATTATGCTTTGTGAAAAATCTAATCTCATTGCATTTATGACATTTGCAAAAAGACAAAACTGCAAGAGTAGTAGCAGATCATTGGTACTATAGTTTGATTGTTCTTGTCTCCTGAAAACATTAGTGTTGGAAATTAAACCTGGGTCTTCTGCTTGCATTCTTAGCCACTGAGCCGTCTCTCTAGCTGCCAAGCACTGAATTTTAATCTTGGACTTCTGAGCCTCCAGGACTCTGAAGAATATACTTATGTTCTTTATAACTGACCCTCTGAGGTGCTCTGTTAGAGCAGCACAAAATGGAGTCCCATTTGGGGTAGCGTGAGTGTGTGACTTTAGAGAGTGCAAGTTAGCTTTTTTTGTTTTTTGTTTTTGGTGTGTGTGTGTGTGTTGTTGTTGTTGATAAAACTTCTGTGCTTCAATGTGATGATACTTAAATGTACAAATATATTAAAAGTCTTAAAACTTTAGCTTTTCTCTGAAACCTCTTTTTACCATATATTATTTAAAAATGGAATATATGCTCACAACTGAATATGTCTTCTTTTAAAGGCATTTTGTATAATTTCTGGCTAAATAAACTTCTATTAGTATTATCTGATTTTGTTTTTAGCTTACTAGGATTTATATGAAAAGTGACTAATACATTTGAAAACCTTTAGTTCAAGATCAGATCTTGAGCTGCTCATGACCCTCTGGACTAAAGCAGTCTTTCAGCCTCAGTCTTCTGAGTGCACAACTGTAGGCCTGTGTCATCATACCTGACTCAGAATACTCAAATAATTGCCATAACCATTTGGTGTAAAATTTTGATAACCGCCTAGTGTATAGATTGATCTTTTGCACAGATAATAATTACCATTTATTGAAATACAGTACTGTTCAGTAGACAACTTGCTAACCATTCAAACTGTACTACAATCATAATTATCATGTTAGAGATGTGAAGACTGAAGCATAAAAGTATTATCTAATTATATGTTAGTTCATAAATCAAGAATCTGATAGGGTTGGAATTTTAAGACTGTCAGACCGAGGCATACTTTTTTTTTATTTGTGTTTTTATGAAAGCTTTTAAATTGTAACATAAAGTACAGATACAGAAAGCAAAATGAATATTTACTTCATGTTTTAAAAGTGAATACATTTAGAAAACCACCCAGAATGTGTCAGCTTTCCTACAGGCTTTCTGTGAACCCCATCTCAGTCATAACTGCTTCCCATAGCAGCCATTGTTTTCATTTTTTATGGTAATCTGTAATTTTATTGTTCAACTATGTGTCCCTAGACACCGTGACTCAATTTTACTTTTTTTTTTTTTTTAAATTTGGTGTCTTTTGAGCTATTAATCTACACGTTCCTCTCTCACCTCTCCTTTTCCTTTTAATTTAGCTACTCAGCTCTCTGTTTGAGTTTTTCACAGACTGAATCTTGCCGATTATATGTTATAGCATAATTCAGCATGCATCTGTTTTTTTGTATGCTTTAGTGATTTCCAGCTGAATCCAGATTTAATCAGAGTTGAAATGATTTGCTTGTGAAAGCCGAGGAGGCATTTGATATTGGATGGCTTTCTGATGTAAGATCCACTAATTCTTTGTGGGGTTGCAAAATGCTGATATTCTACATTATTACTTCTAAGAAGAACACTTCCATAGAATACTGTCCTTATTTACTTGATTACTGAATAGTAGAATTTACAAAGAGAATCAGTGTTTGCCTCTTCATTTTTATTTCTCAATTTTGAAGATAGGTAATGGTCCCTCGAGTCTCAGCCTTTAATGGTCTTAGGTGCTTTGTGTTTGTTTTTGTTTTACTGTCTCATTAACTTACATAGTCAGACATATTTAGATTTCAGTTCACTGCAATTACTGTGGCTAATGAGGGTCATATAGTTCCATCTTTGAGCAGTGAGCATCCTTAAGATGTTGTGAATTCTTTCAACATGATACTGCTTATCTTTGATAGCTTTCTATGACAAGTTGTTCCAGGGTTATGTGGTGGATTTTCTGTTGATTATGTAGCAATTCTCCAAAATTTTTGGCCATGGAGATTGTTCTGTAGTGGGGCTAGAGTTGAAGAATGTTGTGACTAGCACCACTAGTAAAAGGAGCCTTCGTTTAGTTTAAACAGTACTCAGTTATAACTGTTTCCTTTTCCAGGAGCAACTACTGTTTTTATTTTCACAGTGAACTGTGTTTTTATTGTCCAAGTATGTGTCCCTAAATACTGTGACTTAGTCATGTAAACTTTTTAAAGTTTAAAAATGCTTGCTGAGTACATATCAGGCTGTAAATATCTGTTGTTGTTGTTTTGTTTTGTTTTGTTTTTTCGAGACAGGGTTTCTCTGTGTAGATTTGGCTGTCCTGGACTCACTTTGTAGACCAGGCTGGCCTTGAACTCACAGAGATCCGTCTGCCTCTGCCTCCTTGAGTGCTGGGATTAAAGGCATGTGCCACCTCCCCCAGCTTGTGAATATCTTTTTAAAGCCATGATTTGTATTCCCTCAGCCCATGTAAGGTTCCTAGGTGCTCACTATGTAGTGGAATTAATAAGATCCTAGCCTTGATAGCATACCTTAGTCTTCCTTACTTCCTACTTTGAATATGAAGAACTTATTAGGGCCTGGAAAGATGGCTCAGTGTTTCAAACACTTGATGTTCTTTCAGAGGACCCTAGATTGGCTCCCAGCTCCTACACTAGGTAGTTCATAATGCCTGTAACTCCAGTTTCAGGAGTTCTGACATCCTTGTCCTCCTTGGGTATCTGCATGTAAATAGTGCAAATAAGCTCACTTAGGCACACACGTAGTCACATACATAAAATAAAATAAATGAAAAAAGTATTAAACTTTCCATCTTGTTATAAAATAGATCGATATCCAATTTATAGAATTCTTGATATTTGAGTGGAATAATTTAAATATGTCAACATTGTAGCTGTTAAATTTTATATACCTAATGCAACATACCTAATTATTATTATTGTTCTCATTGGGCTTATATTTTATTCAAATACTTTTATAATTATATTTTACTTAATATTGTAAAACCATATGCATAGAGAATATATATATATACACACACACATACATATATATATATATATATATATATTAAGGGGTAGTGAGAACACCTTATCAACATGGTACATAACAGTATTTAACTAATTTGACAGTATAGCTTTCTTGTCCCAAATAAGTGTAGCATTCCTAACTTCATGTGTTAATTAGTAATTTAAACCATAACATTTGCCAAATTGGCTTTTAAGCATTGTATTTTTAGTTTTGTGTTCCCCAATTGTAAGTAGACAAAGATATGTTTTCTATAGCACATTAAATTAACTTGTGGTACCATTTTTGGCTTGTAAGCACCATAGAATTAAATACTTGGTAGAATAGAAATTATCAATGTGAAAACTCTTTTCCTGCTTTATTCATACTACGTAGAAAGTGAGCAGTGTTCTGTAGAGGAACATCGCTTTCCCTGGTAGGAACCGTTGCTTTCTCTTGTCATTCCTAACCCTGATTCTGCTACTGAATAAACTGCCCTTTTGCAAGGCTTCCATGAGTTAACAGTGCGTCCCCACTCTCATGAGAAGTGAGGCAGAAAACTTCCAATGACTGGAGTCTGGAACTCAGAATATAGATTCATATACACCTATTCACAGCTCACATATTTTCTTATATGTCTAGACTGTTCCCCTACAAGATGGAGCCCCAGCTTTCTTGGACTTGATTTGTAGACCAGGCTGGCCTGAACTCACAGAGACCCGCCTACCTCTGGCTCCTGAGTGCTGGGATTAGAGGTGTGCGCCACCACGCCTGGCCCTGTTTTTGTATTTTAAAACTATGTTATTTATTTGGGAATTTAACATACTCATTTAATGCATTTTGATCAACTTTTTTTCTTTCCCTCCTCTGCAATTCCTCTCCTTCCACTTTCTCTACTAACTTTCACGTGCTTAAAAAACAAAACAAAACAAAACAAAAAAAAAACAACAAAAAAACTCACTGATTTATTTAGTGCTGCTTGTATGTTGCGTGGGTTAGGACCATCAGCTGGAGCATTGGTAGTCTCCCAAAGTTTGCATCCTTGAAAAAATTTTCCTTTCCATCCCCTAGCAGCTGTCACCTGCCAGTAGCTCTTCAACTAGGGGTATCATTTCATGAGCCTTTCCCCTATCTGTGCTGGGATTCTGGCTGGCTGGCTTGATCTTTTACAGGTCTTTTGCAAGCAGTGACAGCTACTGTAAATTCATATGTACAACAGTGATGCCATGTCTGGAAAATACTGTTTTACTGCAGACATCACTAGCTCTTTCTCCTCCTCTCTTCCAATACGATCCCTGAACCTTGTGGGGAGAGAGCATGATATAGCTGTCCATTGAGAGACTACGGGTCCTCTGTAGTCTCTTATTCTTTGCTAGTTGACCAGCTGTGGGTCTTTGTATTAATTGCCCTTTACTGTAGAAAGAACTTTCTCAGATGAGGGTTGGGAGATTTTATAATCTGTGGGTATAAAGACAATAACTTAAGGGTCAGTTTATTACTATATCCATTTAGCAGAATAATAGTGTTAAGGCTCTCTCCTAGGACATATGGCTTAAGCAGCCACAGGGTTTTGGCACAGATACTGTGATATCAGGCATGTATTTCTACTTGTAGCACAGGCTTTAAATCTAGTCAGAAAGTGGTTGGTTATTCCCATAACATCCATTGGAGTACCCATAGAAGGTAGAACACTAGTTAGGGACTATTCTAGGACTTGGATTTTGAGGGAAGTGGAATGAATGCAGGTAGTATGAAACAAAGAGGGAATAATGGAACAGGAGGCGTTCGGTGGGGTGAGGGGTTGCAGGGCAGGGTAGACAGTATGAGTAGAGATAACTAACACTATTGACCTTTGACAAAGCCATAAAGAGACTGACCTACTAACTGCCAAAGAAACTATGTGCATTTATATACATAGAGTTTAAATTCAGTTACCTATAATGGGGGGACAGTGCTTCCTCCAGATATGATACGATATCAAATAAAAAGCCCAGTACCAGTTATGTGTTGCCCTTTTGAGTTGTTGGTCAGTTAGGGTCCTATAACCCCTCTGTTACAGGTTATTGCTCTTAGTTACCCTCCAGAACTTGGTGATAAGACCCTGTTGTGCAAGACAGAACACACAAGTCATAGGATATGGAGAAATCAAGCTGGTCCTGGCCTGGAGGCTCCATCATTTGCTGACCAGCTTTCGTATTGCTGGAAGGTGCTACACATGCTAGTTGGGGGGAAAAGTTGCAGTCTTACCCGCTTGTGAACTCTGTGTGCTACAGCTATCTGGCCTGGCAAAATATGTCTACTTGTGCAGCAGTAGCATGAAACTTCTATCTTCTTGTCCATTTATATTGCTATAACAAAAGCATGGTCTGATTAATCTATAAAGAACAGAACTTTGTTTCTTACAGTTCTAGAGATGAAGTCAATGATCAAGGCTTTAGCATTTGGTATCTGGTGAGGGCCTTCCTTCTGCATCTCACGTGGTGGAAGGGACAGAATGTGAGGGAAGGATAATGCTGTGAGCCGAGAGAGATCCCATCCCACCAAGCCCCTTCACAGAGCCTTGGTCATGTCTATGAAGGATCTGTCCTTTATGACTTACTATTGAGCCCCACATTAAGAGGTGGTTATTAAATTTTGGCACGTGAATCTTAAGGAAACATCCATACTATAACAGATAATATTTCTTGAATAATTATTTTCTTGAATAATTAGAGGCTGCAAACTTTAATCTGTGTAAAGCTGCTAGAGTAGAAAAAACTAGTTTTGGAGTCTGATCTACGTACAAATTCTAGCCACACCATTTCATTTACAAACTGAATTGTCTTCCTTAACTGGAAAACAGTGCTGACAACTATATGGGTAATGAGGTTTTCAGTGATTTAACAGTAGTCCTTGTAAAGCACATACTTAGCTACCACGCTTGGTGACCATTAGGTACTCAGTAGCATACCGCCAGAGCTTGAATTCCTTGTAGTTCTTTCAAAACTTGGTGCATAAACATCGTTTGGCCTACATATAGCATTATGTTCTGAAAGACATAAGGGTAAATAGATGTGATATGGGTATCATTGACATTTCAAATAATGACTTGTTTTAAGCTTTCCCTTCAAAAATTAAGTTCTTCCCATTAATGAAGCTCAAGTAGCAAGCTAAAACACTAAGATAATATCTTATTTATACTTTAGTTTATTATGATAGTAAGTTTGCTTTGGCAGGACTTTTGTGGAGGTATTGTCTATGTATTTTTTCTTTTTATAAAACAGTGAACTTCTAAAATGCATATACTCTGTACTTTTTATATCTTTTAAAATTAGTTTTAAGTTAATGTATAAAACAATAGGTTCCATTATAGCATTTATATATATATATACATATATACATTTATGCATATGTATATATATGACATATGTCATTAAATTTTGTTCTTATTCACCACTATTTTCCGTCAGTTTCCCCTCCCACTCGTTCTACTCTCCCCAGTAGTACCCATACCCCTCTGCTTTCATATATTTCATGTAACACGTATATTAATTTTTGCACCCCTTAAGATCTCTTTTCTCCTTTTATGGTTCCTCTCTACTTTCATGACCTACACACACACACACACACACACACACACGGAAATATAGATTGTTAGAGAAAACATGCAGTGTTTGTTGTCTTCCTGAGTCTCGTCTAATATACTTTCGAAATGTAGTCGTAGTTTATCAGTGGCCAGTGCTTACCTGGAAACTGTTTCACTGAAACTGAAACAGAAGTCTTAGAATATAGTTGAGCTTGATAGTTGTTTTTATGTGAACACGGAGATATGAATAATATAGTTTAATATGTTTACAGACCAGTTTCAAGTTAAACTAAATGCAATTAAATAAAAAGAATAGTGCTCCTAGCCTTGAACAATGAAACTGGCTTGTGAGAGTTTGTGACTGCTAACAAATGCTTCATTTAATCAATGCTATTTGGTTAGGCAGTAATAAGTAGGAAACGCCTAGAGAGACTTTGTTGTTGAGTAGGTAACATCTTAAAACATGCAGCTGCTTGTGTGGGACAGAGAGTGAGGACGTTACTTACTCTTACTGTCTTCCCTTTGGTTTCTCTTCTGTTTCTGCTCTTAGCCCCATTTGCTTTCCCCCTCTTGTCTTCCTGTCTTTCCCTCTCCTGTTTCTTCCTTGCCGTGCTTTCCTCTGTTCATCTCTACTGAGATTTTTAAATCTATGAAACATTTCAGACATACCAAAACTACAGTAAGCCATGTGGCAGACTTTATTCACTACTGAAATTAAACAAATAGTGACTTTTTGAGTATTTAATTTAATGTTTTTTCTTTTTTAAGGAGGGAGCAGAAAAGCAGGGATGTTGGTCTGCTGTTCATCATACTATCCCTCAGGTCTTTGTGGCGTTTGGCTTATAATATGTGCCCAATAAATATTTGTTAAAAAGATCAAAAGGAAAACAGGCAGAACTAATGCATAGGGCAATAAAAAACAGTGAGCACCAGGGTAGGAGTGCTTGAGGGAGAGCGATCAGGGCTAGAGATGAGTCAATAAAAATAGGACACAATCTCTGAGTTGTTGATAACTCTGCTTCCCAAGTGCTGGAGTTAGAGCAGATTCACTTCATATTTATATATACAATAAAAAGCAAATGATTTAAAAAATAAATCAGGAGTAGCAGCATTTTTCACTTTGTTGTTTAATGTCATGCTTAGTAGAAAATATCTGGATTTTTATATCTCTTTCCGGGTTTAGTATATTCCATTTTTATGTTGGTTGCAATATTAAAAAAAACTTCATATATGTGTAAATCTGGAAATGGGAAATTATTTTAATGACCTTTAAAATGATTGATTGTAGATACCTTTCTGATACTTTAAAAATATCTCAAATTTTATCAGTAAATACTTTCATTTTTATTGCGCTAATACTGTAGTAATATTGTACACTTTGAATAGTTTTAAGCATGTTTATGTGTGTATAGGTAAGTGCAGGTACCCAAGGAGTCCGGAAGAGAGTGTTGGATCCCCTAGAGCTGTAGTCCCAGGCAGTTATAAGCCAGCTGGATTCTGGAAACTGAATTCCAGTCCTCTGTAAGAGCAGTGTGTGCTCTTAGCTGCTGAGCCATCTCAGTAGACTGCACTTTGATTATTTTTGTAAAAGTGAGCTTAGGTCAGTTGAAAATAGTCGTTCACTGAATTGTGTAGATGCTACAAATATTTATATACAGTAT
This sequence comes from Acomys russatus, assembly GCF_903995435.1. Lineage (NCBI taxonomy): Eukaryota > Metazoa > Chordata > Mammalia > Rodentia > Muridae > Acomys > Acomys russatus. The sequence goes on from NC_067137.1 coordinate 87,227,492, forward strand.
TAAAATTATACTTGTTAATAGCTCCAATATCATTTACATTTCATTAGAAAGGAAAGCTATTGGGCTGGGGAGATGGCTCAATGGGAAAGTGTTGCTCCTAACCCTGAGGGCCTGACTTAGATCCCATCTTCTGAACCTACATTATGAGAGGAGAAAACCAACTCTTGGTTTCCTTTCATCCTGTGGGTTATTAGTGTTCTTTATGTGTGTGTTCAGTCATTTGCCTACCTTTGTGAGTCTCTTGTGTGTGGCAGGAACTCACTGACTGGATCTGTGAATGAGTCAGAGAGAGAGAGACAGACAGACACACACACACACACACACACACACACACACACACACAGACATGATCAAGCTCCTATTATTGTGTGCCATGCGATTTTGGAACTTGCGTTGTAGCGTAGTTTTCTGCCCTTTAGCTGGGTCTCATTTGCATTTCTTATTTCGATCCTCAGATTATATGTAGTGACTTTATTTATTTATTTATTTATTTATTTATTGGGTTTTTTTTGAGACAGGGTTTCTCTATGTAGCTAGCCTTGGCTGTCCTGGGTACTCTCTGTAGACCAGGCTGACCTCAAACTCACAGCAATCTGCCTGCCTCCCAGAGTGCTGTGATTAAAGGCGTGTGCCACAATACCCAGCTCTGTAGTGACCTTTAAAGGCGCGTGTGTGTGTGTGTGTGTGTGTGTGTGTGTGTGTGTGTGTTGAAACTTTATGATGCCTACAGTGGCCTTAACCTTAGCCTGTGGAATCCTAGGAAAACAGGCATAAAATTTGGTGTTTTGCTTTTTTTGTAAATTTTGTAATTTAAAAATGATTCAAAATTGAAAATAGTGCAAAAATAATACAATTCTTCTCTTCTAGTTTCTAAATATGTTGCCATATTTTCTTTATAACTTCCTCTTTATTGTATGCATTATTCTTTTTCTGAACTATTGCAAAATTAGCAGGTTCACTAAAACTTTAGTCTTGTGAAATATGGGACATTCTCCCAAATTAACCCGTAAACATTGTTTATAGATGTTAGTATTTAATCTATATATATTTATTAAATTTTACTTAGCCTTGCCTGAACGTTTAAATTTCACCAATTGACCAAATTACACAGCAAAAGTAAACAATGCCCTCCTCCGCCCCCACCCCTAGGGTCAAAATAGTTCTCATTGTTCTGTTTTCTTTAGGTGGAGAAGTAACTTTGCCTTTTATGACAGCTTCTCTTTAAAGTATAAGCCTAGCACTTTGTGAATGTCCTTCAGTTGACTTTTAGATGTTACCTTTCACTAGAACTGGATCATGTATTTCGGTTGAGATGCCCACAGCAGTTACATGAGTACTTTTACAGTGATGTTAATTTTAGTTATCTGCCATTTCCCCCTTCATAATTAGCAAATAGCTTGTGAGGAAATACTTTAGACTATGTAAATGTCTGGTTTCCTTTTGGACTTTGTTATTCTGAGTGGGAATTTTTATTGATCTGTTCTCTGGCTCACTGTTTTCCTATAGCATCTTCAATTTGCTCTTAAGCTCATGCAGTTTACTTTTTTTAAAAAAGATTTATTCATTTTTATGTGTGTAATTTTTGCCAGCATATTTATTTTATTTCATGGTGATAGGAAGACATAGCTTGTTTTTTCTACTTTATTGAGTTTATTGAGACTTATGACAAATATGGTCAGTTCTTATGAATACTTTTTATCTTAAAATGAGGCTATTTTATCTATCCGAGTATAAAGTGCAGGTTTACAAATTGAATATAATAATATCTTGTTTATTGATTACATCACTTACATTCTGTATTGCTTTATCAAATACTCAATTTCTCTTAGGTTTTCTATGCATCTGGTATAGATTTTTTTACTTTTTAAAGCTTGTGACTACACTATTGGATGAATAGAAAATATTCAGATGAGCCATAACTTAGCATGGATAATATAATATTACACATTTGTCTTGACTAAATTTTAAAAAAGGTATGGAAACATAAGTGATTAAGAAAAACATGGAAATAGCGAATCTATTGGTCCAAATACCCTGATTTATTGATGGGTATGGCGTAGCTGGAATATTGTAGCAAATCAACAGCCAAGTCAAACTTAAAACATCGAAAGGTCAATAGTTATGAATTATACAGACTTGGAAGCAGAAGTGGAGCTGGTCAGGAAACCATAAAATTCCAAATGGTGTCTGGAGATTGGCGAGGGATGCTGCAATGGGTAGAGCACGGGCATCACGAATGCTTCTCACATGATCCAGCTGAGAACAGGGTAATGGAGGACCAGCAGATGATGCTGTGGCTCCACCGTTGGACTCAGGAGCATCCTAAAGGCCATTTGTTCTGCTCTGTTCCTAGAGCATGTCACTATTTGCCCACTAAGGTTTTGAGTAATAATAGGTAAGAGTGAGATAAAACCCATTTGATAGCTATAAAGCATCTTTATTTTACAGGGAATATTCTCATAGATAATTCTGCTATTTTGTCTTTGAAGTTGCTTTGTGAGATAGGTAGGAAGGAAGAAATAATTAAATTAATGTGTTCTAAGATATTGTGCTAGAATTCACCAAGGGGCTAAAAGATGAATAATGGGCTCCTTAGAGTGCAGAATCTTGTGGTGATGTGTATGTGTGGGGGAAGCAGCCAATTACATGGTGCTGCAAGTTAAAAAAGACTTAGAAAGTCAAACTGTGCTCCATGGGGAAGTTGAAGGAGTGGAGTATTATAAATGATAGAAAATTTGGTATTTGCCTTCTGATTTCAGATTAACTATAAAAGGTTGTTAATTATGAGATAATTGATATAATTTTCATTGCTGGTTTTTCAGAATTCTTATTTGTATTTTAGGTTAGTCTATGATTTAAACAAGTGTATGACTTGAGGATGACAGAAGTCACTTAAATTACTTTGTGTTCAGCATAGTTTGAGGAAGGCAAAAAGACAGCTGTAATGTTCTATAATGTCATATAGAATTTACAAATTTAAGACAGATTTACTTAGGTCATATGAGTAAGTATTTAAATGGGCTCCATGAATTAGAAATAAAATAGACAAAATTTGACAGGTAAAGTGGATTTAGTAATCACTCTTTATTATTATTTTGTGCTCCTGGGGGTTGAATACCAGGCTTTATGAATGGTAGACAAGTCCCCACCACTGAATTATAGCCTCTGAGACCTTTGCTTCTCATCGCTGATCCAGTCCTCCTAAGTCTTCCGGGTGGGAACTTGGAATCCTTCTCACTTTCAGCCACCTGAGTAGCTGGGGTATAGGCTTGTACCCTGAGGCCTGGCTTGTGTTATTTTGACAAAGCGGATGACTTTAGAAAAGGAGGGAATTAACAAATTAGCTTCTAACTTTTTATTTTACTTTAAAATAATGTCATTAAGATAGTATAGTATAGGATAGTATTTACGAAGAAATATAAATTTGGCAATCTTATGATAGTGAACTCATCTTTTATTAAAATAGTATTGGGATAGACTTTTCAGATTTTTAAAAATTTCTAATACTTTAGCTGGGCATGGTGGCGCACGCCTTTAATCCCAGCACTTGGGAGGCAGAGGCAGGAGGATTGCTGTGAGTTTAAGGTCAGCCTGGTCTACAAAGCGAGTTCAGGACAGCTAGGGCTACACAGAGAAACCCTGTCTCGAAAAATCAAACAGAACAAAACAAAACAAATTTCTAATATGTTATTATTTATTTATTTTTTTAAAAGACAAGATCTGATGTATCCCAGGCTGTCCTCAAATTTGCTCTATCGCTGAGAATTACCTTAAACTTCTGATCCTCCTGCCTCTACCTATTGGAATTACAAGTGGATACAGCCATGTCTAGTTTGTTTGGTGATGGAAATTGAACTTGGCCTCAACCATGCCGGGCAAGCATCTATGCACTCCACCCACTGTGCTGTGTCCCCCACCCCCTTTCTTATAAGCACGAGAAACTCCCCCTCCGCCATGAATATCACCTTCCTTACCTCCCTTTCTTTGCAAAAAGAATGCAGCCTCCATGGAGACTCACTGGATTATTAATGTTGTGAGAAAAGTAGGAAATGGAGAGGGACACTGTCACCACCACTGTGTTCTGCTGTGAGACCCCCCTTCTCTTTTAACAAGGTGGCCCATGGCTAGGGAGCACTGTTCTGCTCACTGCCTTTTGTGTCTGAGCCAGAGCAGTGTACTCTCATGCTACACTTAGGTTGACACATTTTCCGTAGGGAAATTACATATAGTAAGCAGCTTCTTGTGGGCTGCCCCCATCTATCTGGGTAGCCTCATCCATATGATCTGTAGATGCTGCCTCACCTTATCCTCTCTGAAGTCAGACTTTTGAGATTCCTTAAGAAGCCCAAGGGCCATTAGTTTCATAAGACTCAGTTGTGACAGAGTCATAGTTAGCTTTTTATTTTAGACATGTTTACAGCCGTTTACTCCCTATTAGAGAACTTTTTTTCTCAAAATAGCCAATTTTACTTTAGACTGTTTCATTCTGTCATCTGTTAGTATGTAATTTCCCTATAAATTTAGTTTTTTTCTTCATTTCATGTGTGGTTTTTATGTCTTCTCTTTCAGAATAGGACTTATCATTTCTTTAAAGATGAGCATCAGTGAACCATTTGCTGTTTTTCTCTTCCCATCTAGGATTTGCTCACTGTAATCACAGTCATTTTTTCTTCCCAACACTATAGGAAAATGACTGACAATTCAGCACTAGAGACTGAATGTAAAACCTGTGATTCACAACTTTCTTTTTCTTTTTTTTGGCACTTCATCAAAAAGGAAATAGTTTATATTTTATGTATTATGAAGATAATGTGTTTATTTAGTTTTAAAGGTTTGTCTTGTCTCTTTTCCTTTAGTATTTTTACCTTTGGTGAAGATTATTGGCAAATCTCATAATATTGGACATAGATTCTGTGCTGGTTAGCTTTTTGTCAACTTAATACAAACTAGAGTGATCTTAACCTTAACTGAAAAATTGGTTCTATGTGACTGGCCTTGTCAGCATGTCTGTGAGGCATTTTCTTGATTGCTGATTGATGTGGGAGGGCCCCGCCCTGCCCACTGTAGGCAGTACCATCCCTTGGCAGGTGGCCCTGGCCTTTATAAGACAGGTAGCTGAGCAAGTCAGAGAAGCAAGCCAGCAAGTAGTGCTCCTCCACGATCAATTCCTGCTTTAGTTCTAGTCTCAGCTGCTTTGTAAGGTGGAGTAGACCGTTTCTTTCTTTTCCATGTTACTTTTGGTCATAGTGTTTATCACAGCAACAGAGAACAAACTAGAAGAGTTTCCAGTGCCACTAATAATAACCAAGTGTGGTGATTCTGAACGAGTATGAGATCCTATGTTGCGACCTTGGTCATAGATATATTTTTTTTCCTCCCGTAAAGAAACTATTTAGTTTATATTTTGCTGAATACGGATTTTTATTGATGTGTCTTTTTATTATTGTTTACTGCTAAGTATTTTTCAAATCATAATTTTCTATCATTTAGTATGTATCGCATACGGTTTTTGTTTCTAATGTGGTCATATTTTCTGGCTTCATATGATTCTTATCTCAGTGATTTCTACATTGTGTTCAGTTGTGGTTTTCTGTGATGGTCTCCATTTGCTGTAAAGAAGAGCTTTGATGAGGGGTGCTAACTACACTTACCTGTGGGTATAAGGATAAGATTTAGACCATAGTTAGAAATGTGCTTGTCTAGCAAAGTAGTGGTAGTTGATTCTTTTATAAGATCCATGACTTTACCACCCTTGGGAAGTTGGGTAGATTTCTAGTATCCAGCATTGATTCTTGAAAGACAGGTAATAAATGAGGGGAGCCTATGATTGCTCAGCTACTGTACTATACTTCATATGTCTGTGAAGGATCTTCTTGACACTGAGGAATTTAGGACAGATTATAAAATCTTGAGCTCATATAGACTGAGAATAGGGCCCTGGCTCACCAGACAGAATAGAAAACTGTAGTTACCAAGGATCTGGTAGAGCATCTCTGTCATTTTGGTGCATGCCTAAATGTTTATTTGGGTCTTTTCTTCTCTGTATCTTTACTAATATATCTAGTCTTTGTCTTGGCTTCTAGAAGGTACGAAATATATGCCTAATACTGAAGTGTCTTAGTTTCCTATTTCTATCAACTATCAATTCTAGGTTGGTTTTTTATTTTTTTCTCTCATTTAGAGAGAAAATTAGGCTATCATTAGGCTCTAGAAATTTTTTATAATTTTTAATTTCTTAAAAAATTGCTTAGTAATCAGTTGATGCTTACTAAACATTAAAAAAGAGATTATAAATTTTACTTTACTTCTGAGGTTTTCTTGTACGTATTCACATTATTTGCAATTTTCTCTCTTGGGTACTGCTTTTAGTCTTGTTTAGAGGGTTATCTGGTCTAAGGTTTGCTTCACTGTTGAACTACAACCCTTCTGAATACTGTAGTGCCTGCCCATGAAGTATGTATGAGGTTTTCTCTTTTCGTTGGTCGGTACAGGTCTTAGATTGAGGATTAGATTATCCTCCCAGGCTTGTTTTTAAAGAACTCCTGGGGTTATTATAGAACAGTCTTTATTTGTGGGACAGTCAAAATATAATGGAAGCCTCTGTCTTTGCTTGATAGAGCTCTCATTGACTAATGCCAACCCTGAGTATGGTGGTTTTTTTTTTTTTTTTACTCCCTTGGTTTATGGACACATGCCTAAATGTTTGTGGATTACTAGAAAGCTTGAGATGCAAGTACACCCCAGTGTAGATATGTAACTTTTGTCTGTCTGCAAAGCTCTTTGTTTTCCAGTATCTATTTGAGTAACTCTTGCCACTTCTGCTATAGTGAACTTGAATCTTTGTTTCTTAAAAGGTAGCACAGCTCCTGTCGTCAGTGGTATATAGAACATGTCTCTTAGTGTAAAGACAAGATGTTCATACAGACTGTTTGGTTTTCTCAATTTTTCAAGCAATACAGATCACACTAATTTTTGTTCACTATCTGGAGAGTATCACACACACATAAACATATACACACATACATATATACATATATATATATATACACATATATGTATATATAAAACTTTGCAGTTGTTTACTATCAGAAGGTAAGTCTGGTACCAGTTATTTCACAATGGCAAGAGAAATAAGTCCTACTCTCTTCAATTATTGTGGAAAGTTGGCAAAACTTTTAGATGAAGTTTTAGGAAAGAATTATAGTGAATCTAGGGGGATTTTAGATTTCATATTTATATATAAATTGCACATTTATGGTCTTTTCAGAATTATTGTTTGTCCTCATACATTGACCTGCCAGATGAGATAATGTAAATAACAGTGTTCTAACAAAAGGACTTTGTGTTTGTGGGAATTTATTGACTGTTCTTATAGCCTGTTATCCCTTAGAACTTTAAATTTTATTCTTGGAAATTATAGTAAAAGTAATTATGATTGTGATCGTACAGTTCTAATAATCAAAAATTGGTTTCAGTGGGCTTCAGTGTCATTGAAGGAAAAAAAAACACTTCATAATGGCAATCCTAGTTCTCACAATTAATGTCATTTTAAGAACAGTCACAGTTAGCTGGGCGTGCTGGTGCATGCCTTTAAATCCCAGCACTCAGGAGGAAGAGGCAGGTGGATCTCTGTGAGTTTGAGGCCAGCCTTTTCTACAAAAGCATGTTCAGGACAGCCAGGACTGTTACACATAGAAATCTGATCTCGAAAAACCTAAAAAAAAAAAAAAGAATAGTCACATGTCGTAGCACAATAGTAGGGCAACTGAGAGAAAGATATTGCCACAGAGTGTAGTGTTTTGTACTCAGTGACTTGTACATATATATGCAGTGAACATTTGATATGTGAGTAGTTATTAAAACCATTTCACCTAGCACTTGGGGAGGCAGAGGCAAGGGAATCTCTTTGAGTTTGAGGCCAGCCTGGTCTACAAAGTGAGTCTAGGATGGCCGAGGCTACACAGAGAAGCCCTGTCTTAAACAACCAAAACCAAAACCAAACAACCAACCAACCAACCAACCAACCATCCAAAAACAAACACACCAAACCAGACAAAAAAATTTCACTTGTCTATAAATCATGCAGATTCCTTACCATATGTCAAATGTGGCAATAGATGAAGAACCATCAACAAAGAAGTAGGGAATAGGTTCCCTAACTAGAAGATCTTATATATAAGGATACACACACACACACACACACTATAGATATATATATATATAGATATATATATATATATATATATATATATATATATAATATACATCTATGAATATGAGAGCAAATAGTCTAGCAAAGATTAAAGGAGTACAGAATACTTAAATCAGTTCTGAGAAATCTGACTTATATAGTTTAATTGACAAAAAAGTGAAAAAAAAGTAGGTGTTCAGAAAGGTCATGGCTCAGCAGTGGAGCAAACCTTAGATCGTATGACTCCTATAAAGAAAGACTAAAAGCAGTACCAGAAGAAGAAATTTCCAAATAATGTGAAAACACCCAAGAAAAACACAGGCTTTATGAGTATGAAGCTATTTAGCACTCAACAAAGCAAAATTTACAATGTCTTCTTTTACAGAAGGCTCATCGAATGGTGACAGCTAAGAACAATAAAATTGTTCTGTGGAAAGCAAGTGGATTAAATTAGTTTGAGTAGAAGTTGTGTAGAAGAAAGAAGAAACAAAGATGTAGAGCTAGTTGGGTGGTTTGAGATGTAGCTTTTGAATTATGGACTGGAAAGATGTTTGTAACTTGGAAGGAACCATTAAGGGCTGCCTTGTTTTGGGATGGACTATGAAGCAAATTAAGACAATGGGCGCCACTGAGTTTGGGTATAATTTTCAAAATGAAACTCTGTTCCTTGGCGTTTGAAAAATGATGGCTGCAGAATGAGTTAATGTAGAGTACAGGCATTTGTCTCATATGACTTCCACATGAAAGCAAACAAAAATTTAATTAGTATAATGATGCTAAGTGAAATTTGAGGAGGTGAATTAATTTACTTTCTTTTGTTTCAGGTTACTGTTCTGGCTGAGGCTGCCTATGGCCCTGGTGGTGTTTTCATTCAAGATAAAGTGCTTTCCATCTTTATTGATTAGCTGAGAAAATTCAGGTCAGTATATTTGTAGATAACACTTCCCTGTTTCCATTTGAATATTTTGAAACACGGATGATCTTGTTTTTAAAGCTACACTTGAATGTACCAATGGAGTAGGAAGGACACGTTAGTCCAAACTCTAATGAATTGTGCCTTAGGTGGGAAATATTTTCTGCCTGCCTACTGAATATGATCTGTCCTTCATAAGCTCATAAGCATGTTAATTTTTAATGGCTTTGATTTTCAAGTTTTGAACTTGATAAAACAAGTTGTACCCACATTTTTTATATTGAACTTAGTTTGTTGCGTGGCATAGTTGGTAATGAGAATAAACTCATTTTAGAAACTTCTGAGGTTTTAGTAGCTTTTTAAAGGCTTGTTTACACATGAACATTAAGTCATGCATTAACATCTCCACTTTTTAATGTTAATTCTAAGAGTATGGGCGTATATATTCACCACTACAATTAAACAGTTCCACAAGCTTTCAGCTTCATTCATGTTGTTCCTTTGTAGTTAACCTCTGCTCCTTTCACCACAATTGGTAGCAATGTGGATCTGTTTTCTGCCCATATAGATTACCTTTTCCAGTATGCTACTTAAATGGAATTATCATATATCAGCTTTTGAAGTCTGCTTCTTTTACTTAATATAACACATTTGCGTACTATTCATGTTCCTGTGTGTATCAGTAGTTGCTTTTCAATTGTGTCATAGTATTCTTCTGTGTGGATTCATCACAATTAGTTTATCTATTCATCTATATGTCCATCTATATGATGGATATTTGTATCGTTTCATATTTGGAGTGGTATGTAAAGCTTCTAGAGTCATGCATTAAAAAAATAACATAACTTCACATTCTTTATTAAAATAACTTTTTGTTGTTAAAAGAAAACATATTGATTTAACTGTCACTTTTTGGGGCTAGGGTTGCATTTCTTTTAAGAACTGTGTCCCTCCCTGCACCCCTTGCTAGATATTGAAATTAGTAGCTTGTACATATGAGGCAAGAGGTTGGCCTAGCCTCCTTTTTTGTTATTTTTGAGACAGGGAATTGCTGTATAGACCAGATCGGCCTTGAACTCACAGCTTTCCTGCCTCCAACTTTTACTTGCTAGGATTAGAAGCATGTACTACCATACCTGGCACTAAAAGTGTTATTAAAATAAATCAGAAAAAAAAATTAACAGATGTTGGGTAGGGGCAGAGAACTTCAGCTTAATGGTCATTCTGTGTGTTCATTAGAGAAGCCATATCCATTTGTTAGAAGTAGCAGTAGACTGTAGTGAATTTGCAGTGTTTCTTGATTACAGTGTTAAATCAGACATGTACAGGTAGAGTAAGTCTAAAGTTACTAGTTTATAAAAATCAAATAAATCATAATCATTTTTCTGATCTTAAAATTTTAGTTAAAGAGGACAGAAATTTAGTATGGAAAAGTTAATTAGAATTTTCCTGAATAAACATTTGAAATGGAAGTAAATCAAACAGTCCTACTTGGGGAAGTTGATGATCTCAAAAGTAGCTTGAAAAGCTGTTTGACTATTTGTAAGGAAATTGTTCTTTATTTGTTATAGATATAAAAAGATCTTAAGAAAATGTCTGAGCCAGAGAATGCTAATGTTGCTTGGTAGAAATCCCTGCTATTATTCTGGGCACTCTAAGTGCCACCAAACCTTTAAACTGTTGTCATTCCTGAATATTCTTAGACCAACTTTGGAACTCCCATAGAATCTGTATAGACACAGTATTAATTGTATTGTTTTATCACAGACTGTTTCTTTTTTCCTTTGAGAGAGTGGGTGTATGCATGTGTATGTCTGCCATTTGTGCCACAGTGGGAATGTAGAGGTCAGAGGACACCTGGAAGGAGGGGCTGGTGTTCTTCTTTTACTCTTTGGGTCCTGGGGATTGAACTCACGTGTTCAGACTTGGCAGCAGGCACCTTTACCCACTCAGCCATCTTGCTGACCCATCAAGGAATGTGTTTTAAATATGCAAAGTGTTTTAGTTTAGTCAGAGCACTATAAAGATTCTTTTGACATAGAATATAGCTTGATCATCCCTAACATATGAATCGAAGATTCAATAGTCCAAAATCCAAAACCAGCATGTCTGCATAAGTGACAGGTCAAATAAAATCAGACATATTAAAAATATTAATACAATTACCTTTGTGCTATGTAAAGTCTGTATGAGACATAAATGAATTCTGTCTTTAGACTCATCTCATTTCCAACATATCTCATTATATTTATAAAAAGAATTCCAAAAACTTAAAAAAAACCCTGAAATCTGAAGCACTTCTGCTCCCAAGCATTGTGAATAAAGGATACTCATCATTATTTATTTAGTAGACAAACCCAGCATAGAGTCAGCAATATTTTTATACTGATATAATAAGTCGTTCAAGATTTGATATATTCTTTTGATGAATGCCATGCTAATCACTTATTTAGCATACCTTGTTAAAATACTTTGTGTGTGTGTGTGTGTGTGTGTGTGTGTGAAGGGGGAGCAGAAGAACCTTTGTTGAGTTGGGCTTCTCTTCTATCTTTGTTTGGGTTGAGGGGCTCAAACCCGGGTTGCCTGGCTTACACGGAAAGTGCCTTTGCCTGCTGAGCCATCTCATTGGTCCTTATATAACTTTTGAATACAACTTCAAAGCTAATACTAGAAAGGCATGAAAACTAGTGTGTGGGAATATGGATGTTATTTGCCAGATTATATATTTAGGACAAATACATGTTCCCTGGAGTGTATTTTGAGTTCTCATATATATGATTGTGCTTCTTGAACTTTATTTTGAACTATAATATTTTATAAAGGTAGTATTTTAATCAAGCATGACTACCTACCCCATCATTGGGTTCCTTGGACCTAATTAAAGCTCTTGTATTTGTAGTCTCTCTAAGATGTCCGGCAAGAAGTAGAAATCAAGTTTTCCGAAAGCATATGGAAACAGAATACTAAACAGCTGTAAAAGCTGGTTCTTCTCATAGCATTTCCTGTAAGGGGACCGCACTGCCTTTGTGTAAGCGGAAGGCTGGAGATATAAATAGGTGAGGTGTTGTGTTTTTAATTGTACAGCTGTCTTGAAACAGTGCCATACCCATCACTGTCCCCTTTCCTCCAGAATCTCTGCTTGACTCCAGGTGAGAAGAAGTTAAACTACTTGTTTAATGTTTCTCAAATTCAGTTTTAATTAATTTTTTCCAGTTGATTTTTAAGGTAAAATAGACCATTTAAAAATAATTTGAAATACGATCTTATTTTGTAAGCAGATTTAAAAATTCTGATATCGGAATGTACTACTATTAGAAAAATGTAAAAATTATATTTTATTTTATAATCTCAAAACATTTGATGAGATATATTTAAAGTTTATAGAATTATGTTAAATGCCCTTCACAAGTATGTCAGAAACATATTTTTTAAAACTAGAATTATTTTTTAAAAAGTTCCTTAAGATTATGTCATTTCCAGTCTTCAGAATTTAATTTGTAAAAATAATGATAATTGGTAGGATTCAGAATTACCAGTTTATTTTATTTGCTGAGTACTATCAAACTTAGAGAATCTAAACATAAGTCTTGTTTGAGATACTATCTAAAAAGTACAAGACCAAGATTCCTGCAGAGAAGTATTTACTTCTGAATATTTGGTGTATGGGAACATTACAAAATTTTGACTAAAATGGCTTATGCAAATTTTTGAGAGAAGAAATTAAACATTTTTGCTTAATTTTTTTTTTTCTATTCCTGGAAATACCTCGTTGTGTAATATCAACTTGATTATCTAAGACTTAAAAAAATTTTAAGGTAATAGTTATTGGAAAACATTTCTCTGTGTCTTATGCACCTCTTGTGTTTTTGCACATCTGTTTAGCAGAGTATTGACGGTGATTTAAGTGGTTATCTTTCCCACAGAAAGCCATATAACAAACCAGAAGAGCAGAAATTGTCCCTCTGTCAGGACAGAGGGTAGATGTCTTTGCTGTATGGGATGATGAGAGTAAGACAATTCTTCTGGAGAAAAGTTAGGCATATCCATGTCCTGTTGATAGAACAAAGCTGTGCTTGTTGCTTACTGACATAGGGGAGGATAGAGTATCTTGTCTTTACTCTCTTGTTGCTGTTTCTGGAAAAAACTGACTTAAGGGAGAAAGGGTTTATTTTGGTTTCTAGTTCAACATCTAGTCCATCATGTCAGGGAAATCCATCCAGGTGGCAAGAGTGTGAAGAAGCTGGTCATAGTGCATTTAAAATCAGAAGGCAGAGAGTGATGGGTGCACGCTGTTGCTCAAACCCCTTTCTCTATCACTGCAGTCTAGAATCCAATTTAGGACATGGTTCCATCCAAAGTAAGAAAGTACATCTCAATTAATGATTTAATGTAATCTATCACATGCCTTGACAGAGATTCACCAATGTTGGAAAGGAGCAAAGTCAGGACAAAAGTCTGGGAATTTGAAATTTGGTTTAACTTAGTTCTTTCAGTGGTAGTGATGGGATTGAGGGATTGAGCAGTAGCATGAGAGTGTAAACAGTAAAGTGAGGGTTTTGAAAACCATTGGTTGAATAGTGTTTGATTGAATAGTTGATTGGATGTGGTTTGAGTGTGTCTTGCCAAAAGGGTTCCATTTAAAGAAAATATGTAATTTGGTTCATTATTGCAGAGATTTTAATTCATATATTTCTGGCCTTATGTGCTTTGGGCAGAACATCATAGTAGCAGGAACGCATAGCAGAGAATCTATTTCATATAGTGGACAGAAAACAGAGAGACAGGGACAAAGTGTCCTAAGAACCCTTCTCCATTCATTTGTTTCTTCTAGCTAGGCCCCGTGGAGGCCGTAGTTAGGCCTTACCAGGTAGTCAGGATGGGGCCATGACCCTGAAGGCTTCCACTGATAGCTATGGCTGAGTGCAACTAAAGACTTCCGGTTTCTAAATAAAAACCCAGAGACAGCCAACAGTGTGCTGATGGACAGACAGCTCATGGCTACTTCCCTGCAAGTTCTTCTGCTTCTCCTCTTCCTCCTCTGCTCCCTCCTCCTCTTCTTTTTCTTCTTTTCAAGACAGGATTTCTTTGTGTAGCTTTGGAACTTGCTCTGTAGACCAGGCTGGCTTCAAATGCAGAGCTCCAACTGCCCCTGTCTCCCAAATGCTGCTGTTAACAAAGCTCTTTTTAAAACTACAAGAAGAGCCAGCTAACAGCAACCCATTCTTGGGCCTCCTCCTCTCTTGGGAGGGAGCTCTGATAAGCTTTATGAGGTTCAGGGCACCTTTGTACCTGGTGCTCAGTAAACTACTTTTGCTTTCCCACTTACCTATTTGTGAATTTCCTTCATTGGACTCATGAGACACAACTCTCCTGTTGGAAGTTTTGATGACCGTTGATAATCAGGGACATTCTCACCAAAACCAAGCCCTGCTGCATCTTTTGACCAAATTCTGTCGCACTCAAGGACTATCTATGGCTCACAGTCAGTCAGGGACTAAGTGTTTAGTACAGAGACTTGTCTGAAATATTTGACTGTAAACCTTAACAGTGGCCGTAAATGGGAGAGCCTATTGGGAGGTCTTTAGATCATTGTGGGTTCTAATAAAGTCTCTGAGTAAGGTCATTGGAGACGGTTGTTAAAAACAGAGCAAGTCTGCCCTTCCTCTTTTCTGACTACCTGTCTGGCTGTGTCATTGCTCCCTTTCACAGCCATTTTGCCTGATGTTATCTTCTGTCATGAGGTCCTTGCTAGAGCTGGTTCTATGTATGACCCTTCAGGATTCAAAACTAAGCTGAACACAGTTCCTTTCTTTATAAGTACCCAACCATATGTATTTCTTTATCATTTAAAAGATAGAGCTGGGTGGTGGTAGTTCATGCCTTTAGTCCCAGAACTTGGGAGGCAGAGGCAGTTGGATCTCTGTGAGTTCAAGGCCAGCCTGGTTTACAGAGGAATCCAGGACAGACAAGGATACAGAGAGAAACTTTGTCTAGAAACCATCCCCCACCAAAAAAAAAAAAAATCAATATGATAATATCAGTTATACAGAAGCGCTCTCTCTCTCTCTCTCTCTCTCTCTCTCTCTGTTGGATTTCTAGGGCTGTTGTAACAAACTACTGTAAACTGGATGGCTTAAAACAATAGAAATTTATTTTTTCACAGTTCTCTAAGTTGGACATCGGAAACCAGAATGTGGAAGAGCCTTGCTGTCTCTGAAGGCTCTAGGGAAGAGTCCTTCTTTCTTTCCTCTTTTAGCTACTAGCAGTAGTTATTAAAATCCTTGATGTTTCTTAGTGTATTACTGCATAATTCCAACTTCTGCTTCAATGTTCACTTAACAGTTCGTGCATGTGAATCCAATTTCCTTCATAATGACAGCAGTCATTTACTTAGACCCTCCTGAACATAATGTGATGTTCTAGTAATTTGGTTATGTCTGTAAAGTCTATTTCCAAATGAGGTTCTATGGACAAGTTTTAGTGATTCTGACCCTTTTACCCTCCTTGTAGCCCTGAGTGTCCTTGACTAGGTTTGAAGATAAGGCTGGCCTTTATAATTCATTGAGATCCACCTGCCTCTGCCTCCTGAGTATTGGGATTAAAGGTGTGTGCCACATGCCTGGCTTGATTCTGAACTTTTGTGGGGGACACACACACACACACACACACACACACACACACACACACACTTTAATACAGTACAGGAGGCACGTAATTTTAAATTTCATTATTTAAACTCTGTTTAGGGTAGGTTGTTTGGGTTTTCAGTATTCACATAACTATAGAAGGCTGGTTTTATTAGCTTCTATGTAGTATAAAATCTCATTCTATTTAAAATTCCTGATAGTAGCATGTTGTCGTAAAACAAAACAAAACAAAACAAAACAAACAAACAAACAAACAAGAAAACAAAACCCAATTTGGATATCAAGAGGGCTTGGTTCTAGTTTCCACCCTGAATTATCTATCTTACTATGTAGCTTCTCTTGGCAGGATGTGAACAAATGCCTGTTCATCCCAGATAGGGTCCTACCCACAGACCAAGGTAACAGTTACATCCAAGTCTAATTTGGTGACCTAGTGAGTTAACTTGCATTACTTACAGGAGAATGAATGACTGAAAGGCAGCTGCACCATTCACTGTAGCATGGGTGAAGACTCAGCAAAGCTGCATCCTGAGAGCTCCTTGTACAACTTTCAGACAGCTCAACTGGCGAGAGGCTCTTCTCTCCCTAGCAGTTGTTACTGCTTTTATAGCCTTAGGGATAGGGTCTTGCAGATCTTGTGAGGTTAAGGAACCTCCTGGAACTTGTGAATTGTTTACTTCTTGAGTATTTTACATTTTGTTTATTTCTGGAGGCTTAATGAGCTTTTCTCCAGGATGAAATGTTTCAGTTAGGAAGTTGCTATAAAAGGCCATGATACAGGCGGTAAACTTTAAACCCCTACCCAGATCTAGCCAATGGTCAGAACAGTCTCCACACTTGAGTGGAGAGTGGGATATGACTTTCTCACATACTCTGGTGCCTCACATTTGATCATGTCCCCTGGAGGGGGAGAGCTGGTGGCACTCAGAGGAAGGACAGCAGGTTACTAAGAAGAGACTTGATACCCTATGAGCATATACACGGGGAGGTAATCCCCCTCAGGAACAGTCATAGGGGAGGGGAAAAGGGGAGGGAGGGAAGAATGGGAGAATACCAGGGATGGGATAACCATTGAAATGTAACAAGAATAAATTAATAATAAAAAATTAAAAAAAAAGGCCATGTACAGATAATTGCTCATGGATAAAATGGGAGGCCGGAAGAGGAGAATGAAAGGAATGAGCTATAAGGACTTTTCTAGGACTCTAAAGTTCTACAGTTGTGGAGTAACTGTTATGTGCTATCCCATATTTAAAGTTTTCTTGGTGTCACAAAAGAAAAAGTAAAGAGACAATGCCCCAAAATAGCCATCAGATGGGTTATGACTTGTGAATGTAGCATCTACAGATTAATTTATGTTTGGTTTATTGCAGTGAAGATCACTAATGAAGATCACTAACTTGCTGTTAGCACAGATCTTTCTGAGTGATCATATTTAATTTTTTTCAATTTGAATAGCAGCATATCAGAAAGAGGAACACTCTTACGGCCAGTTGATTTACTTAAAGCTAAAAAGTGTGTCACTGCTCTACTTTCTTGCTGAGTTCATAAAACAAAATGAATGTAAGGAACATAGTTTGTCTTCTTTGCTCTTGGGTCTCTGTCACATTATTCTTATTATCAAGGAATCTTAGAAAAATTCTTACTAGAGAGTGCTAATTATCCTGAGAGATGGAGCATGATGTGAAAATTACAGCTGTGATTCGTCCACTGTTGGACTTTTCTTGTGTTTTGAATAGGCCGTTGAAGTATTTTGTTTGAAATCTTTCAATCATGTAGAGTCATGGTTATTACGTCATAGAGATACTGTTAGCATTATGACAGAAGTTGGTACTACTGACATTCTCATGATTACAGTATGTAGCTATATGTATGCGCTCACATTAATAATGTCTATTGGTAGTAAGCATCAAGGTGGTTGAATCAATGTCTAGATAAAAGTTATAAGGAAAGTCAGGTCTTTCCTGTTTCACTTCATACAGTAAAAATCCAAATCTATATTCTGAGGATAGAGATGTATTTGAGTATAGAATTTGCTGTAATCTTAAAGTAACACTTGGAATAAAATGTTAAAAAGGACAAAAATAGAAACTAAATATATACTGTAGTTATGGTAGAGTCATATTTTCTATTTCTATTTTTATTTTTCAACAAAAAGGGTAGGACCATCAGAGTTCAAAGCTGCCTTGCTACTCTGCTGGAGATGAATTTAAAATGTTAGTGGGCTGGAAAAATGGCAGTAATTAAGAGCACTGGCTACTCTTCCAGAGGATCCAGGTTCAATTCTCAGCTGGTGGCTCTGTACAACTGTCTGTGACTCCAATTCCAGGGGCACCAGGTGCACATGTGCCAACTTTTTGACATAAAATTTTGCTTATCACTAAAGAACTTTCAAAACCTCTGTTCTAAGATAAGTCCATTAGCTTTCATATCTCTCAGCTGTCACTTATTTGGAAAGTCTTTATTACTTATTTACTTTTGAAGTATAATACTGCAATTCTGACTCAGTTGTTGACTCTTTTTAATAGTTGAAATACTTCATTTTGTTCTTTTTCTTGCTGTGTGGTTTCTGAAGGGGAAAGCTTGATGTGATCCTGACCCTCTTTCATCTGTAGGTAAGGTGGCCCATTGGCTTTGGTATTCTCTTGCTTTTCTTTGTCTGGTTTTTGGCTGTCTTTATTTCACATGCCTACATGCTTGGTCCACTCTGGATCCTGAGCCATCCCTGCAACCATCCTCTTCTGTTGCAGTGTGTGGATTCCTGCCGTTTTGTTCGCACCTTTCCACCTCCTGCTGGCCTTATCCATCTGCCTTTCCACGTTATTTGCTTCTCCCATCAGCATTTTTTAGCATACATGGCTCACATCTCTGGTGCTATTGCTAAAACCTCCATTGTATCGAGGTCTGTTTGACAGGTGGGCTGGTACCTTCTTCCTGTTATTTTGCGGGTTTTGCCCTAACAATACCTTTTACTTATTTTGTTCATAAATAGACATAGCATATCTGGTAAAGGAAGCTGAGGTAATAGCA
This sequence comes from Acomys russatus, assembly GCF_903995435.1. Taxonomy (NCBI): domain Eukaryota; kingdom Metazoa; phylum Chordata; class Mammalia; order Rodentia; family Muridae; genus Acomys; species Acomys russatus. The sequence continues at coordinate 87,246,273 of NC_067137.1, forward strand.
GATGGCATGACATTTTATGTTTATTTGCCTAAGAGGTGGGCTGTATTTTTGTAGCTGTGGTGTCAGAGGCTAAACATTGTATTTAGATTTTTTTGCCTGAGAGAATCTTTAAATAAGACCTGAGGTTTGTTTGTTTCTTTCTTTCTTTCTTATAGTTGGCTGTTGCATATGAGTCATGTTGATGTGGTAAAGAGGGGGAAAAGGTGGGGCTGGAGATGTGGCTCAGAGGTTAAGAGCATTGTCTGCTCTTCCAGAGGTCATGAGTTCAATTTCCAGCAACCACATTGTGGCTCACAACATCTATAATGTGATCTGATGCCCTCCTCTGGCCTGCAGGTGTGCATGCAGGTAAAGCATTGTATTCATAATAATAAATAAGTAAATCTTAAAAAAAAAAATAATAAAGAGGGAGAAGGTGACAAGGGGAGGTTTTCTGGTCCTTTTCTTAAATCTGTCTTTTGTGAGTTCTCGTTGGGTCTTTTCCCTATGTCAGAAGATAAAGGGCTGGAGCAGGTATTTCCCTTTTGGATCGGTCAAGTACTGTAAAAACCTAGACAGAGGCTAGGCAAAACCCCAGTTGCTTAAGTTTTGATAAAATACTTTCATTTTGCGGGGGAAGGCCTTTAAGAGTACAGAGAGCGGGGTACATTTCAGAAAAGTTGTGTTTCTTCCTCTTCCTGATGGAAGTATAAGGATCTTTTCTCAGAGCTGCAACAATCCGATAGCGCTCCTGGAAATAAAACTTGAGAAAGTGTCAGGACTTTGATAGGATTGAGCCTTCTAGCAGATTTTTAAGATTTATTAAATTATTTCTTTTATTTTTGAGATTCTGGTACATTTATGTCATTTCCTCCCTCCAAACCCTTCCACATACCCCTCCTCATTCCCTTTCACATCCGTGCCCTCTTTTTCATTGTTGTTACACATGTATTCCTGAGTACATAAATACAACCTGTTTGCTCTGTGTAATATTGCTTGTAATTGTGTTTTCAGGACTGATCATTTCGTGTTGGAAAACCAGTTGGTGTGCCCTTCCTGGGGAAGACTATTTCTCCTGTTCTCAGTATTCCTTAGTTAACTGTAGTTCTGTGTGTAAGGTTGAGAATTCTTGGGCTTCTCTCAGAGATTTAAACTGTCTCAGCAATTTGTATATATTAGTAATATACATTTTAAAGATTTATCTTATATGTGTAGTGCATTGTCTACATGTATGTATGTGCGAACTGTCCTCAGAGATCAGAGGAGGTGTCAGATCCCCAAGGACTTAAGTTACAGATGGTTGTGAGCCATGATGTGGGTGCTGGGAACTGAACCCAGGTCCTCTGGAAGAGCAAGTGCTCTTACCCACTGGGCTGGCCCTCCAGGCCCAATTCAGCAGCTTTTCAACTGTACTAAAGTGTTTGCCTTGGCTCCAGGCAAGAGCACCCACCCCCACCCCAAACCTCATGGCTTTTCTGTTTTGTCCAGGTGCCAGAGCAGCTGTCCATCTTCTGACATCAGTTCCCTAATAGATCTAAGAAAAGTATTGATTTTCAGCCTTTTATTGTTGTGAGGGTGAAAGTGATGAATCCCAGTTTCTCTACATTTTCAGTCCAATTAAAGTTATTATGTTTACTGTATTTGGTAGTTTTTAATGATAAAGACTTTGCATATTAATGTCTTGATTTGAAAATACTAATTAAAATTTTTTTTATTTTCTAATATTAAAGGAGGAAGCTAATTCATAATATTCTTTTTTGCTTATTTTTATGTTTTTAAAATTTATTTTGTTTCTTATTACTATTAAAATGAGTCAGTATATTTACTATTTAGCTTTCCAATATAGTTTGGGGCAATAGCAACCTTTGTTTCCTATGTTGTAAGGTAAAAATTTGTTTTTATACTTATAAACTGAGTGTCAGTTCATGCCAAGTTTCACTAATTGAACTTTGGGTTCTAAACTGATGATGTTTGGGAGTGCTAATACTTTGAATTTGTGAAACTAGTTAGTTATACGAACCATTTTACATTGGACTTTTTATTTTAAAGTTTAAAATTTATTTTATTAGTGTTTTGTCTGCATATTTATATGTATACTTTGTGCATGCTTGGTGCTGGCTTAGGTCAAAAGAGGGTGACATAGCTGCTGGACCTGGATTGTGAGTTGGGTACTGAACTCAGCCCTGTGCAAGAACAGTGGGTGCTCTGAACTGGTGACCATCTCTCCAGCCTAACATTGGGTTTCTTTTCTTTTCTATTCTTTTCTTTCTTTCTTTCTTTTTAACATTGGGTTTCTTAATTAGTACATTAAATAGAGAGAGCATAGGCTAAGAAGTTAGTCCTTATATTTTTGTGATTTTGTTAGAAACCCCTGCCTCCTAAGCCCTCATGTAAATATCTTGGAGAAAAATTGTATAAATTAGAAAAATATAAAATATGGTTTAAAGATTTTGTTTTGAAAACCTTCACATTAATAAAATAATTTTAGATGACTTAAGATTGTTTTTCAATCCTTAAAAGAAAGAGTTATCCTTACTTATACAATTTAACATGAGATAGAATTTTGTTGTGTACTCCTGGGTGTCCTTGAACCCCATCTGCCTCAATAAGATGGAATTATAGAAATGAGCCACCTTGGGAGCTATTTGTTCTTTTTTTGAGATAGGTCTGTGTAGCCCAGGGCAGCCTGAAATTCACAGTGCTTTTTCTGTGTTAGCTCCAGGATGTTTGAAATTATAAGTGTGCTTTACTATGGCTAGGAGAAAACTATTTCATATGTAGAAACTTAAAATTAAAAGTTATGATCATCATTTTATATTTAGGTACTTTTTTAGTTAATAGATTATTCACCATGTTTTTTTAAACAGTAATATTTTCCACTATGTGATATACTGTTAGGTTGCTCAGTGGGACAGTTTATTGTATGTGTTGCTGGTATGAACATATTTTGTATTTAACTTTTTCTTTGTACTTTTTTACCCCCATGCTTGGCTATGTCCTTGATTAGAATTTTAGAAGTCTTTCTCTATTTTTATCTTTGTTCTTTCAAGAAGCATTTTATTTTATTTTAAAGATTAATTTGTTATGTATATAGTATGCATCAGATCACATTATAGATGGTTGTGAGCCACCATGTGGTTGCTGGGAATTGAACTCAGGACCTCTGGAAGAGCAGTCAGTGCTCTTAACCACGGACCCATCTCTCTAGCCCCTCAAGAAGCATTTTATATTTTCTACCATAGGGGAAATAACCTTTTTTTTATTTGACCTTGATAAACAATGAATACGCTTTCTTTGTTCTGCTCATGTGATTAGAAATCAATGTCAAATTGAATCAAATAATTTTGTTTAAAAAAGTTTGAATTTTGTGATTAGGTATTAGAGGTGGTCTAGATGGTTCAAATGTGATGTTTTAGATCCTCATACTTAGGTTGTAAATAGGCAGTAGTCAAGGAAATCAGCATTTTATGTCTAATATTTATATCTTTTTACTTATAAGCTGAGTCTCTTCTTACCGACTAAATGTTTATGGTCTTAGTTTGGTATTTCATACAGATTCTATATTTTTGTGACTTGTGTTCCCTCCTGCATAAGGATTTATATCTGGTAAGGTCTCACCATATGAACAGAAGTCAGCATCACCAAAGCCTAAAAGAAACTTCTGATGTTCCCCTGAGGTGCTAAAGTTGATGATTCTGACCCCACCCAGTTACTTTAAAGACTATCAAAGGATTATTTTAAGTCGTCCAAGGCTATATGATCCCTTCTTGATTTCTAAGTCAGAGAGTTTATACATAACTACATTTGGCTTTTTATTTTTCAAGATATTTTGCCAAGAATAAAACAAACCTATCTTTCTACAAAATTGATTAGGCTTTGAAGAGCCAAAGATAAGAAGGTACTGTAAATCACTGGGTTCATTTTATTGTAAAAGTAGCAAAATTCTTCAGTTTGTGTTTCTCTCTCTCTCTCTCTCTCTCTCTCTCTCTCTCTCTCTCTCTCTCTCTCTCTCTCTCTCCTTTGTTCAGAGAATATAGGCTAAAAAGTATCACTTATCCACTTATCCAAAATTGTATGGTAATCCAAAGTTTTGTCTATAGAGATGCTTATATATTTATTATTCCTATCCTCGTTTCCTCCCAAGCCTTGTGGCACTATATTTTTTTTAAAAAATTAATGAATAACTACTGTGAGTTTGGAATGTGAAATGATAAAGGACTCTGGAGGAAGCTGATAGATAAACTTACTATGTGAGTTAGGTATATGCTAACGATTTCAGAACAGGATAATGTTTGCCAAATTGTCTTTAAGAATAAAAAGAAAATCTGTGTCAGAGGGGTAAAGAGTGTTTGCATGCAGTGTTATTCTCCAGGGCTAACCTTGAATCTGAGTATTCAAATGCATGTCCTCATATTTGCATGGCAGACATTTTACCTATTAAAACATTTCTCCAGTCTCTAATGACACGCCAAAGAGATCAAGTTTATTACATTAGAGTAACTTTTCCTGATCATTTTCTAATACAAATATTTAGTTAAAAAAATCTTAATTCTCAATATAACTCCATTGTACTCCCATTTAAACATGGGTGTGTTTTCTTATGTGCTTATATTTGTATTTGTTACCTTTTTCTTAATAGAATTAAATTTCAGTGCAAATATATTCTGATCTTCTACATACCAGACACGTACTAGGCTATCAGTAATACTTGATGAATGAAGGGTTTTTGTTAAGATTATTTTTATAAAACTGTGTTTGTTTCTCTTAGTTTATTTCTTAACCCAGCTATCACACAAATAATTGAGACTCTTTTCTATTTGTTTATAAGGCTTTACAACATAATCGTGAGTAGTTTAAGTCTGTTCTCAACCCTTTCTGTTATCCTGACTCCATCTTTGCCAAGTTAACTTGTTTTTTGGTCCAGCTGAATCTTCTTCATCTCTCCTGCATCCCTGCCTGAATCCCCTACTTCCTCTTCTAACTCCTCCTCCCCTTCCTGGCAGGAAGTCCAGCCCTGTTCTCTCCCCTGCTCAGTGATTGGCTATAAGCTGCTTTGTTGGCATACAAGGGAACAATTGGGGAGCAGAGTTTATATATCATTGAAACAGGAAATTCTCAGAACAAAGCTTGTAATCAGATACGGAGAATACAGAAATCAGCATTTGAATTACACAATAACCTTATGCCTACAGGCTTTGGTTTTTTTTTTTGTTTGTTTGTTTGTTTTTGTTTTTATTGTTGTTGTTTTGAGTGAAAGAGGTTCAGGTTTAAGTGGCATTTAAATAGGTTTGGGTAATTTAATTTTGTGAAGACCATGTGAGACAGTAATCATGTAATAAGAACTCAATAATTTTCAGGCTTGACAGTTTTCTGTTAAATATGCGTCATCATTAAGTTGGGAATTTAAGACAAATTTTGATTGGTAAAGTTAGTATTTAAATCCAAATTCTAAATAAAATTTGAAGCATTACATATTTTATTTCATTTTATTTTAGAAGTTCCATGAGATACTCTGAAAGCACAAAAGTTAAAAGGTCTAAGGAAAATGTCTGAAGTAAAATGTTTTCAGAATCTGTAGGAGAAACAGAGTATACACTGAATTATAACTGGGTTGCTGTTGTCCATGTGGGCCAACCAGAGGCTAAATGCTAGCCAGTTTAAGTCCTGTAATCCTGGGTCAGGTGAGATGGCTCAGTGGGTAAAGTTGCTTGGTGGCAATCCTGAAGACCCTCAGCACCTACACTGAGGAAGGAGAGAATTGATTCTCAGAAGTTATCCTCTGATCTCTACAGGACACACACACACACACACACACACACACACACACACACACACACACACACACGAGCACTAACTTAAAAAGTACTTTAAATCAGAATCCCAGAAGTAGCACATGCAGCTTAATGTTGAATTAAACTGTATTAGACACAGTGTAGTCTCCTCCTTCCATGTAACAATATCAAAAGATTATGATAAACTTAGTTTAAAATCATTGGCTTTTATTAATAATTAAAGGAAGCCGACTTTGCCTTAAGGCTGAAAGGTAGACTGGAAGCTGATGTAGTGTCACCCACCCACTTGTCACTCAGCTGATTTTCTGTTGTGCCTCTCTGCAGGTTTCGCTTTGGTGGTGAGTGCTCTGGTCACTCTTCAGTGCTAAATCTGTACCTACCAGTCAGGTTGTGGCTTTGATGCTGAGATTGTCTTGATCAGTGTAGCCATGATTTTTCCTAAGTGTACAAGAAAGTGAAATGGAAGGAGGCAAAGAGTAATCATTGTGGATTTTAGAGGCTACTATTCTCCCCATAGTAATTGCGCATTTGCCGAAACCACCATTAGTCAGTTTTCAGCTTGTCCCTTGGCAGTGACTCAGTAGCTACCACAGACTGCAGGTCACCTGTGCTCTCTTTGCACAAACTGACCCCTCATTTAAAGCCTGAAGGTTCAGGACATCAGTGCAAAATAGTCAGACCTAAGAGGACTTTACTTAACCCCCCCTAGGGCTCCATGATAGACAAGGGAGGGGACCCCAAAAGGCATCAGTGGTCTTTCTCTTGCAGTTCCTCAAGGGGCCTCGGTTGTCAGAAATTTCTTTAGGTCCCTTTATAGTCACCAGAAGCCATCAAAAGACAAAAGCTACAACAGATTTTAAAGATCTGATGAGCTTTTTACTTGTGATTTTGGTCTTGGCCACTTCATTTTCTGAAGTAGTGGGATGACTGCTCTGGGATGAGCAGAGGAGGTCAGCTTTAAAGCAGGGAAGGGCAGAAAAAGGCAGAAACAACAAAAAGCAATGGTTGTTTCAGTTACTTCCTGGATTAAAGCAGAGGGGACTTCTTTGGAACAGTGATTCCAGTTGAGTGGAACCTCCTGCAGTTTTTGAAAACTGGCCCATCAAAATTAGTTTGGTTACTTATCACTTGTAACTTCATTCTAGTTTCATCTCATTGCCCAGTGCAGGAGGATATCCCCCCACCCCCCAATAGACATTTCAGGACCTTGTTTGATAGCAGTGACTTAAGTCCATTTTGTTCTAACAGAGTTCCAGCCCCCCCCACATTGAAAATCAGAACCAAGACTGGGCATCGTGGCACACCCCCTTAGTCCTAGTACTCAGATGCTGGTGGAAGAGGGGTTAGTTCAAGTACAGCCTTGGCTGCATACTGGGTTTGAGGCCAGTCTGCTTGAAGATCTTGTTTCAAAACAGCAAACAAGAAAAGAAAAACAGAATCGAGTTGCTTATCAGGTAGCAAAATTTTGAGTGCTGACTTCATAACACATTTAGAGGCTATCTTTTCCCCAAATGACTCTAATAAGTTTTTGGCTATAGGTGCTTTAGTATAACTTTGTGGATATCTTTGAACTTTACAGGGTTGAAGCATCAGAATTTTTGCATATGGCCATAGTTCTTTAGTTATTTTCTTTTTATGTGTTTGTTTTTTCTTACATACCCTTAAAATTTTGAGTTCTGTACCTGAAAATTGAATATGTCTAATTCCACCATAGTTCTCTGTTTCTGTCTCTTTCCATCTGTCCCCCCCCCTTCTCTGTCTCTCTTCTTGTCTCTGTCTCTCTTTGTCTCTCTGTCTCTGTCTCTGTCTCTCTTTCTCTCTCTCTCTCTCTCTCTCTCTCTCTCTCTCTATCTCTCTCTCTCTGTCTCTCTCTCTCTCTCTCTGTTCGTGCTGGGGTTGTATCTAGAGCTTTGTATATGCTAGGCAGATGCTCTACCATTGAATTATACCCATGACCCCTTATATTTACATAGTTTTATTGGAAGCTTTAATTTTCTTGCTAAGGATATCTCTAAAGGTTCTTTACCTAAAATTATGGTAATTGGGTTGAGATCAAGATTGAGTCATCAAAGGCAGTGATTTCAAATTTTTCTTGATTTAATGGTAACAAAAACTCACTTAGTCATTGTTGCTCATGAAGAAACTCCTGCCTAGAATTACCATTTTTTCTTGTATCTTTATGAAAAGCTAGAAGAAAAGCCATCTTTCCAGTTTAATAAAGGAACTAATTCTAGTTATATATTTATATTATTTCCCCCTTTTTAGTAATATACACTAAAGTGTTTTGAAATTTAATGAGTAAAACTGATTTAGTGTGACCCCTCCCACCCCGAAAAAACTTTTAAATGTATCATGGTTCTTTTAATCTAGAATATGGCACAATATTAATAGTATAATATCTGGCAGTTAAAATAATGTTCACCAGGGAGGTGAACTTTACCAAACATTATTCACTTTATTATAAATGTCCATTCTGGCTCTGTAGTTAGGAGTACGTACTACTTTTCCAGGGGACCCAAATTTAGCTCTCAGTACCAAGATGGATATTCACAACTGCTTGTAACTCCAGTTCCGTGGGATCTGATGCTCTCTTCTAGCCTATGTAGGCATACACATACACAGTGCTTATACAGATATGGACACATACATGAAAATAAAAATAAAATCTTAAAAATGCCAGAAGTGTGTGTGTGTGTGTATGTGTGTGTGTGTTTGCTGTAAATACCAGGTGAACTGTCTTTAAAAGGAGTGAATATAAGCTAAAGCCAAAATGTTGTTTTGGTGGGGGATTATTGGATGACTAGAGACTATGAACTCTGTAAAGAGGATTTTTGTATTCCGCATAGGATGTGGCCTGTGGGAGGTACTCAGTAAGTACTGACTAAATCATTGTTAGCGTACTAACTTGGGAAGATAGAGGTCCAGTAGAGGTTTGCCTGAGCTGTTATTATGGTATCATATGGACCAATGCTGTCTAAAATAGTAACAACTAGCCATGTGGGGCTATTTAAGTTAAACACAACTAAAATTTCAATACCTCATTCTCAGTAGTTAATATTCCAAGTGCTCTGTAATTGTATGTGGCTAGTAGCTACCCTATTTTCATTTGTTTGAAGAACAGTGGGGTGTTTAACACGACAAAAAGGCTGCTAAACAACCAGCTTGTTTGTGTAGATCCAGAAACCAGAATTATGTATAACAGGAAGCTCGTTTCTACTCAGGGGCAAGGAAACTGAGACCAGAAAGTCATCTGTTAGTCTCTGCCATGAGATAAGCAATGGCAGAGGAAATTCTTTGGCTAGTAAGTCTGATAAAGTCCATTCCTGCTTTTGAATGAGCTAGAGAAAATAACGAACATATTTTAACAGCACTTTTCTTTTTCTGGGACAGAGTTGAAATGAAGTCATAGAAATAAAGTGGGTTAAGACATCAGAGAGGTGTGACATTTCTTTAGAATGCTTCCAGGCATCTTAGGCTCCCAGGGACCTTTAGATGTTTAACACATTAGTTCTCTGACTTTTGCAGGTTGTTTGCTCTGCAGAAGAGTTCTAGATCAGCCCCAGCATCTTTCTGACCAGCTCCCACCCCACAAACGTGCTCTCCTGGAGCCCAGAGGGAGGTCAAGGTTGTGGCTGGCCCGTGCGAAGAGAGTGAGGTGGCAAAGGGAGGGAGGTCTAGGCCCTAGATAGAGAGCAGGCCTCAGTAGGTGCGCTAAGCCCTGCTGTGGTGAAGCTGGGCTCCACAGCTGCCCTCATCCTTAGGAAAGCTAACTTCATTAGCTTGCTGCCACACACTAGCAACAACACTGTGGTGGCCCTCTAGCTGTCCCTGCTGCAAGACCGGTTGCTACCATATTGGCCAGTGTGAGTATAAAACCTATCTTTATTACTGATACCTGCAATAGGTGTCCAGATAGGCATCTTATGTAGATTTTAATGATCCAGATAATTTATAATTTTAAACCTACAGATTCTCAGTACTTTTTAGTAAGGTAGTTGTACTTGGAAACTTATTTTGATTTTGTTGTATTATAAAATCCTTACTCAACCACCACTTTTAACTCGATATTCTGTATTTTAAAATAATAAATTCACCCAGTTTGGGGGCCTGCTGACATTTCGTAAGATTAATAGGGAATTTTGAGTTGGTAACTAAAAATTGTCTTCATAGTATTAACTTTTTTTTTTTTTCCACTTAGGAGGCATTAGACCAGAATGCCTTCAGTTCTTTAGATTCCTATGTAAGCAAACAATCTATATTAAGCAAGGGAGCTAGCAACTTACCGGTCACAAACTACCATGAATTCTTACTCAGGTCTTGTTACTCTAAAAGCTCAGGCCCAGCGCTTCAGCAGTGAAGCTCTCAGGACCAGCTGTGTTTACACATACAGACTGATCTTTGAATTGTTCTTTGCTCATGAACTATTGAATTTGTCTTAAAGCCCTCCCCCCTTTTATTTTACAATATAGAGAACAAGAATTTTGTCAACTGAATCTAAGAACTTAGAAGTGAAAATTCTCTATAAGAGCTGGGCATGGTAGTGCATGCCTGTAATCCCAGCACTCTGGGAGGCACAGGCAAGTGGATCTCTGTGAGTTCAAGCTTAGCCTGTTTTACAAAGTGAGTCCAGAACAGCCAAAGCTACGCAGAGAAACCATGCCTTGAAAAACAGACAAAACAAAACAAAACAAACAAAAGAAAATTCTCTTTAAGGGTTTCATTATCATTTTAGATATGCAAGGTCTTTTACAACACCCTCTTTAGCTTTTAATATATTCTGGTTAAATGTGATAATGTAGTTATCCATGCAGGGTCAGCTTCACAAAAGTTGCTCAGTAGATTTTAGTGCCCTTAATGCATGTTTTCATTCTTTGATCATGATGGACAAACTGATGATCATACAAAGTCCCTTGAGGAGCTTTTAACGCCTCCAGGCACCTAGACATACATTTTTACATATATAAGTACAAAGAATTGTATTTTTTCATTGTACTAATACTTTTGAGATATAATTACTGCTTCAAAAATTTTATTATTTTTGAGTCTTTTAGATTCATAGAAGTAGGTCACCTTCAGAAAGGAATGTTTCCTCACACTTTCTTGCACACTGGGTATTCTTGGACTTTTAGTATTCTCATTTGATGGAAAATAGTTCTTTGTATTTCTTTGGTGTGGTGGTAGTGGTGATGATGATGAGGTGTGTGTAATAAAAACTGGAGCACCTAGACGTGTATTCAGTTGTTTTTGTATCATTTGTTGAAATGGATGTCCTTTTGATTTGTTGTTAAAAGTCTGTTGATGCAGGTGTGTTTGCTGGCTCAGGTAGTATTCTAATCACCAGTAATCAGAGCACTTCAGAGCTGGAAGTGGGAGGATTATAAGCATGCGGCCAGTCTAGGTGTATATTGAGACCCTGCCCAGAAGTCTCTTAGTCTGTTGCTGAGTTTCTATTCCATTGGCCTTTTGCAGATCTTGGTGCTTCTACCCTGCTGGTCACTGTGTCTTTGTAAGTTATGGAATTAGGTCATGTTAACCACTTCACCTTCTTCTTTTTCATTGTTATTTTGGCATTCTGCTTAGTTATTGGTATTTCCCCCACCCCAAAGACTTTGTGAAAACAGACCTGGTTCTTTTGCAATAGCATCCAACGCTTAGCTTAGGCCAGAGAGAATATTGAAGAGGCACTACTGATAATTTTTTCCTCTTGTATCCATGTGCTTGCTTTGCTGACTCCAGCAACATACTAAGTCTCAAGTACCACACTCTTGTGCTTAGAGGCAGATGTACTACAGTAGTCAGAGACCCGATACTGGCTGTTTGTCCCTGTTTATAGCATAGAATGTTGGTGGGACATCAACTCCATAAAGAATGGATTTCTGTCTGTTTCTAATGGAAGTTTTCTAGGCAGCTGAGGTGAGAGCTCTAGAGCAGCTAGCTATTCAGTAGATGGCACTGTGTTTTCTTTAGCAGGATCTAGAGCTAAGCCCTGGGCGGGTATTGGTTGGAGGAAGCTCTTACTGCAGTGTTCTGCAGTGTTCTGGCTCAGGTCTAATGGGTATTGGCTTCTCCTGTGTTATAGCCCTTTTTATTTCTCATTAGCTAATTGGCTGTTTCTCCAACCCTATTATAGTTAATGATCTCTCATACTAAACTTCTCTTTTTCAAATTTCTTGGTTGCCTCTCTTTTAGTTGACTTTGCATTTCCATATGAATTTTAGAAGCAGTTTGTAAAATGCCTTCTGAGATTTTTAATTAGAATTACATTGTATTTAGACAAATTTGGAGAGAATTGACACCATAACAGTATTAAGTCTTCTGACCCTTGGATAAGGTATTTCTATTTAGGTAATTAGTTTCTGTCAGGAGTGTTTTCTGGTTTTCAATATACTGATTTCTCCCTTGTTTTGTCCTTAAGTGTTTTGTTTTTTTGATGATTTTATAAATGGTATTTAAAAATAAATTTCTAATTGTTCACTGCTCATATGCAATACTGCAATTTTTGTATATTGCCATAACTTTGCAAAATTTATTACTTGGGTAGATTTATAGATTCCATTGTATTTATTTTTTCCCTCTAATCTGGATGACCCCTCCCCACTTTTGAGATAGGGTTGCTCTGTGTTGCCTTTGGCTGTCCTGGAACTAGCTCTGTAGATCAGGCTGGTCCAGAACTAAGAGATCCACCTGCCTCTGCCTCGTGAGTGCTGGGATTAAAGGCCTGTGCCATCACTTCCTGGCCCTGTATGTTTTTTTCTCATGCCTGACTTCAGTGACTAGAACTTTTAGTGCATACATAATGTTGAGTAATTAGACATCTTGATCTTATTTCTAATGTTACATGGAAAACATCTCTGACAATTAAGATGAAACTGTATATATTTCAGATTTTGAAATGCCCTTTGTTACACTGAGAAAATCTTTACTATTCCTAGTTTGTAGAAACTTAAAAAAAAAAAAAAAAAAAAGATAGAAAGAAAATGGATGCAGTATTTTGCCATATGCCTTTTTTTTTCATGTTTATTGATAACCTATGTCCCCTTCCTCCACATTAGTGTGGTGGTTGCTTTACTTAAATATTAAACTAGTATTGTACTCCTAACATAAACCAGTTGTTTATGATGCTTTATATTGCCCTTTGTTCACTGATGGACTTTTACCTCTTTTGGTATTACATTTGGTATCTTTTCTCTGTTTTATTTGTATATATAGTTTGTGTGGCTTTCTCTTGCCCCCAGGTTCACTTTTTTTTCTTTACTGTCCTGTTAATTCAGTGGTATGTATTTTTCATCTTTGACATTGTTTTAATTTCTACAGTTTAGATTTTTTATATCTTCCATGTTTCTACTTGATGTTTTGAATATGTAAAATATATTTAAAATAGCTTTTACTATCCTTGTCCCTAATTCTAACATCTGTTTTAGAAATTGTTGTCTCCATTATGACTCATGGTTTCAGCTTCTTTTTGTGCTTGGTAACTTCCCAGACTGCTTTTTTCTGTTAGGCAAGCCTTACTCTCCTAGGCCAAGCTGATTTTTCTGCCTCAGTCTCCTGAATGCTGGGACTTACAGGCGTGTGCCACTGTGCCCAGCTCTGGTAATATTTGATTGGATGATAAGTAAAGGGTGCTTTTGATTGCTGGGCTTCAATACCTTCCTAGCTGGACCTTGGCAGTCATCCTCAGGAGGAGGAAGTGGCCAAATAAGGGAATAGACCTTGGTGGCTAGCTTTAAGAATGTAATCTGATATGTGTGTTGGTGTCTTCCTTGTTACCCCATGCTACCTCCCACCCTAAGGCAGAGGAAATGGGAGATGGGCAAAGCCAGCCAGAGCCATGTTTGCCAAACCCAGACATGCTGGAACCCTTCAGCAACAATAGTTTATGGTTGTGGGATCACCACAACACGAGGAACTGTACTAAAGAGCCGCAGCATTAGAAAGGCATTAGAGAACCACTGCTCTAGAATCACTGTTCTTTGTTGCTTGATGTCCAGTTTCTTGAGAACTGTTGTTTCCTAAATTTGTCTGGCCTTTTCTGTTTGTTTCAAGTAAGAAGACATCTGTTTCCTGTTTGTACATCTTGACTTCTGTCCTTTTATTTTAAAATTCTAGTAGTTTTGGTGATTAAAATAATTTTGGTTTGAGAGTTGCCATTTCTTTATGCTTCATCCCTAGCTAATTCTATATTTAAAATATTGCATACAAATTTTTTTCTTTTTTCATCATCATCATTATCACCATCATTATTTATTCACATTACATATGGATTGTAATCCCCTTGCTCTTATCTTTGTGTTCCCACTGTCCCCACCCTTATGACCTGTTCCCCTCCCCTATACCTCTGACAGGTGGTGTCCTCCTCCCCCATGTACACAAATTTATAATGGCAACTTAGAAAAATAAAATGAATTTTCTTTATGAATCCATTATTCTGCTCATATACAAGTGAAGTTTAGTCTTTTTATTTAATGCCAAAGTTATTTGCAATATCATTTCTAAATAGTAAAAAGAAAAAAAAAAGACATATTGTATACTAGTGGAATATAATTATTGAACTGTGATGTAAAGAATAACCATCTGGGAACTGTAAGGAACAGATTCTTATTACTACAACAACCTGTTGTTTAATATCCTATAGGAGATACCTATAGGATATTAAATTATCATTGGGAGTATATAGGGAAAGATAGAATCAGAACAAATTAGATGAAGAATATATTTATAGCATAGTGACAGAACTATCCCCCCCTCCATGCTTGTCTGTCTTTGTCTCTCTGTCTCTTTGTCTCTTTATCTGTCTGTCTCTCTTTCTTTCCCTCCCCCACCCCTCTCTTTTTCTCTGTCTCTCTCTCTTTCTCTCTTTATCTGTCTGTCTGTCTCTCTGTCCCCCACCCCTCTCTACCTCTGTCTCTCTCATTGTAGCTCAGTCTGGCCTGGAATATGTGTTGCCCAGGCAATCTTTCTGCTGCCTCCCAAGCGCTAGAATTAAAGACATGAGCCACTAGGCTTACTGAAAGATTAAAAAAAAGCAAATAAGTAGACCTAGGAAAATGGATACTCTAAAGAATGCAGTTGTTTCTTATAGACCAGTTGTCGGACCTATAGTAATTTAGTTTACCACTTTTATTATGTATCAAAAATTAACCTGGGATAATTGAGTTTAAGTATTGTTTTGCCACTTGTTAACTGGGCACATTTTTAAACTGAGTTTCTGGTTTCTCATGTGTATAATGTACATGAGACTATCTCAGAGGAAGCAGGAAGAATGAGATTGAACTGAGGCAATATACTTTGAGAGCTTGAGAAATGTTTGTCTTCATTTCTTTTTTCAGTGACCAGTGGAAGCTTTGCCTTTCTATTGTATGTTTCCCTAGTGTTTATATGCACACAGAAGCTATATGTGCTACAGTTATCTTGGACCGTGTCAGGGAAACCAACATGAAGCACATCAGTGCTGTGCCTGCCTGGAACTTTCTAGAAGGAAATCAATAGGACTACATTAGGAAATGATGGCAGGAGACGGGTCTGAGGTAGAGCTCTAAATTGTAGAAAGACGGTCAGATTTGTTACAGAGTAGTTCCTCAGAATGTTGAGGTCATAAACTAGCCTCACAGAAGGGTTTTCTTTCTTTCTTTTTTTTTTGTTTCTTTAGTTAGCCTCATCTCAGTCCCTGAGTCCCAAGTCTCCAATAGAATTAAGTGCTCATTATCTTGGCCATGATTTTAAAGTCCTCCTAGCTCTTGATTTGATTTGTAAAACTTTAAAGAATAAGGACTAATTAGTTTTAAAACTTTGAGTGGCATTTAAGTTCTTTGTCTTTGTGCTCTGCCTATTTGGTCTGATTCTTTCAGAAGAAATAACACTGTGTGATAATGAAAAGGTGCTGAGTAGACACATGGCTGGAGGAGAGATCTATCTGAATGGGGTTTTGTAGCAGCAATTTTAGTTGACACATCTTCAGCTTAAAGTGCAATTGACTTTTTAAGTTTTTTCTTGTTCTCCTGTGTTAAGTCTAGTAGAGGTCAAGTGAAATCAGTGTTAATAGTTGGCATTCAAGCTTGTGTATGGATCCAGCCTTTCACACCTGTTTCTGGTGCTCAGCTGAAAAGATTAGGGATTTTCTTTTCTTTTTCTTTTGTCTGTTTCCTTCTCTGTCTCAGTATACAACCCAAACTGACCTTGAACTTAGGGATTTCCTTTTCTTTTTCTTTTGTCTGTTTCCTTCTCTGTCTCAGTATACAACCCAAACTGACCTTGAACTTGCTGTCTTCCTGCCTCTCATGAGCCTGGTTTCTCATATAATTTTAATGTTCTACTAATTTTCTGTAACTGGCGCTTAACAGTGTTCATTCCCCTTTTCTCGCCCCCTTTCTCTCGTCCTCCTCTCATCCCCCCTCCTGCCTTTTCTTCTTCTCTCCCTTCCATTTTCTCCCTTCTCTTTTTAAAAGGAGAAAAAAAAAAAAAAAAAAGGTCTTTTAAAATTTATTACAGGCTATCCTCAAATCTGTGATCTGTAATTGTGTGAGTCCTAGTGCTTGTCTACATGCCCGTTAGTCAGTCTCCCTGTCCATCTACCAAGAAAACCTTACTATGTAGCTTTGGCTAGCCTTGAACTGCTATACGGACCAGGCTCATAGTCACAGAGATCCACCTGACTCTGCCTTCTTTGTGCTGAAACTAAAGTCATATGCCACCACTTCTGCTGTTTATACTTTGTAAATAATTATTTTATTACATTTATTTGTGTGTGTGTGTGTGTGTGTGTGTGTGTGTGTGTGTGTGTAGGTCAGAGGACAGCATGAGGGAGTAAATGCTCTCTTTGAATCACTGTGGGTTCTGTAGCTTGAACTCTTGTTGCGCCAAGCTTGGTGACAAGTATCTTTGTCAACTGAGCCATCCTGCTGGCCTTAATCTGTTTAGTCCAAGTTTGGCGAACTGTTTGTCACCCATGTAAACTTTTCTCCCTGATGAAGTATTGCTTGACTATGGGAGAGCCAGTTCTTTTGTAAATATAATCTTTGTTTTGAAATTGAATTATCCTTATCCCTTTTGATACATACAGCCTCTTGTTACTTACTAGTTTGCCTCTTGCCTTATGGTTTCCAATGTTCTCTTAAATTTCAATGTTAGGCTCTGCTGTTTTGCATTTATGGAAGACATTGATGTATTCAGATGCTATCAAAGTATGAATAGATGTCACTGTACTTAGGATTATTGAGATATTCTTCTACCTTTTCAAAATACAAGAAAGTAATCATGTTTCTTATTCCTTTCCAATTAAGCTAATGATAGATCTTGCACTTTTAAAATAAAATTGAACAGGAAAAAAATTCATTATTCAGTGAATAATGTATCCATTATTTCTACATAGCTACACTGGTAATGGAAAATATGTTTGATTTACTATGTCTCAGTAAATGTGTTGGAAGTAATAAATATTTAACATTGTGAATTATTTTTCTAATAAGTAAGGACAAACTTATTTATAAATTTTCATTGACAAAATTCACAAAAAATTTCAGTAATGTGCACTCACCATGATGGAGGACACATTGCAAGGCAGTGCTCTCTACTTCTTCCTGTATCAAACTCAGGTTGCTGGCTTGTCAGCAAGTGCCTTTATCCACTGAGCCATCCTGCTGGCCTGTTCTCTCGTTTGCATTGTTAAGTTAAGCAGAAGACTTATCTAAGACTAAATAAATCACTGAAGAGACTCTTCTTTTTAAAATACTGTTTTGTTCCTTAAATTTTATTCTCTTTGTAATCATTCAAGCAGATGTTCACTATCCTGGCTTTATTGTTTTATTTATTTATTTATTTATTTTAGGAACCTCTTTTTACTTTTATATCTTAAGTCTTTAAGAACTTGAAAAGGTTTTAGCCCTCTATTGCTGCCTCCCCCTCTTCTCCTTTTCCTCTTCTGTTTTGTGCTGCTTTGAGACAAGGTCTCACCATGTAGTCTTGGGTGGCCTGGAAATGCAACCAGGCTGGACTCAAATTTACAGAGACCCACCAGTTCTGCCTCCTGAAATTAACAGTATATTAATTTCACCAAACCCTGCCTTTTTATATGTTTTCCTAAGAAAATATGTCTTCTTTTATTATTCTTGATTGAACAGAAATAGGAACATACAACTGAAAAGTCTTATGGCATTATAGGAGCTTTTAAGTTTATCAGGAAGAACAGAAAGTGGTGGTTGTGTGCATGTTGGACCTAAGCACTGGTAAGGTGAAGGTAGGATGATCACAGGTTAGTAGTCGGTCTGAGCTACATGCTGAGACCATGTTTAAAAACACAGTTAATAGATCAATTACTTTAAAAATTCTATAGATGTATGGTTTTCCACAAAAAAATCCATCTTTTGCATAGCTAGGAATTAATTGAACTATTGATTATATTTAAAATATAATTAAAATGTGTTAAAATGTATGTGGTTTCTCTTGTGTTATGATACTGCTTTTATAAACAGAATATATTAAAGAGTGTATTTGGATGATTTAAAAGCATTCTGTATGTTTATGGTATCATATATATATTATTTGGGTCATAGACTTGTAGTTGTATCATGTATGACATAGTAAAGAAAAATGAAAATGTAAGTTTCTGCATCTTTGAAAAAAACAAAACATTGAAACTCAAGGAAGCTGAACAAGCTTCTTTTACTTAACATAACAATTTATACTCACTTGACAGACTCCCTCCCCAATATTAATCACATAGTAAGAAATAGCTTTTAACGGTTTAAATGTTTTATCTTATTCTTTAGTCTTTAAAACTCTCACAAGTTATTGTTATCACTTTAAAAAGTACTTAAGTAGTTCCAAGAAAAGCTTCAGGAACAGCTGTAACGACAGCTGCAGATTTAGTAAAAATAGGTGTTTTAAAGGCTATTTATGCCCTTCCGCATCTCTTTCCCTTTCCTCAGAGAACCCAAATGTGTTTGTAAAAGTTTTGGTGATCTTGAGGTTCCTGAGACCTGGTTTACCATATGCTTAGCTATGTGCAGATGTGGCGACTTTTGTTAAAAAAGTCTTCTCATTAGCTTGCGTTTGCATTGGCTTTATAGATGAGCATGGATTTTACATAGGCCAGTGATTTTGATCAGGATTCAGTCACCTGCTGAAACTGTTCACAGCATCAATAGTTTCAACTTCAAGCTAATGTTGATAGTATTACGTTTGACTTAGAAGTAAAGGCAGAAATTGATGCTTTTAAAATTATTTCTTCAAATTTTACTTTAATAAGACATTGCCTTTAATCCCATTTAAAATCCTATTTGGCAAATATAAGTTTTTGAGTGAATTACAATGAATTGAAAGCTAAGAATTTACCCTTGTTAGCCACCCTCCTTCCTTGCAGCTTTATGAGGTAGCAACCAGATGGCAATCTAGGCAGTTTCTAAGTTCACCAGTCAGGAATTAGTTATTATGGAGGACCGTGGCTAAAGCAGTGTTTAGTATTAATTTGCATTTCCCAATTACGATCTCTGTTTGCAGATTCAAATCATACTGATCATAAGATATGAAATATGGTAATATAACCTGGGTCCTTACCCCAGTTGTACAGAATTATCTGCTTAGAATCTGGTTCAAAATTGTAGTAACTTAGTGTTGAATCATATATAGGGGAATTTGAAGTTTTCTGTTAAAGTTACCAGTTGCATGCTTTCTGTTAGGTCATGTGTAACGTGCCTGTATGCATGTAACACTGTGCCAAAGTGATAAGGGCACAACACTGTATAGGATACAGTTCTTATTGCCTTTAAGAAGTACAAGTAAATAAAGTGCACATACATGCATTAAAATAATAAACCACTTATGAGAGGGTAAACATGAGTTTAAATTGTTATACTCAGGAACTCTAGATCTTACAGTTATTCCAAAGATGTAGATAAATTTTAATATTACACTCAAAGAAACAGAGAAGGGTAGTGAATTACCCAAAGTCATGTATTTAAGGACTTTCTAGGTACAAACTCTGGAGTGACAGTAGACAGCAAGTTAACTTTCCTTTTAGATATCAGAAAACTTAAACTTAGGATTTAAAAAAAGATAAGAAAAATGATGTGATCTTAGATTTAGCTTATTATCAAAAATTCTTTTTGGCAATTTTTTTATTTTTTTCCCTTTCAATCCTATTCACCAGGAAATTGTGTTTGATGTGGTATGGTGAGGTACTGTGAATTTTTTATTTTTAATCTATGACATCAGGATAGTCAGACTAATAGATTCCTTATTAAGGTGTATAAATGTGAAAAAAGGAATTACATAGTAAGATTTCTGAGCCTCAGCTACTTAGTAAAATATAAAATGACTATTGAGTCATTTTAAGAACTGAAGTAATAGAGGTAAGTAATTTTTTTTTGTTGTTGTTAAAACAATAGATTCAGCCCAGCACAAAATTTTGAGCATATAGTAGGTCAAATGTAGCATAGATTTTAGAATCCAGGAAGATGCTGTTTAAGAGAAAGGAAATAAGATACAGTGCATGTGTCTGCATCATATGGCACACTATGAAGAGTTATGAGAGTTTAGATTTCCTCTATTTTGGTTAAAGAGTTACCACTTGAATCCTTGAATCTGAAATAGGAAATAACCGCTCCTTAGGGTGATGTAGGTTGGAGAAAATGGCATCAGCTATGATTCAGCATGTGCTTTGGTCACTGGACACCCCTCTTCTCATCCTGTTTTTCTTTCTTTTTCTTTTATTTGTTTTTTGAGACAGGGTTTCTCTGTGTAATAGTCCTAGCTGTCCTGGAATTCTCTGTGTAGACCAGGCTGACCTTGAACTCACAGAGATCCGCCTGCCTCTGCCTCCTGAGTGCTGGGATTAAAGGTGTGTGCCACCATGCCTGGCTATAAATATGGTTTTTTTTTTTTTTTTTTTTTTTTTTTTTTGTTAAGGATAGGAAGGACTATGACTTTATCCATTCAACTAGTATTTAGCATATATCACTCAGTAAATATTAATATTTATTAAATGATTAGCAAATATTGCTTAGAGTATATGTTTATGTTTATAAATACATCTGTCATTTATTTAAGTAACGTAGTCTCAAATTTGAGTGGGAAAGGAAAGCAGATTGAAAAGATGCTCATAATGCCGCTGGGTTTGGAAGGCATTCTTCTGTGTCAACTAGTGAGACAGAACAAGTGCTAATTTACACAGCTAGTATGAATAAGAAGGGATGGAAATTTTCTGGTGTTTTGTCCGGGGTCATTTTATTAGTTGAATTCATACATCAGTGTGTTTTGACTGTTGCTAGGAGCACTCTTCCTTTGAGTTTTGTTGTTGTTTTTGTTGGTTTCCAGAGCAGTCTTAACTGTGCCTTTTAGAAAACCAAGTTCCATCTGTCTGGTACTTTGCATACACCTTACATATTGTAGACTTTTCAAGTAAATTCTTGCTCAAATATTAACTTTAAATTTCCATGTTGGAAGAATACATTTCATTCTTAGCATTGGTATCATTAGCCCCCAAATCTTTTTGGCTGTAGCATCTTTACTTATCCCTATGGGTTAAGCAACTCTATTTTTAATACCTATAGTACTGTTCAGTCTCAAACTAGGTCACCAGAGCTTTGCCATTGTAATGAAAAAGTCTTTGTTCAAGTCTCCTTTTAGGAGCTTGCTCATACTGAATGAAGGTAAAATTTCTTAGTAATACTCTGACTTACATACAAGGTACAATTTTGCATATTTTAAATTTAACCTATTTGCTAGTACAATGATGTTATTTATATCTCAGAACATCAACTATTCTATCATGCTATTTAGAATTTATGTACATTATTTAAAAATTTAGCAGGCATTTTACCTGAATTTCCATTTTACTTCTTTAATCTTCCTCAGCATTTTCTGAAGGACCATTGGGTCTTACTAGAATTGTAGTTGTGCTTTTCACAATTACAAATGAAAAGAAAAGGGACATTTTTAGAAGTTGTGACCAATGCAAGCAAAATTTACACTCTTTTATTGAAGAAAATCTTAGCTTAATGTACTCTACTTTTCTCAGGGGTTGATGGCAATGGTGATAATTGTTGTGGTGGTAGAAGTAATTTTAGGAATGGATTTAAGAGATACTCAGTTTTTTAATTATTTAAAAGAGGTATAAGTATAAAATATACCAAGCTGTTAGACCAAAAAAAAAAAAAAAAAAAAAGAGAGTGATATTGGGGAAAATATGTCCTTTAATATGGGATTTCAGCTACCTCTCAAATATGGTTAATAATGTAGTTATTATAAGAAGTTTTCCTTGTACAGTATTCCTATGCTCAGTATTGGTATGTGTATATATCAGACATTTAAAAAGTTCTGGCAGTGATGGGCTCAGATTTACCCTCTGGCTTACTGTCCTGTTTTATTCCTGTGCTGAATATGTGCCACAGACTTAAAACAGTGCTGCTGTCATTCTGTCACTATTAAGGACTCTTGAACCATTTTAAACAAGAGAAAAACACATTTTGTTTTTCCCATTATACTTAATAGCAGCTTTAGTACCAAAAATTATACTTTTTTATTGGACGGCTTAAGAATGTTTGGAATGGGGCTGGAGAGATGGCTCAAAGGTCAAGAGCTCTGGCTGCTCTTCCAGAGGTCCTGAGTTCAATTCCCAGCAACCACATGGTGGCTCACAACAGATCATAATGTAATCTGACACCCTTCTCTGGCCTGCAGGTGTACATGCAGGCAGAGCACTGTATACATAATAATAAATAAATAAATCTTAAAAAAAAAAAAAGACTGTTTGAAATGAAGTTAGAGAATTGTAATATTTTGGGGTTGATTGTAGGCTCTTAAAAGAGACTACCTAAAACCAAATCTCAGTTGCCAATTAGGGATGTGTCCTGGGGCAAGTTATTTGTTTAAGAGTTCATCTTGCTTGATGTATAAAACAAGAATTGTCAAATCCCTACTCCATAGACATGTTGAGAGTTGAACCCATTTGTAAAGATAGAACAATCCCTACACAGGAATATGTGCTGGATAATTAGTCCTGCGATGTTGCCCTTCTGGCAAGCCTTCTCACTGGTGCGCCTGGTCTGGCCCTTGCCTTGAGTAGTAAAGTTTCTCAGTCTACATGAACTGAGCTGGGAAGCTCAGTGTTTTGTCTTTATTTACTTTGGCTTTTTCTATTTTAAGTATTTCCTTTGTCAGGTTGAAGGACCGCTAGTGAGAACTCTTGGGCCCAAAGCCAGATCATATGCTAGCCTGATGTTTTCTTTTCACTGCAACCTTCTAAAAAGTTTTACTCTGTCATCCTTCCTTCAGCGATCCCATTTCTGTCCCCTTTCATCATTTATGTAGTCTTCTTAGTTTCTCATCTGCTTCAGTAAAGTATAGTAACCCAAACTTGATTTTGTCCAGTCTGTCATAATAAAAATGGATAATGGTTGAGGCAGAAGAACGTAGTGCCTTTCATTTCCAAAATTTCATGATTTTTATTCTTTTAAGAAGAAAACATTTGTTTAGGTTTTTTTTTTGTTTGCCATTATGTTTCTGAATTTTGATGTGTCTTCCATTGTGATACTCATTTTAGTATATTGTTTTCTTTGTGTTTTTCCATTTTACTACTTGAATATATTTCTCATCTTGCATGTTTTTTAGAGGAGAGCTAGTCAGTATTTTCTTACATATTCTCATTTTTTTAAAAAAAAGTCTGTTTTCTAAGGTAATCAAGATCTTGTTGACTTTATTCCGTCCAGGCTTGGTGGATCTGTCAGGAAAACAATCCAGACTGGCTACTTTGGGCAAGAAGATTTAACACAGGGAACAGGTTACACGGATGTCAGGAGGCAGAGAAATCGAAAGTGGGGGGCAGGGTACTAGGTAATAATTGCGGAAAATCGCCTTCTCATATGTGTGAGAGAATAAAAAGCTTAGAATAGGGCCCGCAGCATGCAGGCTCAAACCGCTAGAGAGCTCCTATCTGTCAGCTGCAGCCTTTTCTGAGGGGGTGCCTGTGGCTTCTGCTCCGTGCTGCTGTTGGGGTGGAGGGCCTTTCTGTGCTGGGGCATTGCTGACTGAATAAAACAAATATTCTCTCTAGCACTTTTACTGGCAGATTCAGGAAGCTACCCAGTGAAAGAGAAAAGTAGTTTTAAGAGTTTTCTTTTCAACAGAAAGATTATTAAAGAATGGATTTGGAGCTGAGAAATAGCTGAGTAACAAGTACATCCCATCCCCCTCTCTTTTGGGTTACATAATGGCGCAGGCCTTCTGTTTCTTGGTCTCTTTCCTAGACAACAGGATTCTAAACGTTCATAGTGCTTGAGGGTCAAGAAGAAAAAGAATTGGCAGTGTGTTAACCACAGCTGTACATTGCTTAGAAGCTAGAATTGTTCTGATGACTGCGTTAATGGATTATTATAGTCATTGTTTGAAAACATAGACTGTATCAAGGTGACTATGACTTTGCTAGGCAATATAGTCTTACAGGACCACCACAGTATAAATGGAACACCAAGGATGTAAATGTCACTGTGACTTATTCATCTTGGTGATGTGATTTAGGAGCATGAGATAGAACCTATTGCTCTAAAACAATTCTGGTACAGCTTTAAAAAAAAGTCTGAGATTTAATCATTAGACGCACAGTGGTTGGGTTTTCTGTTATTCAAGAGCCTGTGCAAATTGCGGTAAGATTAAAAACTGGCTAACTATAGGCAAACAGTTCCTGCCTTAGCATTCAGTCTTTAAATTGCGGATTATGCTGTTATTCTCCTCCCAAGAGCTATTTTAGCCTCTCTATGGAGATTTTGTTAAGATGATTGATTCAGATTCAGTATGTCATTAGGGGTCTTGGATTCTGCATTATAACAAGTTCTCAGAGGAGGCTGAAGCTACTGGTCCCTAAGCTAAAAATTTCTATCCCCTTCTTGGTTTGAAAACTCACTGTTTTGTCTCTGGACTTCAGCTGCTTGTGGGGTATTTGTATGGTTTAATAGGGAAGGAATGGTCATGGTGTGAGAACTTCTCACAGGTTTGTCTAACTAGCAGGATTTTGAGCAGTTTGCCACAGGGGTACAGTTGAGTTTTCTGTAGGAGTTTGATGCTGGTCCTGGAGCAGAGGCAAGCCTATCATGTACAGTGTTCCTGGAAGGTCTTAAAGCTTTTCAGGAATTCTTTCTGTTTAAGGGAAACTGACTAATTAGTTAAAGGGTCATATAGCACATTAATGCCCCAGCTAACTTGTGTTTATTAAGGCCACTAGTGCTCTTAACTACCAACTGCTTTTGATGATAGGACTGGCTATAGATTTCAAAAACGTGTATTTGGGTTGAATTTCACACGGATGGCATTTTCTTATCACTAACAGTTGCAGGTATTTAAACTTTGAGAACACAAAATCCTGACCTAAATAAATATAGTTTTCTTTCTTTCTTTCTTTCTTTCTTTCTTTCTTTCTTTCTTTCTTTCTTTCTTTACTTTACGGAGCTGGGGAGATGGCTTAGTTGATAAATTGTTTGGTAACTGGGGATATCAGGACAGGAGAATCCTTGGAGCTTATGGGGCAGTCAGCCTAGCTGAATTGGTGAGTTCTACGTTCAGTGAGAGACTATGTCTCAGAAAATGAGGTAGAACATAACTGAGGAAGATACCTCATTCTATCTCTGATCTCCCCACTAGTGCGCCTTTCAGCACATGTACATACACATGCACACACGTATAAAAGAGAAGAAATTGAATAAAATCCAAATTTATGAAGTTTTGATTGCTTATTAAAATTTTTTGTTAACAAAGTATTACCAAACTATACCCAACTAATGACCTGGGTGAAGTGCTTCTCTTAGTGCATTGCTGGCCTTCAGGGCCCTGAAGCCTCTCCTACAGCTCTCCTTGAGCTTTTACAAACCGAAGCTTCTAGATGTTTTCCTTTTGCTGTGGATGTGTATTTGTGAGTATTACCTTAAAATTTTTAATTTGGGCTATAAACAGACAGTTTAATCAAGGGGAGTGCTCACATAGGGAGTTAAGGATTCAAGGGATTCCTACAGAAGGGTAAAAAAGGGAGCTCAATTTTAGGATCCCAAACAAAGCATTTTGATTGGCATGTGGAGACCCTTAACGTTCACACAAACATCCATATTTGAATATTTATAGAAGATAATATGTCAAAATTACTGTTATTTTAATTTGCTTAGCTTGGCTGATTGCTGCAGTTCCATATTAGCTGAATTTCAGATGAAGAGCTGTAAATACATTCTGGAGTGCAGTTTGCTTTGTCCTTGAAACTACATGGGGCCCCCTCCTATCTCTAAACTGTGGCCTTTTGTCTTTGACAAGCCTTCATGCTCCTTTTAGAAAAAAAATAATGAAGGGTAAAAACTGTAAAGATTTGATTTGTTTTCTAAATCTGTTCACACTTAGTGATCAGGAATTGTATAAGGGTTTTTTAACTATGTCTGTAGACTTTGCTTTCAAAGAAGCTGTCTTTTATACCTCATACTTTGAGATAAATATTTCAGTTGACTATTTTAACATGAGCTATGCTTCATGTTAACAGCAAAAATACATTTCTAGATAATTAGTATTTCTTTTTTAAAAATCTCATTTGAAAAGCTAGTAATTTTCAAGACCCAATAATACCCTTCTTTGCAATACCGTATTTTTTTTTTTTTCTTCAACATCTCACAGTCTAGGGGAAGGAAGGTAAGTGCCATTTTCAGTTAGTATTGAAGTACCTTGTAACTTAATTTTTTTCATTTTGAATTGTAAACTCTTACCCAGAAAACACCATTATTTGTTAATGGGGTGTCACTGTTCCTCAGAGGAGTCTATCAAGACTATGTTATTTCAGCTGTGTAGAGGACACAGTAACTTCTCATACAGTCTTTGGAGCAGAGACTATGTTCTATGTTGTTTGCTAGGCTGTCTTGTCTCTTACCTAGCCACTGCCACCTAAAAGGTTAACTTGTAGGCATATGACCAGTAGATATAAGTAGGTAGTTTACTTTGTCTTCTTATGCTTTACTTCACTATCTTATGTAAATGGACATAACTGAATCTGTTTTGTGGGCTATTTAGTTAGAATCTATAGTAAGTATTTAGTCTCAGTGTTACTTAGATATTGTGGCTTTGAGGAATGTGGGGCCTCAGAAATATGTTTTATATTTTGCAAATAGAAAATGGCATTTTGGTAGTTTTTTTTTTTTTTTTTTTTTAACCATGAATCCATTGTTTACATGAATCCATTACTGTTTTCATTTAGTCCATTTTTGATGGATTTTAATCTAGATGATTTATATATTTAATTTTTTGCTACTTCTACCCATACTTTTAATGATCAAATACTTTCTTACCTATCTTATTCATCCATTATCTTCCTAGGGAAACTGATTTGTCTAATTGTGTATCTGTTGGCTGAATTTAAAGAATTAATGATTCTTTAATGTGTTACTATAATTCTTAATTGTAAAATGTTTTATTATCTGCTACTGTGTTTTATATCTTTTGTTATACAAAGCACATTATGGATGTAGAAACAGAACAGCGTCATATACATCTAAAATGAGATTACTGTTGATAGGTACACTTGGGGCTAGTCTTTCTGACATTCTTGCTACATCTGGAAGCTTATTTTACAGCATTTTTTTTTTCAGGTTTTGAATTAGGCGCTATGTTCACTTTAAGTTAACAAATACACTTTTTGTTAAGTAAATTAAACTCAAATAAAATTTGACCAATAATATAATAGTAATAAACCATTCTTCCCATGTGATTTGGCAAAAAGCAGCTATATTTCTTACAATTAAGAGCCACAAATGGGCATCAGTTAGTTAGGGTTTCCCAGGTAAATTAATTTTGATAAAGATTAATTCTACAGAGTTGAAGAGATGGCTCAGTGCTTAAGAGCACTGACTGCTCTTCCAAAAGTCCTGAGCTCAATTCCCAGCAACCACATGTTGACTCACAACAATCTATATAATGAGATCTGGTGCCCCCTTATGGCCTGTAGTTGTACATGCAGGCAAAACATTGTATACATAATAAATAAGTAAATCTTTAAAAGAAAAAAAGATTAATTCTATGATGGTAGTTTAGAACTCACCAATTTGTCCTAACAACTACAACCACCACCACCATCACCTGGACATCCCTACTATTGAATATGGTAATTTTAAACTTGGGTGGTATAGTACTTCATTTTGTCATCAGTTTTAGGAATGAGATTATTTATATAATGGAGAATAATTTTGTAAGATGTTGATTTCCTTCTAAAATGAATTGTTTTGCAGTACTATTATTTTAGAATGACATTTGTAATTGGTATTTAAAATAAATTGCTACATGAAGGTGTGTATAAAGATAAAAGTATGAATATATGATTTTACTTGAAGATTTTTCTTTTAAACACTCTCCTACTGCTGAGCAGTGGTGGTACTCACCTTTAATCCCAGCAGTCATGTGAGTTCAAGGCCAGCCTGGTTTACACAGAGAATCCCTGTCTAAAAATCCAACCCAAAACAACAACAACAACAACAACAAACTGACCAAATAAACCAACAAAACATCTTCTACTTTCCTTCTTTGTATCCATTTATTTCTTACTATTGAAGATTATTTATTAGGTGGTTGCTGTATTCTAGACTGAATTATAATCTGTAAACAAAACCAGAAATTATTTGTCTGATGGAGTTCATATTCTATGTGTAGAGAAAGAGACTTAGTATGTCAGATGGCAGTAAGAGTTCTAGAGAGAAACAGGCACACCAGGAAAGGTGTTGTAATGTGGAGTGGAAAACACAGCTTTAACTTAGGAAAACAAAGAAAAGTTTCATTGAGAACTTGGTACTTGAGTGATAGCTTTAATTTGTCAAGGGACAAAGCCATGGAATAGATAAGCAAGTGTGTTTCAGGTAAGTCCACAAGTCCTGTATGAAGTGCAAATTTCTTTCTGGAACAAGACGAGGTCTTGTTTTATAGCCCCAGCTGGCCTTGAACTTTCGTTCTTTCTCTTAAATGCTGGAGATTGTAGATAGGCACCACCATGTCAGACCTGATCATTGTCTTGTTCATCCCTTTCTCATCCTCCCTCCCTCCCTCCCTCCCTCTCTCCCTCTGTCCTCCTTTCCTCCTTCCCTCCCTCCTCCCCCTTCTCCTCCCCTCCTGCTTTCTCTCTTTTCCTGCCCCATCCCTGCCACATCCCCCTCCCTATTGATTCATTCATGTGCGTTCTTATTATTAGCACTATAACAACAGAACCTCTTCTATCTCTGTTCTTAGGGGCGGTAGTGATGGCAGCCCTGCAACGTCTTGTTCTTGTTCTCCTACTTATCACCATCTTCAGAGGGTGAAACTCTGAACTGTGTGTGTCAAGATGTAGCCTTATGAGGACCGATTGCCCACATGGGGGAGTTTTGCAATCGAGATCTTTTAGAGTTACACACAGTGACAGCGAGTCTCTTCTCCTCCGTCCTTCCTTTTTGTGTGTGCTGTAATGTTTTCAAGATTTGCTAGAGGAAGTTGACTCTTGTCTGTTATTAGTCTCATTGGTGAGATGCACCTCTCTGATTGTTTCAAAGGATTCATGGGTGAGACTGCTTGTGAGAACATGAATGATTCCTGGTCCTTTGTGAACGCAGGATTTATTAACCATTAGTACTAGATTACTTTCACCCACAAACTATTCTTTAAGGTTTTATTTTAAGGGTCTTTAATTCTATACACATGTGGACTTGATTTCAGGTAATTTAAAGGGCTTCTTTGACAGCACTGGTCTTAGCCGGGTGTAGTTGCGCACATCTTTAATCCCAGCACTCGGGTTGCAGAGGCAGGTGGATCACTGTAAGTTCGTGGCCAGCCTGATCTACAAAGCAAGTCCAGGACAGCCAAGGCTACACAGAGAAACAGAAAGAAAGGAAGGAAGGAAGGAAGGAAGGAAGGAAGGAAGGAAGGAAGGAAGGAAGAAAACACTGATCTTCATGTAGCGCTCTCACTCTAAAGTAAGACATTTCCCAAAATTTCTTGTTGCCTTGCTTTTCCTGTATTCTGATCTGTCTTTTCAACTCAGTAGCATCACTGGCTTTTATGTATTTCAGTGCCTCAAACAGAGAAACAATTCCAGGCTGTTGTGGGACTCACTTGTTTTGTCTTCTTTGTTTAGAGATTAGTTTTCAGCAATCTGTGCAATGTCAGATGCAGAATTTGTTTAGTTTTTAAATTCATTTACATTTGGAAAGTATTTCTTTTGTTTGTTTATTTTGAGATATGGTCTCACTGTGTAGTCCTTGCTGGTCTGGAATTTACTGTATAGACCAGGCTGGTCTCAAACTCACAGAAGTTCACCAGCCTCTGCTTCCTGAGTATTGGAATTTAAGACATATGCTACTATCCCTGGCTGAAAAGTAATTTTTGACCATTCTTATTTCCTTATAGGTAAAAGTAAATGTTTCCTAACATTTTTTTTTTTTTTTTTTTTTTTAATGGAGAATGGTATTCTTAGCAAGGGATAGGTCTGGCCTGTTACAAATTGTGTACGAATGCTATGTGAAAAATTAATTTTAAAATGTTGCCTAAATTAAATTTATTTTAGTAACAACATTTCTGCTGTTCTTCTGCATGTAGCTGTAAAGATTGTTTTACCTGCTTTTGATATAATACTATTTACCAGTCAGCTGATACAGTAAATTAAGGTTGGTGTAACTGTAATGATTAATGATGGCTGATCTTGTTTTGGATTTTCTGTGCCTCGCTGAGGATCACTGCCTATGAATTAGTTTGGATCCTTTCTTCCTTTTCCCCCTTTCTCTCTTTTCTTCTTGTAGTTACTAAAACAAAAACCATAACTCTAACTTCATATAGGACTTTTTACTTATGAAAATTGCTGAACTTTTTATCATAAACAATTATTTTAACAGTATATTTGGGATGCTTTTAAGCATCTGATCAATAAGATCAGACACAGTTGTGAGAGCACGCTGCTGCATGAAGATTGTTCCGTCTCTTGAGATGCTGGGAAATGGTGCATGTTTGTTATTACTCATTACTGTCTTATCTCCCACCTCCATTAGTCATGGAGCACTGGCAACATAAACTGAGGTGAAATAACTGAGAATGCATTATTCACTAAGCATGAAATTAGGCGAAAGGGGATGCGTTTGGGCTAAGTTCAGCAGCAGTGGCCTTCAGTCCTGGCCAGATTCATGTTTGTTAGTAAGAGAGAAAATTGACTGAAAAGTGAAAATAGTAGTTATACAAAGGTACAGATTAGGGAAAAAAAATCATTTACTGTATATTTTATAAGGACCTTTTGTAGCAGTAAATCATACTTAAAGTTGAAAACAATTTAAGAGAAAGTTTAAACTTTCCCCACTTTGTGAATATAATTGAAAATGCTATTAATGAAAATTGACAAATTTATTAAATGCCTAAATTATGTGATTTTTATTACGTTTTTATTCCCTTTTAGAGACTTAGATTATTGCATTTTTCAGCTACATTTTATTTTTGTTGTGTCTCAGTTGCGTTTTGTGTTTAAGGGGCAGAGTTTTCCCCTACTGTATTATTTCAGTTTTCTCCTTCGGTCTTCTTTCTCTCCCCGTCTCCATTCTTCTCCACACTGGCTTGGTTTATCTGTTTGGAGACAGTCTCACATCACTGGCTGGCTTTATATTCACAGTGTAGTTGAGCACGACCTGTAGCTCTAGATTCTCCTGGCTGCATCTTCCCACGCTGGGACTATGGGATACGGGATCTGGCCATGTAACCTAGGGTGGCGTGGAGTTTGTGACCTGCTCCAGCCTCCTTAATGTTGGAATTACAAGCATGTTCCATGCCTATCATTAGAATTTATTCTTCAATCAATTTAAATTAATCATCAATATAAAATTACATTTTCACACATTTCAGAGACAATAGAGTCACCTCAAATAACTGGTGCTTTAATTAGCAAATAACAACTGTGCCAACTTTGCTATTATCCTAACCTTTTTTTCAGAACAGATGGAATGATCATAAACATTCATATCATAATTCTTTGAATTAAAACAAAAGTATTACTTCAGAATGCTTCTTTAATTAATTCCACGTGATGAGATGGATTGAAATTTTTAAGTGAAAAAAAGAAATCATTAGTTCAATAGTTTAAAGAAGGTTAAGTTCCAAGGCTAACAGAAGTTCAGTTATATTGTGGTGGTATGCTTTCTTGGTTATGAACCACTCGGAAGCATAAGTGCTTCAGTTTGGAAAAAGAAATTATAAATAAAACATTAGAGAAAAATTGATCATGGGTTATAAAGTACTATTATTATTATGATTATTATTTAATTAATTTATTTTTTATTTTTTTATTTTTATTTTTTATTTTTTTAATTATTTTGTTTTATTTTATTAATTTATTCATATTACATCTCGATTGTTAGCCCTTCCCCTGTTTCCTCCCATTCTTCCCTCCCTCCCATTTCTCCCCTTCTCCCCTCCCCTATGTCTGTGACTGAGGGAGACTTCCTCCCCCTATATATGCTCTCAGAATATCAAGCCTCTTCTTGGTAACTAGCTATCCTTCCTCTAAGTGCCACCAGGTCTCCCCATCCGGGGGACATGGTCAGAAAAGGGGCACCAGAGTTCGTGTGAGAGTCAGATCTCACTCTCCACTCGACGGTGGAGAGTATCATGTTCGTCGGCTAGGTCTTGGTAGGGGTTCGAAGCTTACTGCCTATATTCTCCTTGGCTGGTGCCTTAGTTTGAGGAGGACCCCAGGATCCAGATCTGCCTGTCATAAAGTTCTTCTTGTAGGTTTCCAGGACCCTGTGGGTCCTACTATTTCCTCTTTCTGCCATGCTACTCTTGCCTAAAGTCTCAATCGGATATCCTCTCCTCTGACCCACTTTCTTGGTAAGTAAAGATTTTCATGGTACGTATCCCTTGGACTAGTGTTTTGATATAAGTGAGTATATACCGTTTGTCTCTTTTTGCTTCTGGGTGAACTCACTCATTATGATAATTTCTAGATCAATCCATTTGTCCACATATTTTGGGAATTCCTCGTTTTTTATAGCTGAGTAGTATTCCATTGTGTAAATATACCACAGTTTCTTAGTCCATTCTTCTACTGAGGGACACTTAGGCTGTTTCCATGTTCTGGCTATTATGTATAGAGCAGCTATGAACATGGTTGAGCATATGTCCCTGTTATGTGGTGGGGCATTTTCTGGGTATATTCCAAGGAGTGGAATGGCTGGGTCTTGAGGAAGCCCTATTCCCATTTTTCTGAGAAAGCGCCAGATAGCTTTCCAAAGTGGTTGTACTAGTTTGCATTCCCACCAGCAATGAAGGAGTGTTCCTCTCTCTCCACATCCTCGCCAACATGTGTCATTTGAGTTTTTGATCTTAGCCATTCTGATGGGTGTAAGGTGGAATCTCAGTGTTGTTTTGATTTGCATTTCTCTGATGACTAATGAGGACGAGCATTTCTTTAAGTTTTTCTCGGCCATTTGATATTCCTCTGTTGAGAATTCTCTGTTAAGTTCCAAGCCCCATTTCGCAATTGGGTTGTTTGGTTTTGTGGTGTTTAATTTCTTGAGTTCTTTATATATTTTGGATATTAAACCTTTGTCAGATGAAGGGTTGGTGAAGATCTTTTCCCATTCTGTAGGCTGTCGCTTTGTTCTCTTGACAGTGTCTCCTGTCTTACAGAAGCTTCTCAGCCTCATGAGGTCCCATTTATTAATTGTTGACATTAAGGCCTGGGCTGTTGGTGTACTGTTCAGGAAGTTGTTTCCTGTGCCTATGTGTCCCAGGCTCTTCCCCACTTTTTCCTCT
Organism: Acomys russatus; assembly: GCF_903995435.1. Taxonomy (NCBI): domain Eukaryota; kingdom Metazoa; phylum Chordata; class Mammalia; order Rodentia; family Muridae; genus Acomys; species Acomys russatus. The sequence goes on from NC_067137.1 coordinate 87,279,803, forward strand.
AACTGAATTAATGTCTCTGGTTTTAAGTTGAGGTCTTTAATCCACTTGGACTTGAGTTTTGTGCATGGTGACAAATAAGGGTATAATTGCATTTTTCTACATGTAGACATCCAGTTAGACCAGCACCATTTGTTGAAGATGCTATCCTTTTTCCATTGAATAGATTTGGCTTCTTTGTCAAAAATCAAGTGAGCAAATGTGTGTGGATTCATCTCTGGGTCTTAGATTCGATTTCATTGATCCACCAGTCTATTGCTTTGCCAGTACCATGGTGTTTTAATTACTGTTGTTCTGTAGTACAGCTTGAGATCAGGTATGGAGTTTCCTCCAGAGGATCTTTTGTTGTATAGGATTGTTTTTGCTATTCTGGGTTTTTTATTTCTCCATATGAATTTGAGAATTGATCTTTCAATATCTTCAAAGTATTTTGTAGGTATTTTGATAGGAATTGCGTTGAATCTGTAAATTGCTTTTGGTAAGATGGCCATTTTTACTATGTTGATTCTCCCGATCCATGAACAAGGTAAATCCCTCCATCTTCTCATGTCATCTTCAATCTCTTTCTTCAGAGGTTTGAAGTTTTTTTCGAATAAGTCCTTCACTTGCTTGGTTAGAGTTACTCCTAGGTATTTTATATTGTTTGTGGCTATCGTGAAGGGAGTAGTTTTCCTAATTTCTTCCTCTGCAAGCTTGTCCTTTGTGTATAGGAAGGCTACTGACTTTTTTGAGTTTATTTTGTATCCTGCCAATTTGCTGAAGGTGTTTATCAGCTGTAGGAGTTCTCTGGTGGAATTTTGCGGGTCACTTATATACACTATCATATCATCTGCAAATAAGGATAATTTGACTTCTTCCTTTCCCATTTGGATCCCCTTGATCTCCTTTTGCTGTCTTATTGCTCTGGCTAGAACTTCAAGAACTATATTGAAGAGATAAGGGGACCCGGGGCAGCCTTGTCTGGTTCCCGATTTTAGAGGAATTTCCTTGAGTATCTCTCCATTTAATTTAATGTTGGCTGTTGGTTTGCTGTTTATAGCCTTTATTATGTTTAGATAAGTGCCTTGTATTCCCGATCTCTCCAGAACTTTGAACATAAATGGGTGTTGGATTTTGTCAAATGCTTTTTCTGCATCTAAAGAGATGATCATGTGGTTTTTCTCTTTCAGTTTGTTTATATGGTGGATTACATTGATGGATTTCCGTATGTCAAACCATCCCTGCATGCCTGGAATGAAGCCTACCTGGTCATGGTGAATGATGTCTTTGATATGCTGTTGTATTTGCTTTGCGAGAATTTTGTTGAGTATTTTTGCATCAATGTTCATAAGAGAAATTGGTCTGAAATTCTCTTTTTTTGTTGGATCTTTGTGAGGTTTAGGTATCAATGTGACTGTGGCCTCATAGAAGGAATTTGGTAATATTCCGTCCATTTCTATCTTTTGGAATAGCTTGAATAGTATCGGTATTAGCTCCTCTTTGAAGGTCTGGTAGAATTCTGCACTGAAACCATCTGGCCCTGGGCTTTTTTTTGGTTGGGAGACTATCAATGGTTGCTTCTATTTCTATAGGTGAAATAGGGCTATTTAATTTGTTTATCTGGACTTGGTTCAATTTCGGCAAATGGAATCGGTCGAGAAATTTGTCCATTTCCGTTAAATTTTCGAATTTTGTGGCATAAATGCCTTTAAAGTAGGTTCTTACGATTCTTTGTATTTCTTCAGTGTCTGTTGTTGTGTCTCCCTTTTCATTTCTGATTTTGTTAATTTGGATAGTGTTTCTCTGTCTTTTAGTTAGATTGGTTAACGGTTTGTCTATCTTGTTAATTTTCTCAAAGAACCAGCTCTTGGTTTTCTTGAATCCTTGGATTGTTCTCTTTGTTTCTAATTTATTGATTTCAGCCCTGAGTTTGATTATTTCTAGGCGTCTACTCCTCTTGGGTGTTTCTGCTTCTTTTTTTTCTAGAGCTTCCAGGTGTATTGTTAGGTTGTTTATGTGGGATGATTCCTTTTTCTTTTTGAAGGTGCTTAGTGCTATGAATTTTCCTCTTAGCACTGCTTTCAATGTGTCCCACAAATTTGGGTATGTTGTTCCATCATTTTCATTGAATTTCAGGAAGTCTTTTATTTCTTCCCTTATTTCTTCCATGACCCATGTGTCATTAAGTAGAAAGTTGTTTAGTTTCCACGTGTGAGTAGGCTTTTTGTTATTTCTGTTGTTGTTGAAGCAGCCTTAGACCATGGTGATCTGATAAGATACAAGGTATTATTTCAATCTTCTTGTATCTATTGAGGTTTGCTTCATGACCAACTATGTGATCAGTTTTAGAGAATGTTCCATGGGGTGCTGAGAAAAAGTTATAATCCTTTGCATTTGGGTGGAAAGTCGGCTGAGATGCTTGCTTTCCTCTTTGCAGACTCTTGATCACGTTTTTCTTCTGTGTGTTCCTGCATCATAGCTTCCATTTTTATCTTCATATCTTGGACTGTTTTAATGATTTCCATCATCTGGTTATTTATATTTTTCTGAAATTCTTCAAGTGCCTCTTTATATGACTCTTTTAACTCTTCAGCCCTCTTGTTTGCCTCCTCCTGCATTTGTTTACGGATTTTATTTGTTTCTTCCATTATCATCCTCTTTACTAAGGACTTGAGGTCATTTTCTTGCCTATCCATTGCTGTTAGGTTCTCTAGGTTGTTTTCATTGGGAATGTTGGAATCCGGAGATGCCAAACTGTTTTGGTTTTTGATAGGATTCTTACACTGCCCTCTTGTCATTTTGATGGCTCTGGTGTTGGAAGGTATTTTGTAGTGACCTTCGCTGGTTGAGAGTGGTTAATTGATGACTGATTATAGGTCAGGTGCTCTTGCTTGTGGGGATCAGAGGGTATTTTTGTGGAACAGGTAGGTGATCCGGTTTCACTCCTGGTGATTTTCGTCTGCCCCCTGGGCTCCAGGCTGAGCCAGCCAAAGTAGATATCTATTTGGACTTTACTGCTGTAATTCAGATCAGCAGTCTTGGGACCTAGAATAAGGTCCGCACACAAACGTTCTGGCTGAGTAGGTTGATCCCAGCTGCCTGTCCTTCCTGTGGATTTGTAGTCAAGACCCCAGGTAGATCAGTTCTTCTGGGGGTGTAGCTGTCTTTTAGCTCTGCCTCTATACCCTGTAGCAGTGCCCAACCTCTCCCAGTACTATATGCCTAGAGGGACCAAGGTCGCTCTTGGTCAGCAATTAGGCACTGCAAGCAAGACCCTCTTTTTGTCTCCCAACCTGCCTTGCTTGGGCCAGGATCTCCACTGGACACTCTCATTCAGGGAGCAGGGAGCGCTGTGCCAGGGCCTTGCGGCTGGGCAGTTAGTAAGACTGGCTCTGCAGAGCTCTGGCGGCCGCTCGCAGACCCAAATCTTTCCGCTGGGGTATGTGGGTACCCTCACACTCTGGGTCAGCAATTAGACACTTCAAACACTGCAAACACTGCAAACACGACCCATCCACGTCTCGTCTCCCGGTAATGTGAGAGTGCCTGCCTTGCTCAGGCCAGGATCTCCAGCTGGGCTCTCTCGTTCGGGGGAGCGGGGAGCGGAGCATAGGACCAGTGCCTTGCGGCTGGGTAGGGGCAAAAGGGTTGCAGAGCTCTGGCAGAAGCCCACGGACCCAGGTCTTCCCGCAGGGCTAATAAGTTCAGCTATAGCTTCTAGGCAAGACCTATGTCTCCCGATGGGTCTGTGGAAGCAGTTCAAGCTGATTTCTCACTGCCGCTGTTTGCAGGCTCAGTCCGCTGTGATTGGTGTTAAGTTTGGCCCCGGATGGCCAGCGAGCTGCAGTCCCACTTTAGCTGTCTCTGTTGGGTCCCGTCGCCTGTGTTTTCAGTCGGCCTAGGCGGGTGACCTCTGCAGTTTGGGGTGGTGCGGAAGGAGGAATCCTAGGGCAGATTCACCCTCTTCACTGAGACTCCTCTGGCTGGGGACTCTGGAAAAACCCCTCCCCAAACAGCGAGTCTGTGCTTTATATACAGGCTGCAGTTTGCATGTGGATTCTGTCTCAGAGTTTGGGGAGTGCGTTTAGCACCTCCAGGATGTTGCTTGACCCAGGGGGGTAGGCCCCCTGTTTGGTCTGCGACCTTTGGGGCCCCACTCACCTACAGTTCTCAAAGTCCAGCAATCTGTTGCTCCTCCTATGTCTCTGGTCTCCACGGAGTAGATCAGATACGTGGCTTAATGGTCGGCGCCATCTTGGAATCTAAAGTACTATTATTTAAAGAGTCCTATACAAATTAATCCAGTTCAATTTTAGTTTAACATATCTGCAAATCTGTATCTTTTAAACATATTCTCTATTGATTTCAATTCTCTTTAAAATTAGGTTGTGCTATAGAATTTATTAGAATCTTCATTTCAGCTTGGAGCCCCTAAATGAGAAGAGTAATACACACACACACACACACAGACACACACTATTTAACATATAATATAAAACTATATATAATTATATAATTAAAATTAACTCTTTTAATTAGGTATGTATATTAAGTTAAATATAATATATATGTATTAAGATAAGAAAACTAGGATGAAACAAGCAAAAAGCACAAACTAAAATGCCCCTTTAATTCTAGCTGAAACCCACTGCTTTCTGTATGATGGTGAAGCCAACTGGATTAAAACTGGAAGGAAGGAGGGATAGGAGAAGAAAGATATTAATGAAGTTCAGTTCTCATTTGCTGCCTGCATAGTCCTCACATTTTTACATTTCTTCTTGGTAGGGTCACAGTACATGTACATATGAAATTTAAATACTAATTATCCTCAATACGTGAGTACAGAACATCCTCTTAATTCATCAAAATTGCTAATATCTTATAAACTAGTTGGCTTAGTTACTAAGTACCAACTCATAATTACATTAATGAGATTTCTGTCATCACTTACTTAATAGTTATATGCAATGATAAAACAGGTTGTCTTTACTGATACAATTAATTTATCATATTCAAATAAGTGAGAAGCCTGGACTGGTCATCTGTACCTTTGCCCCCAAATGAATGAAAGCATTTAAAGTGGTGATCTTACGGCTGAAGAGGTGGAGCACTGGGTCAGGTACTTGCTGTGTAAGCATTAAGACCCGAGTTCAGATCCTTAGCTCCCATGTAAAAACAAGGTGTTTCTTTGGGTGGCTGTAACCCCAGCAGTAGGGTGCAGAGACTGGCAGGTCCCAGGGAATCTCCAGTAGCTAGTCTAGCCAAAATGTTAAATTCAAGGTTAGATTAGAAATCCAGTCTCAAAAATTAAGACAGAGAATTGGTGGAAATTGAGGAGGAAATTCTCATCAGCCTCTGGCCTCTACACATGCTTGCATAAGCACATGCACAGAAACACACATATATACACACAAATACACAAACATACACAGGAACACAAGCACACACATGTACACAGACACAACCCAATTCCACACACAGGAAAGAAGCTGAAGAATGACTGAGGAGGATATACATTATCAGTTATTGACCTCTCACATGTGTACACACAAATCATGTAAAGTGATATTATTAATAAATAAGTGAATAGGTTATATATTTACATTTTTCTAATTAAGTTATATGCGTATATATATATATATATGCATATATTTTTGATTGGTAATATGACTGTAGTGCAAAGAGAAAACTTCTCATACCAGCCATGGATTATAAAAGGTATGGACAGCTTACCCAACTATAAAATTGGAGTGGTATTCTGCAGACTCAAGTAATTGTGAACATTATGTAATAATATCATGAAAAATTTTCTAACATTGTAAAGACTTTTATAAACCTTAGTTAATATTTTCTCTCATTTTCCCATTAAAAATCAAATATATTAGCCTATTACCACTTAGACTTTGTCAAGATTTTGCTCATTATAGGGGTATCTTAGTTACTTTTCTATTGCTGTGAAGTGTAGTAGGAGTGTTGGTTTCTTTAAAATCCCAGTTATGTTATGTAAACAGGTTTTTGTTTAATCCTAAGTGTAGGGTATTGGGCTGCTTTAATTTGTCCACAGCTGATAATTGCCTCCTGTAGGATGTGGTCTATGCCAGCTTGGAACAGCCTCCTGTGGCTCAGAGAGGGGTGTGGTCTTTGCCAGCTGTAGTTAGTGGATTTCTGAGGATCCAGGAGAGTATAAATACCAGAGCCCAGATTGAGGAAGGGGCTTTGAGGGGAGGGGATGAGAAGGCTGCTTGTTTCTCCTGCTGGGTTTGCTATTTGTGTTGCTGGACTGCTAAATATCCTGACAATTGAGATTGGTATTTTCCCAAAGAACCAGACTACCCTAACCAGCTGAAACTAACTCTAACAAAGAGGTCTACATCCCCTGTCCCTTCTTAACTTCTTTTTCATCTAACTAAGGTCGGGGTGGTGGTGGAAGGGAGGTAGAGGCATAAGAAAGCTCAATAAAAGAGTTTAAAAATAGCACTTACCGTGAAGAGGTACAACGATGAAGGCTACTTGTAGAAGAGTTTATTAGGGCACACTGTTCATCATTGTGGGGAGCATGGCGTCAGTGCTGGAGCAGTAGCTGAGAATTGACCTCTGATCTTCAAGCAGGAGGCAGAGAGAAGGAGGGAGAGTTAACTGGGAATGGCACAAGGCTTTTGAAACCCCAAAGCCTACTCCTAGTGACACACCTCCTCCAAGGCCACACTTCGTAATCCTTGTCAACATTGAGATAAATTACCTGTTACTGACTACCTCTTCTTTGCCAAGTACTACACATAATGCTTTACGTACGGCTAACCTCGTTCAGGCCTTCTAGCAGTTCTGCTCAGACTCTTGGTCTTATTGTTACTGCATTCTAGTTCCCAGTTTTAGGAAAATATTTTAGTAATAAATTACTTATGGTATTTTTATGGATCAAGAAACAAAAGTAAAAATAACCTGGCTTTCTAAGTAGCAGAAAAAAATAAACCATTTAAATACCTCTATCCTTTTAGAAGTCAGTATTATTAATCAAATACATTGGCAGAAGGAAGCCTGCCATATTTTTGTCTAGTTAATATTCTGTATAAGAGTATAATAGGATTGTAAATAAGAATAAAATCATAAATGTTTGTGGGAAACAATCTACTTTAAGAAAATGTCAGTATATTGTAGCATAATGCATTGACAACAGTAAATCCTAAAGTTTACACATGATTTTATTTTATTCCTTTTTGCTTATAATAGTGCTCTCTGCTTTCAAATTGGCTGTCTATAAAGTTTGACACAAATGTAGCTGTAGCTGATGTACTCAGTTTCTTTGTATATCATGTGAAATTCTCCATGCATTCACTTGTTCAAAAGTTTTCATTAGTGATTACTAAATGCCAAATACTGCTGTGAGTGCTTGGAGACAGCCATGAGCAAAATGACCACAATTATGGAACTTATATTTTGATAGTCACGGTTCAAGCCTACAAGAAAACAACTAGGCTTTCATTGTGGTTAGCAGATGGGGGAAAGTTCAGTACATACTATTTAAACCATGATGAGAAAAACTACATAGAAAACTACTAATTTTTCAACTTGATTTGCTTTTGTTGATTCTATTTAAAAATCCTTGTTAAGAACTCTAATCTGAGAAACAGTAAAAAAACAGAGCTACATAGTATTAATAATTAAGAATATGTTTGTGTTTGACTTTTATAATAATGTTTTATAGCTTATATAGTCTCAGTCTTGTTGCAAGGATAGTAATTTAATACCTTAGATATTTTGAATACTGTTTTATCAAGTTCTAATGTAGTTTGTACGAAAAGTGGATGCTTTTGTATTTGATTATTAAAATTATATCTTTGAATAATTGTGATAATTTACATTATAATTGAAAGTAAAATGTTTCAGACTATTTTGTTATCCCTTGTTACTTAAATTATTTCTTTCTGAAAGTTTTGTTTTGTTGTCTATCATAGTAGTCTAGGTGTCTTTTGTTATGAAGGGAAACAATACAATTTTTTGTTTGTATTTGCATTCCTGTTTAAATATCTAGAGTATATGATAGCTTCAGCATGTGGTATAAAGAAATTTTTCAGTACTATATAAGTTGTCATAGGAAAGTATATAACTCAGTCTGTTGCTTAAGTTGCCAGAATATAATTTTATTTTAATCAGAAAGTCCTGAATGTCTGCATTGTTTCTTTATATGTGGAAAAGTAGATCTCATTAATTGATCCTTCACCTGTGTTGGAATACTATCCAAGAATGGAGTCATGCAAGAGGAACTTTTTTTGTGTGTGGAAAAACTCCAAGAAAAGAAGATAAGAGTCTTGTGACCTCAGTTTTTTCAAAACAAAACAAAAAAATTGGAATGTGTTTTATGTCCCTCCTAGGTCTAGTGGATAGGAGTGACTTTTCTGCAGATATTCATTATAACTAGCTATTGTTATTTGTTTATATTCCTCTATGGAAAAACCTATTTTTGCTGTGTGCGGCTTGTATACTTTCCTCATGTGACTCTTCTTAACTTTCAGAGTATAAACTGTATGATGTTCTGAAGAAAGGTGCCTATTGCATGAGATTTTAGTTTACTTCATTTATCGGCTCCTTTTCCCCAGGTCCCACCACCTCTAGGGAGGTAAACCACCTGAACCCTTAAACAGACTTTAGTCTTCGTGTGAATGATACATGGGATATCTTAGATTTAAGAGGCACAGGGTTTTGAGAAAGGGAGAAAATAAACAGTAAAGTTTAACAGCAACACAAAGTATCCTTGGTAAACTTAAAAGTATTTATTAAAGTAGTAGAGAAGACATTAAAACAATCATTGGGATTAGTGCCTTTTGAACTTTGCTTTCAAACAATAGTCAGTGAATACATCTCCCTCCCCATTCTATATTTTAACAGAAACCACAATAAATAGTGTTTCTAGGACGTTCATTTGAGAGAGTTTCTTCCCTGAGTTTTTGGTCATTTAAAGCCAATTTAAAAAATTGAGGTTCATAAGTAGATGAATAAATAGCCTTGTACTCTGATTTTTGGAATCCCCTTTCTTCAACATTTCTGTTTAATCTCTTAATAACAATTTAATTTGTGTTCATGTGCTTTATATATTTAATCTTGTATATGTAAACTTATTTTATTACCACCTTTTCTTTATAGGAAGTATATAATTTTGTTTCTGGATATATGATTTTTCTTCCATAGCTTTAGAGTTGTCCAATCACTTTGTTGTATTTTTCATATGTTCTTTGGGGGAAAATAATTTTATATCTAAGAGAATTCTAAGCATAATGATTGAGAAATGATAAACAAACAAATAATTAAAACTGATAAAGAATGAACATTTGGAGTTTAAGATACACAGTCACCTAAGGGTCTAACTGGTGTTAGCCTTCTTGTGTAAGTTTGTAATTTATTAGTTCATATTAATAGAAAAATGTGTCTCATTGTGACATTCATACATGTATATAATATGCTTATGTCATATCCACTTTTAATTAATATTTTTAATATATTTAAAAAATAATGGTTTAGCCTGATCTATTTGAACATTTGCTCTTAGTGTGATTACCAACTGGTTGATGGTTATGATGACCTTTGTTTCTCTAAGGTTCAAGTCTGTTTGAGAATTTATCCTAAATATGACAGTTTGCAAATTAAAAAGTAAAATGATGGTGGAGTATTGCGATGGAAGGATATGAGGATTTGTAGTAATGAATTTACTTATACTGAGAACTTGTTTTTCTGTTTTAGAAAATGAATACATTAGCCTGAAATACATAGTTGAATTGATTTTGGTTGAATATTCAAAGATAAAATCTTTTAGTCCCTATATAAGAGTTATTGCAGAACAGGTCAATAAAAGATAGTAATGGCATTTAGACTTCCAGACTTGGTGTGAACTAATTTGCTATCTGGTAGAATCCTAATGTGTGTGATTGGCTTCATGTACAAATTTTAAGATTTAGCTTTTTACCTGTTACTGGTTGGCTAAATTGTTTTCAGCTTCTTGGGCAAACAATACCATGAGGCTTTCTGGAACTCATTGAATGTCAATTTACATTGTTTTATGTATCTTAAACAACTTAAATACATTTCTTACTCTTTCCACAGCATGTAGAATCCATGAAGCACAGGACAATAAAGTGTTCTACTTGGATCACCAGGAAGATTTCTCCGTAAGAGTTACCACAGGATTACCAGAGAGACTAATTTGTCTGAAGCATCATGTGTTGGAACAGCAGAAACCTGTTTTCCTGTGTGGCTAACTAGAACCAGAGTACAATGTTTCCAATTCTTTGAGCTCCAGGAAGACAGAGGACAGAGTTGAAGTTCAGAAAATGCGGGCATGGACTGGTTCCTGGCGTTGGATTATGCTCATTCTTTTTGCCTGGGGGACCTTGTTGTTTTATATAGGGGGTCATTTGGTTCGAGATAATGACCACCCTGATCACTCTAGCAGAGAACTCTCCAAGATTCTTGCGAAGCTTGAACGCTTAAAACAACAAAATGAAGACTTGAGACGAATGGCCGAGTCTCTCCGGTAGGTTTGAAATACTGAAGGATTTGATGAAATATTGTGCTTGGCTTTTAGGTACGGGGCATCATTCTACTGTCGAAGAATACTTAGAATTTCTACAAACCATATTTGTAAAAATTTAAGTATTTTAGATGGCTTTTTAAAAATATCAATGATACATCTATGTAGTTAATGTCGGTAACGTCTATGTGGTTGCAAATCTCATTTTGTGTATGGATTAATACATAAAAGCTAGTATTTATATGCTTATGTTTCATTTCCAACTTAGACAATATTGAACACAAACTTTATGTGATTTGAATTAGTGCACACTAAATTTCTTTATTGTAGGGTCTACAACAAAGACATAATTTTTGAAAGGCTTAGTCAGTCTTAGTTACATTCTTAAGATGAAAAGCAAAAATTCATTGTTAAATAAAACAGTTAATCTGGAATGTGGGTGATTACTATCATTATTTCTAGTCTGCTAAAAATTGTGACACAGCTCTTCAAAGATAGCAATTGTTTGGAAAGCCAAAGTCTCCTGTTTACATTGAAAAGATAAAATGGTGATATTTATTTATAGATATGTTAACTCACAGGCACTGAATTTCCTGGTTGTCTGACAACTCGGACTCTCTTACTTAACATCTGAGAATGGCTATGAGCACAGTACTTGTGGTCACTTTAAACAGCCGCAGGGCTAGAAATACAGAGATAAAAACTTTTACATCCGAGGTGGTAATTGGTGCTACCAGCACGTGGTATAGAGAAAAAGAGTTGAATATACATCACTTTTTTGTGTGTGTGAAACGTAATTCATGAGTGGGAGTGGAGCATTAGAGAGGATGCCTCCTGGATTTTCAATTCTGCCCTTTGCAATCCATTGCATTTCATGTTGCTTAGAACTCAGATTTTTCATAGTATATTTGGTAACTTTTTCTTCGTCAGCCCCTGCCTCCCCAAGACAGGATTTCTCTGTGTGTAGCTCTGGCTCTCCTGGAACTCCATTTGTGGATCAGGCTGACCTTGAACTCACAAAGGTCTGTCTGCCTCAGCCTGGGAGGCCAAGTGCCAGGATTAAAGGTGTGTGCCACCAGGCCTGCCACCAGGCCCTCTTCATCAGTTTTATCTTTTTTTCCCCCCAAAGCCTGTTGGGTCTTAACATTTTTACAAAAACAAATGAAGCCACATTCTTGTTATGAGTTGTGATGGTGGTACTTGCCACAGTAATATTATTCAACAAGAAACTAAGTGGTCAGGGACAAGAAAGTGGTCAGTAACTTCTTGAATTGCATCATTTTATTAGAGGCTCATCAGAGAGGGTTATGGAAGTGATCTTTGAATAGAAGTTTATATGTAACTTATTCACTATTCTTGATTTGATGCAAAGATTGATAATTTTGGCATTGCTAGTAATAGCTATCATTTATTGGGAATTTGTCATATGCCAGGTACTGTGCCAAAGATGAAATTTCAAGGTATCTTTATGAGATTGTAGTACTGCTTTCATTCACTTTACAGATGAAGAGTCATAGAGATGTTGAGTAATTTAATTTGCCCAAGATTACCCTTTCAACAAATGGTAGAACCATCTTTGAATTCTGGCAGTATAACTCCACAGCCTGAACTCTTACCCTTCTAAGCTGAAAACAGAAAAAGCACTGACCCAGAAAATACCAATTAAAAGTCTCAGGAGAGATTTCTCTTGTAGAGAAGATTTTTCTTCCTTTTTCAATTTAGGTTCCTGAATAATCATTGAATTTTCTCCTCACTCAATCTTTGGTACAGATATTTCGGTTTCCTTTTTTCTTACTACAAAGTATCTTGCTTTTGTACAAAGGAAAACTTATTATTAATACAAGTTGATCTTCAGAAAAATAATCAGAATATCTTTCAATATTAATTTTTATTATTAAAAATTATGTTTATTTGTGTGTTGGTTTATGCTCATGAGTACCAGTGCTGGCAGAGTGCAGAAGAGGGCATCAAATTCCCTTGAGCTGCAGGTGCAGGCAGTTGTGAGCAGTCTGATGTCTTTGCTGGGAGCTGAGCTCAGAGGCAAGATCAGTAGCTGTCCTTAAGTGTCATCTCTCTAGTCCCTCATAGGGTCTCTTAAGACTTTATCTTTTTGCATAGTGAAATTAAATTCCTAACAATTACATTTGAATGTAGAAACAACTTTAAGAGGTGACATACTTTATATATGTAAATGCAATCTAGAAACAGATTAAATAGATGAGCACATTTTTATAAATAGGCACATGAACTCAGTAAAATAAATACACAGTTATTTCTTCTCATTAGGATGTAAGTCTCCTGGGCTCTTCTGTTGACTTGCTGGTAGGGCTATATGTACACCTTCCATGGGGATTTCATATTAATGCCAGGACACAAACGGTAGAGCTGCCTGTTGGCATTGAGACTTTTTTCCGTATTATAATCTGACTACTATTTCATACTTAGTTTGATGTTTATTTTTATAATAAGACATGCATTCATAAGCCAGAAGATAGAGTATTAATTCAAATAAATATAAAAGTAAGTCATTCCTTTTAGATAAAGGCATATAAATTGGAATTGGAAAACAAATTGAAAGCCTGAAGTGAGAGTTTTTAAGATTCAGGACAATAATTTTTTAATATATTTTATTAATTTATTCATATTACATCTCAGTTGTTATCCCATCCCTTCTATCCTCCCATTCCTCCCTCCCTCCGCTTTCCCCCTACTCCCCTCCCCTATGACTGTGACTGAGGGGGACCTCCTCCCCCTGTACATGCTCATAGGGTATCAGGTCTCTTCTTGGTAGCCTGCTATCCTTCCTCTGAGTGCCACCAGGCCTCCCCATCCAGGGGACGTGGTCAGGGCAATAATTTTAAAGGCAGTTGGCTAACCTTCCAACTATAATTTGCAGTGTTTTTGATAGTGACAAATTTAAAAGAAAATTATAAACCATCTCTCTGAAGTATATAAATGTAAACACACAGTGCATAGGAGCATCAGTGTTGGGGAGTATATGTATTTGCACAATTGTCTGACTCACTGATGAATAATTTCCTTACAGGAAAATTTATTACTTTTAGTGTATAGATCAGTGGGTTTTGGTAACTGGTCATAATTGTGCGATCATCACCATCATGCTCTGTGCTTCTTGTAGTTAAATTATCCCTGCCTCCTGACTATGACTCCTACTTATCTGCTGGCTGTCCAGTATGTTTTGCTTTCCTAGAGTGTCATAAATGAAATCATGTATGCAGCCTTTGGTCTGGCATCTTCTACTTGGCATAATACATTTGAGAGTCATCAGTATTTTGTGCATATTTTTATGCTTTTTATTGCCAAGTATATGTTTTTCCTTTTTTGTGGTGAGTTGTTACATATATCACAGTTTTTTTCTCTTTATTTAATCACTTTACATCTTGATCCCAGTTCCCTTATGCCTCCCAGTCCTACCCTCATGCCTTCCCCTGCCATTTCCACCCCCCCATCTCTTTTCAGAGAAGGGGAGTCCCCCAAGGGGTAACAACCTAAACTGACATCTCAAGTTGCAGTAGAACTAAATGTATCATCTCCTATTGAGACCAGACAAGGCAGCCTAGCTAGGGGAAAGGGATCCAATGGCAGGCAACAGAGTCAGAGACAACCCCTATTCCCATTGTTAGGGGACCCATGTGTTGACCAAGCTGCACGTTTGCTACATGTGTATAGGGGGTCTAGGTCCAGCCTGTGCATGGTCTTTGGTTGTTGGTTCTGTCTCTGTGAGCCCCCTGTGGGTTAATTTACTCTGTAGGTTTTGTTTTGTCCTTGACCCCTCTAGCTTCGTCTATCCTTCCTCCCACTCTTCAACAAAACTCCCCTAGCTTGGCCTTTTGTTTGCTGTGGGTCTCTGCATCTGTTTCCATCAGCTGCTGGATGAATCCTCTCAGAAGACAGTTATGCTAGGCTCCTGTCTGCATGCATAGCAGAGTATTATTAATCATGTCAGGGGTTGTCTCTGTCCTATGGGGTGGGTTCCAAGTTAGGCTAGTCACTGGTTGGCCGTTCCTTCAATCTTTGTGCATCTTTATCCTTACACTTCTTATATGCAATGCACATTTTCGGTCAAAAGTTTTATAGGTGGGTTGGTGTCCCCCTTTCTCCACTGGTAGTCCTATCTGGGTACAGGAGGGGCCAACTTCATTTTCTTTAACCCTCTCACTCCACCCCTTTGCTAGGAATCTCAGCTAGAGTCACCCTATAGACTCCCAGGAGCTTACCCAACTCCCCACTCCACTCTCCCCATTGGAGTTTTATTTTTGAAAAATAATTTTTTTAATCTATTGAAATTCATGAATAGTTACTACTTTTTACCATTTGCAAACAAAATCAATATTAATCGTAAAATCGTTACCCTGTAAGTTTCTGTGTGGACATCGTTTTTGTTGTTGTTGTTTTGTTTTGTTTTCTTGTTTAAAACATGGACACAGGTTGCTAGGTAAGTGCATATTTAACTTCATAAGAAGCTGCTGGATGGTGGGCTGGGGAGATTGTTCAGTTGAGAAAGTTACTGCCTCACAAGCATGTGGACTTGACTGTGAGTCTCCCTGTAAAAGATAGGTACGGCAGTGTGCACCTAGCACTGGGGATGGGTTGAGGATGGGGCATAGAGTCAGGCAGAACCCTGGAGCTTATTGGCCAGTCAGCCTAGATGAATTTATGAGCCCCAGGTTCAGTGAGAGACTTGGTTTCACTATGGTTAGAGCGTGATGGAAGGAGGCGTCTGATGTTGACTGACCTCTGACCTCTACAAACGTGTACACGCCCACATGCACATTTACATTTGCCATCCCTCGGACTCATTGAGCAGCACATTTCTAATTCCTCTCATCCTAGGTAGTGCTTGCTATGGGCAGTAGTTTTGGTACGTAGAACCATCTCACGGAAGTTTCGGTGTTTACTTCTGTAATTAAGGATTTTTCAGTAATTAATTAGTTGATTAATTTTATATCTCAGAAGGAAATTCCCCTCCCTCCTCTCCTCCCAGTCCCTCCTTGTTCTCCTCCCCGCTTCCCTTATGCTCCCTCCCTTTCTTCTCTGAGAAGTGGAGACCTCCCTTGGCATATCTAGGAGGACTGGGCATGTCTTCTGTTGGCTAGACTACAGGAGGTGGCCACTTCAAGCTCCATATCCCCAGCTGCTAGGAGTCTCAGCTAGGGTCAGCATTCCCCTACCCCATAGATGCCTCCCCACGATTTCAGTTCTCTCTCTCAGCCCTCCCCACTGCCCCCACTTGTTTAGAAAATCTTTTTCCAGCCCTTTACTTTCAGGTAATGTTTTTTGTTTGTTTGTTTGTTTTGATTTGATTTTTTTTGTTTTTTGATTTCTGGTGGAGCCGTGCAGTCCTGGTTTTTGTTTTCCTTTAGGCATCTGCAACAGGGGCGTGGGTTTTCTAAGCTGGCTGTCGAGGGGACAAGCCCCTTCAGAGGGCAGCCGCTTGGTTTACAGGCCTAGCAGACACTGTCCACCTGGAACTTAGATTCCGCTGAGCTCTGCCACCTTGGATCCGGGATTCAGCAGGGTTCCACTGACTACCTGGTCTCCTCAGGGCATCAGCAGAAGAGAACAGTGCCTTGGAGGTCAGAATGCTGTTCTTGGGATCCCAGTGCTGTTCTTGATGGTCTCTTATGTGGAGAGTGCAGGGTGCTAGCAGCTCCTGGCTCCTGGATCAGGGAAAGGCTGCAAACTCCCAGTGTGTCCCCTTCTGTCTGAGAAGCAGCAAACTCAGTGTTTGACACACCGGTTTTGCCGTGTGAGACTCTCTGCTTCCCTAGGGCTGCCTGCTGCACTCAGCTTGCTTATGTCAACATGTGAAGAGTGCTCCACTTTAAATTAATTTATGTCCTGCAGATTCCGACAACGTCATGTTTTCATTGTCATCCAATAAAAATGTTTTAAAATTTTCATTGTGCTCCGTTAGGACGATATCATGTTAATGTAGTATGTTACTTACTTTGCACATTGGGCTGTTATTTATCTTTCTGAGTTTGTTTTTGTTTTGTTTAGTTTATTTTCCCACCAAATAAATACTTTCTGGCTTAGTAAGTGACTTTTGTTGGTGTATGCTTAAGAAAAAGTATGGTCTGTTACTGGCTCTCATATCATTAGCTTATTATGTTAATCAGATTTTCTGAGTTTATGCAGTTGTAAAACACTTAAATTTTTGTTTTGCTGTCTTAAAGAAAAGGTATGGTTCCTACTTATCCTCTTTCAGTTCTAATTTTTCCTTTCATCTGCTGTTTAATTTGTTGAGTACTAACTCAGGACTATCTTGTTTTCTGTGAATTAAGCCCTTATAACAGGTTTTTTATTTTCAGCAAAACTTTTTGACTGTAAAAGTTAATTAATATAATATTAATATTGCTTTCTTTTGGTTAGTGTTTGCATGTGTCTGGTTAGTGTTTTAAACCTTAACTGGTATGCGTCCTTATATTTAGACACAAATTTAAATATTCAGAATGTTTCTATTAAGTAGGATAGTGTTACATCATTCCTCTAACCCTTAGACACAACCTCTGGATCTTACTGAACTGTTTTAGCTATTTATATATTTAATGCTATTACTAGGTTTCCCTCTTCTTTAACCTTGCTAAATTTCTTTCCTATTTGTCTCATCTCCTCTTTTTGACTTTTGGATTATATAGTCTTTAATTCTGTTTTTATTTCACCATCTTTTTTTTCTTTCTTTCTTTTTCTCTAAGACAAAGTTTCTCTATATAGCCTTGGCTATTCTTGGCCTCAAATTCATAGAGTTTCACCTGCTTCTGCCTCCTGCATGCTGGGATTAAAAACCTTCACCACCACTGCCTGGCTGAGATTTTTTTTTCATTTCTTAAAGTTTTATTTTTGGAAGATATTTTTAAAGAAAAAGTACAGAATTTGATTGGCATAATTTTTAATAGCATTCTACATATGTGATACTTATAAAATATTGTTTTATTATTCCTTGTCTTGTTTTTCTTAAGGGAAAAGTCTTTTCTGCCTGAGTACATTTTTGTGGGTTTATTTCAGTCAAGATTTCTAATCATCATTACACTTGGTTGAGAATTCTGCAGTTATCACTGTGAATCTTTTTCCTTGTCTTCATTTATGTTTTCCTTTTTGTGTCCAATGTTAATCAGTTGAGTGTGATGTGCGTAGGTACACCTTGATTTGCTTTTATCTAGCTTGAGATTTGTTGAACTTCTTAAACATGGGAGTTGATCTCTTAAAGACCAATTTTAGAAATTCAAATATGGCTCTTGAGCTTTCCCCCCCAATTTCTTCTTCTACAATTGAAAATGCATGTATCCTTAAACTTCTTTTTACCACATTGCATGCCTTTTATGCATCTTTCCTAGTCTAATACCTCTTTGCTGTTTTATTTTAAGTATTTTCTGCTGACTATCTTCCAGCTTACCTTTGAATCCTGCTGTTTAAAAAATCTGATATATTTGATGGCTATTTTGATTCTACAATATCAAGTTTACTTTTTTGAAAATTTCATATTCTTTTGGAGATTCTTCATTTTAAAGTCTGTCTTTGGGTCTAGAGAGATGGATTAGTGGGAAAGATATTGTGTGTTGTTCCAGAGGGCCTGGGCTCGATTCCCAGTACCTACATGGTGTTTCACAGCTTTCTGTGCCTCTGATTCTGGGGAATCCTATGCCATCTCCTAGCCTCTTCTGGGCGCCAGGCACACATGCAGGCATACATTCAGGTAGCACTCACACACAAAATAAAAATTACCAAACCGTGTCCATGATTTTTAAATTTCTTTCAATATTTATCCTAGTACAACCGTGACTTTCTGCTCTTTTCAATTTCTAGATCACCTTTAGATTTACTTCTATTTATTTTTCTTTTGATTAGTGAATACCTTTCCTTTTTGCAATTCCTTTGTTACTCATATGCTGGACATTTCTTATAAAAATGTTGTGAAGCCTACAGAACAGACTCTTTTCTTTGTTGGAAGCATATCATTTCTGTGCTGTTTATTATTTGTCCAGAATAAGTTTAAAAAAAAAACCAATTCTGTACATGCATGCCATAATAGTGATCCCATACCCCACCTCCCTACCACCCCTGTCCTCCTATCTCCATCCCCACAAATGCCACTCTCATGTTCCTGCACATTCCATTAGACTAACCAGGGCCATCTGTGTGACCATGGGTTTAGAACTGCCTGTTGGAGCATGGTGGGTGCACAACTAACAACGGCAGTTGCCCTCTCAAGACTATCAATAAGCAGTAGTTCAGAGGTTCTTTTAGGTTCTAATAAGGCAGGGCCCTGTGAACACTTTCCCTTTCCTTAACTGGTTGTTGATGTGGCTGTTGTTTCTGGACCCAGTTCAGGTAACTGCAGTTGTTGTGAGTTAATGATTGCCTTGGTTATGTTGAATCTAGAGAATGCATTTTGTAGGCCTTCAGACCTCTTCTTGATGCAGCTCTTACATGCTTCCTGGCCCCTATTCTGCAGTGTTATCTGAGCTTCAGAGAGGGCTATACAAGTGACTGTTCAAGGCTGAGCACACCACCTTTGCTTTGCTCTGTGCATCCTGGGCAGAGTCTGCATTCACCACCACTTACTGGAATGAGAGGCTTCTCTGATTAAGGCTGGGAGATGCTTTTGCTCTGGGCATATGCTTAGGTATTTAGAAGGCAGTTTGCTGCCACCAGGAATACACTTCCCAGACTTCATCAGAAATACCCGCCATGGGTCAGCTGCCTCTTCAAAGCTGGATTGTTGGGCAGGTAATAGCCCATTCTCTGCCGCCCCTCCCGTGGGACTTAAATCACATTAAAGGGCAGTCGATTAACTCCCATACAGTCAAGCTTCTATTGGATGTGTGAGCATATCTTACTCTCCATATGGGCATTTTATACTCCCTTTATCCTGGTTAATCCTCCCCCAATACCCAGTTCTACCCACTTCCTTCTCTGTCAAAGCCTCTTTACCTGCTGAATTCTTCCACTTACTTTCTGTTTACCTATGTTTTACCATCCTTCAGTCCCTTCTTTGTTTCCTGGCTTTATGTAAATTACATTTTATTTTTTGTGTGCATAAATATGTGTGTGGGTATAGATGTGCCAGTGCTTCCATATGAAGGCCAAGCGGACAGTTTGTGAGAATTGGTTCTTTCTTCCCACCTTGTGGGTCCTCCTGGGGCTTGAACTTAGATCTTTGGGCTTGGAAACAACAGATACTTGTATTCTATGAAACATGTCTATAAGGTTTTGAGTGTTGATTATTAGTCTCTTGTCACAACTATGTTTGACACTAGGCCTAACATAGAAATGAACAAAACCATTTTTGAGAATGAACAAGCTTAAATTAGTTTGTATGTAAACTGTAATAATCCACTTTTACAAAAGCCATATAAAGCCATTTTATAGTGCTAAGTCTATCAGTACATAGACAGTAAATTGTTTGTAATTCTTTTAATGGTAGAGCCACAGCTGATAATAATTTTGTGGAGATTTCCTCAAGGTCTTTGTGCTATATTTCATTTACTGGGTGCTGAGTTACAGTAGGAAATGATGTAAGGACTGATGTTAAGTTCTCCTTTTATCCCTAGCGTCTTGAGTGCCCTAACATTTGCTCCAGTAGAAATGGCAAGACAAAACAATATATTACAGAAAAATGTTCAACACTCTTCCTGCACCTGTTGTTCTCTGTTTGTATGATTTAGCAGGCCAGATCAGATGCTGTAATGAGCTTTTTTTCTGTATCAGACTTACTCTCTATTTACCAATAAACAAATTTAACAGAGGCAAAAGAACATTGGAAAATGATAAAGAAGTAGTTATATTAAGACATACTGAGGCCTTAACATATGTGTACCTGACAACAGTGTTTGATACATGAGGCGAAACATTTGTGAGGCAAAGAGAAGTAGATAAATCTACTATGATAGCTAAAACCTTCACCACTCTTCTTATAGTAAAAGATCAAGCAGACAGAAAATCAGTAAAGGCACATTTGACATGGGCAACACTACCAGTGAACTTTACCTAGTTGACACTCAAGAATAGTGTATCTCAATATCAAATACCCATTTGTCATGAGCAGACTCTTACTCTAATGTGTACCCCCCTGTTGGATTAGAGTACATTATTTAAAGGCTCTTTTAGATGGCCTTGTTGTAATAAGTAGGGAAGTCTGTATTTGGAGTTATACATTGTGAAGTGTGGGCTCCAGAAATTTCTACTTACTTATAGAATCAGCTGGAAGTCTCTTCTGCAGAGAGAAGTTCCCTTTCCTCTTCATTTCCACATTCTGTTCACTCCTTAACCCAGCAAAGATGGTTCAATGGAAATCAGCTAGGTGGATGTCTGTATCCAAGGCTGCAGACTTACTAGAAGGAAATAAGTTGTTTAAAAACCATTTATACTTGCTGTGTTGTCGAATGGGAGCTCTTCTGCTTCTTTTTTTCTAGGGCTTCCAGATGTGTTGTTAAGTTGTTTATGTGGGATGTTTCCATTTTCTTTTTAAAGGCACTTAGTGCTATGAATTTTCCTCTTAGCACTGCTTTCAGTGTGTCCCACAAATTTGGGTATGTTGTTCCATCATTTTCATTGAATTTCAGGAAGTCTTTTATTTCTTCCTTTATTTCTTCTACGATCCATGTGTCGTTAAGTAGAAAGTTGTTTAGTTTCCACGTGTGAGTAGGCTTTTTGTTATTTCTGTTGTTGTTGAAGTCCAGCCTTAGACCATGGTCATCTGATAAGATACAAGGTATTAATTCAATCTTCTTGTATCTGTTGAGGTTTGCTTCATGACCTACTATGTGATCAATTTTAGAGAACATTCCATGGGATGCTGAGAAGAAGGTAAAATCCTTTGCGTTTGGGTGAAAAGTTCTGTAGATATCTGTTAGATTCATTTGATTCATGACATTGGTTAATGAAGTTATTTCCCGGCTTAGGTTTTGATTCAAAGACCTATCCTTCAGTGAAAGTGGAGTGTTGAAGTCTCCCACTATTAATGTGTGGGGATCGATGAGTGGTTCAAGCTTTGCTAATAGTTCTTTTACAAATGTGGGTGCCCTCGTATTAGGAGCATAGATGTTTAAAATTGTGATGTCTCTTGGTTGACTTTACCTTTGATGAGTATGAAGTGTCCTTCCTCATCCCTTTTGATTGATTTTGGTTCAAAGTCTATTTTATTAGATATTAGAATGGCTACCCCACTTGCTTCTTGTGACCATTTGCTTGAAATATTTTTCCCCGACCTTTTACTCTGAGGCAATGTCTGTCCGTGTGGTTGGGATGTGTTTCTTGAATGCAGAAGAATGTTGGGTCATGTTTATGCATCCACTCAGTCTGTGTCTTTTTATTGGAGAATTGAGACCATTAATGTTGAGAGCTATTAATGACCAGTGACTGCTAAGTCCCTTCATTTTTGCTATTTGTTACAGTCGAGATTTTGTGAGGTTGTGATTTTGTGATGATATAGTTATCTATTTCCTATGTAGTTTTGGTTGTAATTTGACCCTTTGGGGTGGAGTTTTCCTTCTAGTAACTTCTGTAAAGCCAGATTTGTGGCTAGGTAATGTTTGAATTTGTTTTTTGTCATGGAATATCTTGTTTTCTCCATCAACGGTTATTGATAGTTTTGCCGGATATAGTAATCTTGCCTGGCATCTGTGTTCTCTTAGGGTTTGTAAAACCTCTGTCCAGGCTCTTCTGGCTTTCATGGTTTCTGCTGAGAAGTCGGGAGTAATTCTGCTAGGTTTGCCATCGTATGTTACTCAGCCTTTTTCTCTTGCCGCTTTTAATATTTTTTCCTTGTTCCGCATATTTTGTGTTTTTATTATTGTGTGGCGGGAAGATTTTCTCTGGTCTATTCTATGTGTGAGCTCTTATTCCTTCATCTGTCCACATGGATGTGATAGCTCAAGAGCGGTTTCATAGAACTTTACACTTCAGTGAGTATTTTGAACTTTCCTTTATTTTTATTTATTTTATATTGCATTGGGTTTTTCATATAATCTTACCTATCTATATTTAGTTTTATAAGTGGGTTTTTAATTTACTAGAGATGAGTGCAGAAATCCCAGGTTATGAATAGCCTGTCCATTTGTTTATGAAGTCACAAATGCATTGTTGGTATTCACTTGAAAGTTTGTATTTTGATGAATGCCTAATGATTTAGTTCAAATATAGATAAAAACACAAGTAGAATTAATTCCTAAACACAAGTAAATATATCTTTCGTGTAAGAATTAATTTTGGTTTCCTTCTCCTTAGGAATTCTTACAGTAACTGCCTAACATAGTTTTTTTGTTTTAACTTGCTTGGTTTTAATAGGCGTAAGCAAACTGGCCCGTGGGACAAATCCTTGTCCTTTATCCATTTTTGGTTTTGATGACTTCCAGGCTAAGATTATTTTTTTCAGTTGTTTGAGGCAGGGGTGGAAACAAATTCAGGGGATAATATTAGGTTATGTAGCAGTGGAACTTAAACTACTTATTATGTGGACATTTATAGAAGAAATTTGCTATCTGGGAGTTCTCATTATTATCTCTTGTCTCTTTCAGTTGTTGAATTATTATGCATATAACGTGTGAGTAGAGACAGGCTTGGAAATGAAATATCCAGTTGCTGAAATTATTCTCAGGTCTTTGCTGACTTTTCTCTCTAAGTCTTTATGAACTTACTCCATTCTCAGATTTCTTTTGCTTTTTAATTTGTCCAGTCTTTGTGTTCTCTCTCCTATCATTCTTTAGATAGCTCTTGTGTTTAGAGCTGAAATGGTGCTTAAGCGAAGGAGATCTGGTGTATTTACAAAGAAATCATCAAATACTTAGCTTAAAAGACAATGGATTCAGGTAGTAGTTGCATTTTATAGATATAGAATAATTAAATAGAAGTACATGGGCTTCCCCCCCCCCCATAATTTGACTCTTCGAACTGAAGCCTACGACTAACGTTTTTTTTTAGCTGTTGCTTTGACATATGGAAATTGTAGTTGTCCACCATTAGTTTTGTTTAGAACACAGTGATTTCAGTTTTTTCACTATCTAGGAAGGCCTCTAGTGAAAAGGCACCAGATATCACATGTATAAGAATATTAAAACCTTAAATTGCTAAATTGAGAAAAAGGAAAAAACAATATATGGATGTTGGAATTTCTCTTCTGTATACAAATGCCACTTAGACAAAGTACATTTGTGTTGTTTTTAAAATGTGTGAAGAGTTAGCTTAGAGGCTTCATAAACTTTCTTTTAAAAATTTTATATATATATATATATATATATATATATATATATATGATTCCCCTGCATGTAGGATTTGTACACTGGTTGTCTATTACCATCTGATCTTCTGAAACTAGAGTTACAGATATATTTGAGCCAACATATGGCTACTGGTAACTGAACCTAGGTCCTCTGCAAGAGCAACAGGTGCTCTTACCTGCTGACCCATATCCCAGTGCCCACATGGTTTTCCTTTTCTTTTCTGAGATGAATCTCATGATGTAACCTGGCCAGGACTCATGACATAGGCTTAGAGATTTAGTTCCAGGCCATCAGGCTATTGCCTTTGTGCTTCTGGTGAGGGAGAACATCATGATGGGAGCACATAGCAGAGGTGGCTGCTCATGCCATAGGGACAGGAAAATTATACACAGAGAGAAGGAAGTGGAGTTCCTATAGTGTCTCACCTCATAAAGGTTCCACAATCTCCCGGTGGTATCACAGAATGACAGCGCACGCACGCACACACGCACGCACTCACGCACGCACGCACGCACGCACTCACACACGCACAGTCAGTTATTTGGGAGGAGGGGGCATTTGTCCAAACCATAGCAATCATCAGAGAGTAATTTGAGTGAGCCTAACGATGTAGTATGTCTTTGGAACATGTGTCTTTGCACTGTTCCTAATATGCTATTCATAGCTGCCTTTTTTCTAGGAATTTAACAGATGTTGAATGAATTTTACCAATGAAATAGTATTTAGTCTGTTTACGTAATAACAGACCCATTCAGAATAGAAATAAAGCTGACTTGAGTAGCTGGACTTGGCATATAAGCTTTGATTGCTACTGTTATTTCAAAACATTTATTCCCAGTAGTGTATTTAGCCACTTCTAGAATGTATACTAAGAACACTCATACATCAACACACAAAAACATTATATGTACTATATACTAAAGCATTTTAAAGCGTACTATGTTGTAGCATAGTTTTATAGACCCTTTGATTAATTGATTATTTTTAATCATTTAAGGGAAGTTATGCTTGACAGTTCTTTTATTTTGTTCCCCAACACATTTGTATGCACAGAGCCACTGCTTTGAGATGTCATACATTTTCCTAGCTTTCTCTTATTAAAAAAAACAGAATTTATAGAAATTGTAAATTAGATTCCTGCTTCTTTTAGTGCTCACTTATCTCAGGTGCAGAGACTACACTACTAGACTAGCAGAGTAACCATCTGGAAGCTGGTCGTCGTATCTGTAGCAAGGCTAAGGCAAAATCCTAAGTTAGAAGAGTAATTTGTTGCCTCTTTTGCATGCATCAGCCTATACTTTCTATACCAAATCATGGGTTTATATACACACATTTTTATATATGTAAACAATCTATCTTGATTATACCAACCCTATACTCCTAACACATCCTCCTCCTATCTTTGTTTTGTTTTAAAAGTCATTGAGTCTAATTAGTACTCTATGCATATGGATAGGAGGCCATCCGTGGATAGCCTACAAATGGCCACACCCACTAAAGAAAAGTGATTCCCTATTTTCTTGAAGCTATGAACTTTCAGTGGCTTCTCAGCTAGGAGTGGGGTCTTAGGAGCACATCACTTCCATTCCTACATGTTACAATGTTGAGTTGCTTGGTCTTGTTTCAAGGAACCATAGTTTCACTGAGTTCATAAGTGCAATAGCCAGATCATGCCACAGAAGACAGTATGCCACAGCCCTCCTCCTCCTCCTCTTCCTCCTCTAGCTCTTACCATTTCCCTGCCTCTTCTCTAGGATATACCCTGAGCACTGGGGTTGGGGGTTGATACATATGCAACTCACATTTTAGGAAGCCCTCAATATGGATCTGATGCTCATGAATATATTGGTAATCATTTTTCTAAAGCGTAGTATTTGACATTCATATTACTGTGATCAAAAGTTCCTTAAAAAAAAAAGAAAGAAAGAAAGAAAAAGAAAGAAAGAAAGAAAACTGTTACCAACAGTGAGTCATCTTTGGGATTTACCGTAGTTTGTTACAGACACCTGTAGTGTACCAATAAATTAAGTATTTAGATACATTTCCTACTTAAATGTAGCATATCATATGTTGTAGGGAGGCAAGGTTCAGTTCACTCAGAAGAGTTTATGTGGGCGTAAGAATGACGTGTAATAAATAGAGTACATGTCTAGCTTGGACCAGAAGAAAACAAGACATAAATCCAAAGTATTTACTTGACACTTTGAATTTTATTCATTTTAGAGGATTTTTGCTTTTATGATATTTACCTTAACTATATAGCTAATTTTTCATAGCAATAGCTGTGAAGGAAAAGTGTAGAATGTTGCTGTTGACGTTTGAATACAAGCCAAGTTTTTAATAGTTTTCTCAACCTGTCCAGCCTGCTTGTTTTCCTTCCTTCCTTCCTTCCTTCCTTCTTCCTTCCTTCCTTCCTTCCTTCTTCCTTCCTTCCTTCCTTCCTTCCTTCCTTCTTTCCTCTATAGTTTCTCTTTTTTTCTTCCCTCCCTCCCCTGCCACCCCACTTTTGGTTTTCAAGACAGCGTTTGACTGTGTAGCCTAGCTGCCCTTGAACTGAGCGATCTGCCTGCTCTGCCTCCTAGTGCTGGGATTAAAGGTGCCCCTCACAGTCTACCTTTAGCCTTATTTTCTAAGTAAACATTTCTTGAATCTGTTTTCATAGATCTTTAGTATGTAATAAGTGATATTTGATTATTACTAGAGATCAATTGCTTTTTCCTTTTTTATTCTACCAATGGTTTTCTACTTTGTATCATATCATTATTATGAAATCAGCAAGAATATATTTATGATTTTTCTATCAGTATTTTTGCATACAGATATATATATATTCACAGCCTAACAGACATTTTTCTTAGTTTGGATAGGATACAACTTATATTATTTATAAGTAATTTATATTATCTACATGTAATTTTAATTTTCTCCTCCTAGTCTTGTCATGTTATAAGTTTATAAATATGAAATGTACATAAGAGATTTATATATAATATATACATAAGTATATCTTATATTAGTTATATAGGAACGATTGGAACATTGTTGCCCTACCTGTAAGTCATAGTTCTGAATTTTCATTGAGGATAAAAACGTATGACAGTATGCTTGACTATGTTGTTGCATAAAGATTCAGCTGGAAAAGAGCGTAAGTGTTAGCATGCTAAAATTGGGCAGCATTTTTCTCCCATCCAACTAAAAGCATATATAAGGATCCGAATTTCCAGTTGTAGTTGCACATATGTTTAATTTATGGTAAAATACTTCTTTCATTTCAAGTTTATATGGCTCTGGGAATGGATATTGATACAATACTTAACCTGTGTGTGGAAGCCCTCAATTCAGCTCCCATGACTGAATAAACTAGGCATCGTAGCGCATGCCTGCAATATCAACAGGAAGACCAGGGGTTGAAGGCCAAATTCAGCTATATAAAACCCTAAAAAAAAAGTCATCTGATTTTTCAACTAGAAATTATATGTTATTCTGAAACATTTGATAAGACTGTATGTACTTAGTTTTAGGTAGGTCAGTAATATTGGCATGTCATGCTGTTTGCTTACTTCACTAACATTTACTCTCAGTCTTTCCTAATTCTCATCCTAAACTTCAGCCTTTAGGTAGGTTGAGCAACCTGTAGTTTTCCAGAAGCAGTATGCTTTATGTATCTGTAATTCTGATTTAGCCCTCTTCTCAACTTTCCTAAAGCATTTTCAGAAGGTACCAATGTATGTGTGTGTGTGTTCACATGTGTGTGTGATCATGTGGAGACCCAAGGTTGATGCTGAGACTCATCTTGACTTCTCTCCACCTTATTCTTTGAGAGAGATCTCTCAGTTGGCCCAGAACTCACAGGTACACTAATCTAGCTAACCGGCTTCCTCTGGGATTCTTTTTTTTTTATTATTAATTTATTCATATTACATCTTAATTGTATCCCATCCCTTGAATCCTCCCATTCCTCCCTCCCTCCCTCCTGCTTTCTCCCTACTCCCCTCTGGGATTCTTGTGTCTCTGCTTTTTGACTTCTGAAACTCTATGCTGGCCATCATGCTTACCTGCCATGTGTGTAGGCAAATGGAGTCTGAGTTCCCATCCTTACACTTATTCAGCAAATACTTCATCCACTGAGTAAACTTCCAGTCTCCTCCCGAAGTGTTTTTCATAAATGTTACTGGTTCTTAATGCTCTAGTTTTCTCTTGAGAATTCTTTCTTGGTCCTATTTTTCTAGGTAAAGGCACTGTTTCCATGTACACTCTCAGCACTTACTGTTTATTCTTGCCATTATACACACTTACCAGAATGTGTCCATTTTATTTATGCATTTGTCTGTTGAGCTGAATCTTATGCCAGTGCTAGAGGAGCGAACCAGCTTACTAACTGCATTGTAGAGTTCAGAACCTGATATCTTTAGTAAAATCCTAACGATGGCTACCATTTTATACACACTGCTCTGTGCCTTTTATGTTTTAGTTCTTAAACATTACTTAGCTCAGTAGTTTGATTGTTACATGAATAAATTGGAACTTAGAAGTATATTTTGTATTGGTCTTAGTGAGCATCTGTACCTCTAGATTAATAACTGTGTTATTAAAATTTAATATCCTTAGATGCCATCTTTTTGTTTGTTTTGAATTTAAAGATTTGTTGGTCTGTCTTTTCCCCCTTCAGTCAAAGTATACTAAAGGATTTCAAAGAGTATTTTTAGGATGTAAAAGAAAAGAATCCATTTGTTCTGAGATATTAAGAAATAAACAGCAAGTGGCGATTTCTCTAGTAATATGGCAAAATGAAAAGAGGTTTTGTTTGCATTCATGAAATAATACACCATTGTTAAGAATAATAATTTTTTAAATTATACTGTAGCATGTGTAAAACTGATTAGACTATAGAAAAAGGGGGAAATTATTTCATTAGCTTGTATACTCATGCTGATTATATGTGCAATGACTCTAACGGAAATTTGTAGAAAGAAATGTAGCTACAATTCTTGAGGGGAAAAAAAATCTAACTTTGAGACAGGCTGCCTTTCCAAGGAAGAACTAGCATTTTACACAAGACTTAAAGAGAGCTAACGGTCAGGGTAAAGGAAAAAAAAAAAAAAAAAATCACAGTTTAAGTGTGATTAGTAAGAATGTTTTAAATCAGTGAAAAAGATACTGGTTTATTATCCTTTGCTAACACTTCAAGATTAAGAAAACTGCTCCTTAGTAAATTATTAGGCAAAGATCTGTTAGAGTTTTTGTTTGTTTGGGTTCATTTGAATAGCATGTATTTTTAAAATAATCTTAGACTGATATTATAATTTATGGCCTTACTAAAGTTTATTAAGGAAATTAATCTCAGTTATCAAAATGGGTATTTTAAAAGTAAATAATTATAAGTAGGCAAATTATTATGAAATGAATTTTTATTTATTAAAAAAGATCATGTCATGAGTCTTACAGACTAAAAAAAAAGAAGTGAAGCCAGAAATATGGCCTAGGGCAAATATTAATTTTGTATTTTTGTCAATAACTTTAGTCTTGTGAGCCTTTACTTACTATTCTTTTACTTGCTTATACAAGTAATAATTAGTAGAAATTAATATGTTCACAGGATATAAGTATTTGTACTCTTTCAAACTGCTATTTTTTTTGTTTTTCTTTTCCTTTGAAATGTTTTTCTTTTCCTTCATCACCAACAAACTCTTCATCATTTTTTTAGGTTGGCTTCTGCGTGGCTGGCATTCTTGAGTACCTTAGTGTCAAGGACATTACTTATGCCTTTTTGGTAGAGTCTACTAAACCCTCGTACCACAAATGTAATTGTTACAAATTCATAATATATGTCTGAGTTGCCATAAATTCCTTTAAAATAGTGATTGTTCCAGTGTCATGCTTATGTCATTAAGTACATAACCTGTAACAGAACTTGAGGGATTTTCCTTTGTGTGACTTTGTATAAATTAATTATGATTCCTGTCATATAGAAATATCAGTTTTACTCACGTTCCCTTCTCTGTGTTCTCAACCCTGTTCCATCTTTTGTACACCTGTATCAATTCCCTCCTCTTTTTCTTAGGTGTTACACTTAAGACAGGCATTCTCTGAAGTGTTTGTAGGAAAAAAGTTATAAATCCAATAGTAATTACTCTTCTTTGTATAGATGGAATGATTTTTGATGAAATGGCATTTAGACAAATCTTTATTTCATTAGAAACTTTTCTTACAAGTGTACTAATAGTATATTTACCTATTATGTAAATGTATATAAAAATACAAGATTATACATTTAAACACAACACCCCAATTCTGCACTTTCTAGACCTTTGCTTTCTTCTTTGCCAGCCAGGTGTCTTGCCTAAAATGACATATGATGGTTCATTTTACTCATTCAGTATGAAGCGCTATCTTATATCTCTCCCTTACTCTCTTTTCTTCTTCTTCTTTTCCTTTTTTAAATCAATTTATTCAGATTACAACTCAACTGTTATCCCATCACTTATATTTTCCCATTCCCCTCTCTCTCCCGCTTTCACCCTATTCCCCTCCCCTAGGTCTGTGACTGAGGGGGACCTCCTCCCCCACTATATGGTCATAGGCTATCAAGTCTCATCTTGGTAGCCTGCTTATTCTTTCTTTGAGTGCCACCAGGCCTACCCACCAAGGAGAGGTGGTCAAATATGGAGCACCAGAGTTCATGTCAGAGTCAGTCCCCATGTGGAGAATGTCCTGACCATTGGGTAGATCAGAGTAGGGGTTCGATGTTTACTACTTGTATTGTCCTTGGTTAGTGCAATAGTTTGAGCAGACCCCCTGGGGCCCCCATCCACCCGTCAAGATGTTCTTCTTGTAGGTTTCTAGGACCCTCTGGATCCTTCTATTTCCCCATCTCCGATATTTGTCTTACCCAGAGTCCCAATAGGACGTCCTCACATCTATCCCAATCTCCTGGTAAATGAAGACTTTCATGGGACATGCCTTTTGGGCTAGTGCCCATTTATAAGTGAGTATATACCATGTGAGTCTTTCTGCTTCTGAGTTAACTCACTCAGTATGATCATTTCTAGTCCCATCCATTTGTCCACAAATTTCGGGAATTTCTTGCTTTTAATAGCTGAGTAGTATTCCATAGTGTAAATGTACCACAGTTTCTTTATCTGTTCTTCAACTGAGGGACATTTAGGCTGTTCCCAGGTTCTGGCTATTATGAATAAGGCTGCTATGAACATGGTTGAGCACATGTCCTTGTTGTGTGGTGGACCTCAAGGTCTTTTGAATTGCACATGTTTTTGCAATGATTATATATTTAGCTTCAATTTACCCAGTTCATTTGTAACACAGGATAAAAACAAAGCCACAGGAGATGGGAAGAGTTTAGGTATTTGCTGAAGTCAAAGCTTCTTGACTTAACCTACAAAATTTTTATATGTGCACCTGAAGGATGAGGACCAGTGGAAAAACTCCCTTCTCTCTCTCTCCCCTCCCACATTTACTTGACTATGGGGAGTGCTGCCTGTAAACAAGGCTCCTCTTCTAGATGCAGCAGATTGGAGCCACAGTGGCTTCCGTGTGTTTCCTAAGTGTGGAATTGTGTTGGGAATGTACCAGAGGGTGGAGAACTACAGTTCCTTTGTAAAGTGCCAACACATTAGAAGCCTGATACTGTGTGTGTGTGTTTTTTTTTTTTAATCTCTAAATGAAATTAAAACTCTCCATATAACTTTAGGGCCTAATATCTCAGTTCAAAATCCTGCTGAAGCCATTGTTGTTATCTCTTGGTGTTTGTTGGAAGTAAATTTCAGACTTTGGCTTGATATTGTCTGCCTGAGGGCAAAGGCATTCTTTTACATTCTGTCACTCCATCTGCTGCATAAAAATTCCCATGGGAAGGAGAGGTGTCATTGTTACTGTATTTGGGGACATTTATATTTTTGTTATCTCAATAGATTTTTATATTAACTTAGGGAAATGTTATGTCATTCAGTTTAGGGTCTCTCAATATTTTGTTTAAGGCACACATACAATGTATTTGACAATAATGGAAACACTTGGGAAATGAAGTTTAAAAGTTTTTGTACAAGGTGCTATTTTTTTTTTTTTTTAGAATTTAATGACTATAAAGCCATTTTAATTATTTTCCATTTTAATTTGAAAAATTGAAACTTTACTTTTGAACTTGATGTTAGTGGGTGGTAAAATTTTCTTTGACCCATCACTACTCATATTCTTTCTTTTTATTCTTCTCTCATATATTACATATGTACTACTTTTGAGGCACATTTAGTTCACAAATCAATCATCTGTTGTTGTGCAGTTTCTATTTTCAGAGTAGTATAGACAAGAAAACAGGGCTAATGATGTACCCAGTGTCACACAATAATAAATGATTAAACTCTTATCGGAGTCTCTCCTCCTTTACAGACTGGATTTTTAGCTAGTGTTTGACTTGACTGCTGGCTAACTTTATTATCTAGAGCAGTTAAAACAAATCGAAACACTTGTTCTGAATGATCTTTTCAGTTATTGTGATGAGTTCGTCTGCCTACCCATGTATGTTGGGATGATGCATATCTCAGAGTTCTTTGATTTGTATGAAGCCCATAGCAATGTTACAGAAGTGTAGTTTGGAGGCCCGGGTTTTTAAATACCTCTCTATTAAAACACCAAATGTCTCTAGCAGAACTGACCAACACTGATAACTAAGTCAGGCAAACATTTTGAGTCAGGTATTTATAACTCATGGTCTTTCACTTGAACTTGTTCTTTATGTGTTTCAATTCTACTAACAAGAAGGACGGTTAAGAAAAGTTCTTTCAAGCTATCGTTAAGCCACGTACTGGCTTTGGAACTGCAAACCAATTTGTTTAACAAAAACCACAGCATGTACATATATATGTATATTTATTGAAAGCCAAACATAGTACTTTGAGTATCATAGGAGTGCCATACATTACCGTAGCTATTATTTTCATCACTGGCAATAGAGCAAAGCAAAAGAGTCAACTAAGAAAATGTTTCAAGTATTTGTCTTGTAAGCTTAAGCAGTTTGCTGTGGTAAGTATTCAGCACCATAGTCATCCGAGTCTATATAAATGCACGTGTTGGAGCTTTTAGATATGTCTGTGAGTACACATTTGCATACACTTGGTCTGTGAGAAAAAGAATATATAAATGTGTTGGCTTAAGTCTGGGCTGCTTTAGCTTTGGCTAGTTTGGTGGTGGCGGCGATAGTGATGTGTAAGATGGTTTGGTTGAAGTCAGGCCCTTGTGGATACCAGGCAAGCTAATCAGTAGTAAGCTATTCCTCCAGTGTCCCTCCATGCCTAGATCGTCCCTTCCTCTCCTGCCTTCTCCATAGCTTCTCTTATTTCTCTAGTTCAACTTTTTCGTTGTTGATTGTGGAGAAAGAATTTTGTTTCCATAGTTAAATACCGAAGGCGTATTTTATTTATAAGTTAGGCAAAAATTTACAAATGTCTTAGTGGTTTTGAGAAAAAAATTAAAAATAAGCTTTTGAACATAAAACTTGTTTTTCCTGAGCCCAGTTTCCAACAACTAAGCAGAAAGGATCCAGTCATCCATGTTAAAGTAGCAGAAAAAGATATGTTAGGATATGGTGTCCACCCCAGGATCAGAGGTGAGCAGCGAGGAGAGCTTCCCAAACTCACTGACAAATTCTGCTTCCTAACCTTCTCATCCCCATCCGCACTGCTCCTCATGGCTCTTTATCGTTATCTTAAAGCATGTCTGAAAAATCAGTTACGTTCTTTAAAGAATCAAAAGCTCCTTTTTTAGGAATGTGGGTCTTGATTTGGCTATGAGTATTTTTGAAAATACTTTAAATCCTTACTCATACTGTGGGGCCTGTGCCATGTCGAGGACGTAAAGCTTGTGCTGCAGGAAGCCTATATTTGGAAGTGCAGGGACTATTTTGGGCCACACATCCAAAGATGCCTGCCTTTCAAGATTTCTAAGCCTCCTTTCAACGTTTGGTTCCAAATATTCACCTAGTGAAGCACAGTTTATTATATTGTTGTCATTATTCCTTACATGTTTAAAACATTTGCAGTAGTGTGAAATGGCTGACAGCAAGGTCATTTGTTTCTTAAGCAAGCCATTTACTTCTCTCACTACCTGTAAGAACTTTCTGCTAATAGTTTATCTGGCTACTTAGTACATAAATTCTGACAAGATTCAGAATCTGCTTTAAAAGTCAAGATTGCCTTTAGAGTACATGACGAAAACAAGGTATTATTGTCAAGGGTTGTGATACAGAGAATTTCTTTAAAAAAAAAAAAAAGCAAATAAAACAACCTACAGATTTTTAAAGAAGAGTCACTTAATAGCAGAAACAGATTTGGATGCTTACTTTAATCAAGTAAGCTTAGAATAATTGTCTGATTCCTCACAATGACCTGTTTCCTGGGCTTTCTTCTCTTTTCTTTACTTTTCTTTTCCCCCTTAAAAGTTTCATTTCTTGCCAGGCACGGTGGCACATGCCTTTAATCCCAGCGCTCAGGGAGGCAGAGGCAGGCAGATCTCTGTGAGTTTGAGGCTGGCCTAATCTACAAAGTGAGTCCAGGACAGCCAAGGCCACACCGAGGAACCCTGTCTCGAAAAACCAAAAAAACAAAACCAAAACAAAATTCCTTAATGAAAAGCCTGGGCTTTTAAATAAATGTATGCCATTTGGAGGTTTAAAGTAATTGGATTTCTGAGTATTCATTTTTCAATTTTACAAAAGCTGTGTTTTTACCTCAGTGGTGTTTAGATGCTCACATGACAAAGCTTTTCATTTTTCACACCCTTTCTCCCTGCTAGCTCTGATCAATATCCAGTTATTTGTTATTATAATTATTCAAGGAATATTCATGTAGAAACTGTTATACATCAGAGAACTTCAAGGTATAGAATAGTGTTCTGACAGAATTTGGTATAGCCAGGAGAAAAGACAGATTACACTTAGATTAAATAAGTGTTTAAGGAAACAAATTCAGCAGTTGCCAGTAGGAGGTGAGATTAGGATGCTTCCATATCTTGTGGCTATTAAAATATGTAGAACATTGTAGAAGAACTCAAAAGGCACTTCAGTGGTTGTGTTTCCTGAGATTTCATGAAAATTAACTTATTAATTGTTACATTTAATCTTGTGTATCTTTAAGAAAACAATTGGAGGTGTAGCTCAGTAGAGTGATTGTCTAACATGCAAGGTGGTGGGTTTGATCTCTGACACCACAGAAACTAACAAAACAACCCTGCTCATGCACTATGTTTCCAGTTAAATTATAAATAAGAATTTATAAAAATTAGTGGTTTGCTAACATAAGCAAATAAATAGCAGTTTCATTTCTGTGGAAAAAAATTGGAGATGAAACCTGAACTTAATTGCTCATTACTTAGATTTGTAAGTTTTCTCCAAGATGACTTCCTGTAACTCCTTTGAATTGTCAGTGGACAGATATTTATATTATTCTGTTTGGGGCTGCTAGATGACAAAGAATGTTTTAGTTCATACTTGAAAAAGAATGTAGACGGATTTCCCTGGCAATTGAAATGAGATCCGCCAAATGTTGGTGTCATAGTACCTCATGGCTGAACCCAGATCTAGTTTTCTAGTGGAATTCTGTGTTATGATGCTCTGCCTGACCCCATGACCTGTTCTCAGTTGAATCTGAGAGCTATATGAAATTTTCAGAATTATAAAGGAAAAAGTTCAAATTTTTACACATCAGGTGAAATGGGTATAGTTATAAAAGACAACATATTTGAATAAAATGTTATTTTTTTCTCAGTAGAGTATCTGATAGCTTCTTGTATCGTGTGTGTGTGTGTGTGTGTGTGTGTGTGTGTGTGTGTGTGTGCACGCACGCACGCACAGAAGTATCTGCATGTAGAGGTTGAAGAACAGCTTTGTGGAGAAATTATTTTTCCTCTCACTTTTCTTTTGAGGTAGTGTCTTTCTTGCTTTTGCCTTAACTGTGTCATGCTCCATGCTAGCTGCCACAAGGGTCCAGGCCATTTTCTGGTTTTTAACCCTCCAAGAAGGTTCTTCTGTCTGCTTCTCACTGTAGGAGCACTGGGGTTACAGAGGCAAGCCACTGTGTTCAGTTTCTTTTTCATGGGTTTAGGGATCTAACTCAGTTTGTCAGGCTTGCCTTTTCCAGCTGAACCATCTTGGTAGCCTTATTTTTGACACAATTCACCGAACCTGGAGCTAGCTGCTAGACTGACTGGCTATCTAGTCACTAGCCTGTCTCCCTTCCCTGGTGCTGATGATGGAAGCCTTCTGCTGCCACACTGTGCTCTTACATAGGTGCTGAGGATCCCCACTTCAATCCTTCGTGCTTGTGCAGCAAACACTTAATCCACTGAGCTATTTCCAGGCCCTTGTGACTGATTTATATATTTAATTATTCTTCTTCCTTTTTTTCCCACCCCTGGTAAGACAGGGTCTCTATATAGTCTGGCTGTCCTAGATCTCACTGTGTAGACCAGGCTGACCTCAAACTCACAGAGATCCATCTGCCTCTGCTTCCCAAGTGCTAGCTAGGATTGAAAGAAATGCTAGAAATCAATAATTTTTAAAAATTTTTTTATTAATTTATTCTTGTTAGATCTCAATGGTTATCCCATCCCTTGTATCCTCCCATTCTTCCCTCCCTCCCATTTTCCCCTTATTCCCCTCCCCTATGACTGTTCCTAAGGGGGATTTCCTCCCCCTGTATATGCTCATAGGGTATCAAGTCTCTTCTTGGTAACCTGCTGTCCTTCCTCTGAGTGCCACCAGGTCTCCCCCTCCAGGGGACATGGTCAAATATGAGGCACCAGAGTTCGTGTGAAAGTCATACCCCAACCTCCACTCAACTGTGGAGAATGTTCTGCCCATTGGCCAGATCTGGGTAGGGGTTTAAAGTTTACCGCCTGTATTGTCCTTGGCTGGTGCCTTAGTTTGAGCAGGGCCCCTGGGCCCAAATCTGCCTATCATAATGTTCTACTTGTAGGTTTCTAGGACCCTCTGGATCCTTCTACTTTGCTATTCTCCCATGCTTCTCTCATCTAGAGTCCCAATAGGATGTCCTCCCCTCTGTCCCAGTTTCCTGGTTAAGTGAAGGCTTTTATGGGACATGCCCCTTGGGCTAGTATGCAGATATAAGTGAGTATATACCATTTGATTCTTTCTGCTTCTGGATTAAGTCACTCATTATGATCATTTCTAGCTCGATCCATTTGTCCACAAATTTCGGGAATTCCTTGTTTTTAATAGCTGAGTAGTATTCCATAGTGTATATGTACCACAGTTTCTTTATCCATTCTTCTACTGAGGGACACTTAGGCTGTTTCCATGTTCTGGCTATTATGAATAAGGCTGCTATGAACATGGTTGAGCAAATTTTCTTGTTGTGTGCTGGAGCATCTTCTGGGTATATTCCAAGGAGTGGAATAGCTGGGTCTTGAGGAAGCCCTATTCCCATTTTTCTGAGATAGCACCAGATAGATTTCCAAAGTGGCTGTGCTAGTTTGCATTCCCACCATCAATAAAGGAGTGTTCCTCTCTCTCCACATCCTCACCAGCATGTGGTGTCACTTGAATTTTTGATCTTAGTCATTCTGATGGGTGTAAGATGGAATCTCAGAGTTGTTTTGATTTGCAAGAAATCAATAAAATTTTTATGTTGATTTTTTTAACATTCTTCATCCTTGCTAAGTTTCATCATATTACCAGCATAGATTGTCATGTCACCCGTAGATAGTGTGACTTGTCTTCCTTGCCAATAATTTTGTTTGCCTAAGTCTACAATAGATTATTGATTAGAAAGTTGAGAGAAGTAATTTTTTCTGGTCTTGGGAAAAATAGATTTGGCATTTTATACCATCATAGTGTTAGTGATAGGATTTTCATGGATGCATATTGCCAAATAGAGAATATTCTATCAATTTTCTACTTTACTGATATTTTTTATAAAGAATGGATGTTAATATTTCCTCATTTTTTCTTTTAAGAGAGTCATAAATGTTTTGTAAAATTTTGTTGATTGATTAATTTTATTTTATATATTTATTTATTTTTAGAAATTTAAAAGACTTTTATTTGATATAAATATTTTATATGATATACTCACCCATTGATCATATGACTTGAGGAAGCGTACTGAGTCACTTTAAGTTTTATTTTCAAGTATACCTGGAAAAACCCTCTATCTTATTTTCTATGAAAGCAAACTTGGGAGAGCATATCTTTAGTAGCTAGCACACATATTGCTAGTTTGCTCTCATAGAAAATAAGATTGATTAAATTTAAAAGTAAGCCAATCTTTCATTTCAAAGATAAAAACAATTTTTATCATGGGTTACTATTCTTGTTTGGTTTGATTTGCTTAAAAAACAAAAAAACAAAACAAAACAAAACAAAAAAACAAAAAAAACCTCTTAATGAATGTCTGTTTGTGAGGGATTTTGGTATTTTTCTTGTACTATCTTTCCATGCTCCTGATACTGGAGCAATACTGGCTTTCTGCACTGAAGTGAAAGCATCTTCTTGTTCCTAGATTAGTCTATCCTGGGTAGGTGTTGTCACACAACATCCTATAGATGCCAGTTCTACAGCCATCTCTTTTTAATAAGCTAGGAATGATTTTACATTTTTAAATGGTTTTGTTTTAAATGTTAGGTTGTTAGGTATGTGCCCATGTAGTAGCCTTGGTTTCACATGTTCACTTATAAAATTGGGGCCATTTAGGTAAAAGTTTGTCCAAGTATTGACCTTTTTTTCTGACAAACTGGCTCTCTTACATTCATTGATTTTTTTTTTTCTTCCCCTACCACTTTTTTACAATTTTCATTTTGTTCATTTCTTCTCTGGTTTTGTTAAGTCTCTTCTTCTTCTAATTAGGATTTCATTCGCCCCATTTTTTCTTTGTTTCTTAAGCTATAAGGCATAGCACATAATCTTCAGTAAGTTCCATTCATTATGCTTTTCATTTTGAGCATTTTCATCTTTGTACATTCAACTGTGGTCTTTCTTGTATTTTTAATATACTTTTTATATTGTGTCTTTAAATTTTTATTTTACATGTGGACATTTTGTCTGCATGTATGTTTGTACATCATATGCCTGGTGCCCTGAGAGGTTAGAAGAGGGTGTTAGATTGTTTTGACCTGGAGCTATGCACTGTTGTCAGCTGCCACAGGAATGCTGGGAACCAAAACAGTGACCTCTGCAAGAGCAGTGATGCTCTTAACCGCTGAGTTTAGTGTATTTTGATTTATTGTTGTTTTCTCATTTTCTCATTATGGGTTGTCTCGTAAGTATTTTTTTTTTTTCAGGCTTCCCCCCGCCACCTGCCTACTTTGTGGTACCAGGGACTGACCTAAGGACCTTGTATGTGTGAGCCAATGGTTTACTTAAATACTCAGCCCTCTTTTCATTTATTTACTTATTTTTGAGACAGAGTTACTCTGAGTGTTCCTTAATTTGAAGTCTTTGTCTGAACCTCCCTTGTAGTTGGGATTACAGGGTCAGGCCGCCAAGATCAGGCCAAGTATTCTTAAGCTTCCTCTTGGGGTTTAGTTATCTGAAGATAGTTGGATCCTTTCGGTCTTGCTTATAAAAATGTCTGTGTTTAGTCTCAGACTACTTTCCCTACTGATGATTCCAAATCCTTCTAAGCTTTTTATCCCTCATGCCCTATATATGAACATCAGGCACCTCCACTAATCTTTCTGTAGAGTTCCCTCCCCAGTCTTGAATAATTTCCTTATTCAACACTTTCTTCCATGTGTTATTAGCACTGTACTGATTCGCAATTAGTTCTGCAGGTCTCTGGGTTGTCCATGTTCAGCCCTCCTTTAATTCTATCATCTGAACTCGATGCGTCTTAATTTTATACTCTAGTCCCATCTCTTCATCTTAGGGAATACACCAGGGTCCACCACCATGTCCCCTTCTCTGCATTCTGGTGTGGAGCCTCTGTTGAGATGTAGGTTGGGGCCATTGTAGGGCTCTCCTCATGTTGCTCTCTGGAAACCAGTGCCTTTTGTTGCCGGGTTTGCTTCATTAGACTGCGCACATGCATGCATGTTTATGTGTGTGTGTGTTATATATAATATATTATCAACTATATAAAACTATATAATATGTATAGGTATACACATATTTATAGTTTGGGTTTTGGTTAATTTCAGATAGGGTAATAAATCTGTTTTTTTAACGTTACCATGATAGAAAATAGAAGTCCTTATTCTTTTCTATACTGAATGTGATAGAAGAACATTCCATTCTCAAGCTTAAATTAGAGAGACTGTTCATGCTGATGGACATTTATAAATAACGTTTGGAAAGAATAGTCCATATGCTTTTTCTTTTTCTTTATCTATAGTGTATTCACAGTTAGATTATACAATTAAATATAATAATGTAATATAGATCACTACTTACATTCCATTTTATTAGACTTAGGTTGGATTTAGTACTTGATTAAAAATCTGCTGAAAAGAATGCATGTTATTTTTTATGTCTGGTTTGTCCTTGGTACTGTCCACCAATATAGGAAGAAATGAGATAAGGAGAGCCTAGACACAATCTTTCTGTTGTTTGAATTTTTCTATCTCTAAGCTGTGTTTTGATCAAGAGCATCACTGCCCATGGCACAGTGCCTCCATAATAAATCCTAAGAGGTAGAAGGGTTTTTATTTGTTTTGTGTTTAAACATGGTTTTCAAGAAATGAATCATCTAATTTTGAAAGAGATTAAAGGTCAGATATTAAAAATTATATATCAGTACATGCCTTGTTTATGTATATGCATATTTACATGCTTATAAATTATTCAGTTATATACTTATTTTTATTTTACCATTGCTCACTCTGTGCATGTACAAATGAATGCTTTTTCATTGATATTCTATGTCTTTAGAAACATGTATGAAAGATGGTTATTTTAATGCTTCTGTTTGATGTTAATGCAAACAGTTTCATTTACAGTTCTAATTACTCTACTATATGTAAAACAGTAACTTCAACACTAAACACTTTATGAAGTGTAGTGGAGGTAATTAATAGTTAACTTGGTCTCATCCATCTTGCAAAATGTTTAAAAAGCTGTAAAATACCTGTTTCATTGCATTTGTTCCAAAGGATTATACTACTGTCTCAGTTTAGGTTCCACAGTTAAGTTCCTACAAAGGATAATAATTGTAAGAGTAGATAAATTCTCTTTATTTATAACTACACTTTTGAAGAAGAATCATCCCATTATTTAATATTCACAATTTTGCAAAAGAATACGTGTTTGTGTGTTTCCTATGGGAGTTGATATAAATACCAGAAAGCTGCTGCCTTTAAACAGCAAGCTCCTCCCTCCCCACGGTGATCATTTTAGAAGTCAGAAATGATTTCCCCTGAGCTGGAACCAAGGTGTCTAGAGGCAGTATTTCATAGGGAAGCTGCAAGTGAGAAATCTGTTTCCTTATCCAGCCTCTAAAAAGATTCAATTCTCGCTCCTAGATCCTTCCTGCACCCTAAAAGCAAGCAGCCATGTACCCTCTCTATTCTGTAGCAAAGTCTCCCAGTCTCTCTCTCTTTTGTGGGCACACTTGGTTACACTCACCACCCACCAGACCCCCCGCATGCCTCCAGTCTCTGGATCCTTAAACCCATATTCCATGTCTCCTTTTTTGCCTTGTAAAGTAATGATCATAAATTCTAGAAATTAAGATGCAAATACCTTTGGGAGATCACTGTTTATCCTGCCCTAAGGTTTTATTTAGGTATTTATGCCAAAATGGAGTACTGAATATTGATAAAAGTCACATAAAAGCAAGCATGTTCCAAGTTTGGAAAGAAGTGGAACAGATATAGGCTGATGGAATAAGCAAAAGATGCTAGAATTACTGGGTTATTTTTTCAACAATTTATATTATTGAATGATTTTGTTTGTTTATTTCAAACAGAAATAAAGACAATCTCCTTTTTTCTAATGTATTTCTCTTCCATTATCTTTCCCTTTCCTATAAAAGTATTGCTAGTTATGGATGGATTCACAAATTGAAACAGTCATATAACCTGATACTGAGATTAATACAGAATTGCTTTGTCTTTGATATTTGATGACCCTGTAGAGATCCTTTCAGATATATTCTCACCCTCTTTATGTCACTTCACCTTCTCCTACACTTTTGTTATTTTTAGCACCACTATGAAATTGACCATTTTGCCACCAGAGGTGACACCCCAAATAAGGAGAAAGATTTTAGGGAACTACTCTACAGATCTCTTAGCTCTCAGGAGATCTTATATTTCAACTACATAACCATTTTCTGCTCTTGTTCATTCCCGTGCCAGCCGTTATAATTATTCCTGTACTGTTGAAAAGATTCAGTTTGCAACTCTTTTTGGTATGCTTGGTGACCTGCACAGATACTAATCATATGGTGTAGCAAAGTATTCATGTGTTTCGTTGTATGGTATAAATGTTCCCACTTTCCTCTCTGAACCACAGAATACCAGAAGGCCCCATTGACCAGGGGACCGCTACAGGAAGAGTCCGTGTTTTAGAAGAGCAGCTTGTTAAGGCCAAAGAACAGATTGAAAATTACAAGAAACAAGCCAGAAATGGTATGTGATTATGCATGTTCTTCTCCATATTACTATGTTGAGGGTAGCTCAAATCATTGAAAATTCCTCTTACCAAAATGTTAGAAATGCTCATAGTTTCTGTTCTCTGCAGGTCTGGGAAAGGATCATGAAATATTACGAAGGAGGATTGAAAATGGAGCTAAAGAGCTCTGGTTTTTTCTACAAAGTGAACTGAAGAAATTAAAGCACTTAGAAGGAAATGAACTCCAAAGACATGCAGATGAGATTCTTTTGGATATAGGACATCATGAAAGGTACCACGCCCCCACATGCTTCTCCTGGCCTCTCATAAAGATATAATGTATGAATGAGACACTGAGGCTTTTTAAATTTTCTGTGCAGATTAGTAAGTGGTACTGTGTTTAAGTGTGGTAGACTATCTGATATCCCAAAATATAATTACTTACCAAATGCAGTTAATCAGCCAAGCTATATGATATTAAATATTATTCAAAGTGCATTTCTAGGAATCATTACACCATATAAATGCGTCAATTAACAATACATGAAAGTGTCTTCCTGTCAGAATTCTTTGTAAGAATTGGCATTTCAAGTAGAGCATGTGAGTTCACATTATAGTGCCCTGGAACTGACACCGAGGCTGCTGTTGTTTCTAACTTCCAGATAGAAGTTGGGAACTTAAAGATAACACCTTTAAAGGGTTTCTAACGGAAGGTTAGCAGGTTTTGGATAAAGGGGAGTATTCTGTAAATTGTTGCTTGTTTTCTAGAGAGGTGTACATAGGGTCTGCCTACCTAAGTTTGTTTCTCCTATTTAGTGATAAGCAGTTTATCGTCCATAGGAAAGAAAACATTTAGGTGTTAGTGTTCATGCAAATAAAATGTACATGAGGTTCATTCTAAATAAAGTAAACATCCTTTTGCTTATTATATTTAAAAGCCTATGTTCTTAGGCTTCATGGGAATTACTTTCTTATTAGTAAACAATAAAAGAAAAATGATTGTGTTAGTACAGCCTACCGCTGTGAGAGGAAATGAATTACCCCATACAAATAAGAGAGTCAGTCACACAATATTAACATCATCAGCAATAGTACAGTGATTATGAAAGATTACTCTCCTGTTTTAAGTGAAATTACATATAAAGTCTCAGTGTATTAGAATGATTTTAGCAGTATTGTTTTATAAAA
Organism: Acomys russatus; assembly: GCF_903995435.1. Lineage (NCBI taxonomy): Eukaryota > Metazoa > Chordata > Mammalia > Rodentia > Muridae > Acomys > Acomys russatus. The sequence goes on from NC_067137.1 coordinate 87,323,304, forward strand.
ACATGAAAGTATAGATTTAAAGGGTTGTTGAATTAATTATTAGGCCCCAAACTAGACAGTCTCCTTGAAAGTTTTTACCCTAGCTAGCAGTAAGCATATACTTGGACCATTAGACCAAATGTTGGCTAATTCTATCCTTAATAGGCTTCTACCCCAATTTTGATTCTTTGCTCCAAGCTTCTATTAAACAGGGCTTTGTATTTGTGTGTGGTTTGCTTATTGTAGTTCTACAGAAAAATGCAGATTTAAACAAGATTTGATATAAATAGATTATGTAGTATAAAAACAATTTGCATATTGACTTCTGATGAAATGTTTACTCAAATAATTTAGTTAAATTACTTGATGAATTCTCAAGTGTTTTTCTAAATAAAAATGATTTTAAATTATTTTATAAATATAATTTGTACATATGCTTTTCTAATTACATAGATAAAGCAAAAATGAGTATAGTAAACCCATGATAAATAACTGTAAATCACCATTACATTTTTTGGTAGTTGAACTTTAAAAAAATTGTAAGTTCTGACATGGCCACTTAGTATATATTAAATATTATTTCACTGAAAACAAAATGCAAAGTACAAGTACACAAGTCCATTTTCTCATATTGTCTTAAATAAAGAGTATATTGACTCTAGGAGAAAATACAGAGTAATAATTCAATTTCTGGAATACAGATTAGAACATAGCAATACAAATAATGAAAAAATATGGTAACACATTAGGGAAATAACCTTTAAAGTAGTGAAATAAACAAAATGCGAGGATTTGTATCATATAGAAAATATCCTCAGAGAAATTGGTCTGAAATTCTCTTTTTTTGTTAGGTCTTTTTTAGGTTTAGGTATCAACATGGCTATGGCCTCATAGAATGAATTTGGTAATGTTCCATCCATTTCTATCTTTTGGAGTAGCTTGAAGAGTATCGGTATTAGCTCTTCTTTGAAGGTCTGGTAGAATTCTGTGCTGAAACCATCTGGTCCTGGGCTTTTTTTGGTTTGGAGACTATCAATGGTTGCTTCTATTTCCATAGGAGAAATAGAACTATTTAATTTGTTTATCTGATCTTGATTCAGTTTTGGCAAGTGGAATCGATCAAAAATTTTGTCCATTTCCCTTAGATTTTCAAATTTTGTGAACATTGATGCAAAAATACTCAATAAAATACTCGCAAAATGAATACAAGAACATATCAAAGATATCATTCACCATGACCAGGTAGGTTTCATTCCAGGCATGGATGGTTTAATATATGGAAATCCATCAATGTAATCCACCATATAAACAAACTGAAAGAAGAAAGCCATATGACCATCTCCTTAGATGCTGAAAAAGCATTTGACAAAATCCAACACCCTTTCTTGTTTTGGAGAGATCAGGAATATAAGGCACATACCTAAACATAATAAAGGCTATGTACAGCAAACCAATAGCCAAAAATCAAATTAAATGGCGAGGTACTCAAGGAAATTCCTCTAAAATCGGGGACCAGACAAGGCTGCCCACTTTCTCCATGTCTGTTCAGTATAGTTCTTGAAGTTCTAGCCAGAGCAGTAAGACAACACAAGGAGATCAAGGGATCCAAATGGGAAAGGAGGAAGTCACATTATCCCTATTTGCAGATGATATGATAGTGTACATAAGTGACCCTCAAAATTCCACCAGAGAACTCCTACAGCTGATAAACACCTTCAGCAAATTGGCTGGATACAAAATTAACTCAAAAAAGTCAGTAGGCTTCCTATATACAAATGACAATCTAGCAAAAGAAGAAATTCGGAGAACTACACCTTTCACGATAGCCACAAGCAATATAAAATATCTAGGAGTAACTCTAACCAAACAAGTGAAGGACTTGTTTGAAAAAGCTTTAAATCTCTGAAGAAAGAGATTGAAGAGGACATCAAAAGATGGAAGGATCTCCCTTGTTCATAGATCGGGAGAATTAACATGGTAAAAATGGCCATCTTACCAAAAGCAATTTACAGATTCAACACAATTCCTATCAAAATACCTACAAAATACTTTGAAGATATTGAAAGATCAATTCTCAAATTCATATGGAGAAATAAAAAACCCAGAATAGCAAAAACAATCCTATACAACAAAAGATCCTCAGGAGGATTCTCCATTCCTGATCTCAAACTGTACTATAGAGCAACAGTAATTAAAACAACATGGTACTGGCGCAGCAACAGGCTGGTTGATCAATGGAATCGAATCGAAGACCCAGAAATGAATCCACACACATATGGTCACTTGATTTTTGACAAAGAAGCCAAATCCATTCAATGGAAAAAAGGTAGCATCTTCAACAAATGGCGCTTGTTTACAACTGGATGTCAACATGTAGAAAAATGCCATTAGACCCACATTTGTTACCATGCACAAAACTCAAGTCCAAATTAATTAAAGACTTCAACATAAAACCAGAGACACTAAATCGGTTAGAAGAAAAAGTAGGGAAGAATCTGTTGTGTGTGTGTGTGAGACAATGCATTATAATTTTAATTTGCATTTCTCTGATAGGCATTGATTTAAGCACCTTTTCGTGTACCTGTTGGCTATTTGTATGTTTTGTTTGGAAAACTATTTAAATTATTTTTCTGCTTTCAGTCAGGTCATGTATTTTGCTGTGAGTACTTTATATATTTTAGTTATTATCCTTTATTGGATATATAATTTAAAAACTATTAAAATTAGAAAATAGCTATACTTATAAGCAAGTATCATACTGTTATGTTTATTATAGATCCATAGTTTAGGGTCCAGAAATGTGATATCTTTAGGCTTGTTCTTCATTCTCAAGATGATTTCACATAATAGCAGTCTTTTCAGTTCCAAAAATAATTTTAAGAATGCTTTATCTGGTTCTATAAAAAATGACATAGCAATTTCTATAGGGACGACATGCAGTAAGGACTTTATAGCAATATTAATTCTTCAACACCATGAACATAGGGTATCTTTTCATTTTGCATCATATATAATTTTTTCATTGGTGCCTTACAGTTTTATAGATCAGTGTATAAGTCTTTACCTCGTTGAAGTTATTCCTACTTTTGACACTATTGTAAATGGGATTGTTTAATTTCTTTCTTTTTTTATATTTCTTTTTTCTTTTTTTCATTTTTTATTAATTTATTCATATTATATCTCAATTGTTAGCCCTTCCCTTGTATCCTCCTATTTCTCCCTCCCTTCCCCTTCCCCCCTTCTCCTCTCCCCTATGTCTGTGATTGAGGGAGACCTCCTCCCCCTATATATGCTCTTAGAGTATCGAGTCTCTTCTTGGTGACTTGCTATCCTTCCTCTGAGTGCCACCAGGTGTTTAATTTCTTTAAGGGATGGTTTGCTAGTATATATGCATGCAATTTGTATATGTTAGTTTTGTGCCCTTCAGCTTTATCAAGTATTTTTATTAATACCACAAAATTTTTGGTAATGTCTTTAGAGCCTCTGTATGTATGATGATGTCAAGTCCAAGCAGATACAGTCTAAATTCTTTTATGGTTTAAATTTGTTATTTCTTTTTCTTGCCTAATTTGTCTGGCTGTGGTTACCAAAACCATTTTAAGTAGAAATGGAAGTATAGAGATGAGTGTCTTTTATTTTGTCCCTTACTTGGTTCTTTTAATGTCAATTTGGTTTTCTCGTATTTGTTGAAGGCTATCAGGGATGCTTTCTTATACTCTTTTCTCTTAGTGTCCTTAATTGGCTTTGGTGTGACAGTAATACTGACTTTTTCAAATGAGTTTGGAAAATTCTCATTTCTTTAATTTATGAAAGAATTTTTATAAAGATTGGCATTGATTTTTCTTTAAATGTGTATAGAATTTACCCTCAAATGTATTTGGTTTGGGGCTTTCATTTAATGTGATTACTAATCTAATCTTTTTGTTTTTTATTGATTTCCTGAAAATTTCTTCATAATTCACTGTTGGGCTCCTCCCTGAGCTCAGTAGTTAGATAAGTTACCTTGAGGAAGTGGTAAGCTTCAGCAGCCGTGCAATGGTAGTGAAGTTCTGTACTGCCCCAACTGCACACAAAACAACACACAGTCCAGATTGGCCTTCTTCAGTGCCTATGGGATCCAAGTGGCTGTCAGAAGTGGTTACAGAATCTTAGGAGAGTTAGAAAATAAATAATCTGATCAGTGAAATAAACATGGACAGTTGTGTGCCAGATAGTATAAGAGAACTGGGCTTTATAGGCAGTTCAAGACATTGCAGTATGAACAGTATTTGAACTGGGCAGTGGTGGTGTACGCTCTTAATCCCAGCACTCATAGAGGCAGAAGCAAGTGGATCTCTGTGAGTTCAAGGCCAGCCTAATTTACCGAATGAGTTCCAGGACAACCAGGGCTACACAGAGAAACCCTGTGTTGAAATAAAACAAAACAGTATTTGATCTTATTAGTCATTGTAATAGTCATGTAGTAGACTTATTTCAGAAAACGAATAAGACCCATCAATGGCAAGATGGCTCAGCTAGTAAAATACTCACTGTCAGGCCTGGGTTCAATGGTGGAAGGGCATAACCAATTCCTACAAGCTGCCTTTCACATGTGCACTGTGGTATGCCACCCCAAGTAAATAGGTGTAACAGAAAGAAAGTGAATAAAAGAATTGAGTGAATTTGAAGTCAGGGTAATGAAACAGTTAACAATAGATGAGATTTCTGAACAAGATTAAAATGTAAACAGCAGAGCTCAGAGAGCCACATTGCAAAGGAAGGGCATTTCATCAGGGTGAGGACATCCAACTTAGAAAAAGAGAACAGACTTAAAATCGTCATCTGAAAATCTTGTTTTTATGGCAAAAGGTACCGTCTGTCTGGAAGGGCCCGAGCCGGACAACCCCAGAAGACCTCTGATCATCTTCAAGCACTGCTAGAGTGCTTGGGTTCTGAAGAGGTCCTGGGAAGGGGCCTTGAGAGCACATCTGTCTCGTTTATTGTTCCATTCTAAAACACACAGACCTCCTAGAGAACTGTGAGAGCCTCATCTGGAGCAACCCACAGGGAGATGAGGCTCATTCCATTTGTGTACTGGGCTTAGCAGGCGAAGAGCACCCGCAAGTGCTGCCGAGGCTAGTCACTGCATCTCATAATCTGACAGGAATTTGTGGGTTTCCCGTTTTATGAAGCCAGTGTAGAAACTCTGGCTGTGACATTTTACACAATGATAACTGAGAAGTGGGGACTAAATATGGAGTGTTGTTGTGACCAGGCTTAAAATATGCTCAGTGAATTTTCTCCCTAAATGAAATTTGTGGCTTCTAGATACTAAGAGAAGTAACCCTAAGCTACGGATACTCTCCACTCTTCTGGTCCCTAAGCTGGGATCTGTTGTGGGGTATCTGTTACACTAAACACAGTTGGTAGGGCTGTTCCTTTTTACATGGATTCCTTCAGATGCTTTCAGAACTTGACAATGTACCTTCTGGGTTTTTTGTTTTTGTTTTTGTTTTTCCAGAACACTGAAGAAAGGGGTAAAGAACTGCAGTTTATTTTCCATTCTCAGTGGACAGGCCGGCATGGTGCCTTTGAAATGCTAGTGGACCTCCTGCAGGCTCTCGTTTTTGTTTAGGCGATACAAGCAGTGACACAAATATTAGATGGAGTAGCTGTACTCTGGTAAAGCATTTTTACACCATAGGGCAGCGACAGATTTCAATTTCATTGTTACTACTCTTGCTCCCTAAAAATGTATTGACTTGTACAAAATCCTGCAGGGAAAAAAATCTCCAGGAGCAAACCTCTGTTATCTTTGTAGCTGGTCACTTGACTAGGTTACCACATTTGCTGTGTGAAATGGTAGAAAATATTGAATTTTATCATGAGTGCTTGGTTTGAGAGGGCCACAAATTTGATAAATAAACTTGACTTTGAAGTTAAACTACTTGAGAAATTCTCTAGTGTTCAGGAAGGGTAACCTGGAGTCTCGGATCACCTCCAAGTGTTCCCTTAAGGACTAAACCCTAAGTGTAACCAGGAGAACACTAGTCAGAACCTAGCATATTGAGCAAAACAGCACTTCAAAGCTCTTAAAGGGTGACATCTGGCACCATCAGTGATTCAGTGCTCAAATTCAGTTCATCAGAGGTACACTTGCCAATAAGAAACAGAAGCAGTTCCACCAAGCTTCACTGTCAGAGAATTAAGTGGAAATGCTGAGGGGGTTATATGAAGCTTCCATTCTTCATTTGTCAAGCCTTCCATCTGTCTGACCCCAAGGAGTTTCTTTGTATTGAATATGTTCTTCTGGAGAGCCCTGTGCAAGATAAAGAAAGGTTGAGAATGAGTTCTGTGAAGTACTGTATTGCAGTGTTTCCAGCCGTACTCAAGGAATACTGTGACAGATAAACCAAAGCTTTGCTCCTTTTATTTTTAAAGACAGGATCTCATTATGTAGTCCTGACTCTTGGTTGGCTTGGGAACTGGTTATGTAAACCACATTGCTCTCAAACTCAAAAAGATATGCCTAGCATGACATAACTTATAAGATATGGCTTAAATGTAATGGTAGACACATCGAACTCTATGCATCTAAGTTGCAGTGTCCCACCAATAATTCAGGAACTGTTGGAAATACCTAAAACATAGATGTTTGCTATATTTTCTTTTTAAATGTAAGTGTTTACAACTGCCGATACACTTAGCACTCCTGCTGCATCCAAGGGTGAGCTTGTTGTGTTTACATTTTGTTTGTCTTGAGTTATGTCTTCATTTACTCCGTATTTCTTTGACCCATGGAATTTTCAGGAAAAATTCCCCGTTTTTTGTTTTGTGGGTTTTGTTTTTGTGTTTGTTTGTTTGTTTTGTAGTGAGTAGTGGTACCCAGTATGAGGCTGTGGGAATAGCCCAGTGGTAAAGCATTTGTTTGGCACATGCCAGGCTCTGGGTTGGATAAGAGGCCTAAAGGAAGGGAGAATATGATTTTAATCTTATATTTGTTAAGCCTTACTCGAAGCATGACATACCATGTCCACGAGAGCACAGACCCAGTTTAGACAAGACTGCTTTAAGACCATATGCGAAGGAGCTGGGGCCTAAGTACACAGCTGCTTCTGTTTTCATAATGTAGAGATCAAGGTCGGTGAGTCTCATCGAGGTTCTGGTGGTAAGAAAGGTAGGGAAGAACTTCTTTATCCCTTGCTTGATGGTGTTCTGTATGGTGTAGGCACCATGTTCTCTCTTCTGGAACGTGACTGTCACCAGTCATTAAACACAGGCTAGAAGCCAAATACCACACTTAGCTCACTTGAGAATTTTAGCAAAATAGCATTTATTTGATTAATCTTTATGTATGATCTGATAACTGGTAGGGTTCTGTCTGCTACCATGATAGGTAATCACCAGGTAGTAATTAGTAACAGTCTTGACTTTTAGAAGGATTCTAAGGAATTTATAGGGTTATAGAGTAGGCTCAGTGGTTAAGGACACTTGTTGCTTTCACAGAAGACCTGGGCTTGATTCCTAACATCCACATGGCAGCTCACAACCATCTCTAACTACAGTCAAAGGGGTTTCAGTGCCAACTTCTGACCTTTTTGGGCGCTAGGTACACATGTGGTATACTTCTTTATACATAGGAAAACCACATATTTAAATAATAAAATAAATCTTAAATGTAAGTGAAGAACTTCGAGGACTATGCTACCGAGTAGTGTATTTCTTGTTCCGTGGACCCCAAGCCACAGCTCCCCTGCGTCTCCAGTGGAGCTCAGTCTGATCTGCTTGCCGCTGTGTTTCATAGTAATGCGGCCACGTAGTTTTGCTGTTTTTATACCATTACTCATGAATAGCTTCGACCCTTTCTCTTAATAGTGAGATGAAGTATATATTTTGGAATGGCGTTTTTTGCCATTTTGGTTTTATGGTCTATATGGTGCTATGAATTCAGTGCTTAGGTTTATACCTTAACCTCTGAGTCTATTGTGAATTTTTGTATTATCACCCTTTAGATTGCTGCAGAGACTTATTTGGCTTAATTACGACTATTGTGATTCTTTTGCTTTCCTCATCCTGCCAGATACTAGTTTCCTTTTCTGCTTTTAAAGAATAGGAAGGCTCACAGAGCCGAATAGACAGTGATCTATTTCTCAGTTAAGTTAACTGAAGCTCCTGGGAAACAAAACGAAACTATCTGTGGAGCAGCGCTCTCATCTCCCATGCTGAGTCCATATCATCTTATTATCAGTAATGTGTAATGACAGCACTGCTAATAGCAAATAATCAGGGCTACATAGGGCTCAGTGTCCTGGTTAGAAATTGGCTGATATACAAAAGGCCATTATGGAGTCTGGGAAAGGGCTTTGGAGATAAGGAATATAGTTATCTGTCTAATAATAGGGAAAGATTGATAGGTTAATGGCTTGCACATTGTAAGATTAAATTTTTGATCATAGGTGTTATGTGGCCTAGTAACTTTGTTTTGTTTTGTTTCCCACTATCTTTGAAAGGCTCAAGAATTGCTGTTTCCACTCTTGAAATGTTAAGTTTTACAGTTCTTCAGATCAGATCTTTGTGTTTTATGTCACACACACACACACACACACTCACTCACTCACTCACATGGAATGAATGATCTTAATTTCTTTGAGATGTGATTTGTTTGAGGTTTTTAGCCTACAATGTGTATACTCTTTTTCAACTTTTTAATTTCTATGGACAGAATGTTTTTCTGTGGACATCCAGGTGTATTTCGAAGTGATAGAAAATCCTTTGTAGCACTAGTGAATACAGGGAAATATTTTCATGGGAAGTTGTTCTTATTCTGTTTATCACTTAGTCTGTTTACCATTTATGAATTTTACATCTTTAAGGAATTCTTCTCCCTTTGAAATGAAGTTTACATTAAAGATCTAGGTGGAAGATTATATTGCACCTAGTAGCCATTGTTCTGTTTTGCCTGCCTCCACTGTTATTGGGAGGGGGCATGGGAGTAAGGGTGTTCCAAACTGAAGAATGATTTGCATATTAAAATTAATGCTCTATTAAGGATTGTCTTTATGCCAGTCACTAATGATAGTGTCATCATTCATCATCAACCACATTATATAACATTATATAACCACGTTATCAATGTAATAACCCTGAAGAAAGCAAAATTACAGTAGTCCCTTTCTATCTTTTGTTTGTTTTCTAGTCTTTTAGCCATTGTTAACCACAGTTCAAAAATACTAAATTGAAAATTCCAGAAATAAACAATTTACAAGTTTTAAATTGCACATCATTCCAAGTGGTAGAGATCTCATACCATGTTACCAGGATGCAAATCATCTCTTTGTATATCCAGTCCATACTACATATGCCAACTGTGAGTCAGTCACTTAGTAGCTGCAAGAGACTGTTGCAGCTTTCCAATGCTTGTTTTCATGTAGACCTTGCTTTACTTAATAACACTGCAAAGTGAAGAGGTAAATATATTAATTTCTTACTATGTATAAATATAAATTAAACATGTATACATATAGGAAGAAATGGTACTGTATATAGTTTTAGGCATCAACTGAAAGGGGGTCTCCAAATATATCTCTGATGGATAAGGGGGACGTACTCTAAGCCTGCTTATAGCTATTCTTAGACATGGAGAAATGAAGTAACTGTATTAGTTACTTTCCTTGTTAGTGCGATCAACTACCTGACAAGAAGCAACTTAAGGACCGAAGGTTTGATTCTCAGTTTGAGAGTACAGAAAATTCTTGGCAGGAAACTGAAGGTGGAAAGAGAATTATTTGCAGTCAGGAAACAAAATGATGAGTGCAGGTGCTCCACTTGCTTTTTCCTTCTTATTCAGTCTGGGACTCCAGCACAGAGAAAGGTGCTGCCTACATTCAACTTGAATCTGTAGCCAAGCCTTTTCGAAAATACCCGCATTAGCTGGGCATGCTGTAATCCCAGCACTTGGGGAGGCGAGGGGAGACAGATCTCTGTGAGTTCAAAGCCAACCTGGTCTACAGAACAAGCCAAGGATACACAGAGAATACTTTCTGTTAGAAGAAGAAGGAGGAGGAGGAGGAGGAGGAGAAGAAAAGAAAAAGAAAGAAAAACACACACACACACACACACACAGAGAGAGAGAGAGAGAGAGAGAGAGAGAGAGAGAGAGAGAGAGAGAGAAGAGAAGAGAAAAAGGAAATACCTGCATTGATTCAGTGCTTCTCAATCTAATGAAACTGACCGTGAGAGTAATAACCATCACTGCAACTTTAGACAAATCTCACATAATTTTTCTTGTGTGTGAGCTAGGCTTATCCAGGGACTAGATTTTGCAGCAATCTCCCTCAGTCAAGTTTATCTTAGTAAATGTTGACTCATCACCTTCGGATTATTCTTGTATGAATTTTAACTGTATTGGCCCTTGAGGGAAATTTTTGTTTTAGCATTTTGAATCAGCGATAAATAAAAATGTTCCTGTTATAGTTTCCTTAATGGCAAAATTGAGACTGACTATACACCCTCCCTTTTCACATAAAAGTTTAATGACTATGAAAATAGAAAAATGACTCTGGAAAATGCAATAGCACAGACATAGACAGCTTTTGAAATAAAGCCCTCATAGCTGGCTGACTCTAAAGTCACACAGTCTATTCCAATGTTCTCATTGCCATCAGGCATCTGTACCCTCACTTTGCTGATCCCTAACCTTGCCGAGGCTTACATATGCTAAGTCTTAATGTGGCCTCATATGAAGCCATCATACTGCCAAACTATGAGATTTCTTGATACTTTCATGATAAAAGCAAATAAAGCAAAATATCCAGCTTTGGTGAGTTTTTAAAAAAAGATTTTTTATTATTATTATTATTATTATTATTATTATTATTATTATTATTATTATTATTATTATTATTATTATTATTATCGTCGTCATCGTGCTCTGCCTGCATGTACACCTGCATGCCAGAAGAGGGCATCAGATCAGATTATAGATGGTTATGAGCCACCATGTGGTTGCTGGGAATTGAACTCAGGACCCACCTGAAGAGCAGTCAGTGCTATTAACCTCTGTGCTGTCTCTTCAGCCTAGCTTTGGCGATCTTGTATGGAGCATGGCTCAGGCTGTGGAATCCCCGAAAAACCAAGGATTTCTGCAAAATGCTTTTTAAATCACCATAATTCTCAGTAATAGGCCACAACTTTCTGATTTGATTATATTCAGGCCTTTAACATAGGAAACTACATTTTTTAGGATTGCAACATCCAGACATTGTTGAGTTGATGAGGAAATAATATGATATTAGCTTTGTTTTCTGTCATTACTGACTTAGTTGTGTGGTCTGTGATTGGGAGAGGCGTTTATGGCATTTGAGAATCAAATTTAGTGGATAGAGAGTAGTATGGTGTATTGGCATTCTCACTGATTATTGTGCTTTATTTGTTTTTATCCTGACATGTTATTGTGGGTATGAGTGAAATTCATACATTGTTTGAGTATATGTGTACATTACACAGTGATTAAATCTAACCCCCCTTTATATACCCATGCCCTAATCTCACTTTCTCAACCGCTAGCTAGGACTACTTTTTATTATAGTTTATTTTTTTAAAAATCACATATGATCTTAGCCATTCTGATGGGTGTAAGATGGAATCTCAGAGTTGTTTTGATTTGCATTTCCCTGATGACTAGGGAGGTTGAGCATTTCTTTAAGTGTTTCTCAGCCATTTGATACTCCTCTGTTGACAATTCTCTGTTTAGTTCCAAGCCCCATTTCTCAATTGGGTTATTCAGTTTGGTGGTGCTTAATTTCTTGAGTTCTTTATATATTTTGGGTATTAGACCTTTGTCAGATGTAGGGTTGGTGAAGATCTTTTCCCAGTCTGTAGGCTGTCGCTTTGTTCTGTTGACAGTGTCTCTTGCCTTACAGAAGCTTCTCAGCCTCATGAGGTCCCCTTTATTAATGGTTGACCTTAAGGCCTGGGCTGTTGGTGTTCTGTTCAGGAAGTTGTCTCCTGTGCCAATATGTTCCAGGCTCTTCCCCACTTTTTCCTCTAAGTGACTTAGTGTCTCTGGTTTTATGTTGAGGTCTTTAATCCACTTGGATTTGAGTTTTGTGCAAGGTGACAAATATGGGTCCAGTTGCATTTTTTTACACATAGACCTCCAGTTAGACCAGCACCATTTGTTGAAGATGCTATCCTTTTTCCATTGAATGGATTTGGCTTCTTTGTCGAAAATCAAGTGACCATATGTGTGTGGATTCTTATCTGGGTCTTCGATTCGATTCCACTGATCAACCAGCCTGTTGCTGTGCCAGTACCATGCTGTTTTAATTACTATTGCTTTATAGTACAGTTTGAGATCAGGTATGGAGATTCCTCCAGAGCACCTTTTATTGTACAAGATTGTTTTAGCTATTCTGGATTTTTTTGTTTTTCCATATGAAGTTCAGAATTGAACTTTCAATGGCTTGCCGGTTCTGGTGGCCATAATAGTTTTTATAGAATTTCTTCCAAATTAGGCTTAATGGGTTTTCTGCCTAGTTGAAGCCGTGTCAATAAAATGTACTATTTTTTTAAACATATGTCCCTATGCATGTGTATGTGTATATACATGTTTATTTTAATTTTAATGTTAAACATACAATATTGGGTTTTCTTAGTCATTTGCTAAGTAATTGGGGTTTTATTCCACTGTGCTTTAACTTCAACAGTAATACTGCTCTTCAACACTGACATTTGCAATAGGTTTTGTGACCGTTAGTACTTGATGAGTAGGAGGAACGAGTGGATGTTTTGAAGTCTATGAGACATAAAGAACTTTGTGTTGTGATAGAGATTTATACAACTGTGAAAACATTGCAAGTTTCCAGCTGAGCTTTACATCATGATTATAATTAAAGACTTCTGTGCTTCTCAGATAAAGTCATAATCCTGTGTGGTCAATATGTTAAGCAGGTTTACATTACCACAGTGAAATAAATGGAAACAGGCAGTTTTATAAAGAAAAGAGACTTGTTTACAGGCCTGGTACTCCCAGCGTCATGATAGAAGTATGTGTGGAAGAGCTTGCATGTCCAAACAGATAGTCTAGGACAGAGGGAGAGAGGCAGGCAGAGAGAGAGAGAGAGAGAGGCAGGCAGAGAGGCAGGCAGAGAGAGAGAGGGAGAGAGGCAGGCAGAGAGAGAGAGAGAGAGGCAGGCAGAGAGAGAGAGAGAGGCAGGCAGAGAGAGAGAGGCAGGCAGAGAGAGAGAGGCAGAGAGAGAGAGAGAGGCAGGCAGAGAGAGAGAGGCAGGCAGAGAGAGAGAGGCAGGGAGAGAGAGAGAGAGAGAGAGAGAGAGAGAGAGAGAGAGAGGCAGAGAGAGAGGCAGGCAGAGAGAGAGACAGGCAGAGAGAGAGAGGAGAGAGAGGGAGGCAGAGAGGCAGAGAGGCAGAAAGAGAGGCAGAGAGAGAGAGAGAGAGAGAGAGAGAGAGAGAGAGAGAGAGAGGCAGGCAGAGAGAGAGAGGCAGGCAGAGAGGGGGAAGGAGGGAGGGAGCAAGGGAAGGGGAGGAAGGAGAGGAGGAGAGGAAAGGAGAGGAGAGAGAGAATGTGAATGATGTCACGTAGCTTCCTTTGAGGGTGTTCCTCACTCAGGAACCTCAGGAACCCCTTCAAGATAACCCCTTCCCATCCTACCATTTCCCAATGCTGCTACCCTGAAGATTAAAATTTTGATTATAATGGGCCTTTGGGGGACACTCAGAGAGCATTCAAGCCATAGATGGTGGTAATTTAACTCAGTAACAAAAAAGCATTACAGGCTACACAATAAGGCAGCTCACTTTGATAATATGGGAAAAAATTGAATTTGAAACTGTTCTCAGCATGTAACCTAGCAGTTTAATTTGTGAAAGAGGCGCTTAAATTTTTTTCTGTATAAAAAGAAATAATCTTAATCTTAAGTTAGAATGACATATAAAATCAACAAACACTGCATTTTAGACTCTTTACCATGTTCAAAAAGAGTAAAGATAGAAATAGCTAAGCTCCAGTGTGTCCTGTGAGTAGGTGCTGTTGACACCAATAAATGCCTAAAATCCTGTGACAGTGACCTGTTGTTCCAAAGCATGTTCAAAGCCATTCTCCTACTAACATAGGCTGAATATTCGGAACTGTATCATAAAATTTTAATTGTTGTTTTAAATCAGCATTTTTCCTTTTTTCAAATGTGTTGTTATCACTTATTCATAGTACAAATGGTATTCTGTGAGTTGCCAGTATTCACTTACTAAATGATATAACACTTAGTTAAGAACCAGAAAAAAGAAAGATTTACCAAGACCAGGTCAGTTACTCCTAGATAACTAACTCACAGTTGTTGACTCATTTCTACACTTGCTAAAGGGGCCTTTCTTGTTGGCCAGTTTTCTTCTCCAAAGTCTTACAGAGACTGAAGACTGGTTAGTTTTTATGCCTAGACTTCTTTACCACATATTACGGCCATTGCCAACCAATAACTCGTTTTTCCCTTTAGGTGTGTAATTATTAGTCTGTGGCTTTTATACTCAAGGGAAATGCTGTAAAACAACTTTCTGTGGGTTTCTGGAATTGGGACCCTTGAATGGAAGGAGAGAAAGGAGAGGGGGCAAGTGAGAGAAGAAGGGAGCCAACTTGGGGAAAGGTGGTAGGATGTTGGCTATTTATAAGCAGATTAATCTAGGAAAGCCTTATGGAGAAGGTGACATTTGAGAAAATATTTGAAGGACATTTGGTTAGTCCTGTGACCGATATAAAAATAAACAATGAAGCATTAGAGATCAGGTCAAATGATGGGCCATGGTGTATGGGGCCGTAGGAGTCAAAAAGTGACTTTGGCTTTGATTCTTGAGTGATTCGAAGGGTCAATTCAATGTGAAGTATAAAGCAGAAGTGTTCTTTGATTAGTAAAGGATCTGGCCACTACGAATAACTCTATACATAAGCAAGACTGGAAGCTGGGAGAATTGTAGAGAGCTGCTATAGTGATCCCAGTGAGAGAAGGTGGCAGCTTAGTTGGTAACATTACTGGTAGAGACTCATGGTCAGAAACTGGTTTTATATTTATTTGCTGACAGATTATCTGGGGCTTGTTAGAGAAAGAGGGATGCTCTTTTTGCTTTCTTTAATACTAAGTGCAATCCATTGCTTTTACTTAATGCAATGTACATAAAACTATCTGTACCAATTCTGAAGTATCTCTTCGTATTTTGCAGGGTATTTTAGTTTATTGCTAGGAAATCTACCATGTTATGATTGAAATTACTGATGGCAACAGATGAGAAAGTATCTTAATCATTCCATTAGTTTTGATGAGAGAACAGCAAATTATGGCCCAAGGGCAAAACCTAGTTCTTTTCCTAGTTTTGTTATAAAGTTTTATGGGAACAGAGCCGTACCTATTCTATTACTTATTGCTTATGGCAACTTCTGCTACAAACGTAACAGAGAATGCTCCCTTTGGCAGTAGGATACTAAAACTGGAATGATACAGAGTTTAGGATGGCTTCTGCAGAAAGGTGACATGACAGTTTATGAAACATTACATACTTTCAAAAGTTAAAAAGCAACTGAGGATCACAGAACCTAAAATCTTAGTACCTGTTTCTTTAAAGCAAAACTTGTTAAAGCTTGATTGTTTAGAGCATTTTAAAAGATTTATGTCAAGTTTTTCCTTTAATCTTTTCCCAAGTACTCAGTGGAATATTAAGAAGGGTTATATGGTAAGAGTGAGGACGCAGTGGTATTATTCAAATACCAATACCTTGCCTACTGAATTGCATTCTTAATACTTCGGGTTTTTTTTTTTTTTTTTGAAAACAGTGTAGCTGGTTGGCCTGTGGAAAAACGTTATGTATCTTTTCAGCAGAATAGATTTTCTATAGTAATGAATCATGGATGATAGAGAGTTGATTTTTGAATTTCATAGCCTTAATGGAAAATGATGCTCGTCTCCCTGAGCATGAGACTTTCTGAACAATTTGGCTCCTTTATGGTTTTGTGTAATCCAGTGAAAGAGTAAAAATAAGTGGATCTCTAATGTCACTTGCTTTCACAGGTCTATTATGACAGATCTATACTACCTCAGTCAAACAGACGGAGCAGGTGATTGGCGTGAAAAAGAAGCCAAAGATCTGACAGAGCTGGTCCAGCGGAGAATAACATATCTCCAGGTAAGAGGGTTAGGTTAAAAGTGGAAAAAAATCATAATAAAATAATAAATAAATAAATTTTGCTTTTAAAAAGTCTTTATATTGCTCTTTTAAAAAATTAACTCATTCATTTGCAAATTTATTCAGCTAGACAATATTTTATGCTTCAGGACAGCAGCAGCTCAAAGTGTATAAAAGGAGCTACTTCTTCACAAACACACAAACTATACAATTATTAGCATGCTATATTTTGTAGGAGATGCCTATTGGCATTTTGACAAAGGAGACACCAGAGATAGTTTATGGAGGATGTGTTATCTGAACCTACTGTGAAGGGGGTCGACACTGATTTCTACACCAAGGCATGCTTCCGCATGCTTGCTGATGAGTACTCTGTGAGCAGTGGCTCATAGCAGCGTAAAAGTAATACAGGGTCCCAAATGTGAGCTGAACTCTTCAGTTTGTCTGGAGGTTTAGGTTGTTGTTTAACAAGAGAGATGGGAGCCTGCAAAGAGATTTGAGAGCTATATTATAGAGGGCAAACTTTATGATGTATGAACATTAAATGATTAATGTGAAAGATTTATTTTGATTTATTTGTCAAGAAATAAGAAACATTGATAAACCTGTTAGGGGCTTTTTATGTTGTCTTTTTTGTGTCTTCTTTTTAAGTCTGATATGCATATATAGACAGCTATTTGTAAGGAAACCCTTTTGAATTTTATTTTATTGTCATTGTTTTATAGGCGTGTTCTGGTTTTGCTTTCACAACATCCTGGTTTTCTTTGTTCATCCTCCCCCTCCCCCACCCCCACCCCCTACCCACTGTGTTCAGGATTAAACCCAAGGCCCTGAGCATGGTAAGCTAGTGGCAGCCTAATTTTTAAAGCGTTTTACTCATAAAAGGTACACTGAAGACAGAATCTAAAAGTTGTACTTTGGTTAAACTGTGTCAGTATTTGAGGACTCTAGAAGCAGCAGGAGCATTTAGGACAGTGAGATTGTAGCACAAGCAGAAGAATTGAGAGGTGTTGGACGTGTGATTGGAAGTGGAGACAAACTTGCAGAGATTGGAAAAATACAGTCAGTTGACCTTTCTAAATAATTGAAAGAGCTGAAATGGTGGGAATGGAAGCGTCTTTAACTGGCAATAAGTTGAGAGAAAATTGTTTTGAGGAAAACATAGTATAGAAGAGACATTCAACACTGAATAAGAAATGCTTCAAGTTGAAATAACCATTACGTGTCCTCTACGCAGTCCTTTTCTCATTCTATGATAGCGTGGTTTCCATGTACAAGAGCTATGTTTTTCTTTAAGGTTAGAAGCAAAAGGGCAGTTGATGACATGCTATATATTTAAGGCACCTGTTTTCATGCAGGTAAATGGGGGCAATAAAATGTTTAGGGATCATTAAAAACCCACTTGGTGTTGGCATGTTCTCTTAGTCTCATACTCCCGTGACCATTCATTAGACAAGCCTGCAGAATGAGAACCACTTTGCCTCCTACAGGGAAGAGGTAATTATCTCTTCTCAACTAGATGTTCATTCAGTGAACTGTGAGCACCTGGTGGTACAAGTCATCATCTCCTTTATGAATAAAATGGAAGTAACAATGGTTTTTTAACTTCTACATACTCATTAAACTTTCAGCCATTGTATTTAAAATATGATTTAAATTATAAGCACACTGTAACAAGTACCTGCCACTGGCTTTATTTTCTTTCTCTTATTTAAAATCTACTCTTTGGATCACATTGCATGTATCAGTATTTCATTATTTTAAACTGTGATTCATACTACATTTATGGATGCACCACTGTTTGTTTACTTATTTATTTGCCTTTTGAGAGACATTCAGTTATTTCCAGTTTGAGGCTATTATAAATACTCTTTTAAAACATCCACATACAGATGTTTACATGGGCTTATGCTTTCATGCTTTTTCAAAATACCTAAGTGTAGAATGTATGGTGTTTTTTTTTTTTCAGTAGAGAAATTTTTGTCAGGTTTTCATTCATTCTCCCATTTACCATGAATTCCAAAGTGACAGTGGCAGAAATGGGCACATTCATAATACTTTTGCTTTCAGTAATAATTCAGATACTCAGAAATTTAATATTTTCCCCAATAAATAGAGAAAATATCAGATAGCCATAATTTTAGCTTCATCATCCTTATTGAAAATCTATTATGTCTCTTCAGGTTCTCAGTGGAAATGATGTGGTACAGGAAACATTCAGATATCTATACAGACAATTCTCAGAATTCTAGTCTTTGCTACTGGGTCTGAGTATTCTAATACAGTTACCCCAGCACTTAAAATATTGTATGTATTGTGTTTTTCTTCTTATTTTTAAAATTGAAAATAGATTTATTTTCATATAATATATCCTGATTATGGTTTCTCCTCCTTCTGCTCCTCCGAGTTCCTCTACCACTCCCCTCCAAACTGGACCCATGCCCTTTCTGTCTCTCATTGGAAAACAGGCATCTAAGGGGTTATAATAAAATAAAATAAAAAACACATTAGAATAAAACAAAATAAACAGAAGGCATAAGAAACAAGTATATATGCAGAGACCCACTCATCAGCACACTGGGGAATCCCAAAAAGAACACAAAACCTGAAGTCATAATATTTATACAGAGAGAGAGAGAGAGAGACAGAGAGAGAGAGAGACAGAGACAGAGAGAGAGACAGAGAAACTGAAAATGAATAAAATGAAACAAGGAATCTCCAATGATGCCTTTGAGTTTGTTTACTGTTGGCCATTTACTACAAGACATGTAGCCTACTCTTTAGGGTGATTTGTTTCCCCAGTGCTGGTGGGAATGCAAACTTGTACAACCACTTTGGAACTCTATCTGACACTTTCTCAGAAAACTGGGAATAGGGCTTCCTCAAGGTCTAGCTATTCCACTCCTTGGAATATACCCAGAAAATGCTCCACCACACAACAAGGACATGTGCTCAACCATGTTCACAGCTGCCTTATTCATAATAGCCAGAACCTGGAAACAGCCTAAATGTCCCTCAGCTGAAGAATGGATAAAGAAACTGTGGTACATTTACACTATGGAATACTACCCAGGAAATCCTGAAATTTGTGGACAAATGGTTTGAACTAGAAATGATCATACTGAGTGAGTTAACGCAGAAGCAGAAAGACTCACATGGTATATACTCACTTATAAATGGGCACTAGCCCAAAAGGCATGTCCCATGAAAGTCTTCACTTACCAGGAGATTGGGATAGATGTGAGGACATCCCACTGGGACTCTAGGTAAGACAAATATAGGAGATGGGGAAATAGAAGGACCCAGGGGGTCCTAAAAACCTACAAAAAGAGCATTGTGATGGGTGGGTAGGGGCCCAGGGGGGTCTGCTCAAACTGCTGTACAACCAAGAACAATAGAAGTAGTAAACATCAAACCCCTACTCTGATCTACCCAATGGTCAGGACATTCTCCACAGTAATGTGGAGAATGGGGACTGACACTGACATGAACTCTGGTGCCCCATATTTGACCACCTCCCCTTGGTGGGTAGGCCTGATGGCACTCAAAGAAAGAATAAGCAGGCTACCAAGATGAGACTTGATAGCCTATGACCATATAGTGGGGGAGGAGGTCCCCCTCAGTCACAGACCTAGGGGAGGGGAATAGGGTGAAAGCGGGAGGGAGGGAGGAATGGGAGGGTACAAGGGATGGGATAGCAGTTGAGTTGTAACTGAATAAATTAATAAAATTAAAAAAAAGAAAACTAAAATTCCATTTGAACGTAGTTATCAATTGGAGGTTGTTTCTGGCTTATGGATGGGGGCCACGTGTGCACTTCTTTCAGCTCTAGGACACCATCTGAATCTGATTTCAGAAATGGGTATACCATTTACATTCTTTTTCCTCTTTTATTTATAGATTTATCTATTCACGTGCATGTGCTTGCCCATGAATGAATGTGAGGTTGGAAGTCAACTTGCTAGGACTGGTTCTCTCCTTCCACCATGTGTGTTCCATAAACTGAAGTCAGGTTATCAGGGTTAGTGCCAGCACCTTTACCCCACTGATCTATCGTGGTGTCCCTGTTAGTCCATGTTAGTTCTCCTACATCCTCATTAACACTTAGGACAGTTGGTTTTATTTTAGCCGCTTAGGATTGTTTTAATAGTAAGCCATGGGTTTAGTTTGTATTTTCTTTTGAGTGAGTCGAATGGTACCTCTCTATTTGCTTATTTACCATCTTTGTATCCTATCCTCCCTCCCCTCCCCCCCCGTTTGTGCGGGAGCATGTGTGTAACAGTGCACACCTACTTGGGCCAGGCAGTGGACAACATCAGGTGTCACTCCTCAGGTGCTTGTCACCATTTTGTTTTGTTTGAGACTCACAACCGTGCCAAGCTTTTTTTCACATGAGTTCTGGTGATCTAACTCAAGTCCACATGCTAGCGAGGCCAGCCAACTGAGCTGTCTTCCCAGTCCCTTTATACCTTTTTTGGTGAAGTACCTGTTCACATCTTTTGATCAACTTTTAGTTGGAATATTAATTTTCTTATGATTGAGTTATTGAAGCTGTTTATTCTAGATATAAATCTTTTATTGTTAATCTGGAAATCTTTTACAATTTATAGCTTAATGATTTTCTTTTAAAGAATTTAAAAATGTTTTTATGTGTATGGGTATTAGTCTGCGTTATATGTATATGCACCATGCACATGCCTGGTGCCCGCATTCCAGAAGACAGTGTCAGATCCCCTGGCAAGGCAGTTACAGGCAGTTGTTAGTTGCCAGGTATGTGCTGGGAATTGTACGTGGGTCCTCTGGAAGAGCAGCCAGTGCTGTGCTCTTAAGCACTGAGCCATCTCTCTAGCCCTTAAGCACTGAGCCATCTCTCTAGCCTTTATTTTCTTATCAATGTCTTACAAAAAGCAAAGATTTTAAATTTAATAAAATCCTATTATATTTATATTTTGCACTTTTATATTTATGAATCTTTTTCTAAAAGTAAGGTGACTAGATTTTTCCCCCTGTTTTCTTCTAGGAGATTTATTTGCCTATTTTTAAATATTCTTTTCCTGGCATTAGGAATTGAATTCAGGACTTTGTTGCATGCACTATGAAATAGATCCATTGCTTCTCCACTTCCAGTTTGATGATTGAACTGTTACATTTAGGTCTGTGATTCATTTGGAATTTTGATATGAACCAATAATTCAGGTTCATTTTCTTGCCTATTTTACCTATTTTTTTTCAAAGACTCACTTTCCCCATTATTTTAGTGCTTTTGTTGAAAACCGTGTAGTATGGTGAGTGATGCTTGTCCTGGCAATACCATACTATCTTGGTATCACTTACTATAGCTTTGCAGTATATATTAAAATTGGGTAGTATGATTTACCCAGCCTTGTTCTTCTTTTCAAAATATTGTCATAAATTCTTTGTGCTTTTAATATTCTACAATGTACGTATCTTAGTACTACAAGTATGTAAAAATACAGTTGAATTTTTCACATTTATCTTATATCTTGCAATTTTATCAAAACCGCTTATTAGGTCAAGTATTTTTTTTTGTTTGCAGATTTTTATCAAATTTTCTACATAGTTACTGTTTATTTCTTTATTTTAAATTTTGGTGACATTTAGCAGTAGTCTCTTTATAATTCCTAATTTTGAGTAGTATGTTTACTTTAGGCATGGTTTACAGTAAACTGTAAATTTAGTTCCTCCATTCAAAATGCTTGCCAAAGTAGTTTCACAGTTCATACATTTTTGGCAAGAAGGTAAATATTTCTTGACATGTTTAATGGGACCTTTCTGAATTTGTGACACTGTGCTCTCTACAGCTCACTACATGTTGTCATTTTAAGTTTATTTCTTATATGCTCACATCATCTTAGTTATTAATAATAAAACAGCTTTATGTAATTTATTATTAAGTTGAAGAATTGCCTGTGAGGCTTTTAATATTGTGATCCTAGAAATGGAATAGCTGGTAATACTGCAGCCATTGCTTCCCACCCACTTCATCTCAGAGAGCAGAGCAGAACACCTAGCAAATACCTTATTCTTTTAACTTGCTTGAATGTAAGCTGAGCTGCAATAAAAACTCTTCAGTTTTTGGCATATTTGTTCAACATCTTTTTGTAAAAGTTTCCTAGAAGTTAAAAGTGATGATGCAATTCTAAAACTGAATACGTTATAAAAATGGTTTAGTGACAAATCTTAAAATCATCTCCCACATGCCCTGTGATCATTTCAAGCAGATTGATCTCACTGCAATACTGAAAAGATTTTAATCGCTAAATTGACATTTGAACTAAGGCCCTTAAAGAAATGGCAAAATCGTTCATTGTGAATCCAAACAATGCAACTGCCTACTAAAATAGAAAATGCAAACAGAAAGCGGAGTGGCATCATACCAAGAACCAGGAAAATCTCGGCTTAAATGATAAATGATAATCAGCAGACAGCACAGGTGTTGGAATTGTCTAACAAAGGTTTTACAAAACCTGTAATACCACAAACTCTTCAAAAAAAAAAAAATAGAAAGCCTCAATAAAGAAATAGATGATAGAAGAATGAACTAAACGTAAACTTTAATAGTGAAAACACAGTGACTTCCAGTGGGCTCAGCGCTGTGGAAGTGGCAGAGGAAAGAAGTCGTGCCCTGGACGCCAAAGCAATAGAACTCCAGCCACCTGACCCACAGCGAATGGAGACTGAAGGAAAGTTGGCCAACTCTTGCACACATTTGGAACTGGAAGAAAACATCTTTACAATTTTATCCTTGAAAGCCCAGAAGAGGAATTGGAATGAAACATTAAAGAAAATATTTGAAGAAATACTATTTTCTCACCACTTCCATTCAATATCAATATTAAAAATTTTGATCTGTAATTTACTACCCTGTTAAATAGAATGAGAAATCACAGAGAAGAAAATCTTTGCAAGCCATATATCATACAAAGGTCTCGCATGCAGTGTGTATTGCAACCTCTCATAGCAATATCAAGAAACAGTCTCACTGGGAAATATGCACAAGTGTTCAATGAACAACTTTATGTGAGATATACACGTGAGAAGCAAGCACAGGAAGAAATGTTCAGTGGCTGTTGAACATGAAGAGATAACACCTGTCAGGATGGATAAAGGGGAAAACAAAAACAAAACACAGGGTATATGAAGTAACAAGCTCTTATGGGACTGTAGAAACATAGGAAACAGTTTTTCGGTTTCCTATACTAGTTATATATACCCCTGTCATATTCTTGGTTTTGTTTTGTTTTTCTTGGAAAAACTAGTACCCGTGTCCATACAGAAATCTATATGCTCATAGTAACTTAATTTTTAATAGCATCAAACAGAACAGCCAAAATATCATTCATCCAATAGGCAACTAAGCAGTGAGACAGTGGGGAGCAACACGATGGGCTCCTACTCCTTAGCAAAATGAAATGAATCAATTCGGTTGAATGGATCTCAAGTGCGTTGCACTAACTGATGAAAAGCCATCCATAAACACTAAATACTGTTGTTACTTTTGTAATGTGTACAGAGTGGTGAAAGTATAGAGAATAGGTCAGTGCTTTCCAGCGATTAATGTTTGGGAATGAGACTCTGAACGGTTAACAGCATCGGGAGAGATGGCTCATCAAGTGTGAGTACTCACTGCTTTTACAGAGTGCCCAGGTTCAGTGCCCAGCACCCACATGGCAGCTCACAGCCATCTGTAACTTTAGTTCAGAGTATTCAACACCTCTGCAAACATCAAGAATACATACATTGCACATACACACACACATACGTACATACATACATACATACATGTAAACACTCATAAATCTTAAAAGGGGTAGCATAAGGGTTTTTTTTTTTGTTATTGTTTTGTTTGTTTTTTAATGGAATAGTTAGTATCCTGATTATGGTAGTGGTTATACAAGTCAGTACATGTTAGAATACCTGAGTACATGTAAAAACTGTTAAAATAGGAGACTAATGAGATGGCTCAGTAGGTAAAAAGAGGCTGCCATCAAGCCTGATGACTTGAGTTCAATACCTGGGGCCCACATAGTGGAGAGAACTGACCATATAAGTTGCCCTCTGACCTCCACATGTGCATGTGGCACATGCCCTCCCTCCTTTTGTAAATAATAAATAACTAAATATGTTTTTTAGTTAAAAGTATTATCATTATTTATTTTGGTTCTTCGAAACAGGGTTTCTCCTTGTAGCCTTGGCTGCCTTAGCCTTGTTTTGTTGATTGTGCTGGCCTCAAACTCACAGAGATCCACCTGTCTCTGCCTTCCTTAGTGCTGGGATTACCAGCATGCACCACTATGCCTGGCTAAATGTAGTTTTAACCAAGTTAAAATATATACAAAGCCTGGAATTTAGTTAATAGTATTGTTATGTCTTTTGTTTTCTGGTTTTGAAAATGTGTGGTAGTTGCATAATAGGTTCTCCTTGGGGGAAACACTATAGAGGGTACATAGTAACTTATGCTAATTTTTTGTTTGTTTAACTGTTTAAACAGACAATGTTAAAGATTTTAGAGAGTAAAGGAAGTAAAATGAATTAGAGCACTGTTAATTACGTGAAGGCTGTTTGAGTAAAGAAAGTCCTCTTAAGTGCTTCTTCCCCTTTAAAAAACAATACTTGGGTGATTCCAGGGAGATTTCGTCTCAAGTAGCAATAGATTCTCAGTCTGTATTGAGCTGCGTGAAGAAATGGTGTGAAACCTCAATACTGAAGGAGAGGTAGTCAGACTTGATTTTTAAAACCGTGGGTCACTAGGTGGCATGATGTCAGTACTGCCCAGAGGAATGCCCGTCACGGGCGGAAGCGTGAGCAAGAATCTTACCGTGATTTAGTTAAAGCAAAACATGGGGGTCTAGGAAGATAGCTGCCCCACTAGAGTGCCGGCTATGCACGCATGAAATCATGAGTTTAATCTCTAGAATTCATCTTTAAAAGCCTCGGCGTGATGGTGCACACAGAGATGCCTGGGGTTTCATGGGGCTCACTGGTTGGTCCAGCCTAAAGCAAAGAGCTCCAGGCCAACGAGAGACCCCTTTTTCTTCCAGCTTCTATATGTACCAACACACACAAACAAGTGTACACCCAAGCATGCAAGCATGCAAGCATGCACATGTGAGTTTATGTGCATACATGTCCAGAGGGAGGGAGTAGAAGATACTACCAAGACCGTCCTGGTGTACAGGCCTCCTGAGTCAAAAGCAGTGCTTTTGTAGAGGCCACCTAGAATAGCCAAAGATGGGAAAACTCTCTCCTAGACCCACAGTGAAAGAAATCTTTCTTATTTGTTTGTTACTTTGTATTAGAGTTATAGAATTTCATTTTTTAGAACTTGGTTTAAAATGTTTGATAGAGGTGTGTAGGCAGAAAGCCAAAGTCTTTAAAAATATATGTAAAATAAACAAGCTAATTGCTGCTTTACTTACACAGTAAACTCTTGTAGTGAGCAGGAACTGTCAGCAGTGTGCCAGTCTAACCGTCTGTAAACTATGCATCTTGATGGCTTTTCTCCACTAAGTTTCCACAGTTAAATTTTACAAAATACCCACAGGAAAATTGATTTCTTGAAGCACTTGGTAGCCTGCTTGGGCCTGAGCTATCGCAGTGCACTTACTACTTACAACAAATTGCTCTTTGCTGCAAGGTGGACCATCTTAACTCTGCTAGGGAAATAGTCTTCTTGACCATGTCTACAGCCAGTAATTTCCAGTCTTGGCTTTTAAAAATGAGAATGTTTTTCACTTTCACTTTCACGGCTATTAACTATGCCCATAGTCTTCATTTTAATTACCAACAGGCAGGACTTCAGTTCTCTTAGTTGCTTCATTACCTTTTCTGCATTGGTTTTGAAGATAATTTTAGAGAAACGAAATTAGATTGCTTCCAATACAATGAAATGCTTTTACCACAGTATTAATGATTCTTTTCTTCATTACCTACACAAAGCTACATATTGCAAATCTTTTTAATCATATAAATTAAAAAAACTGTTTATAGTCTTGTGATTAGAGAATACAAAGAACAGAATAAATTTTAACTTACCTGGTTTCTTTTACCAAGCTTGCTTCATGAGAAAAAGGAGCTATCTGTGGCTTAAGCCTATGAGGGAGGAGGAAGGGTTCCCTGTGATTCTGATTTGTATTTAGTAGCCCATAGAAGAAGCCAGCTAGCTGCCCTGAACTTACATCTCCTGCAGCCTTTTGATTTGGAGATATCTTGGGGAAGGTAGATTGAGAAACCAGAGTTCATAATTTTGCCTTGCCATGTATGGATTTAGTTTTGTGAGTGTGAACATCTCTTGTCTTTCAAACAGATTCAGTTGAGCTAATAGTCACTGAATGTTATATTTTTAACTCATAAATGGGGATGTTATGCCCTGCTTATATTGACTACATGTTTTTATTTGTTGCTACTTAGCCATTCTTCATAATATTTGTGGTCAATTGTAAAAGTGAGAAATTGCACTGTGAGTAGACTCTGTATTTCAAAGAGGCTTTTATTTATTTGTGTATGGGGAAAAATCTTACATAGCAAAAATCAGTGATTTAGGTGAAAATGTAGGCCAGTAAAAAAAGAACATGCTTGGCATGCACAGGACTTTGGGCTCTCTCCCAGCATCTCCAAATTGCACTTCTACAGAGTCAAATAGTGTCTCTCAGATTATATGCATAAGTAAGAGCATACTTAAAGTAATTTTAAGTATATATTATCTCATTTAACCTCATGGTATCTCTGTAGTGAAAGATGGATTGAAAGGGAGAGGTTAAGAATTGTGATCATTTTTGTCTCATTTTTAAATTAGTGAACTAAAGCAAAATCGTGCATCTGAGTTCAAGGCAAAGCCATTGCTGGAAAAAAAAAAATCTCTGAAGCCTCTTCTTCCAAAGCTCTTTCATTAGAGTGATTGTTTGAATTTTTATTTAAGTTAATTCTGTCATTCTAAAATTTGGACATTTTTCTTTATTGTGAAGAACTGAACCTTACATGTCTATTGATGAGTCTTTAAGGAAACTCCGTACAGCCAGCCTTGGTGGTGCAGCCTGGAGGCCCAGAATCCCAGCTAGTGGGGAGCAGAAGCAGCAGGGCAATTTGGAAGGTCATCCTAAGCCATTTAGTGAGGCAGTGACAGGAGGATTGCTGCAGGTTTGAAGCTATACAGGTCTACAGAGTAAATTCCAAACCAACCAGGGCTACGTAGTAGATTCTGCCTTCAAAACAACAATACAACAACAAAACCCAAACAAACAAAAAACCCAAAATTAAAAACAAAAAGAAAACAAAACCACAAACTACTAAAGAGATGAAAAATAAAGCTGAGAGTACAAGTTATAGAATGCTTTCCTAACATTCAGAAGATCCTAGATTCATTCTTCAATACCTTACGCATACACACACACACACACACACACACACACACACACACACACACACACACCAGCAGAGTAAAATAATGTGTGTGTGTTTATGTGGAGATGCCATGATTTATAGTTTATATTTTAACTTTGTTTTGTATTAACTCTCCAGCATTGAGTAATTTTAAGTGTTTTTTCTATAGTTTTTTTTCTATCAGGATAAATGCCTGTCAATCTGATTTGTAACTTGTTCTTAAAAGAAAAAATTCATTTCCATTTACCTTTATATTTCATAAGTATAATAGGCTATATCCTTAAAGCATTAAACCTATTAATAGTTGCAGATTTATTAGAAATCCTTTCAGTCCAACTGACAGAGGTTTTTTTTTTTTTTTTTCCTATTCCTTAATTCTTTCTTAGTGTACCACACTTTTAGGATATTCAAATTGTCTATTACTAAATTGTATGCATGTTTTCTCACTCTGTCAGATACCTCATCCAAGGTTCATTGAATATATTAAAATCTTAGTATTTGTGTAAAATACCTAATTTTTGATTGGTCAATTTGTGAGACTGAAGACGGAAGGATGCCAAAGTGAGGGAGACTTTGTCCTTTGGGATTCATGGGGATAATTTCAATATGTACTCCCTCATCTTTTACTTCCACATAAAATATATTTCCTAGCGAGCTTACTTCTGCTGATACACCATAATCTCCTGTATGAGTTGTAGCTGGTGAAGGAAATTCTTTTCTATAAAAGGAAATGATTGATTAGAATCACAATATAAGGCAGCCACATGCATACAGTCTTATGTAACTGGTAGAGAGTTATATAGACAAGACACTGAGTATACCAAACACAATGCAGCACACCTTTTATCATCAGACAGAACCACCCCAGTAAAGCGTTAGTGTGATTGGAGTAAAGCTCCGTTATTAACGAGGCCATTCTGTCTTCTTGTTCTCAGTAAGACACGCCCTTAAGACCTTGGCAGTCAGATATTAGAAAGCCAGAATCAGTGGTAATTGATAAAGGCTACTTGGTAATTAATTTGAAGGTTATGGAACTATGAATTTGCTTCCCTTTTGTAGATGTGTATAAATCTATAAATAACAACACTTGTTATTATAATAACAGTGGATGATAAAGACAGTTCCGATTACAGTGCTCCTGCGAAGTTCCTTTCCATCCCAATAAATCTTTTTCTATATCAGATTTGTCACTTGTTTTCGAAAGAAATAATCACTCTTTATTACCTGAGAAATACCTATTTGATTTTTCTAGATCTTTATTCTAGTAAACCTAATTTTGTGTTATAAACAAAGATACCATTTTTTACTTTTTTCCTGTGTTCTGCATTTTGTGGATCTTTTATGAACAACATCCTTTAGTGTTTTATACTTTTAAATATTAGTATTTTATAAAACCAAGGGTTGTGCTGTGGCTTTCCTTTGTTATTTTCCACAGCCATCACTCCAGTCTTTCAGTTTCGCTTGTCACTCTCGGACTTGGAGTCCTCCACTGAGTGCCTTTTGCTCGTAGACCCTTCTAAGAATAAAGCATAATAAATGTTTTTCCTTCTTTTTGTTACCTGAGACAAACAGGAAAAAATTTAATGCATTTCTCCCAGTGAAACCTAGCGCATGGTTTTTGTAACGTATAGATGGCAATCGTCTGTTAAGTAAAACTTTAGGGCCCACACTAAAGGTCAGATGATTGTCTTGTCTAGTTATGTTCTCTCACATGTGTGTTCCTTAAGTTAAAAAAAAAAAAAGATTTATCTTTTTAATACTCCTTACACTTAAAATACTTTAAAGAGTTGTTTATCAAAACATATATGAGATATTTTATTGGTATGGTTTTTTAGAGATATTCAAGTTCTATATTTGTTATGAGTCTTGAAAAATAGGCAAATAATATTTATCTATTCCTTGAGAAATTCCTGTCCGTTACAATGCTTTGAAACACTTTGAAATTGTCATTCTCGGGATTCTTGTCTGCTAGGATACAGGCTGTGACAGTACCCTTGCTACTGCCCAGCCCACCTCCCCTTGCTTAATAAGCCTACTTTCTTCCCCCACCGTGTGTGTGTGTGTGTGTGTGTGTGTGTGTGTGTGTGTGTGTGTGCGCGCGCGCGCGCAATTTTTTTTATTCCCAGATGACATCACATTTTTCTGGTCCTCTCCAGATTTTTGTGGCTGTAGCAACAGGGATAAGATAATTTCCTCACAAGTCTGTCATGAGTTCATGGTCAAGTATAAGAATCTGCAGTTCTTATACTTGAATAGGAAAACAATATTGACCAAATCTAGCAGGTTTTTTTTTCCCCAAGGCTTCTCAGATTCATTAATTCTTCAACTCACGGTTCTTGGTGATGTCAGTCCAGCTTTGATGTAAAGATGAGCAGCCTGCTGTAGCCTGTGCGTGTAAAGGTGCTTCTGAAGGAGATGGAGCTGCATTTCCCTTCCTCAGTTCTCCTTCCGAGGCGTTCACAGCCTCACTGTCACAGTGAGTCTAAGTAGGGTCCCTGTTCACAGAGGCTTGCTGCCTATGTTCATCAGTTTCTTGATATTTGGGGGTGGGGTTCTATTTCTTTTTGTTTGTTTGTTTGGGGTTCTATTTCTAAAAGTGCTCATCTTCTCTTCCCTTTCAGGGGGAAAACAGGTTGGAAATGCAGACCAAAGACAAGTTGTTATGAGAAACCAAGATGGCTAGGAATATTTATTAACTACTCATCTACGTTAGGTCAGAATTGAAATTTTACAGTGGAAAAAGAAATGTTCATAATAGTTTAACATTTGCTGTTTTGTGGGAAAACATCGAGATATAAAAATGGGCCTCTTAATTAAAAAAAAAAAAAAAAAGACACATGACATTTGAGGATAGCCACAATTGAAGTGTTCTGCATTCACTTGTGGAAATTGCTGGTGGCTGTCATCAAGTTTGGTATAAAGAAGTTCAATGACTGATATTTTTTAAGTTGAATTTTGAACTTCCTTTACTCAAGATCTTAAGAAATTGTGTGTGTGTGTGTGTGTGTGTGTGTGTGTGTGTGTGTGTGTGTGTGTTTACTACATGACAGTGCACAGGATTCAGTTCTCTTCTACCATGTGGCTCCTAGGAATTGAATTCCAGTCATCAGGGGTTAGTGACAAGTGCCCTCCCTTACTATCTGTCACACCTGTGCCTCTGTACTTTTAGTTTCTTGATGGAAACACAGCTTTTTTTTTTTTTTTGTAGTATTCAGAATTCTGGGAATAAATTAATAAATTGCAACTTTTCCTTTAAGCTGGTTTGGACTTTGTCATTGGGTGTAAAGAATGAGTGCTGAGGTGCTGCTTGAATGACAGAGCCACTCCTTCTATCGTGATCTCAGGGTTTGCAACTTTGAATTCAGACTTTTTCACACTTGTATGTTCTGAGTGATAGAAAAGTAAGAGACTGTTTTAAGTGTAACTACCTAATTTCACATTGTTTAGTAATATTTACAAAGTAGTTCCTTTCTCTGCCATCTTCTTAAATGTGCACATCAAATTTTTATTGGATTTTGTTATTGGACACCATCCATAAGGCTCGATTCTTTATTTAAATAAGAATATGCTCAACCAGTTCTGGCTTATTGCGTAGTTTTTAATACCTGTGGCCAAAATGGGAAATTAACCTCTTATGTCTTTATCTTCTTTGTTTCACTGGCAGAACCCCAAGGATTGCAGCAAAGCCAGGAAGCTGGTGTGTAACATCAACAAAGGCTGTGGCTATGGCTGTCAACTCCATCACGTGGTCTACTGCTTCATGATTGCTTATGGCACCCAGCGAACACTCATCTTGGAATCTCAGAATTGGCGCTATGCTACTGGTGGATGGGAGACTGTGTTTAGACCCGTCAGTGAGACCTGTACGGACAGATTTGGCCTCTCCACTGGACACTGGTCAGGTAAGGAGATTCTGCACCATGACAGATATCTGGTAAAGTCAGATTTAGCAGATTTCTAGGTACAGTTTTATAGGCTAAAATCTTCTTTTCTTCTTGATTCATAAATGTTATACATTATGTAAATAAAATGTAGACCAGTATTATCTATTACACTATACAATAATATTAAATATTGTATACTCACTCGGGTGTAGTGGCACGTACCTATAATTCCAGTTCTTTGGGAGTCTGTGAAGGGAGGATTATGAGTTCAAGGCCAATCTAGGCTTCGTGACAAAAATCTGTATCTAAAATAAATAAATAAAAATTATTTAATAATTTGCTTCACTTAATATACATTTTTGTTTATTTAGTGAATTCACTGTTTTCTTTTTTCAAGGGGGACAATTTAATATTTTAATAAGGATGATATAACTTTCACTTTTAAGGTGATATTATTGAATTTATTTACTGTTCATAGTTATTACAGAAAGTCAACCCAAGAGGCTCAAACATAAAAGTTTTAAGCATTAGCATGTATGGAAGACTTGTTAAAATGGAGGATTCTGATGCAGGCTGTAGGAGTGAGCCCAAGAATTTGCATTTCTGAGAAAATTTCTATATCTTGGGACCAAAATTTGAGAACCATTGAGATAGACTGTGCTGACAACTTTGTCTCCATCTTACAGTTGAGGACTATGAAACCTTGTTTGCTTGTATAATTTTAATTTTAATCAAGAAACATTTTTATGATGAATAGGGTGTCCAGGCTTTCCAAAGTGTTTAAAAAAACAAAACAAAACAAAACAGAAGCTTTCCTTTCTCATCAGTGAAGCAGTATTAAAGGACTAGACTATAGACAGAAGGTCTCAGTGGTAGTGCAATACTCTTTCTACACTTGGGACTTTAAAGAGATCTAAAATTAGCCTACTATTAATAAAAGTTTTGGCTTTGCCATCTTGTAATCTTGGATATGTTTCAGAACCCAAGAAGAAATTTCTTTACCATTAAAATGAGTAATAATTTACTCCATTGAATTGTTTGTAACACTATAGAACCTCATGCAAGAACTGAAGTAATTGCAAACTACTGTTGTTAGCTCGCTCCTTCCTTCCTTCCTTCCACCCATCCATCCATCTTTCTTTCTTTCTTTCTTTGTGCCTTGTAACATGGCAGATAAGTATTTGTCATAAAAGCTAAGTATTGCTGGACATGGTGGCTCAGACTTTAGTCCCAGCACTCATGAGGTAGAGGCAAGTAGATTTTTGAGTTTGAGGCAAGGGTAGTCTACTTAGCAAGCTCCAGCCAGCTAGGGCTGCATAGTGAGACCATTCCTAAAAAAATAGTAATAAAATGTAAAAGAAGATAAGTTTTTAATAAATATGACAATGCAGTGTTTATGAACTCATCTTTTGGGATGTAAACTTACTTTAAAGCTGAGATCAGTATCACTCATCTTGGACTGAGCAGCACTTTTTCACACGTTACAACACTAGATGTAGAATAATGGTCATTTATACTATTGGCTAAATAAATGATTTATTTTCTTTTACCTTTGGGAGTTTAATGCTTAACTCTTCACATAGATATGTCATGAAATTTAACTGGCTAATTTCTTTAAAATACTTTGATTTCTGTATAAAAGAGGCTGTACAGAGTAATAGTAATGTGTAATAGTTTTCTTCCATAGGTTGATTGAGAACCATTATCTTTAATTTTTTCCTTAGCAGTTCCCTTCATATATTAAAATGCATCGCTTAAGTCATAACGTTGTTGAGTTTTAGTTTTGAGGGTCAGTTTTCCACTAATCCAATCAGTATTTTATAAACAAATGGCTACAGATCAGGTATAAGATGTGGAAGATGCTAAATTTGTCTAAGGAAAGGTGGCGCTAATACCCTCAAGATACTAACCGTGTCGTTTCTGTTTAGAGTTCTCTGATCATGGAGCTATAGCAGTTAGAGAAGCATCCTGCTTTTCCTAAGATCTGGAAATGTCTTTAGTGGTAGTCGGGTAAAAGAAATAAAAGTTTGGCCCTGCATGTTTGTTACAAATAGTTATTTGGTTTTCAGACCTTCCTTGTATGTTTCATAGCATATAGAAATGAGTGTTTACTGTGAATATGAATTTCAAACATTCAGTTTCTCAATGTCATAGGTAAACAGGATGCGGAAATCAGCTTCCCTCACTCATCTGGAGCCTACTTGAAATGAGTCTGCGTAGCACTTCTTACCTTTAGTCCTGGTCGTCCCAGGTAGCTCATACCAAACAATTTACCTAGCCAGAACAACACATAAGAATCTAAGATTATAGATCAAAGCAGCGTCAAATGTCTAGGAACTAAGTAAAATCAATATTGATATACTTTTTCTTTCCCCTATGCTGTAATTAGCATAATATTATCTAAAAATCATATATTGTCCCTTGTGCTAATGAACTAAACTTTGCAATTTGCATTCATTAAAATGATGGTTATTTTAAATTGTTTATAAAATTATAAACAACTTAAACATGAATCTTATATCCAAAGAATGAATTTATATCTAAGATCAGAATGTTTTTGTTTTTATGAAATGTATGGACGCTGTCCATTTTTTTTAAACATCCCACATAAGCAACTTAAAGACACAGCTGGAAGCCCTAGGAAAAAAAGAAACAGAAACACCCAAGAGGAGTAGACGTCTAGAAATAATCAAACTCAGGGATGAAATTAATAAATTAGAAACAAAGAAAACAGTCCAAAGAATCAACAAACAAGAACTGGTTCTTTGAGAAAATCAACAAGATAGACAAGCCTTTAGCCAAACTATCAGAGAGACAGTATCCAAATCAACAAAATTGGAAATGAAAAGGGAGACATAACAACAGATACTGAAGAAATGCAAAGAATCATAAGATCCTACTTCGAAGGCATATATGCCACAAAATTTGAAAATCTAAGGGAAATGGACAATTTTCTTGGTCAGTTTCACTTGCCAAAATTGAGTGCAAAACAGATAAACAAGCTAAATAGTCCCATTTCCCCTACAGAAATAGAAGCAATCATTGATAGTCTCCCAACCAAAAAAAGCCCAGGGCCAGATGGTTTCAGTGCAGAATTCTACCAGACCTTCAAGGGCGAGCTAATACCGATACTCTTCAAGCTAGTCCAAAAGATAGAAATGGATGGAATATTACCATTCGTTCTATGAGGCCATAGTCACATTGATACCTAAACCTCACAAAGACCCAACAAAGAAAGAGAATTTCAGACCAATTTCTCTTATGAACATTGATGCAAAAATACTAAATAAAATACTTGCAAAACGAATACAAGAACACATCAAAGATATCATTCACCATGACCAGGTAGGCTTCATTCCAGGCATGCAGGGATGGTTTAATATATAGAAATTCATCAATGCAATTCACCATATAAACAAACTGAAAATGAAAAACCACATGATTATCTCCTTAGATGCAGAGAAAGCATTTGATAAAGTCCAACACCCATTCACGTTTAAAGTTTTGTAGAGATCGGGGATACAAGGCACTCTCCTCAACATAATAAAGGCTATATACAGCAAGCCAATAGCCAAAATCAAAGTAAATGGTGAGATACTCAAGGAAATTCCTCTAAAATCGGGAACAAGGCAAGGCTGCCCACTTTCTCCATATCTCTTCAATATAGTACTGCAAGTTCTAGCCAGAGCAATAAGACAACAAAAGGAGATCAAGGGGATCCAAATGGGAGAGGAGGAAGCCAAATTATCCCTATTTGCAGATGACATGATAGCGTACATAAGCGACCCTCAAAATTCCACCAGAGAACTCCTACAGCTGATAAACACCTTCAGCAAATTAGCTGAATAGAAAGTTAACTCAAAAAAAGCTAGTAGCCTTTCTATATACAAATAGCAATCATGCAGAGGAAGAAATTAGGAAAACTACACCCTTCATGTTAGCCAAAAGCAATATAAAATATCTAGGAGTTACTCTAACCAAGCAAGTGAAGAACGTGTTTGAAAAAAAAAATTCAAAACTTTGAAGAAAGAGATTGAAGATGACCTGAGAAGATGGAATGATCTTCCTTGCTTGTGGATTGGGAGAATTAACATAGTAAAAATTGCCATCTTACCAAAAGCAATTTACACATTCAATGCAATCCCTATCAAAATCCCTACACAATTTTTTAAAGACATTGAAAGTTCAATTCTGAACTTCATATGAAAAAACATAAAACCCAGAATAGCTAAAACAATCTTGTACAATAAAAGATCCTCCAGAGGAATCTCCATACCTGATCTCAAGCTGTACTATAAAGCAATAGTAATTAAAACAGCATAGTACTGGCACAACAATAGGCTTGTTGATCAGTGGAATCGAATTGAAGACTCAGAAATGAACCCACACACATATGGTCACTTGATTTTTGACAAAGAAGCCAAATCCATTCAATGGAAAAAGGATAGCATCTTCAATAAATGGTGCTGGTCTAACTGGATGTCTATGTGTAAAAAAATGCAATTGGACTCATATTTGTCACCTTGCACAAAACTCAACTAAGTAGGTCAAACACCTCAACATAAAACCAGAGACACTAAATCAGTTAGAAGAAAAAGTGGGGAAGAGCCTGGAACACATTGGCACAGGAGACAACTTCCTGAACAGAACACCAACAGCCCAGGCCTTAAGGTCAACAATTAATAAATGGGTCCTCATGAAGCTGAGAAACTTCTGTAAGGCAGGAGACACTGTCAAAAGAACAAAACGACAGCCTACAGACTGGGAAAAGATCTTCACCAACCCTACATTTGACAAAGGTCTAATATCCAAAATGTATAAAGAACTCAAGAAATTAAACACCACCAAACCAAATAACCCAATTGAGAAATGGCGCTCAGAACTAAACAGAGAATTCTCGACAGAAGAATATCGAATGGCTGAGAAACACTTAAAGAAATGCTCAACCTCCTTAGTCATCAGAGAAATTCAAATCAAAACAACTCTGAGATTCCATCTTAAACCCATCAGAATGGCTAAAATCAAAAATTCAAGCGACACCACATGCTGGTGAGGATGTGGAGAAAGAGGAACACTCCTTCATTGCTGGTGGGAGTGCAAACTAGTACAGCCACTTTAGAAATCTATCTGGCGCTATCTCAGAAAACTGGGAGTAAGACTTCCTCAAGACTCAGCTATTCCACCCCTTGGAATATACCCAGAAGATGCTCCAGCGCACAACAAGAAATTTTGCTCAACCATGTTCATAGCAGCCTTATTCATAATAGCCAGAACATGGAAACAGCCTAAGTGTCCCTCAGTA
Source organism: Acomys russatus (assembly GCF_903995435.1). Taxonomy (NCBI): domain Eukaryota; kingdom Metazoa; phylum Chordata; class Mammalia; order Rodentia; family Muridae; genus Acomys; species Acomys russatus. The sequence continues at coordinate 87,360,030 of NC_067137.1, forward strand.
GAAGAGTGGATAAAGAAATTGTGGTACATTTACACTATGGAATACCACTCAGCTATTAAAAACAAGGAATTCCAGAAATTTGTGGATAAATGGATTGAACTAGAAATGATCATAATGAGTGAGTTAACCCAGAAGCAGAAAGACTCAAATGGTATATACTCACTTATATCTGGACACTAGCCCAAAGGGCATGTCCCATGAAAGTCTTCACTTACCAGGAAAGTGGGACAGAGGGGATGACATCCTATTTGGACTGTAGGTGAGAGAAGCATGGGAGAATGGGGAAATAGAAGGATCCAGAGGGTCCTAGAAACCTACAAGAAGAACATTATGATGGGCAGATCTGGGCCCAGGCATCCTGCTCAAACTATGGCACCAGCCAAGGACAATACGTGCAGTTAACTTTGAACCCCTGCCCAGATCTAGCCAATTCACAGGACATTCTCCACAGTTGAGTGGAGAGTAGGGTCTGACTTTCACATGAACTCTGGTGCCTCATATTTGACCATGTCCTCTGCATGGGTAGGCCTGGTGGCACTCAGAGGAAGGATAGCAGGTTACCAAGAAGAGACTTGATACCCTATGAACATATACAGGGGGAGGTAATCCCCCTCAGGAACAGTCATAGGGGAGGAAAATAAGGGGAAAATGGGAGGGAGGGAGGAATGGGAGGATACAAGGGATGGGATAACAATTGAGATGTATTATGAATAAATTTATAAAATCTAGTTCTAAAAATTTTTTTTTTAAATTTATGGATGCTGTCCATTTTTTGTCTGTTGAATTATTAATAGTATATAAGATACATATGTATATTAGAGAAACTAAAACATTTCAAGATAGAGGAGGCAGCATAAATTCTAATAAGCTCCTTGATATTAATACTTTGGTTATAAAAATATCTCTTGTTGTGACTTATACCAAGTATCCTGCCCCCCTCGCCCCTGGCTCCATTTCCATGAAATTGTTACTGTTCAGAGACATTTTACATGATGTGCCTGTGGCTGGAATTTAATGATTCCTATTTATATGCATTACTAGTGCAGGAATTAGTGCATACATCTGATCATTTCAAACTATATCTTACCTTGGAGGCTGACTTCTGTTGATCCTGCATTATTTTATAATTATAAGACCATATCCTGGGCTGGGAAGATAATTTAGCATGTAAGAGCGCTTGCTGTTCCAGCACGGGGAGCTACGTTCATATTCTAGAACCCACGTTAAAAGCTGGACATGGCTATACACATCTGTGGACCTTCAGATTCTTCCATATAGCCTCTGTTTTAGGCTATGCATGATAATTAACTTCTAAAATCTTTTGTAGTGGGCATAAATACTGTTGAAAAGATGATGTGATATGAATTCCAGTAATTTAAACATTCTCTGGGACTTCTTTTTCCTTTAAATTTTTCCTTCTTTTACTTTTTAAAATAAAATACTGGGGTTATAACTTTAAACTATTTTCGCTATATATCTTTTTCCTCTTGCTGTAATGAATTGAACTGAGGTGTTAATTTAATAAATTGAATTGGGAACATTTTGTAAGCGAAAATAATAAGTAGCAAAACCAAGTGTGGTGGCCTTGCAGTTTAAGTACACATGTCCATAGATGGCCATTTCCTGTATTTTTTAACATAAACTCTGTGGTTACATTTTCCTCTGTGCCTCATTTCAAAAGGGCTTTACCGTCCTCATAGTTTATATGGGGGCATCCTAAAGGGAAAAATACTTGTTTTGTACTTGGCACCCATGCTAGCGTAGTCCTTATGTGAAGAAAACAGACAGGCTCTCCCTTCTCAGGAGCAGTCTAGGGGCAAAGTGGCGGGTGGCTGGATGAAGCTGTGGGATGTACCATGTAGTATGGATAAGGTTGGACCACTCTACAACACAAAGTCACAAGTAGGTCCTTTTGGAAGAAATGATTTTAAACTTCGACATACATTATGAGTGAGTAGGAGGCAGCCAGGGAACACCTGATATTTTTAGTTATTTATTTTCTCTTGGTGGCTTAAAATGTGGCAGCAAGATGTGCATATTGCTGAGTTATTGGTCAAGGACTTGGCCAGAACATGCTAGGTTTGCTTGTCTTTAATTTTTGTGTAGGAGGTTTTTGTGTGTGGAAGAGAGCATTGAATACCTGGGAACTGGAATGGGATGGTTGTGAGCCATTACGTCAGTACTGGGAATTAACCCTGGGCTCCCTGCAAGAACAATAAGTGCTGTTGACCACTGAGCGTCTCTCCATACCCACCAGAGCATTTTAAGTGCAGTAAAAGAGCAAATATACCACCTCCCCACATCTTCCAGATTCCAAAACATTTCTCTTCAAGCTGTATCAAACACTTATAAAATTATAATGCCTTTTAAAAATGAAAAGTCTATTGTTAAGAATGAGTCTTCTTAGCAATATATTTTGCCCTGAAAGTTTCTGGCAGAATAAGTTCAGAGATTAAAAAGAGGAGTGGTTTAAGAAGGGTTACCTAATTAGCATCAAAGTCACTTTGGCCTGAAAGTAATTTCATTAGTGAAGTTTCTGGAAAATCCCAAGTCTATTTTGAACCTACACAAGGCTGCTAATAGAGTCTAGGTGCTCTAACTTCCTATGAGCTGTTGGGATAAGTTTTCAGGAATATGAGTATTTTTGTAAAGACCTACTACTCTTGGTATGTTAATATATTTGTTCCTTAAAACTTGATATGAATTAAATTTTATAAATCAAGTCATGTTTTAAATATCCAGGTGTAGCTGTGTAACTACATTGAATATTAGAAAGAAATGGCATTGAGTCTTCTACCTCTTCTAAAGACATGATCCTTGTTATCCAATTAAAGTTTAAGTATCTTTAAACTTAATATAGTTTATAGTTTCTACAGAAATTGCAGATAGTAATACTGTAAGGCAAATAGATTTTTTTCTCATAAATAACAGTATTATCACAGGTTTCTCTTTAACATTTTGATGTACAACTTCATTTTTAAATACATTCACCAAAAATACTTATTTAGGTTTCAATAATGGGCATATTTATGTTTATAGTTTTTAATAAAACTTTATTACTGTCATAAACAAGGAAGTCCAATGATTATCCAGTTTTTTAAAAAAGAACTATTTATAGGCACTATAGAATAGGTAAAGATAACAAAACCTAGTCCTTGTTCTTCAGGAACTTGCTGTTGACTGTATAAGACAGATATATGTAAATATTTTTAACAGATAGATATGTTCAATGTACAAAGAGAAACGCAAATTTCTATGAGTCATCAGAATAACCTTCTGGCTTAAGAAACTAGAGACCAAATTGAGTTGTAATCTGAATAAATTAATAAAATATTTAAAAAAAAAATAACAAAGAAGCGAGAGACTTCACTGGAAGCACAGACTAAGTCTTTACAATGTGAGGAACATTATCATCTACCAGGACAGATCACTACCACTGATTTTTAAGCCAAAAGCTACTTATGTGACTTTGGGTAGCATGATGGATCCTTATAGGCTGATATGTTCCCCGTCGGTGGAACTGTTTGGGAAGGATTAGGAGGTGTGGCCTTGTTTGAAGAGGTATGTCAGTAGAGGTGGGCTTTAGAAGCAGTTGCTGCCTGCCTGGCACCATGCTTCCTGCCATGATGATCATGTGCTAATCCTCTAAAACTGTAAGCAACCCTCCAATTAAATGTTTTGTTTTATGAGTTTCCTTGGTCCTGGTCTCTTCATAGCAATAGAACAGTAACTAAGATATGTGATATTTATACCCTTCTTGTTCTGTGTATTTCACAAAGTTTTAGAGTTTACAATGAAAATTTATTTAGCAGTTCTTACATTCTAAATTACTCATATGCTGTGGTTACTCCTTTAGTTTTTTAGGAACAGATTAACAATAATTGTATAATTAAATGTTAGGATTTCAGCAAGGCTTCTTTTGAAAAAGATTAGCAAACAACATTAACAAAATTTAGAACTGTTTGATGGATTAAAAAAAACCTCACTTACAAATAAAAAGAGGAAATTATATACTTACCTGGCAAGGGAGATACCATGATTACAAAAGTGGCTTTCCCAGGGTGAGACTCAGCCATTGCACCTTGAATGTGCTGATCCCTGTGAGTTCTTTATGTGTGGGGAACTCAACTGAATATTTTGTGGTAGGTGGGGGACTTGCCACTTTCCCTTGGAGCAGGGAGATGAGAAGAATTAAGAGAGAACAAAGTGAAAATGAAGATGAGCGTTCTTCTTACTTACCCAAGGAAAACAAGCTTTGGCTCTTCAGGTTGGCCCTTCCCACATGAGGTTCATCCTTCACTGCTCCATAGAGTGATCCATCTATATCCCTTGGAAATATCTAACAATTAAGTGCTATATCAGATTACAAACCTCATATGTACACTTAAAATAACATTTTTATTTTAGAGAAATATTACTATTTTTAGCCTACCATGAATCTTAGAGAACCTGTTATAATTTATATGAATTTAAAAACGAAATTTAGTTCATTCTGCTATTCTATTTTACTGTACAAGTACTAGCTTGTGTATTGCCTCTGTGATGGACATTTACATTATCTCAAGCCTTTTCTGTTATAAACAATAATTAATAGTTATCTCCAGGCACGACTCCTTGTACATATATAATTAATATATAATTTCCTAGGCTTGTGCTTACTAAACTTGTTCACATCATATAAAACATACTGGTCGCCCACATTTTCACTTTAGTGGAGTGCTATATAGTTAAGTTACAGATCATGGCAGGATCACACAGACCTAGAAGGTCTTTGGATGTGATCAGAGCCGTCATGTTGCTGGATGAAAGTTCTTCTACACACTGCCCATTTGTTAACACTGCCTGTGGTTGGTTTCACACTAATGTGGCAGGGTAAAAGACCTTGTGGCCCTCTATTATGAGTCAGGATTCTCCAGACAGAAACCAAAGGTACATGTATGTGTTTGGAGATTTACTAGAAGATAGTAGGTACTTGCACAGTCATAAAAAATTCAATTATCTGACATTTGCAAATAACTCAATGCCTCACAGATTCTCCTGTTTTCTTCCAGAAGTGTTATATTCTCAGCTGTCATGCATCTATCATTCCTCTAGTATTATTTTTGTATTAAGCAAAAAAAAAAAAAAAAGAGCTAAAGATTGAAGCGTGGTTATTTTACATATTTTCTCCAGTTATTCCAAGCTTATCTACTAAATATTTTCCTCTATTGTGTTGTCATAACATTTTTGTAAAAATTAGTCAACAGTGTAGTAGAGAGTCCTTTTCTGTTCTCTCCATCCTATATGCCAGCTCCATTTTTGTTTGTGTTTCACCTTGAACTTTTGCTAGTCTTCAGGTACTCTATAACATATTGAATGTAAAGCACATATGCCTAGTAGTACTGCTGCTAGCTCATAGTAAGCTATACAGTTGGTTGACTTGTCTGCATATGCCTAGTCCCTTTATGGGAATTATTACCTCAAGGCCTCACATTTAGAATCCATTCCCTTTTCTTTTAACTGATCTTTTATACTTATATTAACATATTGCCCAAAATAAATAGGGCTTTTCATTTAGATCTTCCATAGTAGTTCAGTGTTCGAAAACATAAGAATATAATAAACATGGTAAAGAAAATAAAGCCAGATGGTACGGTTCTTGGATTTCTTGCAAGGAACAAATAAAGTAACATAGATAAGAATATCTGAAAATCTTTCAAAATATGCCTTCATTTATAATAGCATTCCACTAGAACTAATTTGCAAGTATTTTATGATGAGCTTTAATTCATTCTGGAATTTTGTATTCACATATCTGTATTGGTTTAAATAGACCAAATATTAAAAACCTGTTTTAAGATTCTTATCTCTAATGTTTCCAGCAAAACTACAAATAATTAAGCTGAAAATATTAACTAAATAAGGCATTTTTCTTACAGAATTCAGTTATGTGAGTCTCTTTGAGAGTCTTTAATTTATTTTAGTTTGTTTTCAAATAACTTTAATGCACCCAACAACAAAGTTCATGAGTGTTTATAGGGCTACAAATTGCTTACTCAGCAATAACAGGTGAAATTCATGATGTCTGGCACAACAGAAAATCACCAAGGCTTGCTCATAAAGAAATAGATAATCTTCACTAAAGAAATTTAATTCCGGCTCAGAACTGTAGCTCAATGCCTTGTATACACAGGCCCCAGGGTCTGTCCCCAAAGCTAAACAATTCTACAACAGAATTGCTAAGTGTGGCACTGGGTGAGCAGAGCTCTAGGACTAAGCTCTAGGCGGGCTTAGGCAACATGGATAGACTCTGGGAGAAGGAGAAAAGAAAGGGAAATAAATTTGGCTTATAGTTTAAACATTTTCCATAAAAACAGTTTCAGATCTGGATGTCTTCACCAGTAACCTAGACATTTAGGGGAGGACTCAGTGCCAGTGTAGAAGGCAGAACATGCAGAGAGATTTTAATCTAGAAACATGCCTACTCTGGCTAGAATACAGACATGCCCTTCGTACACGCCTTTAATCCCTCTGGCTGGAATAGACACACCATTAGTACACATCTTTAGTCCCAAACAATGAAGGTAAATGTTAGTTTGTAGAAGGAAGCACCCATGTTTGAAAGTGACGTCTAATAAAGAGGCAGACAAAATGACAAATCAGAGAAAGATATGACAGAATGAGTCAGGATAGGGTCTGCGCAACTCTTAGCAGAAGAGACAGGAAAAAGAGGATTTAGGAGAGTAGTACAGAGAAGGGAGGGCAGTTTTACTGAGGGAGTTTTGCAGAGACAAGTTGAAGAGAGAGCAACCTAGACAAAGGTGAAGACAGAACGATGAGGATGAGAAAGAGCCAGAAGATTAGAACAGATTGCTAGAGTTAGAGACCAAGCAATTTCATGCATCCTCTCTGGTTGGTGGTTCAGGCTCGGTGGGCCCCTATGGGGCCAGATTAGTTGATTCAGTAGGTTTTCTTATGATGTCCTTTGAAGGCTGATCTTAAATGATCACTTGCTTTCAGGAGTCTCCAGCCTGCTCCCATATTTAAAGGGTTGTTTTAAACAGCAGCAGCGGCGGCAGGGGCATATATAGTCTATAGGCATCAAATATTTCCTACTTGTTCCTTTGCAGAGAAAAGTGGTTAATGATTGAACTTTTTGTATTCAGAAAACGTCCAGTCTAAACAGGAATAAGTTTAAACATTTAAAAAGTCTATCTCATGTGGTCAAATATGGTCAATAGGGTTGTAAAGTCATAAACAAGACTCCAACGGATAGGGAGAATATACCCATTCTAGCCATAAAAGTCAGAAAGAATGGCATTTTAAAACTGTTTTTGGCAGAGTTGTTAAAATGAACAGAAAACTTAGGGATGGAATCCTACACACTTGGAGTGCCTGACAGATAATGATAAAAATGGCCAGGTGCTTGTCGCATCTTGCTTAGAGAGGGTTCCAAAATATCAGAACTGGGAATTATTTTTTCCTTCAGCCTCATAATTTGCTGAGTTTCACAGAAGAAAGACTTAAGCCATCTGCTTCTAAGTTTAGCCTTTAGTGAGATGTGTCTAAAAACCCAGTTTTGATAAATAATCATACTGCATTTTCCAAGTAAAACCAAAGGATACTTGGATTTAAGTGTTTTTTTATTTAAAATTTTTTCATGCAATATATTTTGATCATATTCTTTCCCTTCTCCCAACTCCTCCCAGATCCTTCTCACCTTTCTACCCACCCAACTCCATGCTCTTGCCCTCTCTCTTAAAGAAAGAGTGAGAGAAAAAAGAAAGAAAGAAAAGAAAAGAAAAGACAAAGATTAAAACAAACCCAAAACATGCACACAAAAAATCTTGGGATTCCTTTTGTGTTGGCCAGCTACTTCTAGGCATGAGACCTCCTGGAATGTTTGATATACTCAGTGAATATTCTATTGAAAAAAATAATAATTCTCTTTCCCAGCAGGTATCAATAGCTTCTTGGTTAAGGACAGAACTTTATATCCCATTTTCCCTTGTCAAGGCTGGGATTTTGTCTCATTTGAGCCTGTGTGGATTGTACATGTGCTGTCATAGACTCTGTGCCACCCCTGTGGTTTGCAGTGCAAACAACACTCATGTGTAAACAAGCCCATGTGTGTCAGTCCTACTGTGTCTGGAAGATGCTGCTTCCTTAGAGTTATCCACTACCTCTGGCTCTTTATAACTTTCCACCTCCTCTTCTACATAGATACCTGAGCCCTGAGGGGAGGTGTTTGAGTCAAAGTCTCTCTCTGCACATTGTTCAGTTGTGAGTCTCTGTGTTAATTTCATCTACTTCAAGAAGAAGCTTCTCTGACAACAGGAGAGCAATGCACTGATCTATGGGTATAGCAGCATGTCACTAGGAGTCATTTTATTGCTGCATTCCTTTAGTAGAATAACATGACTTGCCTAGTCTCAGATGCTAGGCCACTTTTGCAGTGTCATGTTTAGTTTCCATCCTGGAAAGGATCTTAAATCCAATCAAAATTTGGTTGGTTACTCCTGTAACATTTGCATCACTATTGCACCAATCTGGATGCAAGTATTTTTAAGGTATACTCATGTGAAAATGTGCTGTTTTCATTAAATAATCCTTAAATTTTGTATTCATTCTTAACTGCTGTTTATGCTACTATAATTTTGTGTTAAGGTCATATTTGTGATTATTCAGCATGCAGTTTTATAATACAGGTGCAGTTAGAGTGGCAAACAGTATAATCTTGCTTCTCGAAGATTTTGGCAAAAGTAATCAAGTTAATACAGCACTGCTTGTTGTGGATTTTTTTTTAAATTGAGGAAATGACACAGGATTGGCACTTTTCTTAATCAAGCCCTGATTATAAGCATTGCCTAAGGGATAATGAATGTCAGGTCAAAAAATTTCTACTTCCTAAAATTAGCACATAGGTCAAGTACTAACCTGCTATGGCCGAGTGTATGCCTGTTTGACATATGCAAGGCCCTAATTCAGTCCCTAGCGCACACACAAAGTAGTTACATTACTAGATATTTTCCTTTTATGCAATTTAGAATATGAAAGTCAATCAAGTGTTTATATTTTGAAGTATTATTTTATTCTCAAGGTGATAAAAGGATAAATTATCCTATATTTCTTTGAAAATGTTCCAAACATCAAAAATAAAAGTAGACAGGGCATAAAGATAGCCTAATGCTGTAGCTTGTTCAGACCAGCATCCATTGTATGAGTCATAAAGATTATGTTTATAGCATTTTTAAAAGCCTAATCATAGCTGTAAGCTATTTCATTTTCTGAATATCATTAATATTAATACACATTCATTGAACTAATTAATATATATGTGAGCAGATCATTCTTCCCTATTCTCCTGAGGATATATATTTTAAATTAAATGTTTCTCATTAAGTGAAATCTATTCTTTGAACAATTTCTTTCTTAGCCTGAATGGAATATGCATTAGTGATAAATTGCAATTTTTGTTTCTGTGTTTTATGTTGGGGCAAATATTTTGTTTAGCATTGACTGTATATTCAAATGTATATTTGATAGCATTTTCAGTTGTGTTTCACAAAAAATGATTGTTTTACTATAGAAATTATAATGTGCCTGTAGGTACTTATTAGCACTTACTCCTCTTTTAGTAGCCAAATTATATGTGTAGGGGTATAAAAATAATGGTAGCTACAAATCCATATTTTTAAAAAATCCATAAATTAATGCATTTGCCTTAGCATCTTTTAAAGTCTGTGTTGCTGTTCTGTGTTGTTGAAATGAATTTTTTCTGGGTCTTAATGATATGCTGAGATGATTAAAGAAATGAATGAAAAGAATCATTCTAGGAATATTTGAATGAAGGCTTTTTGAATTGTAGCTAAAATCCAGCCTGCAACCTCTATCTAGTCATGTTATATCTCAAACATAGTAGACAAAGAAATAGTTTCACAAAATTCTGCTGTTGAGAACAAGTTATAATTTTAAAGATGGTAGTACATTTTGTTTTGTTTACTAAAATATAGTTTGTTGTTACCAAGCTATGTTTAATTCATTCAACTTAAGTTAATGATTATTTTATTTTTTCTAGCTTGAACTTTATTTTTTTAATTTTTTTTCCATTTTTTTATTAATTTATTCTTGTTACATCTCAATGTTTATCCCATTCCTTGTATCCTCCCATTCTTCCCTCCCTCCCATTTTCCCATTATTCCCCTCCCCTATGACTGTTCCTGAGGGGGATTACCTCCCCCTGTATATGCTCATAGGGTAGCAAGTCTGTTCTTGGCAACCTGCTGTCCTTCCTCTGAGTGCCACCAGGTCTCCCCCTCCAGGGAACATTGTCAAATGTGAGGCACCAGAGTACGTGAGAAAGACATATCCCACTCTCCACTCAACTGTGGAGAATGTTCTGACCATTGGCTAGATCTGGGTAGGGGTTTAAAGTTTACCGCCTGTATTGTCCTTGGCTGGTGCCTTAGTTTGAGCGGGACCCCTGGGCCCAAATCTGCCTATCATAGTGTTCTACTTGTAGGTTTCTAGGACCCTCTGGATCCTTCTACTTTGCTATTCTCCCATGCTTCTCTCATCTAGAGTCCCAATAGGATGTCCTCCCCTCTGTCCCAGTTTCCTGGTATGTGAGGGCTTTCGTGGGACATGCCCCTTGGGCTACTATGCAGATATAAGTGAGTATATACCATTTGATTCTTTCTGCTTCTGGGTTAACTCACTCATTATGATCATTTCTAGCTCAATCCATTTATCCACAAATTTCGGGAATTCCTTGTTTTTAATAGCTGAGTAGTATTCCATAGTGTATATGTACCACAGTTGCTTTATCCATTCTTCTACTGAGGGACACTTAGGCTGTTTCCATATTCTGGCTATTATGAATAAGGCTGCTATGAACATGGTTGAGCAAATTTTCTTGTTGTGTGCTGGAGCATCTCTGGGTATATTCCAAGGAATGGAATAGCTGAGTCTTGAGGAAGCCCTATTCCCATTTTTCTGAGATAGCACCAGATAGATTTCCAAAGTGGCTGTACTAGTTTGCATTCCCACCAGCAATGAAGGAGTGTTCCTCTTTCCCCACATCCTCGCCACCATGTGGTGTCACTTGAATTTTTGATCTTAGCCATTCTGATGGGTGTAAGATGGAATCTCAGAGTTGTTTTGATTTGCATTTCCCTGATGACTAGGGGGTTGAGCATTTCTTTAAGTGTTTCTCAGCCATTTGATATTCTTCTGTTGAGAATTCTCTGTTTAGTTCCAAGCCCCATTTCTCAATTGGGTTATTTGGTTTGGTGGTGTTTAATTTCTTGAGTTCTTTATACATTTTAGATATTAGACCTTTGTCAAATGTAGGGTTGGTGAAGATATTTTCCCAGTCTGTAGGCTGTCGCTTTGTTCTGTTGACAGTGTCTCCTGCCTTACAGAAGCTTCTCAGCCTCATGAGGTCCCATTTATTAATGGTTGACATTAAGGCCTGGGTCGTTGGTGTTCTGTCCAGGAAGTTGTCTCCTGTGCCAATATGTTCCAGGCTCTTCCCCACTTTTTCCTCTAAGTGACTTAGTGTCTCTGGTTTTATGTTGAGGTCTTTAATCCACTTGGATTTGAGTTTTGTGCAAGGTGACAAATATGGGTCCAGTTGCATTTTTTTACACATAGACCTCCAGTTAGACCAGCACCATTTGTTGAAGATGCTATCCTTTTTCCATTGAATGGATTTGGCTTCTTTGTCAAAAATCAAGTGACCATATGTGTGTGGATTCTTATCTGGGTCTTTGATTGGATTCCACTGATCAACCAGCCTGTTGCTGTGCCAGTACCATGCTGTTTTAATTACTATGCTTTTAGTTTGAGATCAGGTATGGAGATTCCTCCGGAGCACCTTTTATTGTACAAGATTGTTTTAGCTATTCTGGGTTTTTTGTTTTTCCATATGAAGTTCAGAATTGAACTTTCAATGTCTTTTGAATATTGTGTAGGGATTTTGATAGGGATTGCATTGAGTCTGTAGATTACTTTTGGTAGGATGGCCATTTTTACTATGTTAATTTTCCCGATCCATGAGCAAGGAAGGTCATTGCATCTTCTCAGGTCATCTTCAATCTCTTTCTTCAGAGTTTTGAAATTTTTTTCAAACAAGTCCTTCACGTGCTTAGTTAGAGTAACTCCTAGATATTTTATATTGCTTGTGGCTAATGTGAAGGGTGTGGTTTTCCTAATTTCTTCCTCTGCAAGCTTGTCATTTTTGTATAGGAAGGCTACAGACTTTTTTGAGTTAATTTTGTATCCAGCTAATTGGCTGAAGGTGTTTATCAGTAGTAGTTCTCTGGTGGAATTTTGAGGGTCACTTATGTACACTATCATATCATCTGCAAATAGGGCTAATTTGACTTCCTCCTTTCCCATTTGGATACCCTGGATCTCCTTTTGTTGTCTTATTGCTCTGGCAAGGACTTCGAGTACTATATTGAAGAGATATGGAGAGAGTGGGCAGCCTTGCCTTCTTCCCAATTTTAGAGGAATTTCCTTGAGTATCTCACCATTTACTTTGATTTTGGCTATTGGCTTGCTGTATATAGCTTTTATTATGTTGAGGAAAGTGCCTTGTATCCCCGATCTCTCTAAAACTTTAAACATGAATGGGTGTTGGATTTTATCAAATGCTTTCTCCGCATCTAAAGAGATGATCATGTGGTTTTTTATTTTCAGTTTGTTTATATGGTGGATTACATTGATGGACTTCCGTATATTAAACCATCCCTGCATGCCTGGGTGAAGCCTACTTGGTCATGATGAATGATATCTTTGATGTGTTCTTGTATTCGTTTTGCAAGTATTTTGTTTAGTATTTTTGCATTGATGTTCATAAGAGAAATTGGTCTGAAATTCTCTTTCTTTGTTGAGTCTTTGTGAGGTTTAGGTATCAATGAGACTATGACCTCATAGAATGAATTTGGTAATTTTCCATCCATTTCTATCTTTTGGACTAGCTTGAAGAGTATCGGTATTAGCTCGCCCTTGAAGGTCTGGTAGAATTCTGCACTGAAACCATCTGGCCCTGGGCTTTTTTTGGTTGGGAGACTATCGATGATTGCTTCTATTTCTGTAGGGGAAATGGGACTGTTTAGCTTGTTTATCTGTTCTTCACTCAACTTTGGCAAGTGAAATTGACCAAGAAAATCGTCTATTTCCCTTAAATTTTCAGATTTTGTGGCATATATGCCTTCAAAGTAGGATCTTATGATTCTTTGTATATCTTCAGTGTCTGTTGTTATGCCTCCCTTTTCATTTCTGATTTTGTTGATTTCAATACTTTCTCTCTGCCTTTTAGTTAGTTTGGCTAACGGTCTGTCTATCTTGTTGATTTTCTCAAAGAACCAGCTCTTTGTTTTGTTGATTCTTTGGACTGTTTTCTTTGTTTCTAATTTGTTAATTTCAGCGCTGAGTTTGATTGTTTCTAGACGTCTACTCCTCTTTGGTGTTTCTGCTTCTTTTTTTTCTAGGGCTTCCAGTTGTGTCGTTAAGTTGCATATGTGCAATGTTTCCAATTTCTTTTTAAAGGCACTTAGTACTAAGAATTTTCCTCTTAGCACTGCTTTCAATGTATCCCACAAATTTGGGTATGTTTTTCCTTCATTTTCATTGAATTGCAGAAACTCCTTGATTTCTTTCTTTATTTCTTCCCTGATCCAGGTGTCATTTAGCAGAGAGTTGTTTAGTTTCCACGTACGTGTAGGCTTTTTGTTATTTCTGTTGTTGTTGAATTGCAGCCTAAGAGCATGGTGATCTGATAGGGTACAAGGTATTATTTCAATCCTCTTGTATCTATTGAGGCTTGCTTTGTGACCTACGATGTGATCAATTTTGGAGAAGGTTCCATGGGGTGCAGAGAAGAAGGTGTATTCTTTCTTGTTTGGGTGAAAGGTTCTATAGATATCTGTTAGATCCATTTGACCCATGGCATTGGTTAATGATGTTATTTCTCGGCTTAGTTTCTGTTTCAATGACTTATCCTTCAGTGAGAGTGAATGTTGAAGTCTCTCACTATTATTGTGTGGGGATCAATGTGTGGTTTAAGCTTTTTTTTAGCAGATCTTTTACAAATGTGGGTGCCCTTGTATTGGGAGCATAGATGTTCAGAATTGTGATGTCATCTTGGTTGACTTTACCTTTGATAAGTATGAAGTGTCCTTCCTCATCCCTTTTGATTAATTTTGGTTGAAAGTCTATTTTGTTCGATGCTAAAATGGCTACGCCTGCTTGCTTCTTGTGACCATTTGCTTGGAATATTTTTTTCCAACCTTTTACCCTGAGGTAATGCCTATCATTATGGGTGAGATGTGTTTCATGAATGCAGAAGAATGTTGGATCTTGTTTATGCACCCATTCAGTTAGTCTGTGTCTTTTTATTGGAGAATCGAGACCATTGATGTTGAGAGATATTAATGACCAGTGACTGTTAAGAGTCTTAATTTTGATGTTGGTTCCAGTCGAGCATTTGTGTAGTTGTGTTTTTGCCATGGGATAGTTATCTATTTCCTGAATAGTTTTGGTTGTAGCTTGACCCTTTGGGATGGATCTTTCCTTCTAGTACCTTCTGTAAAGCTGGATTTGTGGATAGGTACTGTTTGAATTTGTTTTTGTCATGGAATATTTTGTTTTCTCCATCAATGGTTATTGACAGTTTTGCTGGATAAAGTAGTCTGGCCTGGCATCTGTGGTCTCTTAGGGTTTGCAGGGTCTCTGTCCACGCCCTCTGGCTTTTATGGTCTCTGCTGAGAAGTCGGGCGTAATTCTGATAGGTTTGCCATTAAATGTTATTTGGCCCTTTTCCGTTGCAGCTTTTAATATTTTTTCTTTGTTCTGCATGTTTTGTGTTTTGATTCTTATGTGACGGGAAGTTTTTCTTTTCTGGTCAATTCTATTTGGTGTTCTGTAGGCTTGTATGTTTATAGGCATCTCTTTCTTTAGATAGGGGAAATTTTCTTCTATGATTTTGTTGAGAATAGTTTCTGGGCCTTGGAGTCTGATATCTTCTCTTTCTTCAATGCCTATTATCCTCAGATTTCTTCTTTTCATGGTGTCCTTAATTTCTTGGATGTTTTGTGTCAGGAGTTTTCCAGATTTGGCATTTTCTTTAATGGTTGCTTCAAGATCTGTGATTGTATCTTCTAGACCTGAGATTTGTTCTTCCATCTCTTGAATTCTGTTAGAAAAGCTCACCTCTGTGTTGCTCGCCTTCTTCTCTGAGGTCTCACAGTCTTGTTTTTCTTCTGTCTGTGTGTTCATTATTGAATCCATTTTCATTTTCAGCTCTTGAACTGATTTTTTGATTTCTTTCATCTGATTGTTTGTATATTCCTGAGTTTCTTCCATTGCCTCTTTATAGGTCTTCAGAGCTTGAATAGTTTTATTTATTTCTTTCTTCTGGTTGTTTGCATTTTCCTGCAATTTTTCCAGTTCCACTCTATGTGCTTCTTTTATGTCTCTCACCTCTTTGGCTGCGTCTTCCTGCATTTGATTACGAATTTTATTTGTTTCCTTCATTACCATCCTCATTACTAAGGATTTGAGGTCATTTTCTTGTATTCCTGTTGTATTTGAGTTCTCTGGGTTGTTTTCTTTGGGATAGCTGGAAACTGGAGACACCATGTTGTTTTGGGTTTTTTTGCGTATGCTTTTTCACCGTCCTTTAGACATCTTGCCGTCTTTGTTTTTGTTGGGTAGCTTCCAGATTTGGATGGAGGGAGTCTGATGATAGATTCACTTGTTTTCTCACAATTTCCCTAGGGTGGAAGCTCTAATGCTTCACTGGTGTGGATGTTAGGAGGCTAGCCCTGTCGTTTTGGACTCTCACAGCCAGTGATCCTCAGCTCCCCTGTGCTGTGGGTCCTGCAATCGTTCTGGGTCTCTGAACGAGCGTTGAGTCAGGCCAAGGTATCCACAGCCTTCTGTGTCCCCTGCCAAGTCCAGCCAGGAACACTGGGACCGAACCACGGGCCGAACTCAGCTAGATTCTCAGGGCCTGAACCGGTTGCCAAGCTCAGCTAGGGATTCTGGGCCCAAAATGCACACAGGATCCAGCCAGAATTTTTGGGCTGGGACTGTATACCAAGCTCAGGTAGGAGCTTTTCGCACAAAGTGCATGCTGTGGTCAGTTATTGACTCAGGGCCCGAACTGTCTGCCAAGCTCAGCCAGGAATTCTGGATTCAAACTGCACACTGTGTCCAACCAGAGTCTTAGAGCCGGTGGAACTGAGTGCTCCGCCCAGCCTGCGTCACTGCAGGAGAACTGCGGCTGCGCTGAGCCAGCGCCGCTGGTGGAACCAAGCGCTGTGCCCAGACTGCATCACTGCAGGGGAGCTGCTGCTGAGCTGAGGTGGTGCCTCGGGCAGAATTGCTTGCTGAGTTGAGTCAGCGTCTCCTCGGCACTGTGCACTGAACTGAACCCAGGACTCTGGGGCCGAACTGTCCGCCGAGTCCAGTCTGGGTCCCTAGGCACCATGCGACCCAAATCCTGCCCAGAGTCCCCTCTCCCACAGCAACTCCCACTGGCCACCACACCAATCATCTCCACCAGAAGGCTCTGAGCTGCAAACCTCAGCCACCGCCGCTGCTGGTGCTGGTGCCGGTTCCGCTGGTGTCGTTGCTGCTGCTGCTGCCTCTGCCGCTGCTGCTCCGATCCGAGAAAATCCGTGCTCCTCCCGTGTGCAGGGGCATGCAGGTCCTCCACACCCTGGTCCCTCCAAACCGTGGAGCTCTACTGCTGCCGTGGTGTGGAGACCTCGGTGTTCCTGGCTCAGAAATCTGTGCAATTCCCTGAATTGTTCACTGGAGCTTCTGAGCACGGTCCACACTGCTCGCCGCCATCTTGGATCTCCTCCTCGCCACCATCTTGGATCTCTCCTCATTATTTTATATTAAGGTTCATAAGTATCAAGGTTCATGAGTAAGAGACACAGAAAGATTGTTCAAGTCTTTTTACAGACCATTGCTTTCATACCTATCATTGCTCATTTCTGTAGTTCAGTTTCTGTAGAAAGAAGTAGAGAGGAACAGCTCAGGCAGTTTTTCTTAATTTGTCATTTTTAGTCTCTTGTCAGTAGAATTGTGAGACAGCGTATTTTCACCGTCTGCCGCAGAGCATCCCAATTTAATTAAGACATTTGGACAACGTTCTCCATCAACACCAAGTGGGAGAATTTGCTTTTTCTCTGTAGTCATTACATAGAACACTAAGAACAATATAGTCAGATCTTTCCTGAATTAATGAAAAGCTGTATAATTATATAATTTAAGGTGGATAAATATTCAAAAAATTACCTTTCTTTGTTTTGGTTGGTTTATTTCTGTGCTGTCATTGCTTAACCCCAGGATACCAAACTGATGAACAGAAGCCATAGCCTACTGTGTCGGCAAAAGCACCCGGGAAGTAGAGCCTGTGAGATCTTATTGAAGGGTGCTCAATAGCTATAAAAACAGTAAGCTTGCCCCCTTTGGCAAATGCTTTTTTTAGCATCTCAAACTGTTACATGCTCTTTGCCCTTGGTGAATGAAAATGAAGACATGATGGCTCCTAGGTATGATTGAGAAGGGTTTTGTAGATATGAGAGTGTGGCCAGAGGCATCTGGAAGGGTGCAGACTAGACCAGGCTATGTGATGGGGAGGGGAGATGTGGGAAGTGAGAGAGGAAGAGAAGAGAAAGAGGGCAAAGTGAGTGGCCAAGAGAGGAGCTGAGGACCAAGAGGGCTCTTGGTGGAAAAGGCAGGTTTATAGGGGAAAGAAAAGCTGTGGGAGCTGGCATGGTGGCACACACCTGTAATCCCAGCACTCAATGAGGTAGAGGTAGGCAGATCTATGTGTGTTCGAGGACAGCCTGGTCTACAAAGGACAGCCAAGGCTACACAGAGGAAGCCCCGTCTTGAAAAACACAAAAAAAGAGAAAAGAAAAAAAGAAAGAGAGAGAGAGAGAGAGAGAGAGAGAGAGAGAGAGAGAGAGAGAGAGAAAGAAATGCCATGGGAAAGGAAGGGAAGCCCAGCTTCTGGGCTGGAGAGGGTTAGGGAAAGGGGCTGGGTGGGAAGTGCTGGAAGAGACACCAGTGCTGGGTGAGCTTTGTCGCAGCCAGATTTCTTTGGGACCTGACACTTGGTGCCTGGTTTTCTACAGTTACATATTCAAATGCACTGTCCTCTAACATAAAGCTCACTTGTGAAATTTAAACTCTAGCTTGTGGTACCTGTCCTTGATCTTTCTTTTAAAGATAATGTGCTCTATACAGGGGAAGTCCCCCTCAGTCACGGTCATAGAGGAGGGGAGTAGGGGGAAAGTAGGAGGGAGGGAGGAATAGGAGGGTACAAGGGATGGGATAATTATTGAGATGTAATATGAATGAATTAATAAAAAAAAAGTAAAAAGAAAAGGAAAAAAAATAAAAATAATGTGCTCAATATGAGTATAATTCTGGAACAACAACAAAAGCAAAATACATTATAATGGAACTGGGTTGGGCCTACTAATATTTGAAATATTTTATGTCAAATCCATTACTATAATAAAAAAGTTAATTTTATTTTTGTTTTGTTGAGCACAATCTGAATGACCTTTGATTTTTGCTGGCTGAAAACATAATCAAATATAAATAAGGAGGGTTGATTTTTTTATATGTTTTAAATCTTAAAAGTTCATCAGTTAACAAATAAAAAATGTTGTTATGTCAGGACAGTTTTATATATTTATTTGTCATGAAAGAGAGGACTTTGACAACGCTGTTAGGATTCTGCTTCAGTCTGCCTACCTGTGATGTCATTGCCTACCTGCCATGGGGGTGTGGCCTTACCCAAGATTATAAAAGGCCAACCCCTCCTCTTGGCTCTCTTCCTCTGTCTCTGTCTTTGTCTCTGTCTCTGTCTCTTTTTGGGATACCCCTTCCCCCTTTTCTTTTCCCCCAATGCTCATTTAATAAACTTCATGTAATATATCTGTTGCCTGGCATCTTATTATTTTATTTTTATTTTTAAATTATAAAAAGCTGTATTCCCACTTAAATAATATTATACAGCCTTTATTTCAGTACTGACTAGAAATTGTTGCTTACAAAATTAAAAACATCTACTTTGAAGGAGAAATTAAATTCATTCAAAGAGAACAAATTCCTTCCTAGGTTGAAAAGTCTTAGGTAACCTTTGTGTTTCTAATTTGAGGTTAAGTGTGGTTTTTACTAGTTGGCTAGAATCCTTTCTCTCTTTAGTCTCATCTTAATCAAAGGAAAGAATCCTATCTTTGATAATATTTAACAACTATTAGGAAGTCTAAAGACTTCTTCTTCTCTTCCAAAAACATCCCTAAGGAGAAATGGTTTTAATCATTAGAGAACAACAAAGTTGTTTGGTCTCAGAGACCAGCAATTCATGTTCTGTTTTGTAACTTCTCTAATCAGTTAAACTCAGGGACAACTTTCCTCTCAATTCATACACTTCTCCCTCCCCTTGAAGGCCCAACATCCCTCCCCTGTAACATCTATAAAAGTAAGGGATTTCTTTAGTTCTGGGGGTCATTATTGAATCTTGTATACCAGTTTCCCTTGCCTATGAGCTGCTAGTGTAAAATCACACATTTCACCTGAAATCTGGCTCAGTATATCTCTTCAAACCTGGCATAAATATTATTTAAAACAAGTCTGAGAGATCAAGATTTCCTGGATTTAATTTCTTCTCCATAATGCTGTGTAGCTCTTTCTTGTCGTACAAAATTTATTCATTCTATTTGACCATACAACTCTTAAGTAAATGTGTAAAATTGAAGGCAATGAATGTTTAGTGCTAAAAACTTAGAAAGTAAAGAAAAAATTAAAATGGTAAATATATAAATATGTATTTCTTTTAGTCATCTTAAAGTATTTTACATTAGTAGACATTATTTCTTAGAGTAACTGTCAATAAAAACTGAACAGAAAGTAAGTAGTACATGCACATACACCCCATACCCTGGATATCTTGCATAACCAATTTTTTCCTACTGGAAGTATTTGCATGGCTGTAGTGCATTTGTTAAGATCAGAGAGCTGGTTGTGTTATCATTAAAAATAAAATGTCATGCAACAGCTATGATATGGAGAGATTGGTTTGGGAGAAGGAAAGAGGAGAAGAGTTAGGGCCTGAGTGGGCGATGAGGCGAGACAGGGAGAGGGAGAGAGAGGGAAGGAGGGAGGGGAAAGTAAGAGAGTGCATGGATATTTGGCCTGCCTTTTACAGCAGGTGATAACTTCAGGTGCTGAGCAACCTAAAATCAGTCCACCTATATGTTAACAGGCCGGGCATGGTGGCACACGCTTTTAATCCCAGCACTCAGGAGGCAGAGGCAGGTGAGTCTCTGAGTTCAAGGCAAGCCTGGCCTACAGAATTCCAATACAGTCTAGGCTAAGCAGAGAAATCCAGTCTCGATGATGATGATGGTGATGATGATGATGATGATGATGATGATGATCAACAACAACAAAAACCCAGGGAACAGAAATCTCTTTATATTAGGATTTATGGTTTCTATTGTATAGTTCTGGCTTTTGTCAACTGTATAATCATGTTTCCACTATATATAATTTTGCAGAATCCATTCACTGCCCTAAAAATGTGGTGCTTTCTCCCTATTCATCCTTCTCTTTCTTTCCTCAAATCTTGTCAACCACTGTCCTAGTTAGCTTCAGCTGTCAACTTGACCCAACTTAAAATCACTTGAGGAAAGAAATTCAACTGAATAATTTCTAAGCCAGATTGGCCTCTGGCCGTGTCTGTGAGGGATTGTCTTGATTGTTGATTCATGTGCGATGGCTCAGCCCACTGTAGGTAGCACTATCCCTGTGTAGATGGTTGGGTTAGCTAAGCATGAGCCTGTGAGCAAGCCAAAGAAAGAGGCAGCAAGCCGCATTGCCTTATGGTTCCTGCCTTGAGCCCCTGTCCTGACTTCTCTCAATGATAGACCTCTAAGGTGAGGTAGACTCCTCCCTTAAACTTTTTTTTTTTTTTTTGGTCAGTGCTTTATCACAGCCACAGAGGAAACTAGAACAAGTACTAGTTTGTTTTTTAATCCATAATTTTCCCTTTTCTACAATGTCATATAGTTGGAATATACATTACATGCTCTTTTGTGTCTACTCACCTTTTACAGTTCCTGTGTATCTTTTTGTGAGTGGACAGCTTATTTCTATTGCTGAGTTGTATTATATTGTATTCTACTTATTTATCCAATTATCTATTAAAGAACATTTTGGTTACTTCCATTTTTTTAAACAATTCTGAACAAAACAAGTATAAGTGTTTGTGTGCAGAACTTATGTAGGCGTCATTTTTGCCTCATTTGGGTAGGTACTCAGAAGTAAGATTGCTGATCACATGGTAAGAGTATATTCAGCATTGTAAGAAGCTACCAGACTCTCTTCCAAAGCGGCTTTGTCAATACCCAATACTGTAACAAAATATTATGAATGGGGTGATTTAACCAAGAGACAGTTCTAGAAACTGGAAAGTCTACAATTAAGATGCTAACAGTTTCATTTCTTGGGGATCCTTTCCCCTGCTCTCACATTACCTTGATTTTTTATGGAGAATGGGAGTTCTGATATATTTTGTTTTATAAATTTAGTGACCCTATTGTGAATCTGTATTAATGATGCTTCTTTAGAATAGAACCAGCTGTGCGCGCACGCACACGCGATAAAACGGGATTGATTGGATTGGCTTCGATGATAACAGCTGAGTAATCTAGTGATGGTAGCTTGAACTTTAAAGAAGCAGAGAACATGGTAATTGCTTAATTCAGAAAGCTGGATGTTTCAATAGCCCCATTACCGGGTTGGAGGCCTGGAAGCTCACTGGAAATCATTGAAAGGCCCATGAGTTATAATTTGGTGGCAGCAGGTTGTGCATACTGTTGTGCCCTGCCAGCCTGTTGGAAGGTTCCTCCAACATTCAGGGCTGATCTTGTCTCTTAACCACACAGTCATTGTCCATGATGTCGTTCCTCTCAGCAAATACCCCTACTTAGGCAGAGATGTCTTTCATCAGTCCTAGAAGTCTCTTAATCAAGTCAAATTGACACCCAGGACCTGTCATCACACCATTTGTGAAGTTGATTCCCAAAATTATCCCTCTATGCCATGCTTAATTTCTAAATAAAAACAAGAACAAGGTCATAATTCCATCTTACGTGGCATAACTATCTTTCATCCAGAAATGCTCTAATTCTTCCCCCAGGAATAGATGACAAAATCCCTTGTGGAATATTTAATTTTTTAAATATGATAGTATAGATTTAACAGCATTTAGTAATGATATTAATCAACATTATATGATGAATGAATTGGAAGAAATCAAGGATATCTGTGCGATAGATAGATAGATAGATAGATAGATAGATAGATAGACAGATAGATCATAAGTACATATATACATATATTTTCATATTTCTTCCCTTGTCAAACCGCATGTTTCTTCCCATCTTTCTGCTCCTATTTGTGCTCTTTCACTATAAATCTGCTACAAATGGCAAGTAACATTAGCAACAACTGACCACTGGGTATTCCAACACATGAATTAGCAACAACTGACCACTGGGTATTCCAACACATGAATTTGTACAATTTTAGATCCAAACCAGGACAGGAGTGTGCATTCACATCCTTATCTAAACATCCCTATGTCCCCAAAGTCTCACATCCTAATACAACGACACTGGGGTTCAAGACTGCAGTGTATGAGTTTAGGACAGAGGGGAAGGCCTGCACATTCAGTCCATAAATGTGGCTGCCCAATTTTATGTTGCCAACAACAATTAAAGGATTGTTTATCTTTCTCACCTTTTGATACTGTTTGTCAAAGGTTTAGATTAGATTAGATATTATCCATTGTTATTTTTTTCTGTTGACAACCTATATTCATTTGTTGATTTTGTTTGTTTGGTTTTTGGGGGGTTGTTTTTGTTTTAAGATAGGGTTTCTCTGTAGCCTTGGCTGTCCTGGACTCACTTTGTAGACCAGCCTGGCCTCAAACTCACAAAGATCCACCTGCCTCTGCCTCGCCGAGTGCTGGGATTGCAGGCGCCACCGCACCTGCCTGATTGATGACTTCTGAGATTGTGTATTAGCTTTCCATAGCTGTGACAAAATACCCGAGAAAAACAATTTACAGGAGGAGGACTTACTTTGATCATGGCTTCAGAGATTTCAGACCATGGCGACTCATCTGTGTTGTTTATGGGCCTGTGGTGAGGCAAAACATGGTAGGGAGCATGCAGTGGGTGATCTGCTTCCCTAATGGTAGCTAGAAGGAAGAGAGGGGAGCGCCTAGGGTCCCAGTGCCCTTCAAGAGCACACCTGCAATGTCCTTTCCTCCCAACTAGCCCTATCTCCCAACTGCACCACTAAAGGGGACCAATAATTTAACACCCTAGTCTTTGGGGAAATTCCAGATCCCAAGCCAGAATATACCTGTTTTCTCTCAAGCTAATATTGAAGAGTCAGGCACATTTCCTTGTTCTAGGGTGTAATATACTAATGTGCTGGGAATCTATGCATGGAAAATGGAACAGAACTCCTCAGGGGCCAGCCTGGAACATTCTACTGTACATTTCTAGATTTACCCTTTCCTCTTCCCCTCCTTGAAGCTGGCAATAAAGTCTCTTTCAGACTTTCATGTTAGTACTGTATTTTTATGATTTCCATCCCTCTCTCTCTAATTCCTCCAATGTTGCCTCCTCCTGAAATTCATGACAATCTTCTTTGATTATTATTGTTTCACATACATAAATGGACTTTTGAGTCCATTTAGTGATTACACGCGCGCGCGCACACAGATCAAAGGGCTCATCCTTGAAAAAGATTGCTTCTCCCCCCCCCCCACTCCCAGCAGACATTTATTACCTGTAGCTCTTCATGGGGAAGGAGTTGTGGCTTGTTGCTTGTGAGCTTTTCCTCATTCATGATGACATGTCAACTAGTGTTGTTACTATGCAGGCCTTGTTTAGGCAGCTATACTGTTGAGCTTTCATAGGTGCAGCTCTGCACATCTCCTTAACTGTGAAGGAAACTTTCATTGTCTCTCCCTGCTTTTCCTCCCTTTGCCTCCCTCCTCTCCCCCTCTCCCGCCCCATCTTCCTCTCCTTTTTCCACTCCTCCCCTCCCTCCCTTCTCTTCTCCCCTTCTTTACCTCCACCTCTCCCCTTTTCCCCCTCAGCCCTGACAAGTTTGCACTCTTTTCAGGCTAAGCCTCCTAATTTCTAGGGTTATAGGCATATGCCACAATGTCCATAACTGTACACAGAATTCTAAATTAGTAGTTTTATTCTTTCAAAATTCACTCTTTCTTTGATTGAATAGTTTCTAAAATAAAGGCCAATGCAAATTTATCCTTGCTCATCTATAAGTAAGGTTTTCTTGCATTTTCCTGAATATGTCCTGAATTTTTTTTAACCTTATCTTTGATTTTTTTCCCCCCATTTTGGTGTGATATTTGGGGAGGGGGTTGATGTTGTTTAGTGTTATTCTTCCTGAATAGAGTAGGTTTTGTTTTTTTTGGAGTTTGTTACCTGTGGATAAGGCTGGCCTGCTGTATAGAATTGGCAGGGTATGGTGGCACACACCTCTAATGCTAACACTGGAGAGACAAGAGTGGAGGATCTCTGTGAGTTCTGAGCTAGCATGATCTACATAAAAGGTTTGAGCTACATAGTCAGACTCTCTGTAAAAGGAAAGAAAGAATTAAAGCATTTATCACCAAGCCTGGGTAGATTATTTTTATTTTTTAAATGTATACTGCTTGGTTGTTCAGATCATTTGGGGTTTATAGTCTGATATCAATCATTGATTTTAGAAAATCTTAAGGATTTGAAATATTCTCTTCCATTCTGCCCTTTTGTATTTCCTTTACATGTAATTCACTTTTTATAATTGTTCCATAGTTGTTGGACAGGTTATTTATATATATTCATAGTCGTCCTGTCAAGTTCCCAAATGCTGGGGTAACAGACATGTCCTATTGCATCCTTTTCATTCAGTTTTGTAAGTATATTGTCATGTCTTCAAGCTCACTGACTTTTTAAAAAACAGGCTCATGTCTAATCCTATCTGATTTGATGAGGCCATTCAGAATTTCTGCCATTTCAACTATAATGCTTTTGTTTGCTAGCATTTCATTTTTATTTTTTCAGTTTTTATTTCCATCTATACTACTCATCTTCTCTTCCATGTTGTCCACCTTTCAAGTTTGTAAGCTATTAATCAAAATTGTCTAAATTTCTAAACTGATTCCTCCAAAAATGACTGCCTTATCTGAGTTAGATTCTGATGGTTTCTTTGTCCCTCAGACTGTATTAGCATGGGATTTGCGAAAGCCAGATACCATGTAACTGGATATAAAGAAACTGAAGGAAATGGGCTTTTAGCATAAGGCTTTATGTTTATGTGACTGGAAGTCAAGCTATGGTTTAATGTTCAGTCTAGCTGTGGACTCAGATGCATTGAATTCCTTTAGAGCTGTTGTCCTAGGTGTTCCTTGAAACTCCTGAAAGGGGTCGTTCTTTCAGAGTTCTTTGTTATTCCTCATCCTGTTGATGTGGTAGTCTGAGGGGAAGGGAATTCCAAGGCACTGTGCTTACTTAGACTTTCGTGAGCCGTACTTGTACATTTTATTTCCCCCACATAGGTGAGCCTTGGTGAGTCCTCAGTAGGCAGGCACTGTTACTGAGTACAGAGGACTCTTAAGTACAAATTATTACCATACATGAAAATTTTCTGGAACTGAACAAAGTACAGTATGTTTTATTATAATGATATAATGATCGCAAATAGTAATAAAAGGAATATGAAAATAAGTTTTAAATGAAATGCTTCATTTATTTTTATGTTTTCTGTTACAATATATAGAAATATTCAAAGTAAGATTCTCTAAGTGAATGTCATTAGAGACTTCAAGTTAAAACTCAGTGTGAAACTCACAATGTTCTGAACGATGGGCAGATAATATTCTAGCAATAACACATGAGTAGAGTAATTTCTTCTGGCTCTGTGCTTCATGTAAAAATCATAGCATCTGATATTACTCAATAATTAAACTATGTTTTCTAAAGTGTTTATCACTCTCAAAGGTGATCCCCCCCCAAAAAAAATGTATCCAGCTTCCTAGAAAGTATACAGTGACATAACAAAATTGACAAAAATATGAATAATACTTCTTTTTCTGTCATGTGCCATGTTGGTAGCATGTATATATGACATTATTGATGGATCTAAGGCAGGATTCCTATTTTCTAAAGTAGTCTGTGAGTGATGAGATATCTAGGTAGCTTTGTTAAGTACTTATACACACTTTTCTATGCATTCAAGGTGTTAAACTGTTATCTAATAAACTGGTAACGGTATAAAGGCAGGACCTGAGTGATATTGACTGTTTGCATCTTAAAAGTTAGTAAAGCTGGTAGCGTTCACAAAACTCAGCATTTGCATGTAACACTGAGCCTGTGCTGCTAATGGTGGGCTCACTTATAATCAAGTGATTGTGCATCAGACTGTGGGGTCCCTGTTAAGTGCACTACTAATACATGATTAAAATCATTCATTCGTTCAATTAAGCATTTGTGTTGTGCTTATTATGTGCCTGGGGCAATGGTAGTTGCTGAGACAACAAAGAAGCAGTTGTGTCATTGGGAAGGAACAGAATATTTGGAGAGAACTAGCTTTGAACTCTCACCACTGCTGTAATCTTTAGACGAGTTAAAGATAGAAGTATGGTTACATGTCTGTGAGACAAGCCAGCTAAGACTTTGCAGCCTGTTGATAGGTAAGCATCTCCAGGTTAAACAGTGTTGAACAGTGTGCTGTAAAGAGTGAAAAATAGTGGCCATAGAAAGGAAGAAGCTTCTTTCTCAGCTTTTAAAGCAAGTTATGCTGACAGGGCTCCAGTTTTTTCCAGCCTAATTAGAGATTTCATGATATCATTGATATAATTATCAAGTTATAACATTGCAATTATCTTATAAATTTCAAAGCAGTGACAAACTGGAACTACTTCTCAAAGAACCAGACATGTCCTGCTTGTCATGTTTGCTACATGTGTCTTCTTCCTTCTTCCTTTTTCTTCCTCTTTCTTTCTTTCTTTCTTTTTTTCTTTCTTTCTTTCTTTCCTTCTTTCTTTCTTTTAGTGGTTTCCAAGCCAGGGTTTCTCTGTGTAGCCTTGGCTGTCCTGGACTCCCTTTGTAGACCAGGCTGGCTTCAAACTCACAGAGATCCACCTGCCTCTGCCTCCCAAGTGCTGGGATTAAAGGTGTGCTTTCTAATCTCTGTCAGGTAAGGTTTGTGCACTTTGCTTGATAGCTCCTTTTATAGCTGTGTGGATATTCTCCGTGCTTCCCCCGCTAAACAGAAAAGGTGCTCATCTTTACAGGACTTGTCCCCTGTGGCACTGTACTGATTGTAACACGTTAGCTCTCTGTCTAGCGATGTTACTTAACTCAGGAAGAGTATGGTGTTTTATACCATGTCAATAACAGCAGTGGCAGGAGCAGCTGTGATTGGCACATCAGGCCATGCCCAACATCTCAACTTGTTCTCACTGTGGAACCTGAGGCAGCTGAGCAGGGAAAGCAGATGTTTCAAGAGTCTAAGGTGATGGTGATGACTGCAGTTATCAGTTCTCTGCATGCTGGAGTGGTTATACTTCTAGGGTGCTTTCTGCTCTAGTCTTTGTTTTAGTAGGCTAAGATGCACTATTTTATCAGCACTTTGAACAGACTGGATGACAGTGCTGTTAAGTTATCCTCTGGTCTGTGCCACAGAATTCTTGCCTAGATTTGTTGGTATTTTCTTCCTCAACATATATTTTTATTTTTCTCTCTTATAGTGTACTTTGAATTTCTAGTTAAAACTGTGTGTGCCTACATGTGTGGGCATGCGGAAGTTAGAACACAGCCAACCCCAGATATTCCTCAGATGTCATCCACTTGGGCAGTGGTAGGGGGAATAGGTCTGTTACTAGACAGGTACTCACTTAATAGATCGGGCTGGCAGGCCAACAAACCCCAAGAACCTGCTGTCCCTCTCTCCCTAGCACTGGGATTATAAGATTAAACTCAGATCTTTATGCTTGCAAGACAAGCATTTACCAGTGGTTATCCCCAGCCACTCTAGTTATGACTCTTGAATGTTAGGGTATTAGGATTAGCCTTTACCTTATCATTAGGACTGAAATTCAGCACAAAATATATAAATGACTTAAATCCATCATGACACATCTCACTACTTCCATAATTAACACACTTGGAGGACTAGCAGTGAGATGAGTTACGATGTTTTTAAGTCATTTATATATTTTGTGTTGAATTTCCACAAGGCAAAAGGAACTTCAGCTTTCTAAATAACAGTGCCACGCTTAGATTCTGATGGCATACCTGCTTACTCTAGTCACCTTTCCAATGATTTTTCAAAGACTAAGTAAGTTGCCTTTGGCTCCCTTCCTGTGGCTACTCACTACATGAAGATATGACAAATAGGACTTTGTGTAAGGAAAGGAAAGTTGGAATTTGGCTCTGGTACATTTAATGAAAAAGCACCCTTGTCTCTCTAGGTGCCCGTTCCTCTATTTTCTTGTTCTGCCATTGAGAGCCTTTGGGATCTGAAAGGATAAAACTAGGAGAAAGTACTGACTTAATAATAATTAAAAAAAAAAAAAGAACAACCGACCAAAACCTTCCCTAAATTTTTGTCTATGAACTTACAAGCCATGAGAGACTCTTAGCAGCATCCTTTAAAAGTTTGTATTGTGTTCATTTATTTATTTACTTTGTCATTTATTTGTCAGTGTATACACCACACACCATCATCATGCATGTGCCATAATGTGGGTATGGGTAAGAGGACAACTTGCAGAAGTCAGTTCTCCCTTTTACCATATGAGTCCTAGAAATAAAACTCAAATCATCAGGCTTGGTGGCAAATGCCTTTACCTACTGAGTCATCTCATCAACCTGACAGTATCCATTTTATAAGTAATCCAGAGACTGGCAACCTCTGGGCAATGATATGTAGAGATATAGTCTGTATCTTTCTAGGTATCTATAGAATTAGCAAAATTACTTCAGAAATTCAGAATGACCACAGGGAACCTTCTATTTAGTGTCATGGTCAGACATCTCCTCAGTCTTTTTGACATTGTCCTGTCCACCTAATTCTGAACCCCTAAGATAGAACATGCTTTCTGTCAGCTGCTTTCTTCCTCTCTAGTCCACAATAACACCGGCGTCTGGAGTCCAGTTGCCTTTACAAGGTGTTTCTCCTGCTAGTAAAAGCATCAAGTGTCTCATCAGAATGCAGCTCAGTCATTCCCAGAGCGTGATATGCTGCCTTTAGAATGTCACCAACACTGTCCTGTGTCCCATGTGATTGAATTTACAACTTTTCTCTGAACTGGTTGAAGCCTTCATACTGGCACTGATAATAGTCTTTTGGGTTGTTGCCTAAATAGAGCAGAGCTAGAATTCACATGGCAGGTGACAGTGCCTTATTTGTTGTTCTTGTTCAAAAAGCAATCTTTATCAGCTGAAGTGGTTGGAAAACAAAAAAGTAGTCTAGGTGTTGACTTGCTAATAGCTTATCTTCTGTATTTTAAACGAGAATGGATCTCCGTCATTTAACAAGGATATTAATATTTATGTTGTCATTGTTACAATGCCAAAAAATAGATTCTATACTTTTTGAGTTGTATTTATTTTTGTAAATGGTCATATTTGTATTCAAGTCAATCAAAAAAATTTAAAGGGTTCCTCATACAGTTAGAAGTCTCATTATAGTTAGTGTTCAGACTTGATGTCCTTTTATTCCTGGCTTCTTTGTCAAGTCTCAGTTTAGTAAGAATTTGATTCAATCTGTTGTATAGGGACATACGCTCTTGAAGAAAATTTAAATCCCAGAAACTTAGATAGTCTGTGTAAACATAAGTTAAAAAATAAAAACCCGTACTGAAATGTGAATGGAGCGTGTCAGAGGCTTAGACAATGAACTGTTTCTGAACAGAACAGAATCTTGGTCAAGTTGGGTAGTAACATCAAATTTCCTAATATTTAAATAGCCAAAAGTCCCTACTCTTTAGCTTGATCATTTGTTGAAATATTTGGAAAAGATAAAAGCTGCATACTGTTTCATTGCCTGTGGTAAACAGTATGAATAAGACATGCTTTGGGTATAAAGCAGTCACTGAAATGAGAGCACTGCCATGTATTTTTCAGAGGATTTATCTTGGCAGGTCATCTGTTCTGGACCAAATGGCAGTTGCTTCTTGAGAATTCTTCAGCAGAATTGACTCCAAGATGAATAATGTTTTAAGAATGACTCTGCATTTGGTATTGTGTTTAGCTTTCTTGTATATGCTTGGGGGAGGGATGCGTGTCCGTGTGTATACACCTGCATGTACCAACTAAAGGTAGAAATCAGATGTCTTCCTTGATGGCGCCTCATCTTTTCTTCTCCTTTCTTTTTGCTTCTTTTCCTTCCTTCTTCCCTTCCTTTCTCCGTTCCTTCTTTCCTTCAAGGCAGTCTGTCATTGAACCTGGAGCTAACGCTGGTCAGTATGCTTCAGAGAGTCTTAGTTTTTGCCTCCCCAGTACTACAGGCATGTGTTACGCACAGCTTTACCTAGGTGCTAGTGATCCACACTTAGGTCCTCTTATTTCCACAGCAAGCACTTTTTACTTACTGAGACATCTCTCCAGCCCCTAGTGTTTAGTTTGCTATGTGTGGCATCTCATTTCATTCTTAAAACAGCTTGATAAATAATAGTAATAACAACAACAACAACAACAACAACAACTTTACTGTCCCAATTACAGATGAGTAGGATAATATTACTAATATCATTTTCCAGAAAAACAAACTGGAATGAAGTTAACTGTGTGTCATTTGAGGTCACACAGCTGTCAAGTGATAAAGGATTAAACATCAATGTTTGTGATTGCAAAGTCCCTACTCTTGATCACTGTGTGTCAGTCAAGGTACCTTGTAAATTGACATTTGCCTCAATCAAGTAAGTCTATGATGGCATCTAGCAGCTATACCATTCAAACTAACTCCTACAAATGAATCAGAACAGAAACCGAGGGAATATTAATGTGGCGTGAAAAGGAAAAGATGTCCCTTACCACCAGGATCTCTGGTATGTTTCTCACTGGTAAAGAATCAGGAACTTTTACACAACTGAGTGGGTTGGGAGAGTCACCGAGAAGAGTGTCATTTTTATAAGACATAAGAGTGTTAAAAGAGCAAATAAGCCAGGCTTGTCCCAGGCCAAACTGTATTGTATGAACACGTTTTCTCATCTTTAGGCCGAACAATATGTCTCCTTACAGTTTTATTGCAAAGGGAATTCTTTAAGATCAGAAAATAAAGCTCTGTCTCTGTCTCCCCCTCTCTCTGTCTCTGTCTCCCCCTCTCTCTGTCTCTGTCTCCCCCCCTCTCTGTCTCTGTCTCCCCCTCTCTCTGTCTCTGTCTCCCCCCTCTCTCTGTCTCTGTCTCCCCCCTCTCTCTGTCTCTGTCTCCCCCCTCTCTCTGTCTCTGTCTCCCCCTCTCTCTGTCTCTGTCTCCCCCTCTCTCTGTCTCTGTCTCCCCCCTCTCTGTCTCTGTCTCCCCCCTCTCTGTCTCTGTCTCCCCCCTCTCTCTGTCTCTGTCTCCCCCTCTCTCTCTGTCTCTGTCGCCCCCTCTCTCTGTCTCTGTCTGCCCCCCTCTCTGTCCCTGTCTCCCCCTCTCTCTCTCTGTCTCTGTCTCCCCCTCTCTCTGTCTCTGTCTCCCCCTCTCTGTCTCTGTCCCCCCCTCTGTCTCTGTCTCCCCCTCTCTCTCTGCACACCCCCCATCTCTCTCTCCCCTCCTCCCACACTTAGAAGAGTGTACTTTTGCTTTACACTGCCTTATCTTGACATCTTTTCCTGCTATATAAGTCAAGATCTTGTCAAGACCTGAGTGGAGCTCCTTCAGGGAGAACTCAGGAATTACAGCCAGCAGCATCAGATGGGATCTGCCACTGCTGGTAATAGAAAGAGAATATGAAAACTTCACTCTTCCTGTTTGCCTATAGAGGTAGTGAACTTCTTTTAGAGGCTTAAATCTAGAAAGCAGACAGCTATTCTAATCACTGAAAAGATGCTGATAATCTCTTCCCCTCAAGCAAAATATATATCCCATGGTTTTCATGAGTCTTTTGAAGATTC
Organism: Acomys russatus; assembly: GCF_903995435.1. Taxonomy (NCBI): domain Eukaryota; kingdom Metazoa; phylum Chordata; class Mammalia; order Rodentia; family Muridae; genus Acomys; species Acomys russatus. The sequence continues at coordinate 87,392,240 of NC_067137.1, forward strand.
GGTTTTATGAGTCATGACTTAAGAAAGACTCCCCTCCTGAGGGTTGGTGGGGAATTAACATTAAGGGTGTTTGAAAAAGCCATGTGGAAACCTATTTTGTAAGTTTACTAAATAAGCTTATACAGAAAAAAGGTTGTACAAGCGAGGACCAGACAGAAACAGTCTTTTGGACATGACAGGACCATTGTACTCAGGAACTCACCAGTAGCATGGAGCAATGATCATTGTCGATTCGGGTTGAACTGAGCAGTCTGTTGTATAAAGCACAAACTAGTTGGTGCTGATTTTATAAATGAGTAAATTTATTCATACAGAACGTCTTTTTGCTCTAAGGTTGATTCTGTATACTTTCTTCAAAGTAGTAAAGTTTCAATATATTGATCTGTACTCAGATAATTTCTGTTTTAAATGTTGATTCAAAATGGTCACTTATTTAAGTCCCACTGGGCACAAATGTTTCTTTTCGTCACAACTTTGACAATGTATATCAGTTATCCTCTAGTTTTTGCTGATGACCATCCTAATGTGATTTGGACTTTTATTGTTGATTAGAGATGTTGAACATTTTTCTTTATACTTACCCATTTATACTTCTTTTGAGAAATGTCTACTTATATCCTTTGCCTATTTAAAAAAAAATCAGACTGTTTTCATACTTTTCAGTGTTTGAATTCTCTGTAGTTTGGAGATTGTCCCCTGAACAGATGTAAGATAGTTTGCAAACATTTTTCTTAATATACATATTTCTCTTCACTGAGTTGTTTGCTTTGCTATGCAGAAGCATTTTGGTTTGATACCGTCCTATTTTTGTGTTTTTGCTTTTGTTGCCTGTGGTTTGGGAGTCTCATTCATAAAGTCATTGCCTGAGCCAATGTTGTGGAACTTTTCCTATTTTGTTTGTTTGTTTTGTTTTATAATGGCATTATTGGGTTTTTTTATCTTATATGTATCTTCTTATATTTTTAGTCCATTTGTGTATATGGTATATGAATCTGTTTTCATTTTTCTGCATATTGATATCTATTTTTCTGAATACCATTTACTGAAGAGATACTTGTATATGTAATTGGTACATTGACTAAGATCAACTGTTTCTAAGCCCTTGGATTTCATTGGTCCCTGTGTCTGTTTTTATGCTAGCACCATTCTGCTTTGATCACAAAAAGCTTTGTAATATACAATGATATCCAAGTGCAATGCCTCCAGCTCCTGCCCCTTCTTTTTAAAATTGCTTTGGCTGTTTAGAGTGTTTGTATAGTTGCATACAAATTGTGTGGGTTTTTTATTTCTTTGAAAAATGATTTTAGAATTGAGATATGGAATACATTGCTGCAAATTACTTTAGATACTATGAATATTTAACATGAATTTTTCTAGTCGTAGTAATGGGCCATATTTCCATTTATTTGTGTCTTCAGTTTTTTCATTATTGTTTTTTCATTTTCAATATTTAGATGTTTCATCATATTTACTCTTTAATTTCTTTTCAGATAGTTTGTTGGTAATATAAAAGTGTTACTAATTTGTATAATTTTATTGAATTTATTAATTCTTATACTGAAATAATCCAGAAATAGAAAGATACTGTATGGTTTCAGGTATATATAATATCTACAAAAAAAAAAGCAAAACCCAACTGATCTCATGGAGACAACAGAAGGAAATGTCTAGGAGCTGAGAGAAGAAGGAAGGCACCTATTGATGAAAGAAGACAAAGTTTCATTTACACTGAAAGAAAAAAAAAATCTTCAGTGATGTATTGCTAAGTGACCACAGTTGGTAATAACACGCAGTCCCTTTGGTATCCATGGGCTGCAGGAGAACAAAATACTCACATCTATGCATGCTTGAGCCCCTTGTATCTAATCACACACTTGATGCAGTCTATACTTAGGTAGATTGCATACAATGCAGAGAGATGCAAGTGGGGAGCAATTCTCATGCTTGAAAACCTAATTCATAAATTAATAAACCCTTCCTAATAATCACCCTCTAAGAGAAACTTGCCCAGCTGGGGCTCAGAGCTGCCAGTCAGCAACAGCTCCTACATGAAATTCAGTGGCATGGCTTGAATTTTCAGTGGACCCATCATGATGGCTAACATCTTGTAACAATAACATTCATTTAGTATTTTAAAGTGTGTGTGTGTGTGTGTGTGTGTGTGTGTGTGTGTGTGTGTGTGTGTGTGATTACTGAAGATATTAAAGTTTTAGTTATTGCTGGTTGTAAATAGAAATATGATTTTTGATATTTTGCAAGACAGTCTTTTTGAAAGCACACTTGCTAGTGGTGATGTTTTATTTTTCTTACACTGTAAATAGCCCAATCTAAGTGAAGTTTTGCACTGGAAATCGTGTAGTTTATGTCGGCGGTGGCATTTTATTTTGCGACTACTACAGTGTTTGGTTTATAGTGTTCTTCACGCATTTGAATATAGTTCCACAAATATTAGAACAAGTTAATGAATTAATGACAATAAGAATTAATGCGACAATGCTTCTCTAGCTGAAAGATTAGATACAGTTTTCATTGCATCCTGAAGATTGTCAGTATTACTAGTAATAAAGAAATTGAAGATTCTATGCTATCTGAGAATAATACATTCTTACTAGTGAAATTTGAGCCACTGGGCCGAACATTTAGAATAACCTTGTTAGGAAGAAGTAACACAGGGGACAGCCCTACTAACTCTGCTCTTGTGTAGGTATATAAGTTTATAGCAAAGTATGAAACTAGGTGCTGCTGCTTTATGTTCTGTTTTCTTCCTTCCTTTCTTCTTCCACTAAGCCCAGAGCTGATGCCTTTTAAAGACATGTAGCTTATGCTGGCTGTGATCTCAGGATACCCCTGTCCCAACTTCCTAAGTGCTATAATTAAAATAAAAACTTTCCCTTCCTCCTTCATTCTTTGTTTTCTCTTTTATTTGTGTCTTACCTCTGATCATTTTGTATAATTACCTTAAGAGAGACTGATACAGTTTAATTTAAAATGCATCTCATTTCCCACCTCACACTTCTAATTGTAGTTTCTCCTATGAAAAAGGTGCCTAGTTCTTTATTAGCTGGTATTTAGATAAACTGCAATGCCAATGTTAAATTTTTTATTACTATTCATTCTTTCATACTATAGATGTCAGATTTTAGGGACTTGAAATCTTGAAATGATTTTTACATAACAGAGAAATAAAATATCAACAAGATTTTAAATCTTAGCTACAATAAACTGATTTTAAAATACCTATGCAATTAGCTTTATTAGCTGTGTTCTTGGTAATTTATTTTAAAACATTTTCATTTATTTAAATACATACACACATATGCACACGCACATACAGAAACAAATTATGCTTCATACCGGTGAATACACTTTCAATGTATTGTAGGCTTGTTTTTTACAAGTATATTGTTTCCTTAATTGTCTTATAATTATGACAATATCATCATAACTGGAATTATTTTGTATACTTATACTAGTATTTTATGTTATGAAAATTGTAACTCAGTACATTTTCTTCTTCTTCTTCCTCCTCCTCCTCCTCCTCTTTCTTCTTCTTTCTTCTTCTTCCTTCTTTCTTCTTCCTTCTTCATCTTTTTCCTCTTCCTCCTTCCTCCTCCTTCTTCATCATCACCATCACAGGGTTTCTCTGTGTAGCCTTGGGTGTCCTGGACTCATTTTGTAGATTAGGCTGGCCTTGAACTCACAGAGATTCACCTGCCTCTGTCTCCCAAGTGCTGGGATTACAGGTGTGTGCCACCATGCCCGCAATTCCTGGGTAATCTTTAATGTGTAAAATCTGGAGGTACTGTTGATTGTGTGTTTTTAATTCACTACATTATAAATTTAGTCAGACAGAAATAGCAATGATGAATTCAAAAGGAATTCTGAAAGCAGTCATCATCTATAAAAGTGATTAGCTAATCTCTGAACTCCACTATTGAGATAAATAAGGAGCAAGTTTCTGTTATCATAATTGAATATATAGTAAGTCTAACTTAGCCAAGAAAAATGTTTTTAGTTGTCTGCTGTTTTCTACAAAAGATACAGATGGCTTGATTTATAATTTTAATCCTTTGTTATTTCCAATGTCCGTTACAAAAAAAGAAAAAAATGTAAGGGCCATTTGCTATAATAACAAGCTAGAAGTTTGAGCATACTTGCTGTATAATTCCAAAACAGTAGTAACAAAACAAACAAACAGAAAAAACACGAACATGGTAGCTGATTGTGTGTGTGTGCGTGTGTATCAACCATATGGCCGTTACATACTTTGGATGCTGGGCACCATCCCAACTTGAAATATAAGTGATAATGTGACTGCACAGTAGGAATTTTCGAAAAGGCCATGGAGTTGAAAGGCACGTTCATCTCTGTCACTTTTTCTCTGGTACTGTAGGCAGATTTCTTGACTTCCTTTGTAAAGTCACAATCATAATACTTCCTTTGAGTTGCTCTTAAGGTAAGACTTTCCACGTGAGTTCTGGTGCATGGTAGATGTGTGAGACATGTGACATAGTGATGGTGTGTTTTGATGTTCCGCTAGGTGAACTGAATGACAAAAATGTTCAAGTGGTCGAGCTCCCCATTGTAGACAGTCTCCATCCTCGTCCTCCTTACTTACCCCTCGCTGTTCCAGAAGACCTTGCAGATCGACTTGTAAGAGTCCATGGTGACCCTGCAGTGTGGTGGGTGTCCCAGTTTGTCAAATATTTGATCCGTCCACAGCCTTGGCTAGAAAAGGAAATAGAAGAAGCCACCAAGAAGCTTGGCTTCAAACATCCAGTTATTGGGTAAGAATCTATTTTCCCCTCTCAAACAATAACATATAGCAGTAGTTGTATATGTGTACCATTCCACCAAAGAACAAAGGTGCTTTAGTGTTCTCCCTTTGGCTCTTAGGGCAGCAGGGCAAATGGCTCAGTGTGCTTTTCTGCTGTCTCAAATGCAGCTTTTCTTTTGTCTCTCCCTCTCATTATTTTTATGAAACTCCTTTGTTTTATTTTCTTATTTCCTACTCCACATCTTTGCCTCTTAATTTTATATGTAATTACTGACTCCTATTCTAAATGTTAGCGCTAAGAGAACTACATAGTGAAATCAGAATATTAAATAGTGTTCATTCCCTGAAACTTCATTGAAATTCAGTGTGGTGAATTCTCCCTGCCCCACTTCATTTGTACAGAGCAAAAGAAACACGTCCAATTTCCTGAGATAAACAGTGATTGGGAAGAATGGATGACAGAATAGATATTCCTGTGATCAGTCGACATCTGGACTGTAGTCTGGGATGCAAAGGAAACAATAACAGGAAGATGACCCAGTTACCTCAGTGTACTCCAATGCTCACTCCAGATTCAAGACATAGCCCTGGCCTTTGGCAGCACTAAGATGCAGGGAGAATGCTGGGAAGTCAGTGACTTAGCCATTGTAGGACAGTATAAGCCTCTGTCCCTCATTTTATAACACTGTGGGTTTTTTCTTCAGTACAACAAATGAGATCTGTTTCTTTTTGCATTTGATAGAGAAGAAACACAAAAAGGCTTCATGAACATAAAAGCCAGTATCTTTAAAAGGCTTGCCTGTCTTAACTGTAGAAAAAGTTCATCTGTGTTTCCTTAGATGACTTTAACTCTACAGGGTAAAATGAAATAAAAAATTAATAAATAAGCATCAGAACATTATAAGCAGCATCTTTAAGTGGTGAATCTTGTTATGATTTCTGTTTCAAAAACTTTAAAACTTGCCAGGCGTGGTGGCACATACCTTTAATTCCAGCACTCAGAAGGTAGAGACAGGCAAATCTCTGAGTTCAAGGCCAGCCTGGTCTACAAAGAGAGTCCAGTACAGCCAAGGTTATAAAACAACAACAAAAACCCTGTCTCAAAAACAAAATCAGAAAGCCTTAAAAATTACATGTTTTAAAACTTAAATCCATTCTTTTTATGGAAATTTGGTAAGTATTTTGCTGCCAATCTCCCATATATTCTTGATATGCCAGTTACTTTTTCTGTGAGAAGATATTTCTCAGAACCTTTACTTGCCTTCCATATTGCCCTGTACTATTCAACATGGAACTATATTGAAGTATTTGTGAAATGTTTTGGAATGATTTTATGTTTTCTAATGGTGAGACTAAATGAAAAATTGTTTTAATATGTCCCTAGTCATGGTGCTAATTGAGCGCCAGTACATTATTAGCACACTCTCTGTCTCTCCCCAGAGTCCATGTCAGACGCACTGACAAAGTGGGGACAGAAGCAGCCTTTCATCCCATCGAGGAGTACATGGTACACGTCGAAGAACATTTTCAACTTCTCGCACGCAGAATGCAGGTGGATAAAAAAAGAGTATATCTGGCCACTGATGACCCTTCTTTGTTAAAAGAGGCAAAGACAAAGTAAGTGGCTCTGTAGTGGATTATCTTTTTTAGTTGAAAAGAATCCTTAATTGTGGGAACTTGGAATTCTTGTTGTTGCTAACTAATGGGTTCCGAAATTCAAAGACTACATATATGCAAATACTAATCTAATCAAGCCATACCTTATTAGCTATATCTAATGTACTGTAATAAATATAAAATGAATTAGACTACTGATTTGTGTAACGTTACCAGCAGTCATCATCAAAAACATAATCACACTTCTTGCTACCAAAATCTGTTTCACATGCTAGAATTGCCCTAAATAAAATTTTATAGGCTGGGGCTGAAATGACAGAAGTTTATGTCTCACAGTTCTGAAGACTGGGCCGTTCCCGATCAAGGGGAGTGTCTACCTGTGGTAGCCCAGGCTAGCCTGAAATGTGTAACCCTCCTGCTATTTTCTTATTTTTTTTATCTTAGAGGAAAAATCGCCAACCTTCCATTATTCAGTATGATGTTATTTGTGGGCTTGTCATATATGGCCTGTATTATGTTGACATATATTTCTTCTTAAACTTACTTTTGGAGAGATTTACATGAACAAATGTTGAATCTTGTCAAATACTTTGTCTATATCCATTGAGAGAGTCATGTGGGGTTTTACTGTTGTTCTTCCCTCTGTTAGTGTAATGGGTCGTGTTTGCTGACTGCTGTGTGGTGGGCCACCCTTGCGTCCTTGGGACAAATCTCATTTGATCATGCTTCTTAAATGTGCTGTTGACTTTAATTTGCTCGTATTTTACAGAAGTTGTTGTATCTCTGTTCACCGGGAATATTGCTGTGTAATTTTCTTGTAATGACTTTAGTGGCTTTACTGTTAGGGTATTGCTGACCTGATACAATGTTTAGAAGAATTGCCAGGCATGGCACTCAAACACTAAGTGTGTTCCAGGCCATCCTGAGCTGTGTAACAATTCCTGTCTCAAAACAAATAAAAGATTTGGAAGGTTAATATTCCTTCTATAAATATTTGGACTAACTTAGCAGTGGAACTTTGATGGTAGGCTTTTTATTACTGATTCACTATCTTTACTTAGTATTGGTCTGTTAAGAGTCTCTGTTTTTCCTTATTTAGTCTTGATGAGTTGATGCTTTTACAAAAATCTATGTCTTCTAGGTTACCCAATTTGTTTATAGTAGTCTCATGGTTGGTTGTTTTGTTTTTCCATGGCGTTACTATTAATGGTGTCAGGTTAGCAGCAGGAGCAGCAGCATTAGTAGTACATGGTGTGTGTGTTGGAACACACCCATGACAGAGCTTCCATGTGAAGGTCAGAGGACAGCTTCCACCGTTGTATCACTTTCTGAGATCTAACTCAGGTCTTCAGGCCTGTGCCAACTTCCTTTACTCACTGAGAAGTTTCACTTGCCAGTTTTGTTTCCTTATCTTTTCTGAATTTGCTTGTATTTCCTTTTGTTTCTTCATAAGTGTAAAACGTTTGTTGATTTTTATCTTCTCAAAAATTCAAATTTTAACATGGGTGATCTTTCAATCATTTTCTTTTTTTTTTTTTCTTTTCCTTTTTTTCTTTTTTTCCCTCCCTCCCCCTTTCAATCATTTTCTAAAAACCTCTATTTTGTTTATGTCTTAGTCTTAGTTGTTTCTTCTTTCTTAGTTTTTCTGAGTTTGTTCTTATTCTCATTTCTTGAGCCACAACACGAGCTTATGTGTTTTGAGAGCTTTCCTCACTATTGGTGTGGTTTAGTGCTATGAACTCCCCTCTCAGCACTGGTTTGACTGCATCTCATCATTTTGCCCTGTTGTGTTCCCATGTTTGCTTCAAGATATTTTGACTTCTTCTTTTACCTATTGTTGCAAGAAAGTATTTATACATATCTGAGTTTTCCAAGAGTGCTTCTCCTGACACGTTTCTATTAATACCATTCTGAGAAAAAAACTTATTTTTACTTGTTTTATGCCTAACATATGCTTTTTTCAGAAGAATGTTTTGTGCACATTTGAGACAAACATTTGTTCTGTTGCTTTTAAACAGAAGACGTTGTAAATATGCTAAGTCAACCTAGTCTGAAGCACAGTCCAAGTCCACGTTTGTTGTTGTTTTGTTTTATGTTAAGATGTGTGTGTGTGTGTGTGTGTGTGTGTGTGTGTGTGTGCGTGTGTACAATGTATGTGTGGGTTCCCACCGAGTCTAGAATAATGTGTTAGAGTCCGTGTAGCTGGAGTTATGGGCAGTTGTGAGTTACCCAATGTGGATGTAGGAACTGTACTCAGTTCCTATGGAAGAGCAGCAAATGCTTTTAACAGCAGAGTCATTGCTCTAGCCCTCCAATTCCTTTTCTTTTTATTAGTTGATTTTTCTGTCTAGAACTTTCCAACATTGAGTGAGGGATATGAAGTTTATTGCTATTATTGTGTCATGGCTATTTCTCCCTCTAATCTTTGATGTGTATTTTATTTTGTTGATATAATATTTATAATTGACAATAATAACTATTTGGTTTGGTTTTGTTGAGACAATAATTTGCTGTGCGGCCCAGACTAGCCTTGAATTCATGTTGTAGGCACACACCAGCTTTACAGTTCTCATAACCTACTGAGAATTAGCACCACTTTATGTTGGACTGTTTCTCCTGTAGTCTTAGCTGATGGAAATGTAGGTGCTGCTGCTTTGCTTCGGTCTCCTTTTTCTTAGAGCATCTTTCCCCACACCTTTATTTCAGTCTTTTAATGCCCAATAGTGATGTGTAAACACCGTGGTTAATGAGTGTATACCCATTGCATGGACCTGCTGTGATGACTTGAACAAGCAGTTTTCCTAATACTGGGTAGTTAGGTTATTTTCAGTATTTTACTCTACCACCTACCAACACAAAGTATGTCTAAAATACCTACATTATTTCCTCAAGCTGGGTTTTCAGGGTTTGAACTATTTAGATAAAAGGATATAAATATTTTACAGCATTAATCCTGTCCCACACATGACATTTTATGCTGAGCCACCATTATAGTACAGTTGGCAATATCTCCTTTGCTCTGGGAATAGTAAAACCTGAACTTCCTGTTTTTACTAGTACCTATAACCCCTTCTTGTAGTGGTATAGGAAGCAATTTTCTCCATGTTCTACTGTAAATTTACTGGCAACACCTTATGCATATTTTATCTCTGGAAATTTTTTTTCATTTTTATTTCCCAGGTCATTTCTAATATATTAATCAGGAACTTAACTGTCGTCTCTTTTCATTCTTTTACTTGAACATTTCAACTCTGAATTAGCTCTCTTTAGACCTCTTGTGATAGGCTTTGCTACCTAAGCAAATTATAAAACCTCTGCTGTTCTCTATAAAGGAGCAAAAGCATTCATTTATCCTGCAATAGGCATATCATGTCCAAGGTACTATTATTAGAACATTCTGCTTTAAGAAGGGCTAGATGAACAAGTAAATTAAATGATCCTTAGATTTCACACAGTAGGAATAAAAGCTATTTTTAGGTAATTTATCTGAAAATGGCATCAAGATAAGCATTCCCCATCTAGCTCCATGTGCAAGTGTGCAGTCACTCCTTCATCACTTGGCATCACACTTCAGGTTTCTTTAGACCAAGATGGAGTTTTTCATGAGGTCTTAGCACTGGCTTCCTAGTAACTGTAGCAGCCATTGCTGGGGTACCATCAGGATCTCTCTTAAGTAGTATACAGTGGAGAATTTAAAAAGAACTACCAAACCCGTCCATTAAATATTGTGTTCTAAGGTAGTGAAGATTCAAGGTAAGGACGAAATTGGAAGATAAAGCTCCCAAATAGTTAAGATGTTGGTGCATTTGGGGGCACTGAGGCAAAGGGATCATAAGATCAAACCAAGTGAGTTCAAGCAAACCTGGATAATAGGGTGAGACCATTGTTAAAAGAAAAAAAAACCCAAAATTACATATTTAGTTTGTTCTTATGAAACATTCTAAATCAGCTTTTCCTAATGTTAGGTTTTTGAACTTAATAGAGGGAAGAAAATGTTCGGACAATTTATACAGCATAGCTGTTCTGTGAAATGAAGAATGAGCAATGAGTGGTTGCTTTTTTTTTTTTTTAACTATAAGATACATGTTATGGCACAGGCACTTAGAATTCAACGGCAAGTAAAAAATGATACATGGCTCCTTATCTCAGAGAATATCCAACTGGTAGACAGTGTATATGTATGACAAATAACTGCAACATACAGAATTGTCCTGAAGGAGTCATGTGCCAGACAGTGAGTCGCAAAGGCAAGCACCTCCTTCCATCTGCAGACCGACTGCTGCAATCCAGTTAGTCTTTTGTGGGTGGTATAAAGATAAGTTTTTATAAGATGCTAAAAGAAAAATATTATCATTATCAATCTCTGAAACTTGAATATAAAAGAAGCCCTCTGCTTACACAGCTGAAGGTAAAACCCTAGGCTCTTCCACTCTTGTCCTGTTGTTTGCTTTATCTTTTTGCTTTTTCCTACTGCAAGTCTCCTTGCAGCTGTCTTTCACACATAGAGAAAGGTATCAGGCTCCTCCATGTCTGTTGTCTAGTTCTGTAGCGGGGCCATTTAGTTAGGAGAGCCCTGAACGCTGGTACCAGTTCTTAGTAAAACTCATCACTCTGTTATTAGTTTCACTGAGTTCCCAGAGCATGCCAATGAGATTAGCTTTATTCAAGAGTAAAACCCAAAACAGTTTTGCTGGTCTCTGTTCTCTTCTGCTCTAACGCATGCACAGATACATTTGTTACTTACTGTGTTTGTGTATTCCTGGGTATGTAGCTTCATGGACACCATACTGATAAATATTTCAGGTTTTCTTTTTAGAACAAATGTGACATTTTTTTCACCTTGCTAATGTTGAGCTGAGAAAGGCAAAAATGTTAAAATCAATCAATCATAAGGCCTAGTGTGCATGCCAGTGTGAAGGGCACAGGAGCTCAGAGACTCTGCCTTCACTGCTATTTTATCAGAGGCCATGAAGGAAGCTACTTAGTGGCCATGGAGTGATAAGATGTGTAAAGCAGCTGTTCAGGGATTATGAAGTCTTAGACAGGTCATAGCGCTGTGTGGATGCTAGGTCCTGTCATGTGAGGAAAGCCAAGGCATGAGCCTACCTTGGGGAGCACTGTTTGGAGCCAGAGTATAAACTGATGCCTCATGTTTTCAGAACTTGTAAATAAGAAGCATTGCCGTCTCGGGATAATACTCATTGTTGCTTTTATTGTGCTCCTGATTCCCTTCTGATTCCCTGGCAGGTATTGAGAGTGCAGGTGAAGGCATGGGTTTCTAGAGTGTAGGTTCCAGGTAGGGGTGATGGAAGCAGGGTAGGAATATACGCATTAAACAGAGAGTAAATACATACCACAGATGAAGGTGAACCACGGCCAGACAATGCAGGTAGCAAGGCTAGAAATGTCAGTTCCAGGTCCTCACTGATCAGATGGTTCTGAGTGGAGGTTTAGAGGACTGTAAGGACTAAAACTGGACAGAGGCTTATCACAGCTAATATATGTTGAACATTTGCTACATGTGAGGTACACTTGTAAGTACTCCGTCTACATGTTAATTCATATGAAATTATAGAAAAGAAGTGTGTATGTTACTCTCTTCTCAGTAAGGTGCCCAAATTTTTTTTTAATCTCAGTAAAGACTCACACACCAATACAGTGATTTCTAACTCAGAGCAAAAATCATTTGAACAGGCGGTAGACTTTTCAAGACAACCAGTTTTTGATATTTTAAAGGGCATATCTTAGGTAAAACTACCAACATAAAATATGTCCACAAGGAGCTTGCTTTCATGATTCCAATAGAATGGCTTTTCTATTACTGCTATGGCTAAGAATAAATAGGTGGATCATCAAAAAGGATGGTGGTCACAAAGGTTTTTAACTATTCATTTTTAATTTACATTACTAATTTGTAAAACTAATGAAGACATTTATACTTTTACTCAAATCTGATCTGTCACAATTATAAACTAAAACTTTAAATGAAAGTCTGTCATGAAGTATTTCTAAAACAGTTCCATTCAAAGATGAAGAAAACTCAGATAAACTCTTAAAAGGGTGCTCATTACAAAGAGAATAAGAAGCCTTCAGTCTTATGCTCTGTCGTGAAGTACTAAAGGTCAGAATGATGTGTGTGTTTAAGATAATATGCCCATGATACCTTTTTTGAAACATGGTTCCACTGTGAAGCCCAGGCAGGCCATGCACTCACAGTCATCCTGTCTCAGCCAGCTGAATGTTTTGCGTTATGGGATCACACACACACCTGACTTCAATAGCATTTAATATGCCAGATATTCTGGATTAGTTCCTTGACTGTTGTTCACTTGAGAGATGCTTCAACTACTGGATTAAATACCATGAAGTTCCCACTGTTAAAGAGGGAGCTTTTGATTAAAGAAGTGGTCTCTTGTGTAGAGTGCTGTAAAGTTCAGTCATCAAATCTCTTTGTTCTTTCAGGTACTCTAATTATGAATTTATTAGTGATAACTCTATTTCTTGGTCAGCTGGACTACACAATCGATACACAGAAAACTCACTTCGGGGTGTGATCCTGGATATACACTTCCTCTCCCAGGCTGACTTCCTAGTGTGTACTTTTTCATCCCAGGTAAGTGGTAGCATGTTTAATGACCAGTACTCGCTGTCCTACTGAGAAGGAAAATTATTTGTGTGTCATCCGTTTTTTTAGTGTTGGCATGACTTGAGTATAATTTATTTTATACTTAGAAGTGATACCTTTTGTGAAACAGTGGAGAGAAGCTCATAGAAAAACTATGTGAGTACACTGAATGTTTAGTAACATTAGATACCTCATAAGTCCACATACACACCAAACTCATGTTATATGCAAAAATCAAACTCCAAGGGGTTATTGTGATATCATAGTACTTAAATTTTTAGTTGAATTATTTGAATTTAATATATACTTTATTGCTTCACAAAAATGTAATAGGACTTGTAAAAGACTTGCATTTTACTGTCTTTCCCATAAAGCAAGCAAGTGAAGCTAAAGGCTGGGAGCTCAAGTTCCGCAGCTTCAGTGATGGGTTGAAATGGTTGGACTCTGGTTACATATTAGCTGTTTGGTTACATATTAGCTGTTTGCAGAGTCGGAAAGTAAAAGTAAATGTAATAACTTGTTGTTTCTATTAGATGCTTTGGACAACCACGTTCTTTAAAGGGCATCACTAACTGGCCTCAGTGGAGATGTAGTCAACCACTGCTTTTGGTGTTTCAAGGCCATATATTAGTTAAAAAAAAAATCTGGGGAATTAATCACTCTTTCAAATAAAACAATTTTAAAAGCCAGAAATGCAGCTCTACTCCCTACCTTTTTTTTTTTTTTTTTTTTTTTTTTTTTGTTATACTGTGTCTTTATTATTTTTTTTTTTATTAATTTATTCTTGTTACATCTCAATGTTTATCCCATCCCTTGTATCCTCCCATTCCTCCCCCCCCCCCCATTTTCCCATTATTCCCCTCCCCTATGACTGTTCCTGAGGGGGATTACCTCCCCCTGTATATTCTCATAGGGTATCAAGTCTCTTCTTGGCTACTTGCTGTCCTTCCTCTGAGTGCCACCAGGTCTCCCCCTCCAGGGGACATGGTCAAATGTGAGGCACCAGAGTATGTGAGAAAGTCGTATCACACTCTCCACTCAACTGTGGAGAATATTCTGACCATTGGCTAGATCTGGGAAGGGGTTTAAAGTTTACCTCCTGTATTGTCCTTGGCTGGTGCCTTAGTTTGAGCGGGACCCCTGGGCCCAAATCTGCCTATCATATTGTTCTACTTGTAGATTTCTAGGACCCTCTGGATCCTTTTATTTTGCTGTTCTCCCATGCGTCTCTCATTTAGAGTCCCAATAGGATGCCTTCCCCTCTGTCCCAGTTTCCTGGTAAGTGAAGGCTTTCGTGGGACATGCCCCTTGGGCTAGTATGCAGATATAAGTGAGTATATACCATTTGATTCTTTCTGCTTCTGGGTTAACTCACTCATTATGATCATTTCTAGCTCAATCCATTTATCCACAAATTTCGGGAATTCCTTGTTTTTAATAGCTGAGTAGTATTCCATAGTGTATATGTACCACAGTTTCTTTATCCACTCTTCTACTGAGGGACACTTAGGCTGTTTCCATGTTCTGGCTATTATGAATAAGGCTGCTATGAACATGGTTGAGCAAATTTTCTTGTTGTGTGCTGGAGCATCTTCTGGGTATATTCCAAGGAGTGGAATAGCTGGGTCTTGAGGAAGCCCTATTCCCATTTTTCTGAGATAGCACCAGATAGATTTCCAAAGTGGCTGTACTAGTTTGCATTCCCACCAGCAATGAAGGAGTGTTCCTCTCTCCCCACATCCTCGCCAGCATGTGGTGTCGCTTGAATTTTTGATCTTAGCCATTCTGATGGGTGTAAGATGGAATCTCAGAGTTGTTTTGATTTGCATTTCCCTGATGACTAAGGAGGTTGAGCATTTCTTTAAGTGTTTCTCAGCCATTTGATACTCCTCTGTTGAGAATTCTCTGTTTAGTTCCAAGCCCCATTTCTCAATTGGGTTATTCGGTTTGGTGGTGTTTAATTTCTTGAGTTCTTTATATATTTTGGATATTAGACCTTTGTCAGATGTAGGGTTGGTGAAGATTTTTTCCCAGTCTGTAGGCTGTCGCTTTGTTCTCTTGACAGTGTCTCCTGCCTTACAGAAGCTTCTCAGCCTCATGAGGTCCCATTTATTAATGGTTGACATTAAGGCCTGGGCCGTTGGTGTTCTGTTCAGGAAGTTGTCTCCTGTGCCAATATGTTCCAGGCTCTTTCCCACTTTTTCTTCTAAGTGAGTTAGTGTCTCTGGTTTTATGTTGAGGTCTTTAATCCACTTGGATTTGAGTTTTGTGCAAGGTGACAAATATGGGTCCAGTTTCATTTTTTTACACATAGACCTCCAGTTAGACCAGCACCATTTGTTGAAGATGCTATCCTTTTTCCATTGAATGGATTTGGCTTCTTTGTCAAAAATCAAGTGACCATATGTGTGTGGATTCATATCTGGGTCTTCGATTCGATTCCACTGATCAACCAGCCTGTTGCTGTGCCAGTACCATGCTGTTTTAAGTACTATTGCTTTATAGTACAGTTTGAGATCAGGTATGGAGATTCCTCCGGAGCATCTTTTATTGTACAAGATTGTTTTAGCTATTCTGGGTTTTTTGTTTTTCCATATGAAGTTCAGAATTGAACTTTCAATGTCTTTAAAAAATTGTGTAGTTATTTTGATAGGGATTGCATTGAATCTATAGATTGCTTTTGGTAGGATGGCCATTTTTACTATGTTAATTCTCCCGATCCATGAGCAAGGAAGATCACGCCATCTTCTCAGGTCATCTTCAATCTCTTTCTTCAGAGTTTTGAAATTTTTTTCATACAAGTCCTTCACTTGCTTAGTTAGGGTAACTCCTAGATATTTTATATTGCTTGTGGCTAATGTGAAGGGTGTGGTTTTCCTAATTTCTTCCTCTGCAAGCTTGTCATTTGTGTATAGGAAGGCTACAGACTTTTTTGAGTTAATTTTGTATCCAGCCAATTTGCTGAAGGTGTTTATCAGCTTTAGGAGTTCTCTGGTGGAGTTTTGAGGGTCACTTATGTACACTATCATATCATCTGCAAAGAGGGATAATTTGACTTCCTCCTTTCCCATTTGGATCCCCTTGATCTCCTTTTGTTGTCTTATTGCTCTGGCTAGAACTTCGAGTACTATATTGAAGAGATATGGAGAGAGTGGGCCGCCTTGCCTTGTTCCCGATTTGAGAGGAATTTCCTTGAGTATCTCACCATTTACTTTGATTTTGGCTATTGGCTTGCTGTATATAGCCTTTATTATGTTGAGGAAAGTGCCTTGTATCCCCGATCTCTCTAAAACTTTAAACATGAATGGGTGTTGAATTTTATCAAATGCTTTCTCTGCATCCAAGGAGATAATCATGTGGTTTTTTATTTTCAGTTTGTTTATATGATGGATTACATTGATGGATTTCCGTATATTAAACCATCCCTGCATGCCTGGAATGAAGCCTACTTGGTCATGATGAATGATATCTTTGATGTGCTCCTGTATTCGTTTTGCAAGTATTTTATTTAGTATTTTTGCATCTATGTTCATAAGAGAAATTGGTCTGAAATTCTCTTTCTTTGTTGAGTCTTTGTGAGGTTTAGGTATCAATGAGACTATGGCCTCATAGAATGAATTTGGTAATTTTCCATCCATTTCTATCTTTTGGAGTAGCTTGAAGAGTATCGGTATTAGCTCGCCCTTAAAGGTCTGGTAGAATTCTGCACTGAAACCATCTGGCCCTGGGCTTTTTTTGGTTGGGAGACCATCGATGATTGCTTCTATTTCTGTCGGGGAAATGGGACTATTTAACTTGTTTATCTGTTCTTCACTCAACTTTGGCAAGTGAACTTGATCAAGAAAATCGTCCATTTCCCTTAGATTTTCAAATTTTGTGGCGTATATGCCTTCAAAGTAGGATCTTATGATTCTTTGAATTTCTTCAGTGTCTGTTGTTATGTCTCCCTTTTCATTTCTGATTTTGTTGATTTCAATACTGTCTCTCTGCCTTTTAGTTAGTTTGGCTAATGGTCTGTCTATCTTGTTGATTTTCTCAAAGAACCAGCTTTTGGTTTTGTTGATTCTTTGCACTGTTTTCTTAGTTTCTAATTTGTTAATTTCAGCCCTGAGTTTGATAATTTCCAGGCGTCTACTCCTCTTGGGTGTTTCTGCTTCTTTTTTTTCTAGGGCTTCCAGTTGTGTTGTTAAGATGCTTATGTGCGATGTTTCCAATTTCTTTTTAAAGGCACTTAGTGCTATGAATTTTCCTCTTAGCACTGCTTTCAATGTATCCCACAAATTTGGGTATGTTGTTTCTTCATTTTCATTGAATTTCAGAAACTCCTTGATTTCTTTCTTTATTTCTTCCCTGACCCAGGTGTCATTTAGCAGAGAGTTGTTTAGTTTCCACAAACGTGTAGGCTTTTTGTTATTTCTGTTGTTGTTGAATTGCAGCCTAAGAGCATGGTGATCTGATAGGATACAAGGTATTATTTCAATCCTCTTGTATCTGTTGAGGCTTGCTTTGTGACCTACGATGTGATCAATTTTGGAGAAGGTTCCATGGGGTGCAGAGAAGAAGGTGTATTCTTTCTTGTTTGGGTGAAAGGTTCTATAGATATCTGTTAGATCCATTTGACCCATGGCATTGGTTAATGATGTTATTTCTCGGCTTAGTTTCTGTTTCAATGACTTATCCTTCAGTGAGAGTGGGGTGTTGAAGTCTCCCACTATTATTGTGTGGGGATCGATGTGTGGTTTAAGCTTTTTTAGGAGATCTTTTACGTATGTGGGTGCCCTTGTATTGGGAGCATAGATGTTCAGAATTGTGATGTCATCTTGGTTGACTTTACCTTTGATAAGTATGAAGTGTCCTTCCTCATCCCTTTTGATTAATTTTGGTTGAAAGTCTATTTTGTTCGATACTAAAATGGCTACACCTGCTTGCTTCTTGTGACCATTTGCTTGGAATATTTTTTTCCAACCTTTTACCCTGAGGTAATGCCTTTCATTATGGGTGAGATGTGTTTCTTGGATGCAGAAGAATGTTGGGTCTTGTTTATGTACCCATTCGGTTAGTCTGTGTCTTTTTATTGGAGAATTGAGGCCATTGATGTTGAGAGATATTAATGACCAGTGACTGTTAAGAGTCTTAATTTTGATGTTGTTTCCAGTCGAGCGTTTGTGTAGTTGTGTTTTTGCCATGGGATAGTTATCTATTTCCTGGGTAGTTTTGGTTGTAGCTTGACCCTTTGGGATGGAGTTTTCCTTCTAGTACCTTCTGTAAAGCTGGGTTTGTGGATAGGTACTGTTTGAATTTGTTTTTGTCATGGAATATTTTGTTTTCTCCATCAATGGTTATTGATAATTTTGCTGGGTAAAGTAGTCTGGCCTGGCATCTGTGTTCTCTTAGGGTTTGCAGGATCTCTGTCCAGGACCTTCTGGCTTTTATGGTCTCTGCTGAGAAGTCAGGTGTAATTCTGATAGGTTTACCATTAAATGTTATTTGGCCCTTTTCCCTTGCAGCTTTTAATATTTTTTCTTTGTTCTGCATGTTTTGTGTTTTGATTATTATGTGGCGGGCAGTTTTTCTTTTCTGGTCAATTCTATTTGGTGTTCTGTAGGCCTCTTGTATGTTTATAGGCATCTCTTTCTTTAGATTGGGGAAATTTTCTTCTATGATTTTGTTGAGAATAGTTTCTGGGCCCTGGAGTCTGATGTCTTCTCTTTCTTCAATGCCTATTATCCGCAAATTTCTTCTTTTCATGGTGTCCTTAATTTCTTGGATGTTTTGTGTCAGGAGTTTTCCAGATTTGGCATTTTCTTTAATGGTTGATTCAATATCTGTGATTGTATCTTCTAGCCCTGAGATTCGTTCTTCCATCTCTTGGATTCTGTTAGAAAAGCTCACCTCTGTGTTGCTCGCCTTCTTCTCTGAGGTCTCACGTTCTCGTTTTTCTTCTGTCTGTGTGTTTATCATTGAATCCATTTTCATTTTCAGATCTTGAACTGATTTTTTGATTTCTTTCATCTGATTTTTTGTATATTCCTGAGTTTCTTCCATTGCCTCTTTATAGGTCTTCAGAGCTTGAACCGTTTTAGCTATTTCTTTCATCTGGTTGTTTGCATTTTCCTGCAATTTTTCCAGTTCCACTCTATGTGCTTCTTTTATGTCTCTCACCTGTTTGTCTGCGTCTTCCTGCATTTGATTACGAATTTTATTTGTTTCCTCCATTATCATCCTCATTACTAAGGATTTGAGGTCATTTTCTTGTATTTCCGTTGTATTTGAGTTCTCTGGGTGGTTTTCTTTGGGATAGCTGGAAACTGGAGACGCCATGTTGTTTTGGGGTTTTTTGCGTATGCTTTTTCGTTGTCCTTTAGACATCTTGCCGTCTTTGTTTTTGTTGGGTAGCTTCCAGAGTTGAATGGAGGGTGTCTGATGATAGATTCACTTGTTTTCTTACGATTTCCCTAGGCTGCGAGCTCAAAGCTTCACTGGTGTGGATGTTAGGAGGTTAGCCCTGTTGTTCTGGTCTCTCACAGCCAGTGATCCTCAGTCCCTCTCTGCTGTGGATCCTGCAATTGTTCTGGGTCTCTGAATGAGTGTTGGGTCAGGCCAAGGTATCCACAGCCTTCTGTGTTCCCTGCCAAGTCCAGCCAGGAGCACTGGGACCGAACCACGGGCAGAACTCAGCTAGATTCTCAGGGCCAGAACCGTCTGCCAAGCTCAGCTAGGGATTTTGGGCCCAAAATGCACACAGGGCCCAGCCAGAATTTTTGGGCTGGGACTACGCACCAAGCTCCACTAGGGCCTTTTGGCCCAAAGTGCGTGCTGTGGTCAGTTATTGACTCAGGGCCCGAACTGACCACCAATCTCAGCCAGGAATTCTGGATTCAAACTGTACACTGTGTCCAACCAGAGTCTTAGAGCTGGTGGAACCGAGAGCTCTGTCCAGCCTGTGCCACAGCAGGAGAACTGCGGCTGCTCTGAGTTAGCGCCAGTAGTGGAACAAGTGCTCCACCCGGACTGTGTCACCGCAGGGGAGCTGCCGCTGAGCTGAGGTGGTGCCTAGGATGGAACCGCGCACGTCACCAAGCCTGCGCCACAGCAGGAGAACTGCGGCTGCTCTGAGTTAGCGCCAGTGGTGGGACAAGTGCTCCGCCCAGACTGTGTCCCCGCAGGGGAGCTGCCGCTGAGCTGAGGTGGTGCCTAGGATGGAACCGAGCACGTCACCAAGCCTGCGCCACAGCAGGAGAACTGTGGCTGCTCTGAGTTAGCGCCAGTGTTGGAACAAGTGCTCCGCCCGGACTGTGTCCCCGCAGGGGAGCTGCCGCTGAGCTGAGGTGGTGCCTAGGATGGAACCGAGCACGTCACCAAGCCTGCGCCACAGCAGGAGAACTGCGGCTGCTCTGAGTTAGCGCCAGTGGTGGGACAAGTGCTCCGCCCAGACTGTGTCCCCGCAGGGGAGCTGCCGCTGAGCTGAGGTGGTGCCTAGGATGGAACCGAGCACGTCACCAAGCCTGCGCCACAGCAGGAGAACTGCGGCTGCTCTGAGTTAGCGCCTGTGGTGAAACCAAGTGCTCCGCCCAGACTGTGTCACCGCAGGGGAGCTGCCGCTGAGCTGAGGTAGTGCCTAGTGTGGAGCAGCGTGCTCAACTACGCCTGCGCCACAGCAGGGGAGCTATGGCCACGCTGAGTTAGTGCCTCAGGCAGAATTGTTTGCTGGGCCGGGCCAATACCCGGGACTCTGGGGCCGAACTGTCCGCCGAGTCCAATCTGGGTCCAAAGGCTCCACGCGACCCAAATCCTGCCCCGAGTCCCCTCTCCCGCAGCAATTCCCACCAGCCACCACACCAATCGCCTCCACCGGAAGGCTATGAGCTGCAAACCTCAGCCGCTGCTGCTGGTGCCGCTGGTGCTGCCGCCTCTGCCGCTGCCGCTCCGATCAGAGAAAAACCACGCTCCTCCCGTGTGCAGGGGCACGCAGGTCCTCCGCACCCTGGTCCCTCCGAACCGTGGAGCACTCCCGCTGCCGTGATGTTCGGACCTCGGTGTTCCTGGCTCAGAAATCTGTGCAATTCCCTGAATTGTTCACTGGAGCCTCCAAACGCGGTCCACACTGCTCGCCGCCATCTTGGATCCTCCTCACTGCCTTTTTTTTTTTTTTTTTTTTTTTAACTTACGTTTCTATACACTTTCTTCAGAACTGTTTCAGGAAGCCAAGTTTGTCCTAAACTTTTCAAATAGAAAAGAACAGTACTCAATAGTTAGTTGTTATGTAAGAGTCAAGATTATCAACTGAGTTAACAAAGCTGTCAGTCATATTCTAGACAGTTCTACTAAACAGTCACCCTATTGTTTCTTAGTGAAAAACACCATGCACAAAGCATCTACTTGATTCATTTACATTCTTATTTGCTAAAACCACCTTACTAAAGCAAATAAATAATAATTGATAAAATGAGAGTAGTTGGCAGTTCGTTGGTAGATAAATGAAATATCAAAAGGATTTTCTAAAATTCATGTCTACCAGGTTGTAGAACCAAGATGTTACTACTCTGGAATCTGATTTACTAAGGCAATTGCAGATGCATAAAGACCTTAACACTGTGGCTGGAGAGATGGCTGAACAGTTAAGAGCACTTGCTGTTCTTCCAGAGGACCCAAGTTTTATTCCCAGCACCCACATAGTGGCTCACAAACATCTGTAACTTCAATTCCAAAGGATCCCATGCCTTCTTCTGGCCTCCACAGCACCAAAGACACACACGGTGCACAAATCTACATGCAGGCAAACACCCAAACACATCAAATGTACTGGTCTTTTGTAAGAAATCTTGTGTGATTTTGAAAATAAACTTAGTGAATCTTAAAAATAAAAGAAGACCTTAATGCTGTTGAAGTTTACTTTGTTTAATGAGCAGCATTTTGCTCAGTAATTTGAGTAGTTTTCCCCCTGTGACACCTCCCTTTATAACACTTACTAAAAACAGTCTCGTGGCATATTCTTTAATTCCAAATCTACACAGAATATGACAGGCTATATTATACACTTTCAGTCCGATTTTGGAAAGCCCTGAGGACATGTTAAGAATAACGTGAACTTTCAGGGCAGGAATTTCCACTGAGGTGTAGTTTGTGCAGCAGTAGTGAATACACTCTGAGAGTAGAAAAGAGGAAAACATGGTTAAAAGATGTGACCCTGTGCCCGCTTCCCAGCATGGAAGGCGAGAGGTCTGCTTGAGTCAGCCTGGGTACTGCTCCCCTTTGGTGCTGGGTGCTCTACTGTGCAACTTGTATTGCATTCATTTGGACATTCATACAGTACAGCAAAAGCTGGTTTTATTCCCTCATGGCATAGAATTTAAAGGAGAGGTGCACAGATCTCCCAGCATCACCCACTAAACTAAGAACAGCTTCCAAATTTAAATGGGAGAGCCTCTGACTGTATAATTCATCAAAAACAAGGTCCCATCTGCTGTGAGAAACCCTGGAAGCCCATTTTCTCAGCTGGGTATTTCTAAGGGTTATATTCAGACCAATGGATGCATACGTTTTAAATGTTTT
Organism: Acomys russatus; assembly: GCF_903995435.1. NCBI lineage: Eukaryota > Metazoa > Chordata > Mammalia > Rodentia > Muridae > Acomys > Acomys russatus. The sequence goes on from NC_067137.1 coordinate 87,414,811, forward strand.
TTTAAACATTGTACCTGTGTTATATCCTTTAGCAGGAATTTTTGCTGTTAATCATCACTGTCTGCTTAATATTATGCTAGAAAGTGATGAACTGATAGCACAGAATGAAATAAAATATACTGTATACAGTTGTATTATGTTTGCAAACCATACACTGCCACTCTCAGTAATGTACACTCAGAGTACCAACTCTGAGTTAAATATTGCCATCAGCTGCAAGCCTTCATTACCTACCACATGATCTGAATTTTTAAAGTCCCGAGGAATCCTAATGTAACTGAATGCAAACATCAACACTATAATGATCCTCCTAGCCCTTAGCAGTCAATTGCCCCAGGATTGAGATAAACAACCACTATTTATTCAGAATGTTGTGTATGGGCCTTAACATTTAAATATCACCCGTGGGCTTGAGCATCCATCACTGGAGCACCATTTACTCAACAGATAATCACTGAACGCCTACTATGTGCCATTTGTAACTCCAATTTCTTATCCAAAAGCAGTTTCATGTGAATTTGAGAGCGCATACTCTAGAACCAGAAAGAATTCTAATTGTGGCTGTAACATTTACTATTTGCTTTTGTGTTTTTTAAAATAAAGTAATAAAATCTATCTGTGGCATAGTTTCTTCATCTGTAAAATGAGTGAAACAGTACTTACAGGTTTGATGTGCCAGTGAAAGGAGTTTGTGTGAGGCTCACTATCAGACTGCCTGGACTATAATCAGTGCTCAATAAGCTTAGTGGCTACCATTATGACCATTATTATAAGACAAGAATGCCACACCTGCAGCATCAGGGTGATTGGAGGTACCCAAATCCACATTTGTCCAGAAATCTCTCTCGTATTGGCCCAACTTGGCATCTGAGATTTATCATTTTTTATTCATTTGGTTTAGGAGGAAAATACAGGTGTATACTCACAAAGGCTAACAAATAATAACCATTTGTACCAAAACATACACTAATTATTAAGGTTTTCACAAAAAGAAAGCAAGGTCAAGCCGTGGAACACAGGGCAGTGTTGTTCTTATGAGAGCAATGCAAAGTCTTACATTCCTGGCTAAGAAAGGCGAGAAGTGAGAGGAAGGACCCTGAAGAGAAGACTCAGGTTTCCCCAGGGCAGTCTTAGTGCATAGGTTGTGTCTTTCCAATGCAACAGAATGAACATAGAGTATAAGATTTGTACAATGTGTGTACGCAGGCTGCCTGGGCTCAAACTGGAATCTACCACTTATTAATTGTGTAACAGGGGCAAATGCTTTTAGTTCCCTTTGGCATCTGTAAGATGAACGATAGAATCTTAGAATCTTATCAGGATAGTGAAAGGATTGTGTCAAATACTGCCTCCCATCAGTATTTTATAACAAAAGCTCAGCAAACACCAGCTTCTTCATGTTGCTTCGTTTGCTATTAGTGGAGCTTTGTTATTTTAATTGTAGATATGTGTCTCAATAATGAGGATACATTCTGAGAAATGTATCATTAGGCATTTTTATCATTGTCAGAATGTAACATACAATGAACTAAGATAGCTACAGAGTTTTGGGGAATGTAATTTTATAAAACACCATTGTAATTTGATCTGTCATTGATGATTCTTATTCCTTTCCAGAGTTCCAACTTAATTTTGATTTCTCTGTGTAGATCTTTGGCTGAATTTGAAGTTTAAAAGTTCCAATTTGTTTTTATTCCCATTTTATTATAGTTTTGTTTCTACCATTGATCCTAACTATATCATAGCAGTCTCAAGATTCACTTAGCTTGTTGGCAATGTTAATTTGAAATTAAGCTGAGATGGTGGCACATGCCTGTATCCCAGCATTAGAATTAGAGATAGGACCAGGTGGTGATGGTGCACACCTTTAACCTCAGCACTGGGAGGCAGAGGTAGACAGATGTCTGCGAGTTCAAGGCCAGCTTGGTATAACAGCAAATTCCAGGACAGCCAGAGCTACACAGAGAAGCTCTGTCTTGAAAAAACAACCAACCAACGAAATGAACAACAAACAAAAGAAGAAGAAAAAAGGAAAGAAAATTAAGAGTCCAAGGTCACCCTTAGTTTCATAGAGAGTCTGAGGCCAGCCTGAGCTATATGAGCCCTTATCTCAAAAACAAACAAAAAATGTTGTCTTGATTCTTTTTGTCAGTAGTTGAAATTATAACACTGACTTAGGTCAATTTTACTTAATCACTTTGTATTTTATTCCTTGTGGAAAAAAGTTGTCTAGCTTTAGTTTCATTTGTCAGTTACATCTAACATTTGAGAACTGCTCAAATTCTTAAAATTCAGATTCTTCAGGAAATTGAGGTGAGGGTGCATCTAGTGATTTTATTTGGTCATAAATGTTAGAGATGGGCACCTCGGAATAAGCCATAGCTCCAGTCGGGATGCTTTCCTGTGCACAGGGCCCTGCGTTCAGTGTCCAGCATCACTGAGGGAGAGAAAGATCATCTTCATTCAGCTCTTGATCTCCACAAATGCCTCAGTTTAGAAACATCTGCTGAGCCACTCTAAAGTGCTATTAGCAGATTAACAGCTATTAATAGCAGTTTCATTTTTAAATGGTTGCAAAATGTTGGCATAAGGACAATGAAAATTCATTAACTGAGATAGCCAAACTAGAGCTGTAGAGAAATGTGGCCTGAATTGAGTTCTTAGTCAGAATGTAAAGTAGAAAAGTGTTCTAGGCAAAATGATAGTTCTCTGCTGTCATCACCTCCCTTAGGAAGGGATCTGAGGCCCATCTTACTCTCTAGTGAGTCTATTCATTGCCAGAGTGTTACCCTTCTGTGAAGATGGCTGTAGCTTAGCTTTACCACCAAGCATGTTTAATTCAGGAAGAGACGTTCAGGGTATGAGACTTTACCTGCTACCGGAGGTATTCTTTAACAGAAAAATCTTTTACATCATCTTAAAACAATGCTAATTGGGCAGACACATCTTCCTTAAAGACTAGCCCAGCTTGTGTCCATACACGTGTGCTGTTGCATCCACAGCACACTTTATAGCTCATCATGAATAGCTGATATGTTTAAACCCACTTGCTCATTGACCATCAGTAACTAGATAAATATTTATCAAGAAGAGTTCTGAGAAAACACTGTTTAAAAGTGGATACAGAGAGATGGAGAGATGGCTCGGCTGTTCAGAGTGTTTCCTGCACTTCTAGAGGACCAGAGTTCAGTCCCATGTGGGGCCGTTCGTAACCTCCTGTAACTCCAGCTCCAGGGGATCGGACAGGCTCTGGCCTCTACAAGCATCTGCACATGCTACACATACACATAGAGAGACATATGGCCATAAACGTATGTAGAAATAAAAACTAAATCTTAACAGTTTAACTTTAAAAGAGTTAATGAAGGTAGGAGAGCAACAACATCTGTGTTATTTGAGGTGCTAATCCCAAACCTTAAATTTTCCTGATAGCAACTTTATCTTCTTCTTTTTTGTGTCACTAGTTCCCTGCTTAGAAGACCTTGTGGCTCTTCGTGTTTATTTTAAAATTAATTGATTTGTATTCTTAAAATTACACTGTACAATATACTTACAGCCCTGCTGTGGTGTGTGTGTGTATGTGTCTGTCTGATATTGATGAAGAATAACTATCTTTTCAGCCTTCGTGCCCATCTTTGGTTAAAGATTGAGGTGTGGTAGGTTTTTACACTATGTACTGACACACTCATTTTCTCCTCTTCTCCAAGGTCTGTCGCGTTGCTTATGAAATCATGCAGACCCTGCATCCTGATGCCTCTGCGAACTTCCATTCTCTAGATGACATCTACTATTTTGGAGGCCAAAATGCCCACAACCAGATTGCCATATATCCTCACCAACCTCGGACTGAGGAGGAAATCCCAATGGAACCTGGAGATGTCATTGGTGTGGCTGGAAACCACTGGGATGGTTATTCTAAAGGTATCAACAGAAAAATAGGAAAAACAGGCCTGTACCCGTCCTACAAAGTCCGAGAGAAGATAGAAACCGTCAAGTACCCCACATACCCTGAAGCTGACAACTAGAGGTGGCGTGTAAGAGATTAACTACTGAACTCAGCTCAGACCATCTCGGCCAAGCGCAAGACCCAGACTCACACATGGGTCAGTGACAGACACGCTCCGCACCAAGAGCAAGTGGGAACCCTCAGATGCTGCACTGGTGGAACGCCTCTTTATGAAGGGCTGCTGTGCCCTCAAGCCCATGCACAGTACAGTACTGTACTCACACATAACATGCAAACGGATTGTTTTCTACTTTGCTCCTTAAAATATTATGTCCCCGTGAAACAAACACTGCCACGTTGTGTAATTTAAGTGACACAGACATTTTGTGTGAGACTTCAAACATGGTGCCTATATCTGAGAGACCTCTGTGACTTACTGAGAAGATATGGACAGCTCTCCTCTGTGGGGAAGCTGGTTCTTAGCCAGGGGTGGTGATGTGACCACTGAACTCACTCCAGTCAACAGGTTCAGAATGAGAATGGATGTTTTCCTTTATATGGTTGTCTGGATTTTTTTTAAAGTAATTTCCTCAGTTCAGTTTATTCACCTCATCATTAATAAATGAAGGATGCATCAATAAAGTAAAATGAAGCATTCACTCTCCATTAGGAAGTTTTGTAAAACAATGCCATGAACAAATTCTTTAGTACTCAATGTTTCTGGACATTCTCTTTGATAACAAAAAAAATAAATTTTAAAAAGGAATTTTGTAAAGTTTCTGGGATTGTGTATCACTGGATGATATAAGCTTTATAGTAGAAATGTGGTAAAAATGGGTTTATAGCTTCTAAGATTTTTTTTTCTACTTTTGCCCTGCTTTTTCTATTTCTGATAGAGTAACCATACATTAACTAAGAGAAGCATTGGTTCTCTCTAATGCTAATAACTGGCTTTAGTTGGTGCATGTTATGAAGTGGCTAAGCACATGCTTTTGGGGTGCTCACTCTCTTACTCTGTATATTGGCAATTTGTTTTAATCGAATGAAACAGTCATTCTCTTGGTTCCAGAGGAACTAATGCTTATATCCATAAAACCAGCCATAGCAGGTATGTTTGGCAGTCTCTCTTATTGTGGCATCTGTCACTTGGTCACTTTTTGTGTTGTTTGATCCAGGTACATACTCTTCCGGTCATGTCCTGCTTTTGAGGACAGAAGGAATCTGAGGGGTCAGATGGGGGTTGGAGAATGCCTCACCCACAGTCTGTCTCTGCTCAGCTGGAGGTCCCATTTCACCTGGGTTTTATTTGTGACTAAATTAAATGAGAATAGCTGAACACTAGAGTTAGTTTTTCTCTTTGAGAAGGGTAGACTTGGAGAGGTAGTTAGGATTTAGAGACACTTGGTTGGAAGGTGGTTTCATTTCCTGAGGTCTGAAAGGTCAGAGTTCACTAAGCTTTTCTTTCTGGATTCCTGCTACTTAATGCCATGCCTACTACAGGCTCCTACGTGGACCAAATCTTTCATTTAGGAGGAAGGCTGGGTGTGGTGTGCACCCAGAGGCAGAGGTAGATCCCCGTGAGTTGGAGGCCAGCTTGGGATACATAACAAGTTTCAGACCAGCCAGGCTTACCATACTGGCTGCTTACAGAGAGACCCTGTCTTTTAAGGACACATGCTATGAAATGCCCCTGTAGAAGGTAGGCTCGGCACCTCTCAAAGACACTCACCTTCTTCCAGGTTTCAGCTGCCTCCAGAGGTTCTGTTTGTGCACTTGTGTATTCTTTTATGTTGAAACCTTACAGTTGGTCCATTACGATTCTTAGGCTTAAGGTGCATACTCCGCCATACAGGAGAGAGACTTAAATGAGAAAGCATGACCAGGAGAGAGGATGGCTTAGTCACCTGACTGCTCCTGCTTAAATGTGCAGGTGTGAGGGGCTGAGCAATGCTGCTGACCATATCCTCTGAAGCATTCTGGAGGTGCTACACTGTAACCCGTCATGTGCACGATGGTGATTCCTTTTATGCACCAATCCTTTTTGGAAATGTTGACATTCCTTCACCACCTGACACTTTTCTGTGAGGACCTGGTACTTAGAAACCCTATGTCAGGGTTAGATGAGGAAGATTTGCATCCTTTCCTTGTTAGAAGACTCATTTTCAAAAGGCTTACCTGGACCACATTAGTACCCTTGAACTAACTATAGGTAACAGAATTCTACATATCAGTGGCAAAGCAGTTGAAAGAGGTTGGTTGTATCCAGGCTTTCCTGATCCTTCACTCAAGTCTAATATTGTTGACTCGGGCAGTGAACAAGTTCACACCTATTGTGGAAGTGCTCCAAACCCTTGGGATCCAAAGAAGTAGGGCCAGTTGCTTCCCTCTCTGAAGATTAGTTTTCTTTTTAGTCAAGCCTGTTTTCTAGATCCCCCTTAAATAAAGATCAAAAACAGCTCCAGTGAGGGAGTTGAGGGCTGAGGGACAAAATGGGGGTGGGGGGGGCTTGAACAGCCACCTCCTAGAGTCATTGCATTATTATTAAAGAATACACTCTCTATAGAGTCAGTCAGTGAATAGGAAAAATGTAGGCCGCTCTGCTTTGTTGGGAGCAGAACTCTCTTACTCAAGGAGAAATACACTTATCCCCTTTAGCCATAGTTCACTGCCTTTGTGCTACCAGGAGGCTATACAGTAGGTTCAGGAGATTTTTACAGAATAGATACGAGGCTTAGAGACAGTAGATTTGCAAACTTGGCTATGACACCTTAATTTATGCTGGATACAAGCTCTAGGGAATTTTTAAAGGAAAATTTATATTTACGGGTTCCTGGAAGCATTTTCCCTTATAGAAACATGGAGGAGCTCGTCCAAGGCAGAAAAGAAAAAGACTGTAAAAGTTCTCTTTGTCTTCAGCTGTCACCAGTGCTACCCATGCTTGAGGACATGTTCTTTGACTGCATTCACTTTTTTTTGTACAAACCTCAATCTCTGACTGTTGGCCCCCTAAACGATTCCAGTACCACATCTACTCCAGTTCAGTTCTCGCTTCCTCTCTCTTCTCTTTATCCTCAAGACTATATTGGTTCTTTACTGCTGCCACCTTTATGGAGGATGATATCATGAGAACGCTTCCCTTGTACCAGTCCATTCCTCAGGCCATTCCTATGCCTATTTACTTACAGAGACCACAGCTTTGTTGTTGGCATCTGTAATATATAAATGTAATCAAACAGCTTCTTGGGAAGTTATAGATAAGGTAATTTGTGGATCTGAGATATAGTGAAGCTGGGCCCTCTGTATTCATGTCCATTTGAACTCAATATCCCTAAGACTTTTGCAAATCAATATCACTACACATGATGGGAACCTTTTATGTAAAACTGTGTCAATCTAGACAGACCTAGTACCTTTTAAAAAGCAATATATTGAAGACTAGCCATGGGCCACTTGATCCTTTTTTTTTTTTTTTTAATTTATTCAGATTACAACTAAATTGTTATCCCATCACTTGTATCCTTCCATTCTTCCCTCCCACTTTCACCCTATTCCCCTCCCCTAGGTCTGTGACTGAGGGGGATCTCTTCCCCCACTTTATAGTCATAGGCTATCAAGTCTCATCTTGGTAGCCTGCTTATTCTTTATTTGTGTGCCACTAGGGCTCCCCACTAAGGAGAAGTCATCAAATATGGGGCACCAGAGTTCATGTCAAAGTTAGTCCCTGCTCTCCACCCAACTGTAGAGAATGTCCTGTCCATTGGCTAGATCTGAGTGGGGGTTCGGTGTTTACTACTTGTCCTTGGTTAGTGCAATAGTTTGAACAGAGTCCCCTGGGCCCCTACCCACCCATCACAATGCTCTTTTTGTAGGTTTTTAGGACCCTCTGGGTCCTTCTATTTTCCCATCTCCTATATTTGTCTTGCCTAGAGTCCCAGTGGGATGTCCTCACATCTATCCCAATCTCCTGGTAAGTGAAGACTTTCATGGGACATGCCTTTTAGGCTATTGCCCAATTATAAGTGAGTATATACCATGTGATCCTTTCTCCTTCTGGGTTAACTCACTCAGTATGATCATTTCTAGGGCCATCCATTTGTCCACAAATATTGGAATTTCCTTGTTTTTAATAGCTGAGTAGTATTCCATAGTGTAAATGTACCATAGTTTCTTTATCCATTCTTCAACTGAGGGACATTTAGGCTGTTCCCAGGTTCTAGCTATTATGAATAAGCCTGCTATGAACATGGTTGAGCATATGTCCCTGTTGTGGACTTGATCTTTTAGGGAGAGTTCAGACCTCCTGATGACCTCCTGCCATGAGGAACTTTGTCATCAGTAACTGCTCTCAGTAGCCTCTCCTCCCACACCACTGTCCTTTAGAGGCTATTGTTCCCTGACTGCCTGTGTGGGTAGAGAAAAGGCCACTTACAAAGGCATGTTGATTCATAACCGAGCTGGATCTACGGAGGCGGGATTGTACATCATGCTGGACTCAGAGCACAGATATTTTAGGCTGTGGGTGTGGTCAGCAGCTCGAGGAATGGTGAGCAGGCTTTGTGTTCCTGGCTAGTATTCTCTAGAAGATGACAGCCAAGTTAAGGAAATGGAGGGAGGTGGGGGGCAGAGGCAAAAACTCAATGGTGGTGGTTCCCATTGAGAGCACCTGTAAGTGCACTCCATATTCTTGAACCTTAGTTTTCTGAGAGAAGGCCTACAGTGCTCACCATTGTCCCTAAATGGGGCTTCTGGTTTTAAACTTTGTGAGAAATGTTTTCAGAATTTCATTTTCTTCATTTATAGAATAAATTGGTTAGTCCTATTCAGGGTTTGCAAATTGTCCAGTAGGATTCCACATCTAAATGAAGCTATAACGGTTCAACATCAGCTTATTATTGTCCCGAAGGTCGTAATGTGATTACATCTTTGCCTTCCTAGGCAAACAATATGTTTATTGTGTGTGATCTTCAGATCTTTAAACTGCAGCAAATAAACATGAAATATATAAAACAGTAAAAAGAAGACTTGAGTGAAATGTGACAGGACAACTGATAACTTCTGGAGTAGACTAAGAAAGTTCTTAAGAGTATATCTTTTGTTAAGGATAAAGAGCAAGTGGTTCAAAGTAAGATCGCTCTGGTTTCAGGTCTGGCTTTATATCCACTGCATCAGCAGAGTCAATCTGAGACTATTCTCTTTCAAGAAATTCTTGTGTCAAATAATCAGAATTCTGTAAGTCAGTAATTGGCATGCTGTGCCCACCTCTTGTTTTTATAGGTAGAGTTTCATTGGAACATAGCATGCACATTCAGTTATACAGTGTCTGCACCTCCTTTCCAACTGCAGTTAAGCACTTGAGACAAAGACCGCCTGTATGGGCCACGGAACCTAAAAGAGGTACTATCAAGCTTTTTAAAGAAAGAGCTCACTGACCCCTGCTATAACTAGTCTTATTATTTAGATTAGAAACCATAATCAAAGGGCTTCAGAATCCTAAGATACTGAGTTATCAGAGAAAGAATTCAAGTGTAGTAGTAGGAAATTGGAACCCCTGCGGATTAATGTGATGCCTTTGGTAAAGGTACCTCTCAACATAAATATTGTAATATAAAAAGCCTTGCTACCAACTGCTAGGAAATTTCTTAATAAGCAGAGATCTGCAGTGTCTACACATCTGTCACACTCCCACCATATGCAGGAGCTCCGGTACAGTATGTCTGGTGAAATGAGGCTAGACTTGAAATCTGTACTGCTGATATCTTGGCAAGCCTCACACTGTGTGGCTTATTTTCTTGCTTTCATGATGGAGGGAACTCAGAGGTTTGTTGTTTTTGGTGTGTGTGTGTGTGTGTTTGTGTGTGTGTGTGTGTGTGCGCGCGCGCGCTTGTTTTACTGTAGTCCTTGTTTTGAGACAATCTTGGATTTCATAGGCTGGTCTTGCAATTTTTTTTTTTTTTTTTTATGTAGCCAAAACTGACCTTCACCTGATCCTCTTCCTTCCATCTTCCCAGTGCCGGAATTAGAGGAGTACACTGCCACACCTACCACAGGCTGGGCACTGCACCCAGGGCTTCATGCACAATAGCCAAGCACTCTACCAATTGAGCTCCACTCCAGACTGCAAGTTGTTTTGAGAAATTAGAGATTAAAATTGCTTTGTAAAGGCTTAACAGCTCTGCAAAATCATTTACCAGTCAGATTTTGAACAGTTTCTATAGTTCTGGAACTGCAATAGCCTTGAAGAGAAGGAAACAGTTTAAGCAGCTTTCAGAAGGATTCTAAGTACAAAGATGTACACACATGAACCGCCCTGAAAGGCTAAGATCAACTGCACAAGCTATGCAATATTGGAGCTCTCAGGAGCGCTGGTGATTCTCCCTGACCTCCTGCTGTGTGCCAGACATGCTTAGCATGCATTCCCTCACCTGCCTCATCTTCAGTCAGCTCTGTCAGTAGGTGTTACTATCCCCCTCCTATATATAAGAAAAAAGGAACTGGTTTTTATTAGTCATTCACTGTGTTCCACTGATTTACATATTTACTTCAGAGTACTCTATAAAGCACTTTTATTCTATTCCTCCAGAAGATGTTTACTCACAGAAACTAAGTATTTTTTACATGACAAAATATTCTAATATCTATCATTGTGGGACATATGCGTCATGTACATGGGATGGTGAAATGTCCAGTACTTCTCTTGTTGGTTTGATTAGGGTGATCAGGAAAGGTAAATGTGGTAGATCACCTCAAGACTGCTCCCACAATGGATACTAGGTGTAAATAAGTATTATGCAAAAAAAAAATAGCAAATACTATATTCAAGGAGTCTCCATGGGAATCATATGCTGTTCAAATGTATTTCAGTCTTATGGAATATTGAATTATTATAACATTAAGTATCATAAAATTTACATCCAACAGATTTTTGTGGCACACCCTCAATCTATTCATGACTAGAAGTCTCTGGGCTAAATTATATTCAAGGCAAATGCTTAATACGTGGCCAAGTGGAATGCAGGCTTGCATCAAGCTCACCTGATTCTGAAGTCTGTGTTCTCAAAGCTTTGAAGCTGTCTTGCCCTTATCCAATAAAGAGCTGCATTGTGGCCAGATTCCAATTCTTTGAGGTATTTGATCATTTGAAGTTTGATCACCCAGGCTCACTGTATGAGTGAACATCTTTTTTAACCATGTTTTTAAATCCTTTCACCTCCTATCCATTCTCCAAAAAATTGGAACAGCATCTTATGCACCTTCCTATTTACAACAGAAACGAGATAGGCAGGAAGAAAAACTGAAGATTCTGAGCTGATAGGCTCAGGACACATGTGCCTGGGCTCACCCCTCTGGGTCTCTGCTTGCCGAACTCGTATACCTGCACCCACTGGAAGCCATGTCTCACAGTGTCCGCTACATAGAGATGGTAGATTATTATGGCTACGGAAGCTGTTTCTTACCCAGTTCCTAAATGCAGAAAGAACTCTGGGCGTGATCCATTCTCTTTAACAAGATAGATACAGGAGCAGAAAGTTCCCCTATATGTGCTTCAGAGAGTATGACGGTTCTGTCACTGAGGCTGGTGCAGGAATGATGTGTGTACGTGGGTCACACTGTTGCCATACGATCTCTCAGTTTTACCTAGTGGTGGGTTTATGGGCTTGTCACGTACCTAAGCCCACACTCCAGACTTTAGGGTTAAGAGACTGAAGGGGTGTACGATGAAGACAGAAATCTGTCCTGGCTTTGTCTGGCCAGCTGTGGTGGTGATGATATATAGCGTGGCATCTTGGGAATGTCTGTGACCCATTAAATTGTCCAGAGCTCCATTTAGAGAAAACTTGGAGCCAGCAGAACTGTCAACACCCGGTTTCTTTTTTATTAAGATTCTGTCTCTTAACCCTTAGAGACCGCTTATCAGTCCCACCTCCAAAAAAAAAAAAAAAAAAAAAAAAAAAAAAAAAGCAGAGCTAAGCCTGAGGTCATTGCTTAGTGGACACCCTTAGGGCTATCTGATCCAAGGAGGGCCTCTTGGCCTCTCTCAGCAGCCATTATATTATCACATTTCTCTGCTGACAGATGAGCTCTTGTGCCACAATGCACAGAGCTCTGGAGCTAACATGGCACTCAAAGCAGCTGTGCAAAGGGGTAAAGATGCTCATGTGTCTGGTAAGGTAAGGAGGTCATGGAAGATGAGACCATCAGTTATTATCACCAGCTTTTGGCATGTTTTCTTTTTTAATTTGGGGAGGGTGAACATGCCACATCACACACGTGGAGGTGAAAGACAGCCTGCACAAACTGGTTCTCTCCAACATGTGGATACCAGAGATTAGACTCAACATATTTACCCCATTGAAGGATCTCATTGCCCCCAAAATAATTTTTAATCCACACTGGAAATGAAGATATTAATCCAATCGAATAAGAAAAGAATACTGCTTTCTAGTCTCACTGCAAATTGGCCTCAATAAACTTTACTTTGCAAGTCATTTACTTAGCTGCAGCTTAAGGAAAAAAATATATTTGTATTATTGTACAGGCATTGGCACAACTAGAAATGCTGAAATAACTAAAAATTTAATGATTCGGTGTCTTGGATTTGCTTTAATGCAATATGGAAGGAAGACAGAATCGGATGAAAGTGTAGACAAAACAAGACTGGCCATGAACTTAAAGGGGCTAAGTGAGATGGCATGGAAGTTTGTCACAATATTTTCTCTAGTTTTGTGTTTGTTCACTATTTCAAAAAAAAAAAGTATTTTTTACTGGAATCTGAATTAATCATGGCAAAATATTGAAAGAGTGGTGCAAACCCAGCTAAGCAGCATCCTTTTCCTAGGCACATAGCTACAGTGTTTTGTGGCCAGAGCATGTGCCTTACGTTCTAACTATGGAGAGTCATAGATGTCTCTAGTACACCTGAGCCTTAGCAGATCCTTCGGCCTTTTCTCCTTACTGCTTCTAGGCTGGCTGGAGAAAATGTAGTGAAGAACTCCAGCTCTAACATAGTGCTGGGGCCTGAGTGAGAGAGCTGGGGCCTCAGAATTCCCTCCAGGAGCAGAGCTGCTTACTCCCCTCTATGGATGGGCCTGTGGTAGCTGATGGCACGACCGATCAACTAACCTTTAGTGGGATCGCTGTTATTAAGTACAATGTTGAATTGCCCATAACCTGCGAACCAGATTTTAAGCATGTGTGCTTCAGCACCAGGAGACCCTGACTGATGGTTTGACTTTTTAGGGACTCCAAAGGTTTAACCAACTGCCTCTGAGGATGGAGATGTGACGGTAATAGAAATAGTGTCTCTTGAGTGGCCATTATTTGTGAGGGGCTGTTCTAACCTCACAGACCAGTGTAGGGGCAACACCTTTTGTTCCAGTGTTGGAGAAGAGGAAAGTGAGAAAGTAGGTGACTTGACTGGGTTCAATGCTCACAAGCAACAGAGCCTAAATTCACACCCAAGCCTTCTGTCTCCCAAGCTGTCCCTTCTCCAATACTGGCTCAGTGTAGGTAACTTCACCATGAGGGCTGAGCACTACATAGGCACAGGATGTATCACCAGCAGGACTGCTGGACCCCAATGCTGAGAAGGAGTACACTGGACAGGAAAAGGTTCAAAGTCTGTGTGTCCACTGCCCACATGAAGCCCTATCTAGAAAGCAGTGTTAACAGTGGCACCCTTGATCATCAGGGCTTCATCAACCTTAGTCTGCCCTGTACTTGGCACAGTAGAAAATATTTGTCATATGTTTCACCTGCACATCCCAGCGCTGTACCTCGAGTCAGCCTATCCTCCCTAGTCCCTCTCCCTGACTCCACCTCAAAGCCAGAATATATTAAGGCAGGGAGTCGTGGAAATGAGTACACATTCTTCATGTGTTTTCTGGCTTTCTGGCCCTATTTATCTACTGTAGGTACTACCTGTTCTCAGCAGCCAGGGACACAAGAGGAGATTTCTGCCACTCAGGGTGGGCTTTCAACCTGTATTAGCAAAGATGTTGGAAAAGCTGAGAAGATAGGTGGGTGGGGGATAAAAAGGACATTGGTTGTGTGGGGCTCTAAGCTCCTAACTCTACTACTATGATGTAAATGTTTATATTTCCTCAGATGTGGGCATGAGATGAGAGCCATACCCAAGCTTTACGAACACATGGGCTGAGCCCAAAGCATTTCTATCCATCCCCGGTCCTACGCCTAAAAACTTCTAGCCTCCATACAATCTAATCTTCCGCAAGCCCAGACTTTGAAGGCTTCATCTTCTATCCTCCATTGGCTAACCTGGGCCTAAAATGTTTTCAGCCTCAGAGACTTACTACTGAATTAGCTCACCCTTTCTAGTTCTTTCCAAACTCCGGCTGGCTGGTTCAACTCAGCTGTTCTGGCTTACATTCCTCTCAAGCTGACTGATTCAAACTGGTTTCTCTTGACTTCTGATTGATTGCTCTGCCTGGAAAAACTGCCTCTTAACTACACAAACTAAACTGCATGAACTCAACTGCACTCAACTGAATTGCACTGAGCTATACTGTACTTCCAAACTCTGCTGTACTGTCTCCACCAACTCTCTCTGTGCTGCTCTTATTTGGCTTCTCTTTCCTGTCTGTTCTTGTGAGAGTTGTGCATATCCTATCTCTGACTCATTCTGTCAAATCTTTCTCTGCTTCATCACCTTGTCCGCCCATCAATTAAACGCTATGGTTTGGGATTTAAAATGTGTACTGATTAAAGGTGTGTACTAAGTGCATGTGTGTATTCCAGCTGGATCACACAGATTTAGGTTGGTCTTTGGAGGTGATCCCTTGTCAGAGCAGCCATGTTGGTTGCTGGATTAAAATTCCTCTGCACTATGAGACCAATCTTCCTTTTATCTGTTCTGTATAAAATGGGAGGTAGGGAATTCTAGTGCTGAGAAAAAAGTTGCGGGCCTTTGGGCTACTTTATTTCATGAGCCTCCCAGCCCCTGCCATTCCAGTCTATGAGGACCAGAGGTCATTAAGGAGTCCCGCTGGCTCTCCTATGCTTCAAAGCTAAAGACGGTCCTCGCAAAACAGCTCCTGGTGGAGGAAGGGGCTGTGGTTGTTGTGGTTCCGACTCTTACAGAGTCTCACACAAAATAGCCACTAAAGGAAAGTAGCATGGCTGAGGGGCATAATGTCCTACTCCTCTGGGGGAGGAGGCTGTCCACAACAGTTATTCTTTAAGATTCAGAGAGGCATTGGGGATTAAGAACAGATCCCAGACCCAAATTCTAGCTCTGTTATTTCCAACCACATGCCCTCATCCTTAAGCCTGACTATCCTGTACTATGAACAATACTATTCCCTCACATGGTTTTAGTGAGAACTAGATGAATTAATACTTGCAAATTACTCAGGACCAGACATTCGGTGCTCAGTAAGTGTGACTTTACGTTAGGTCTTGTTGTTGTTGCTCTGGTCAGGCACCTCCCCCTTGACACGGCTAAGCAGAATTCTTTATTCTTCTCTGTACTTTGCCAGCAGTTTCCCCAAATTTCTGGCAAACTGTAATGGCACCCTTCCCATCCCCCCATCAAATTACTTACTAGAGAACAGCAATCTGAGAAACCAGGGTAGATCTCCTACTGTAAGCTGGTTCACCACCGTGGCAATGGGAGTTGCAGCTGCCTCTCCCGCTCAGCTTCTGGCTCCTTTGAGGGTGGTATAGTCTTGTCTATTAGTCCCATTTTTCATCACATGGAAACCGAGCGTGGACACCTTTCATATGTCTGAGGCAGAATCTGAACCTGGGAGTGCCTCCTAATCTTGTGCTCTCCCCACTCTTTGAGGTCCTGAAGAAAGCTGAGACTCAAACACGCGCTATCCCTGACCCTTTTCCACGCTGCCTCTCTTACCTATCTTGCTGCCTGTTTGTTCACCTCTGGTCCTGTCTTCCTCCTGAGCTGACTTACTTATCACCTGGCCATTTCTCTTTATTCTCATGATGACATGACTCAGTGCCATCTTCCGCTGCTGTGATAAAATACCCTAGCAGGAGTAACTTGTCAGAGAAAGGGTTTATTATCCGAGCTCACAGTCCAGGATACAGCCCACCACCGTAAGGGAAGGACTGTGGCAGGAGCCTGTGCATCGAATCACATCTATAACCAACAACAGCGAGGGGTGGATAGGTGTGTACATGTTAGTGCTCATTTTGTTGTCTTTACTTCATCAGGATCCCCTGCCTTGGGAACTCACAGCAATCTGCCTTTCTCTGCCTTCTCAAGAGTTCTGGGATTAAAGGCGTGTACCACCACATCCGGCTCAATACAGAGTCTTAATGAGGGATTGTCTCTATTAGGTTGGCCTGTGAGCACTGTCTATGGGTAATTATCTTGATTATATTAATTGAGATTGACGGACCTACCCACGGTGGGTGACATTATTCCCAATGAGCAGGCAGAACAGGAGGGCAAATGAATGCCCCTATCAGCGCCCTTCATAGCCCACCTGGGAAAGAAGGATCTCCAGTAACAAGAATAAATTAATCTAAAAAAATTAAAAAAAAGAAAAAAAGAAAAGAAATTCTGACAGTCAGAAAAAGAAGAAGAAGAAGAAGAAGAAGAAGAAGAAGAAGAAGAAGAAGAAGAAGAAGAAGAAGAAGAAGAAGGATCTCCAGACCCTGAATGATGGTGCTTAGTTCCTTCCTTCTTTTCCAAGGAATTCACTATGTAGTTAGGATGGCCTTGAACTTGTGACCCTCCGGCCTGCCACCATCTCCTGCATGCTGGGATGACAGGAGTGCTCTTATTATACCTGCTCTGGCTAGTCTTTTGGAGTGCATTTCCCCCAACTCATTTCTTTCATTCCTCACCCCAAGCTGTGGCTTTCTGACTCTGAGCCTTTTAAAGGCATTTGAGGCCCTTCGAATAGGTACCCCCAAGACAGTCAGGCCCCTCTGAATTATGACAAAGCCCAATTCTTAAAATGAAACAGCTACCTGAGGCTATCTGCTATCCTGTGGTTGGCGCCTTCCTCTAGAGCAGTGTCATGACCCTTTAGGAAGTCGACCAACCCTTTCTCAGGGGTCTCCTAAGACCATCAGAAAACACAGATATTTACATTATGATTATTATGATTGTAACAGTAGCAAAATTACAGTTGTGAAGTAGCAACAAAATAATTTTATGGTTGGGGTCACCACAGCATGAGGAACTGTGTTAGAAGGTGGCAGCATCAGGATGGTTGAGAACCACTGATCTAGAGGCTGTCTGTAATCCAGGATCCATCCATCCCACAGATTTGGGCCATTCTGTGGAGCTCAGGGTAATTTATCCCAAACACCCTGTGATAGCAGCTACCAACAAAAAGGTTAAAAGCCGTTGACAGAGTGATTGGGCTTTTAAAACAATTTCAAAACCATAATCCATTAGCGTGGTTAATAATGCAGAGATAAGTACTAATAAGGCAGGTCGCAGCCACTCCAGGTGAGACAGGCTATGTCGAGCGGCCCAGAGCATCCTGCTACTCCCCAACTTTCTTCTCTCTCATCATCTTCCTTTTTCTTCACAAGCTGGGAGTTGGCAGTTCTTGCTGCTTGTAGGTTGCCCCAATGAAAAATAATAAATACATGGAATTATAGTGTATGAGATGATAAGAATTGCATGGCAGAGAGAGCCGCAAAGAGCTCTGTGCTGTGACTGAGGGTTAGCATCTTAGGCAGGCTACTCGGAGATGCCCTTTCTTACAAACTGATGTGTGAGCAAAAGCCACAAGACTCTGCACCTGCGGAGGGTGAGAAGACCAAGAGGATCCCATTGCAGAACAAGAGCAGGTGCAAAGGATCTGAGGCTGAGGCATGCCTGGGCCACTGAAGAGCAAGAAGGCTCTTCCGGCTGGAAAAGGGAGCAGGCAGTGAAGAGAAGAAAGGGGTTGCTGAGGTTCGGATGGTGCATGATCTTGCACATCCAGTATGGGGCTTAACCTCAGGGAATGGGATAGTTTGAGGGGTTGTGAGCAGTTAAACGAATGACCTGAGTCCCGGAGTAAAAGTACTTATTATGTAGGGATAGTTGCTGGGGAGGTAACTCAGGGGCTAGAAAAAGAGCTTCCCGTACAGGGCTGAGGACCTGATTTGGAACCTCCAGCACCCATGTGACAGCTGGGCATGGCAGTACACATCTGTAACCTCACTACTGAGGTGTGGGCCACCAAGAGGTGGATCCTGGGGTGTGGCTGGCTAGCCATGCCAGCCAGCATGTGATGATCCAGGTTCAGTGAAAGATTCCATCTAGATGGGATCACACACACACACACACACACACACACACACACACACACACACACACACACAATTTATACTATGAATAGAGGTAGAAACAGGGAGACTCCTTAGAGAATACTGCACTCATCTGTGAATGGGCATAGAGCTCAAGGATTAAGGATAGAATTTAAGCTAAAACTTAGGAAACCGATCCTAATTATGCCCCTCACTAGTTGCATGGATAGTAAGCTAATGACGTCATTTCTTTGAGTCTCAGTTTCCACATCTTGTTAGGTTTTATCATGATCTACTAAATGGGAAACAGAACAAAATGATGGTGTGAAGGAATGTGACATAACAGGTGCCATGTCTGTGTCTGAGGTTAGTGAAATTGCCGTGCATATAATCTGCCATCTAAGCAAGAGGTGATGGCTTGTCAGTGCAGAGTGACGGCGGGACACAAAGTGTCCTTTTTGGTGAATGCTCTGTAGGTAAAGCCAGATTTGCTGACAGTATATGTGTGGGATGAAAAGAGAAGTTTAACCTCATATTGCAGACGAGGAAACAAAAAAAATGATGCTATCAAAGTTTCAAGCAACTTTTAAAACAATAATTATGGCTATACAGTTTAACATTTACAAAAGTGAAAAGAATAGGGTTACTTTTGGCTGAACATATAAAAAAAACCCTATGTAATTAACGTTTAGTTTTATCTGTTTCCTTTAATTCTTATCTTTATGTGTCATTCAGCATCTGGTGGTAGCCTGGGCTCCCAGTTCTTCGGGTTGGTTCAGGCACTGTTTGCTTCTGGACAGGAACAGAGGGACCTCAAGACCAAAAATTCCGTTTCTCTCTCAGGAGTGCTTAGAACACTCAGGGAGTGGCTCTGGGTCTCAAGAGGGGGAGGTGGAAATGAGTTTTCCACTGGGTGTTACAGGTAGCCCTTTTAAAGTGAGACTGCTGATACCAGGCAGCAGTGGAAGCTCAGGAGTTCCAAAAGCCTGTGGCAATATCAAAAGTGTCACAGCCCTTTATTAAGCCGACACACTAAGCACGGCAGAGGATGTGGGCAGATGCCTGAGACTGGCCAGAAGGAAGGTCGGGTGAGATGCAGGCCTGCAACTCGCTGTGATGGAGCGGGCTTCAGCAGCTGCCAAAGCAGTTCCACCATTGCAGCCTCGCTGGCAGCCCAGCCCTGGGCGTCCAGTGGCGATTCTTCCCCAAGATCGATAATGAGGCTCAAATAGTCATGTTGGTGGAATGGAGTGAGAGAGTAAGCCAGTCAGCCTTTATTCATGAACCAGGGATTTATAAACCTTGCGCAGTAGGGAGGGGTTTGAGGGTGACTGTGTCTGACTTGCTGGGGCTAGAGATGCCAGGCATCTACATATAACAAAAGAGCCCGATCATAAGAGGGAAAATCAGTACTTAATTATCCAATGGGTGAGGGAGAATCTCCAGCTACAGTGAAAAGGTCATTGGTTGAGAGCCAAGACACTAAGACATCGTATTAGCATAGGGTGGGTATCTCCAGAAATCCCTAGGTGCTTGAAGAACAAGTTTCTTATCAGAAAAAAAGTCAGACCTGTAATCGTCTCTCAGAGCTATGTGAGGATCCTTAGAGGATCTAGGGTTTCCTAGATCAGACAAAGAGGGGACCCTGCCGAGAAAGGGAGTCCATCATTCATTTTTGCAGAGAGCTCAGAGACTATCTGGAAATGCCAGACTTTCGATCTTACAGCAGGCTCCCACATGTATGCATATATATATACATATATGTGTGTGTATGTATATATGTACATATATATGCATACATTTTGCAGTCTTATTGGGGGTATAAATAACTAATAAAATTTGAGTATGTGACCTTAGGCAAATGACATAATCTCTCTGTGTCTGTTTCCTCCTCTGTGCGGAGGGGAAGATAACCATACTCAATGTAGGTCTCATTAATGACTAAGCATAAGGCACAGGTAGTGCATGACTATGTGTAAGGTAGATGATGTGGTGCCTTTAATACAGACGCATTGTAAAATAAGTACTGCAATCTAGTGATATTTCAGTTCTCTTCTCACTACTTAACCCACTTGGTTTTATGTGCCAAAAACTTGTAAGATTTACTCCTAGAAAATCAGTCATTGTTAGCTGCAGTCACTGTGCTACACTTTAGATATCTTAAACTTTCTCATCTCATCTTTTTTTTTCCCCCCACTGGAATCTCATTTATTTAGCCCTTCAGCACTTTCAGAAAATTCCATTTTCTGTTTCTATGAGTTTCACCTTTTGAGGTTCTGCCTATAAGTGAGATCACGCGGTGTCTGCCTCTCTTTGGCTTATTTCACTTAACATAATGGCATAGGTTCATCCATGCTGCCAAGATGGCAGGATTCCGTATCTTGGCTGTTGGAAAGATCCTGCAATGAGTTCTTGCACAGCAATAGAAACAGTCAACAAACTGAAACGACAGTCTACAGAAGGAAAGAAATTATGTGAAAAATACACATATGATAGGGGCATGCTATGTTTAAATACACTGTAGAGAATGCATACACCTCAATAGCAAAACAAAAATTAAAAGAGGCAAACGGCTTTTTCCAAAGAAGGCATAGGAAAGGTCAGCAAATATGTAAACATGGTTCCAGCACCACTGTTAGAGCAATGTCATCAATGTAAATCAACGTCATAATGAGATGTGAAGGAGAATATGAAGAAGGGGAACCCTTGTGTACTGTAGGGGAGCTTACAAACCTACGGAAAACTAAGAAGGACCCCATCCCACAATTTTTTTTAAAAAACGGAATTACTGTATGATCCAGAAATTTTAATTCTGGGCATATTTTCCAAAAGATATGAAATCAGTATCTCAAAGAAATATATGCATATTCCTGTGATCATATTGCAGCATTCTTCACCATGGCAGGTGTGATCCTTAAATAATTATAATTGCATCTGTACAGTTTTACATTCTATAAAAGAGAAGTATGTGGCACTTCATGACCCTAGCCAGGTCTCAATGGCTAAATGTTCAGGAAATTAATGTGCTCAATACAATTTACCCTCCAGGATATAAACAGAACTCAGAATTCCCATTTTAAGTTGGAAAAAAAAAATACAGTCCTGAAATCAGCCACTAAAAACAAGAGCCGTGGGGAGCATAAAGTCATTCATCTCGTTTACTCAGTAGCAAACTCCTATTAAGTGAGCCCATTTATAAGCCTCTCCATAGGTAGACTGGTAAGTGGGTCCCGCCTTACGTACTTTGAGGCGATCACAGTGTTGTGGGGCAGCTCAAGTTGCCGTAGTTGGTTTTTATATATGAGGGCTGTAGTGTAATGAGTGCACATGTTACCATGGAAGCACACGGAGGGATAACACAGAGAGCTGGGGAGGTTTTCACAGAGGGACAATGACCTTTTTTCCCAAACGCTTTAGATGTGGCACAGAAGCAACTTAGCTCTCTTCGCTCTTAGTACACTGGGGACTTGTGTTGTTTATTCTGGCTGTTTTTTCTGAAGGGGACAGAAGGCGTTATAGGGCAGTGTATGTTTAGATAACATGGCATTGATACAGATAGCCAATGTGATCCAAGGTAGCTAAGGCTGAACATTGGTGGGGCTCTGAGTCAGGGGAAAAAAAAAAAAAAAAGGACTGGTATTCAATGTTCAAGGAACCTAAAAGTCCCAAAAGTACAGTGACTTAACCAATTATATAACTATTCCTGGCAGAATGTCACGTTTGTGTGATTCTGAATAAATATGGCCATGAGATCAGGGATGAAAGTGTTCATCAGCCTGCCTGCTTGAATCTACCTGTAGGCCTGTAGGCTTATATAGCTATTTCCACGTGGTCTGCATGTGTGTGCGCGTGCACGCGTGTGTGTACATACCTGTGTGTGGCCTATATATACTGGCATATGCCTGGATGCCTGCTGTCATCTACCTGCCTAGCAGCCTGTGTGTCAGTTAATGACACATGTCTTTTCTGCCTATAGCTCCTCATGTTCTCCTCAACCCACAGACTCCGTGACCCTTCTCCACAGCTGGCTTTGAGGCTTAGATCTCCTGCTTTCTGACTACACTGTGGTATCTGTGATTCTTGGCACCATCCAGGTACCTGCTAAGCCTATTGGATGAACATAATGTAAATGGAAAACGACTCAAACTGAGGCAGGTGAAGACGTTGAGCTGGTACCCTGGCCATGTATCCATCCGGGAAGATGGTAATAAGTATCTTTCTGATACTCACCAAGTTCCTCATCTAAAGTCCTGGGAGTGGAGGGTCAGGACATGAGTGGTCTTCTTGGTATGCCAGCGAGATACACTTCACAACAGAGAATTAGAGACTAGGAGAAGCATAGGCTGAGATGGTAGCGTGAAGGGCTAACACTTTACTGCTGGAGGTTGTAAAACGCAAAAATGCTGGAGTCCCAAGTGTCTTGGTTTCTTTTACCCTTACTGTGATAAAGCAGCCTGACAAAATCTACTTAAGAGAGAAAGGGTTGATACTAGCTCAAGGTTTAAGGGCACAGCCAATCAGGCAGGGAAGTCAGGCAGCAGGAGCCTGAAATGACTGGCCACATTGCATCCACAGTCAGGAAGCAGAGCCCTGAAGGCAGGCTCACCTCACTTGTTCTATTTTATACAGTCGGGCAGCCCCTGCCCAGGGAGGGACCTGTCCTCAGTTACAATGAGTTTCCCTACTACAATTAGCATAATCAGGGAGCCTTCTATGGGTACTCAGGGACCATGGTTCTAGATTCTGTCAGCTGACAGCACTAACCATCACACCAAGGATGTTGCTTCCAGGCTTAGCCATTCCACGGCCAAAGCCGCTGATTTGCAGGAGCTTGTCCAGAAACCAGCAGAAAGCTCAGTTGCTGTCTGCCTGCATTTGTTCCTTTCATCACCAGCAGTGGGGTGAGGGGGCACACAATGGCTTTCTGCTTCCAGTCTTGGACATAGCAGAACTCTGCACCAGAGGGAGGGAGCCCCAGAAACGCCATCCCAGCTCCTTTCCCTCCATGGAGAGGGTATTTCAGGGCAGGTGGAGAGTTAGTGCTGTAGAGCTGACCACAGCGGCCTCAGGCCATCTCTGTGACACCAAAGCTTTTCTATCTCCAGCTCTAGGACACTGTTGTCTCTGGTCTGGCATCTTTGGGCTTGAGCGGTTCAAACCACCGATACCATCTATTCAACTACACCGTGAGAACCTGCCTTAGAGTGAGCTGTCCAGGGAGGTGGGAAGACGGGAGTGGACTCTATTTTAGAGGCAGACCTACTGAGAACTAACAACTGTTCATGTGAACTTGAGTAAGATTTAATCCTCCTGGAAAAAGACAGAAATTATAATCATATGTGTGTGTGTGTGTCTTTAAAAATACAGCAATAAAAATTATATATTCATATATACACACACATATATAGACACACATATATGTACATATATATGTATATATACATGTGTGTGTGTGTGTGTATACACCAGAGTTTATACAGACTTGGTATACCTTTACACCATCAGCTTAGCCAATGCTTGTCCAAATCTCTAATTCTTTATTTTGAAATTTTTCTCTTTGGAATACCAAGAACATTTTCCATGTCCTGACCATCCATCCCTGGGATTTCAGATGAATAAGTTGGTAAATATCAGGAAAAAATGTATATATTAGAAATTACAGATGACGATATTTTTTGCACATTTGTGTTTCTCAGACTTTTAGATTATGTTTTTTAAGTTTAAAAAGTATGTAAAAGTAAATATATATTATATATGTTTAAAATGGCAACTTTACTTAAAAGCTATGGTGTATGCAGATAAAACAGTATGATGCAACCACTTAAAAATTATTTCTTAGATGAACAGTGTGGGCATGAGAAAATGTTCATAATATGATGAGAAGTGAGAAAAACGAGTTAAGAAGCAGCACGAACAATGCAGTACTATTTTTATAAAAACAGCTATCTAAATGGAAGACTTTATATCAAAGTTTTAACTGTCGCTTTCTTTGAAAGTTGTTGAGATTCTGGGTGACAATTTTATTTTGCACATTTGTGTTTCTCAGACTTTTTATATTGTGTTTTTTATGTTTTAAAATTATGTAAAAGTAAAAATAATATGCAAAGTGCCTGGTACAATTTCAATAAATGATAGCTTCCTCCCACATTCACTTAAAGTGATCTGATTTCACGTTGTGAATAGAGAAGTTATATTCAATATCTTACAAGTATCAAAGTGAAAAGTCTCCCTCTGACCTCAGCCTTCCATCCGTCTTCCAGTCTCTCACAGGCGCCTGGTGTTAACCACACAGGTCCTTCAGGGAAGCGTGTAAGCGCACACTCAAAGCTGTGTGCATTTCACTGCTCCTTATCTAGGCACCACCTTCCATGCCCCTTTGCATGTTTTCATCACACTCCATGTCATTTTTGGTCTTGATTGGACCCTAAGTGTCCTCCAAAAGTGGTAAAGGCTGGGTCCTTAGTCCAGGATGCTGTGGGGGCATGGTGGAAACGGTCCGTGTCCTCAGGGGCATGCATCCAGGGAATCATGGAGCTGTGGCTCCTCCCTCCCCCTCTCTTACCCCCTGAACCTGAAGTAAGCTGCCTTGTTGTGCCCTGTGCTTTCACTGTGGGGTGCTGCCTCACTACAAACTTAAGTCAAGGCCAACCAGCCAGGAACTGGAACTCCTGAAACTGTGAGCCAAAACGTTGTCTTGAATGTTTGCTCTAGCAACATGAAAGTGGCTACATGGGTAGAGAGAGAGGTTAGAAAGATGTTGAACTTACCAGGGCTGACTAAACCAGTCTCCTTTTGCTTGAGAGTTAGAAAGAAGTCAGCTACCGATACAAGAAACATCTGCCTCATCTCGCTTTCCCTCTTTACAGGTGCCAGGCATATTTATTTGTCATCTGAAGTTGAGAAATCATACCTACATCAACCACCGTCTTTTTAATCTGTCCCTCCCCCCCAGTGCCAGAGTCAGATTCCTTCTGAAGATATTCTTGTCTACACTGTAAGACTCATAAGCCATGTGTTTAGCGATCTGTTCCCCTGAGGCCCTCTGTCTCCCACCTTCAATCTTCCCTGGAGAAATTCCTGCCTCATACATTCCATAGTTCATTTTCCTGCCTTAATTTTTCTGCATCCCTTTTTCCATCTCAGAGGACCTGAAACTGTGAGGTCTATGGTATTGTTTCTCAGTCTCACACCTGGGTGACAATTAAGATTTCCTGGGTGACAACCAGGGGCCAGAGGTCTGGGAGCTTCTTGAGTGGAGCTGATACACAGTGCATGCCTTCTAACATGAAGCATTCAGCCGAGTGCTCCAGTCTCTTCAGTCATACTGTGGTCCTGTCTCTGTTGTTAGGGTTGCTGTGTCATGTGGAACTTTTCATCTCTACCACCATTGACTTCTGGGTTTCCAATCCTGTGAGGGTCTTGGTCTTCCCTCCCCCCATACTTAGCCTATAAGGCAGAGGGCAAGCCCTTGAAAGCCAACAGTTTGAACTGGGCTTAGTCACGGATGCAGACATCTGGTTAGAGTGGCACATAAGAAGTGCTTAATCAGTGTTGTCTAAACTAACTGATCAGGGTCAGTAAGAGCCCTCTGCAGAGCCACAGGGGGAGCCACGTGCCCTCACTCACTGCAGATGACAGCCTTGAGGATAATTATCAGCCCAATTTCTTCTTACATCAACGCAGACTTGATGCCTGGTAATATATGTGGTGTACCTTTAATGGCCTTTTAATGATGAAGAGGATCAAAAGCATTTTAGATCTGAACCTGCACCATTAGTCTCTATTCCAGAAATTCACTGTAATTACTGCAGCTGCTTCTCTGAGCCCCACAAAGAGTGACGAGTTTCTATGGACGTCTCTGCTCAGTTAATCGCCGGCAGCCCAGAGCCCAGGCTGATGTGGGTTCCGGAAGGTGGTTGCTGAAGGTGGAGTAGGACAGAGTAGGACGATGGAAGGACTGACAGCATCAGGAAAGGGTGAAGGGCTGAGTCATTCTTGGCTGAGAGTGTCAGGTTCCCTAAGCCGTGGGGATCTCTTCTCTCTTCTCATAGAGCCTTCTAGACTTGGAGTGACGCATGGGTTGCTACAGAATCCTTTGGGTTCTATATTGGAGTTGGAAAGGAGTTGTGATAAATTTGCATTCTACCCCATTACATTGAGTGTTCTTCGGGGGCAGGTGAGGTTACGAGGCACGCAGCCGGCACTGGGTGCTTCCTAGGACTGACAGGTGCATGTAGACAGGCAGAGCCCAGTGTGTAGCTCACACAAGGCAAATGTCAAAGGAGAATGACATTTCCTGGAAGTGGAGGTTGGTTGGTTGGTTCCTGTCGCTGCTTGCTCTCTAGACCCTCTAGACCCCCTGGGATCCACTGGCTGCCCTTCCTGTACCCAGAAGGCTGATGCCTGCATCTATCCCAGGCTCTTGTGCTCAGGCTCCTGTTGTCTTTAGTCATAGGGAGGATAGGCAGTAGATTCAAGGCACAATGAGGGGATGAGGGCATTTCTTCCCGGCCCCCTTCCTTCTCTGGTGCGGATAGGTCATGTCAGGAGGCACTGTCCTGCCTGCAGCTCTGCTAACATGGTTTCTTCTCTTTGCTCCAGGAGTCAGGGTGGCATGAGAGTCTGTTATTGATGATTCCCAGGATTCCTCAACATCCTCACTAATACAATAGCCTGATTAATACAATGGGTGTGCAAGAGACTGAGGAATGTGATCCCTCCAGTTTCTTTCTCCTGTTCACACAAGAAGACTCACCATTTGAATAGCAAACATCTCCCCACAATCTCAAACTCCCACCCCTCGGTCCCCATTCCCAAACCCATGTGATGAAGGCTCTGGTTCCAGCTCCTGGGGCTGTTTCAGAAGATCATGGAAATACATGGAGGGCAGCACTAGAGGAGGTAGCCCAGCAGGGACTCGCCTTTGAAGTATCTATGTTGTTCGTGGTGGCTCCTTCCTGTTTCTCGGCTGCCAGACGTGAGCAGTGAGCGGCTCTGTGACAGTCTGCTCCCCGCAGACCAAAGCAGTGGAGCCAATCAAAATGGGTTGAAGCTTCTGAAACAATGAGTCAACATAAACTCACCTTGAGCTGTTTTTCTTGGTCATTTACCACGGTGAAAGGTCTGCCTAGCCCGATCACCTGTTCCATTGTCCTTTACAGCCAAGTTGAGGCTCTGACGTTCAATTCTGCCCAGTGGAGTGATATATGACGCATCTACACTATGGAACGCCCATAGCTTCTTCCAGCTGCATTTAAAATTACAACAGCTGAATCTGGGAAAGTCTTGGAACACCAATTGGAGAATCACTCAGTTGGATTTAACGGTGATGCTAGTGAGAGGCACACCTTCACTGTGTTACAGCACTGAAATTCTGAGGCGGGTGCGTCACGGCGACTGTTTGATTACCCTGATCATGCGGTAAGGGTGTCGAGTGAAAGACCACCCAGACCAGCGGTTCTCAGCCTTCCTGATGCTGTGGCCCCTTAGTACAGTTATTTCGTTGCTGCTTCAAAACTGAAGTTTTGCTACTGCTATGATTCATGGTGGAAATATCTGATATGCAAGGTGTCTGATATGCTACCTCAAAGAGGTTGTGACCCAGAGCTTGGGAACCACTGACATAGAGCGACAAAGTCCTCAAGAAATAAATACAAGAAGCATGTAACTTCCAGCAATGAGAGTTCACTAAGAGTGTAGCATTACTGCACTGTGAACAGAACGAGGACCCAAATGCCACAGCTCTAGAGTTTAAATTCCCCACTTCTTGCTATGTGGTCTTGGACAAATTTATGTTTCTAAGGTAAAAGAAGAAGGAAGGGTCTTCAGTGGGCAGATGATTTGCTAAGAGAAGGTTTCTTCCTTTTTCCTCTTCAGCTCTGAGTTCTAATCTAAGCTCCCTTAGCAGCTGGTAGAGAGTTTCAGCAAGGGGGGTTTCAGCTTTCCAGCGGCCTTGCCTAAGCTCCTGAACTGCAGAAGACAGCTCACATCACTGGTGTCCTGGCAGGCAGAGTGGGTACTGGCAGAGAAGAGGTTGATGACTTTGGGCTTAAGCGTTACTCTTTTCACTTCTCTGCCAGCACAGACTACTTAGAGCTGGAATGCCTGACCAAGACCCTTACCACGAGGCACAGAAAGGCCTCAATGTTTTCTAGGCATCACTGTCCAGGCTATGGGGTGTGAGCAGCACTGGGGAGAGTGAGTCAACAGGCACGTACTAGCTGTTTGCTCTACTTCTCAGCATTTCATTGGGGGTGGGGTGAAAACTCATAAGCAACACACTTGTTTCGTGGGTACTTGAGATGTGTGTGACTCTAGGGCTTAATAACCAAGTTTGTCCTTTCAAAATTCTCCCCTCTTTTGTGGCCCTTGCATTATAAACATAAGCCGGTTTGCCTCTTCCCCACCCACACTCCACCCTAGTAGCACCAAGCATCAGAGTTACAGTCTAAGATGTCTGCCATCTACCCCAAAGCACGCTGCGGCACACACTCAGCTCTGTGCCCTATTTTAAGAGCTTTATAAATGCTGTGCCTTTTTTTTTTTTTTTTTTGGGGGGGGGGCACATAGCTATGTCCCTATGCTGTAAGGCCATAAAGGAAGAAGCCTTAGAGGACAAACTTTCCTTGCCTATTCACCCCTGGAGTATGTTGACTGACTCTCCCCAGCACTGCTCACACCCCTTAGACACTAGCCTGGTTGAATGTGGGGGTTACAATAGTTAAGTTGTGGGAAAGAGTGTATGGAAATGATTTGCAGACTCTGAAAGGTAAGTTTTGTCATCTCAGTTAAAAACAATCCTTCTTGTGCCCGAATTCCCAGTACTCAAGAGACCGAGGCAGGGGGAATCACTGAGTACATGGTGAATTCTAGGCTAGACTGAGCTGTCAAGTGAGAGCCTTTCGATGATGATGATGATGATGATGATGACAGCAACAACACCAAACCATCATCACCACCACCACAAGTCTTCTCAAAATCTAGACCCAGGAGTCACCAGGGTTTACAACAACACCCCAACAGCTTTTTGCAGGGAAGGAACTATACCCCTCCCTCAGGCATGTGAATTTGAATATGTTATCCTCAGCTGGTGCTATTGTTTTAGAAAGAATGCAACCTATGGCTGGTGTGGTGGGCTCACTGATGGTAGACTCTGAAATCTACTGTCCAGCTTGCTACCTGCCTGAGCTCTTTGCGTCCTACATGACCAGGCCTAGCAATCTCTTCTCCCATAGGCCAAGCTGCTTTATCCTCCATCTTTGTCTTGTCACGATGGCCCTAGTGTTGATTTCTTATTACATTTTTAGATTTATTTAGTATGTGTGTGAGCATACATGTGCTACATACATGCGCCATGGTGCACATGTAGAAGTTACAGGACAACTGGAGTCAGTTCTCTCCTTCTAACATGCGGGTTCCAGGCATAGAACTTAGATCTTCAGGCTTGGCAGCAGGTGTGTTTATCCACTGAACCATCTTCCTGGCTCTGGACTGAACTCTCGAAACCGTAAGCCAAAATACACCTGTCTTCCCTTAAGCTACTTCTTCCAAGCATTCTGGAATAGTAGTGAGAACAGTAACACACTTGGGCAAACATTACTCTTCTTGAGTGTTGCGTAGTACCAAGTCACATTTAAACTGGGGACTCTGAAACCAGAGTGGCTGGGTTTAAATCTCAGCTCTGTCTTCTATTAGCTGCAACATAATAGTGCTTGGTGTGCTATAGGCATTTGATGAAGGTTAACTATCATTATTTCCTCTCTTTGGTTATCACTAATAAATTCATTTTCTTTAGAAAGAAAGGACGGGCATATTTTCTGTCCTTAATGGAGGGAGATAACTCGTAAGTCCCGGAAGGTTCACTAGACCTCAAGGGTAGGAACTTTTCTTCATCTCCACATTACCTGGAAGATGGGAGAGAAACCCACAGTTTCTGAAACTACAGACCTTAAATGTGAACCTAACAACAAGACTGCACTAACCACGTGCAGGCAAACTGAGACACGGCCCCAACAAAGCAAGGGGAGGAGAGAAGCCACCCCTCCCTGACTGCTGGGGCCTCTGTGGGAAAAGCTACCATACCCTGATCTTCCATAGAAACAGCAAGGAGGCTGAGCTTGGCGTTGCCTTTCTTCTTCACTTAGACTGGAGGGCTGGACCTGGAAGCCCTTCAGCTCCAGGCAAGAGGAGGTGAAGATGCTGGTAACAGATGGCAGTGTGTGTCACATGACCAGGAAGGATCGCAGAGCTTGGATCTCTGGCACTGGCAAGGCATGGGTTAGGTAACTAACCTAGCTGGGCACTAGTTTGCTCATCTGTGCACGACGCCTTGCCTCAGTGCTCACTGCACTAGGTTATCCCAGGTCTTCACCCGGCTCACTTGTGGGGAACACTAGTTCCATTAGAAGTTCCAAGCAGGAACAGATCAATGCGGAGCAGTTAGGAAGGAAGAGGTGACCCTGGGAGGATTTAGTAGGCAGAAGGAGAAAGCAGCGTTCTTGTTTCCATGGCCCTTAACCCCTCCTGACAGCTGGTACCCAGTCATCGAGCCAGAAGAACTTACCTCCAGAGAGCCTGTCCCATATCAGATGCTGCACAGCTACACCAGCAGAGCCACAAGGCTGCCTTCGATCTGTCTTTATAAGCTAAGCAATTGTCCGGCCCAGTGGGAACAGATGTCCCCACAATAGAATGGTCTTAAAGCCAGACTGAGGCTCTCTGAAGAATAAGACTCATTCATGAGGAGGGCTGTGGGTAGAGGCTGGATGGTACCTGAAGGAGTTACCTTTCTCTTTCCCTTCATCACCACAAAGGCCCAGCAAGGACACTCTCCATCTAGTCATCACCTCGGGAACAAAACCTACCCCTTTCTGTGCCCCACCCCACAAATGGCTCAGTGCTGAGCACTTCCAGCCTCTCTGTTAAATCTACCTTAGTGTCTTTCTACGTCAGTCTGGGAATGGTTGGAAGGAACAGAGAGAAATCAGATCCTGAGAAACGGGCCTTGCAAGAGTGTTGCACCCTGGCTCGCCTGTGGGAATTAAACTCTGCCATGTGCCTTTTCTCTGACCTCAATTTTTCAGTCCCAGCTCAGCCTGGGGCCTTTCTCCACCTCCTGGGGAGGCTGCATAGTGAGGTCATCTTTCACTGTAGAGGCTATCTTACCATCATCCGTGTTAGGAAGGTGACATATTTCCTTTTCCTCCTAAAGGTCAAACCAATTTACTCCGTGTGAGGGAGTCCAGTGTGCTTGTCGCGAATGGCAGCTGGGCCTGATCGATGTCAGGCATTGCAGTCGCTTCCAGGCGGAGACCCATCTCTTGTAGGGAAGCAGCCAGGGTGCTCCATGGCTTCAGGCTGCCAGGGTGAGTCAGAGAGGAGGTTCAGAGGTCTGTGGTAATAACTGGCCTCCATAAACCCTCCTGATAACGGGTGTGTGGCAACCCCATCCTTCAGGCCTCGGTTCTCCCATTAGCCCCAGTCACCTGGGAGCAACCCTGCTTTGTTAGCAGAGCTTCTTGGGCCTCTGTGCTGGTACTGCCCTTCGAGGTTTCTGGCTGGTGACAGTGAGGGCCACCATGTCCATTTCCAGTGTTATGAACAGAAGACTTGTTGGCATCTTTCCTTCCACCACCACCAGAGCATAATGCAAAGGGAAACACGAGCCTCCTTCTGTTGTGGTTTTTAATGTATTTTTAAATTATGTTTTGCAAGATCTTAGCTTTCCCTAAGTCCCCTTATTTCCTAAAGCAGTGCTGACATTAAAGTAACAGTACCCCTCTCTGTGATGAGAAGAACTGTCCCTCGTTTCTTCATTTCTCCTTAAGGAAAAGGCCCACAGCCATAGAAAGATAATCTTAGAAGGGACCTCAGGGATCATTTGTCAGTTGCCTGAGCCTGGTCCTTCGCTGTGGACGAGAGGCAGTTTGATGAGCACCACCTTCCTGTTTTGGGGATCTGGCTCCCTCATCAGAACCAACAGATGATCTGGGTGTGGTGGTGTATGTCTGCAGTCTCAGCTTTCAGGATGCTGAGGCAGGGGGATTGTGAACTTGAGGCCAGTCTGAGTCTTACACACTACTACCACCTCCTCCTCCTCTTCCTCCTCCTCCTCCACCACCACCAAAATAACTAAGATGATGTATTTCTCTTTTCATAAAAGAGTAACATTTCTACTACAGAATTTCATGATAAGAAGGCATCTTCCCTGCTCCTATGTGCCACACACTGTCCCCCTTAACTCTTCAACTTTTGGGGACATCCATTTCCATATGCTCCTGGGCTCATTGTCTGAGGCATGGATGGTATTGCTTCACTCCTACAGAGACCCCAGTCACAGCTTCTAGGAGCTGCAAGGAGACAGCTGACCTTCAGATGCTCATTTATAGCCCGTCCACCACAGCGGTATGCCTGGCTCCAAACAACTGAACTGAGGGACACAGAAGTTGTGCCGGCTCTGAGAGGCCACACAGATCTAGGTGGCTGTGTTGGGCCGTATGGAAGAGGGGCAAACAGAACAGGGTGGGTTTTGAGGAATCAGGACGGCGGACTCAGGCAGAGAGAGACCTGCGTACGTGCGCTCGTGTTCCCAAAGGATCCTTCGCAGGCTCTGGCACCTGGAGCTTTGCCTGGCCTCCATTCTCCCCTGGGCAGCCACACCATTTTAGCCTCTCCTGTCTGTCTTGCTTGCATTGCTCTTCATCCCTTAGGCTCGTAACTTCCTGTTCAGGATGTGATCTAGAACTGT
This sequence comes from Acomys russatus, assembly GCF_903995435.1. NCBI lineage: Eukaryota > Metazoa > Chordata > Mammalia > Rodentia > Muridae > Acomys > Acomys russatus. The sequence goes on from NC_067137.1 coordinate 87,447,735, forward strand.
CCATACAGGCCTGAGCCTTGTTTTCAAACCAGGAACCAACTCTCAAAGGCTACAGAGCAATGTCGGAGTCCTTTGGAAAACCTTTGCAGGTAACTTGTGTAGATGACAGCCACTAAAATGTTACACTCAAAGGCTGAGTGTAAACCTTTTTAAACCATCAGTCAGTCCTGAAGAAATCCTTCTTAAGCTTTACAGCATCTTTCAGCATTAACGGTCATGATGATTTGCGGGAAAATCAACTCCCGGTCTCTTTAGCTGGCAGGTGGAGACGGCATCACAGAGATTGCAACACCACCAGTGTCACTGGCCCATGTCCAACCTAGGTCAACCTGGTGACCATCACTTCCACCCAGGAGCTTGGCTCTCTGTCGCTGGAGTTCTGGAGTTCACCTTCCTGAGTGATGCCTTGAGGTTTTCCTAGAACTGTGACTTCGTATTTGTCCAGCTGGAATCCAGGGTGGCCACAGACACTGCTGTTCCTTCCACAGCTTCCTGACGGCTTTCAGTTCAGTGACCTGGGAGAGAGCCGAGCTGCCAGGTACCGGTAGTAACAAAGGAGAGCAGGATGCTGGCAACTGAAGTGTTGCGCTTCTGATCAGCTGTTGCCATGGTACAGGCAGGAGTCCAAAGCCAGAGGAAGTGCCAGCTGCTGGCTCCACTTTTCCCACACACAGCATTGGGGCCCTGGGCCACCGCTGTTGGCTTTCCTGATGCGGTGGGAAGGTATCCAGGAAACCCACAGGAAGGTCTCCCAGCTCTGGGGTTGGGGGGAGGGGCAATGTCCCAAGGGAAGGGTATCCTGAGACACAGAAGCCCAGGAACCACATGCCTCTGAGAGGAGATCTCCTCAGGAGAGAGTTGCAGCTCCCACCGAGGGTTACCCCAGCCCCTGATGAGTTGAGGAGCTTAGATGCCTGTCCTTGTGCCTTCTCTTCTGGGCTTCTTGGCTCCTTCTGATGAGAGAGTTACATGAGGCAGTAACTCTCTTTAAAGAGATTTATTGGAGGGACGAATCCCAGAGTGGCTGCCTCTGCTCCCATGTGAAGACAGCAGAGAACTGGACAAACACGTCCTTTATATAGGATTTTCCTTCTTCTTCTTCTCCTCCTCCTCCTCCTCCTCCTCCTCCTCCTCCTCCTCCTCCTCCTCCTCTTCTTCTTCTTCTTCTTCTTCTTCTTCTTCTTTTGTGGAATTTTGAGTCCTGAGCTTGGGGAAGCTTAGGGAGAGGTCTGGGGGAGGGGCCTATTAACTCATGCCCTAAGGGGTTTACAAAGACTTGGAACTCTAAACTAAACAAAGCAACTTTCCTTAACTAAACTATGAACTCAAACTAAGGAGTCAGATTTCTAGTCCTGGTCCCTGGCTGGCAGTGTCAGACCATGTAAAGCTCTCTGCCTCTGAGGAATGGCCAATTTATGCATTTATTGCTGCAAAGATGGCTCTGAGCTCACAGACTAGCCCCAGTTAAGCACACCTCCCTCGCCTGTCAGCAGCTGCTGTAACTGAGGCCTCAGGTGCCTCAGCTTTCTCTGTGGCTTTAGCTTCTCAGTGTCTCCAGGCATTTGATCTCAGGTCCCAGGGCTGTGTAGATTTAGCCTCAGCCACTCTGGAGTCCTGAGGTGTTGCTGTGAGGAGGTGTGGAGAGGCCAGCAGCATAGCCTGAAGCTCTGAGTGCCCCTTTCAGGGACCACAGGGGTGTCACCTAGGGGAGCTGAAGTGCTCAAGAGGGGGTACCCAGGGAAAGATGTAGGGGGAGTCCAGGGCAAGACTTGAAGCAGCCAGGCCTGGTGGGCCTGGCGGAGGGAGCTCCTAGGCAGGAACCAGGACACTTTCCTGCAAAGTAAACAAAGGGAGTCTGGCAGGGAAAGCTTTTGCTGCCCTGAATAGCCAACAATGGCGGTGAGCACAGCCCTGAGACACCTCACTGAAGAGCATCCTTGCACAGGCTCTGGAAGTTTCATGGACCTCTAAGACAAGGATGAGAGACAGAAGGAAAGTAGCTGGAACAGAGCTTGCTCGCAAGTGTGTATGCGTGTGCGTGCATGTGTGCGTGCATGCACACACGTTTGAAGGGTAGAGAGTGGTCTTTCCTCCCTTTCCTCTACCACAGACCCTGAGGAGCAAAGCCTTTGTAATTGCCCATTGTCGAGCCCAACACACGGGTTTTGAAGGAAACCAAAACGTGTCATCCCAAACATCTCCTTAACACAAGAAACATTCTGTGCTCAAGGCAATTAAGGAAGAACAAACAGCTGAAGCTTTCTTTCACCTGTCTCCAATTTGCCCAAAACACAGGACATAATTTACACAAGTGTCTCAGCTTCCCTGTCTGCGGGCATGGGCAAGAGTTATTACTGGAGACAGAACCATTATTAACCCAGAGGTGGGACCATGGAGGTCTGCATACCTGGCTTAACTCACCAGCCCTGTTTGTCTATTAGCGTCCTGTGTATTTACCTCACACAGCTTATCACCCTTGGAAACTAAAACCACTTTCCACTATCCATTTCTATACAGATTTAGTGTTCTTTGATAAAGACATGGCCGGTTCTAAGCCACCTCTTCGAGTCCTTTGTCTCCGTGTACTCCTCTCACTCCCTCCCCTTTAAGTGACCCGTCCTTTTCAGCTGTGTTTCTTGCTTATGTTGCTTAGCCAACAGCCCCAAAATTTAGGGTGATAAGCATTTATCCCCTGATGGTTTTTGGGGTTCAGGCATGAAGGAGTAGAATCACTGGGTGCCTTTGACTAAAGTCTCTCATATGTTTGGAAGGTGCCAGGCAGGGGTGCAGCCTCAGGCTCCTCAGTGGGGATGCTAAGCTCACTCCGGCTGGTAGTAATCAGTGTCCGGCTTCCTTCCGACTGTGATCCAGGGGACCTCTCCAACATGCGAACCACTCCACAGGGCACCTTGCAACACACCACCTGGCCTCCTCAGAGCAGTGAAAGAAGAGAAGGTGTACAAGAGAGAACATTCACATGACCTATGAAGGAAGTGACACCCTGTGGCGGGGTGGGGGGTGGGGAATCTAGGCTGAATGGAAAAGGCAAGGCTGAGGATAGCAGAGAGTGGAGTCAGCTGAGAGGACCCACTAGACAAGCTGAGCCAACGTCTGATCCATTCCTTACCATAAGTTTAGCATGCTATAGAGTCTGCCCCACTCTGTACAGCTGTCTTAGCGCGCTGCTTTTTTTTTTTTAATTTTAATTTTAATTTTATTTTATTTGATGCTTCTCTCCTAAGAGCATCCAACCTTCTATACCCAAAACCTATCAGGCTTATCTCCCACGTCTGTCCCCATTGCTGCCATCCCAAACTTGAGTCCCAATGAGCATTTGCTAATCGTAAACAACTTGAACTCACGTAAGCCGTTTCCCTTTCAAGTTCTGGAGTTCTGGGATTTCTGTGGGTGGGAATCTTCCCAGTGAGAAGCAGCCCTTGTCTGGGTTGGTAGTCCTTGCTAGGAGTGGGCCACGTCATCGTTACTGCCTAGCTGTCGTCTCCTGCCTTCAGCAATGGTGCCGAGCACTGAGAGGACCAGGAGGGATTTGTAGCCCTTCTGTAAGAGGAAAGAGAAGGATGACATTTTACACTGTGTGCCTCATGCAATCTCCCAACAAACGGAGTTGCTCCCACCTCACAGACATCAAGTTTGGGACCTAAAATTAGCAAGCAAATGATCCAGAGCCCGAGCCCAGACCTTAGTGCCTCTCTGGCCCTGCTGTATGTATGTATCAAGATGTGGCTCTTTTGACTTACTGTGAATCAGGTCCTTGCTGGTGAAGCTCCTAACATCCATGATTTCTGTGGCTCACTCATTTGTCCTGAGAGGAGGTGAATACCGGAGGAATGAATGTGCTCTCCATCCAGGGACCATCCACAGAGTCAGGAAGTATATTAAGCAAACTCCGATCACGCATTTGGTCCCTCAGATCCTGCAAGGAAGATGGCGGGCAGTGACAGGAGCCGGGGGGTGGGTGGTGGGTGGGGAAGGCAGAGGCACAGTGCAGCAAGAAAATTCTGAAGGAGGTTCTGGTACCCCAAGGTGAGAACATGGTTTGGAGTGAATGCATTAGCGACCTTACCACACAGATCTGCTTGCCCTTTCCTGAGGGCTTTGTGGTAGTCGCTCTTCACCGTCAGCTTGACTAGATTCTGAATCACTTAGGAGACACGCCTGGCCATGATCAAGAGTATGTGGTTCTAGAGAGATTTCACCTAGGATGCAAGGCTCATGCTCTGTGTGGGTCTAGAACCCCATGACGGGCTGGGTGAGGAGAGTTCCGGGCATAACATCGAGAAAAGAAGCAAGCCAGCAGAGTTCTAGCAGTTTCTCTCGGCTTCTTGGTCTGCCCAGATGTGAGTGTGAGCTCACTGATATAGCCACAGCTAAGGGGCTTCCACTGTCAAGCCTTCTGCTCTGTAATGGGATTTAGTCTCAGAAACTGTGGACTGAAATAAATCTTTCCCACGTAAGTTGAGCAAAGTACCTAGTACAGGGTTGCAACCCCTGTGGAAGTTGTTGGCAGGAAGTTTCGGGGCACCCTGAACAGACCAAGATGAGCAGAAAGGGCCTAACAGGTAAGGGTGCTGTTCCTGGAAAGGCCTGTTTATAAGGCTGGCCACTGGCTGGCATTCAGGGACTTGGGTTTTAGGAAGGCTTCCATCACCCTAATTGATAAGTAACTCACTTTGCCTGTCCTTGGTATGAGCAATGCTGAGCTACTGTTTGCCTTCTGGGATCCTGGCATTTGAGTGGGTGCGAGACAGAGGGTGCTTCTGTGAGCAGCCCCAGTGAGAAGCCTGGGCACCGAGTACCTAGCAAGTTTCCCTGATAGCAGCACGTCATGTGCAAGCTCCAGGCTTGTTACTGGGGAACCGAGCAGTTCCTGTGTGACTCCATGGGGAGAGGACTTGTGGAAGCAGCTGCCCCATTTCCTTCTGCAGATCTTTGGCATCTCTTCACTATAATGGACTTTAGCCAGTGAACCATCCTGGGGTGGCCTCCGAGACCCCAGGACACACTAGGGAGGGACAGTAGAGGGTGAGTTTGGGTTAGACTTTTATCACCTTGCTGTCTGGAAGTCCTCTTAACTCAATGGCTGCCCGCACTTCCTTCTCCCTTCTTTTCATGACTCCATTCCCATCCCACACCTTTCTGATCATTTTCCCCCCTTCTCTCCATTGGTCTCACTATTCAAAACAGGCATGCGTGTCCCTCTGTAATCAAGCTAGTCAAAAGCCCAATATAGGAGAATGAATTTAGGGAATATGAATATGAAGAAGTCATGTGTTTACCAACTACTAAGTAAAATGCTGGTAAAGTGTAGCCACACCACTTGCACTATGTGAAGCGCTGTCCTTTTTCTCGGAGATGGTTGTCAGGTGTTCAGTTCATGATTTCCAGATTGACCCAGTAGGGTATCACACGGTGATGAGAGAAGTGCCACTTGGCAGACAGCAGTCGGCCACTGATGTGCTCACTGTCATGAGGACTTGAGTCTCAAGAAAGAGACTTTAGGTGTTGGGAATGTGGATGCTGTAGGGTTTTCTACTGAAATCTAGAAGAGGAAAAATGGGGGGTACAGGGCCCAGATCCTGTAGCAATGGAAGCCTTTTAAAACCTTTGAACTTTACCTTAGGTGTAGAGAGCTGGGGGTCCTTGCAGGCCGAATGATCCAGGACTCAGTTCTCCAGTAGCTTAAGAGTTTAAGACTGTATCTAGCACCAAAAGGTCTAACTGTTCCTAGAGAATTGGGGGCCATTCTGGATACATTGATGTTGAGATTCATGGAACACATGGTGCCATCGTCAATGGCTGCCAGCTTTGCACATCAGCCAGCTTGCCTGGCTCCACTTGCTGCTTCCTTCCTTTAAGAAATAGAGGCCCAGCCTGGGATGCAAAACAAGAGGCTTATTTTCTTCTCTGCAATGTTGCCAATTCAAATCAACCGACTTAGCGAATGGGTCTATGGTTCCCATTAGGAATAAGAAAGAACTCTCCTCCTTGGTTGTTTTTGACCTGGGGCACTGCTCTTCCATCCTTAGCCTGAGACTTGGATGAATCTCTGTCATCTCTCCTAGTCTTCATACCTTTGGATGTGACTGGATCTCCACAGTGGGTTGGTTTCCTGGGCCACCTGCCTGGGACCTCTCAGTTTCTATAACAGCATGAATTACTTCTCTTTGGGGGGAAGTGCTCTCTCTCTCTCTCTCTCTCTCTCTCTCTCTCTCTCTCTCTCTCTCTCTCTCTCCCTCTCTTTTCCCCTCCTCTGTCTCTTCTGACTGAGAAGCCTGAGATTGATTGGTACAAGCACAGTACCATACAACCCTTCTTATCTTCCTTCTCATCCTTTCCATGTCTTACTCCCAACTCTAAGAGCACATCCATTTCCCTTTACTAAACAAAAATATCATCAGGAAATGATCGAGGAAAAGCATGAAGGAGGAGAAAATTATAAGAAGAAACAAAATCTGAGCTTTTCTTTGATTAAACACACGTAAAATTGAGCGTCTACGTGTCCAACTCTCCCTTGGGAGTGCAGCCTGTGGGCACACCTCCTGAGTTGCATGTGTTCCCTGTCTTGAGGTCACTACTCAGGAAGGTTTATTGTCAAGTCTGTCACTGACTCAGAAAGATCACCTCTAGCAGACTGTGACCTCAGACTTCTGTACCCTTTGGTGACTCCCAGAGCTGTATTCTAGTTCCTGACAGTCAGTGGCATGGGAGCATACTGTAGTTCTCCCTGGGTGTATGTGGGGTGTCCCTCTTACCTCTCCAGGGGCTATTAGAGAAGTGGGTGACCTGCTGTAAGCTTACAGAGTGAGACAATATTGCTATGTGCAGACTGCATGGAGTTAAACAGGTTGTCTCTGAATGGCTGTTGTAAGTCTGAATGCTCAGCACCTAAATACCATGATACTAACTATAAAAATAAGACATGTAAGCAAAAACATCAGAAAACACAAGAGCCAAGGCCACCCTATCCAGTCTCTGCACACTCCCTGCTGGTAGACAAGCGTGACTTTCCTAGTCTATTGCCTTCATTACGGTGATGTAACTTCTCAAGAGGACTCACGCTCAGGAAGACAAAACCGAAGAAAGCTTTTCTGAGCAAGGGGCAACTAATTTTCTGTGTCATTGTGGCCAGGTTACAGTACCCAGATGCAGGATGGAACACCAATCTGAGTGTCCCTGTGAAGGTACACGTTGGAGGTATGGGGCAGTCACCAGCATAACTGTGAGTACAGATGAAATGAAGATGGCTTGTCCAGCTCGGGGTTCTGAGTCTTCCGCCGTCAGGTCTGAGGTAGACTTACTCTTGTGCTGTCTTTAATTTCCTTCGCTGGGGGTGATGTCTCAAAGTGATGGCAGGTTGACCCGCTGTTTGAAAGGGAAAGAAGAAATCAGGGTGCCAACCTCTCTTCACTATTGAGCTTCCATGTGAGCCATTTGGATAGTTTGCTTATTAAAGAGGCTTTTCATCTCTGTCTTCAGAAAATTATAGGGCTAAGTGGTTTTCCCATCCTATGATGCTGATTTCCTCACTCTTTCTTTTCACAATGGTTTAGTAAAAAGGAATCTTTTTACTAAAGATGCACAGCTTCCAGCAGAATTTCAGAAGCTCTAAGAAAGCCATGACCGAGTCAAAGTGGCACACACCTGTAATCACAGGACAGGAGACTGAGGTGAGCCAATCGTAAATTCCATCTAGTCTGGGTAATGAGTTTCAGGTCATCCTCTGCTAGAGGGAGAGAGAGAGAGAGAGAGAGAGAGAGAGAGAGAGAGAGAGAGAGAGAGAGAGAGAGAGAGAGAGAGAGACTATTTAAACAATAACAACAATAATAACCCCAAACCCAAACAAAATAAAAGCAACAACAAAAAAGAGAGCCCTGACTGGGTCAGCTGGTCTAGCCAACAGAAACGATGCATGGAAGATGTGATCTGAATTAGGCCATTAGAGTCAACATTTTCTAGTAGCTGTCCGTATCCAGTTTGGGTGTCTGCTCTTTTTGAGATGTCCACATCCTGAGAGTCAGAATGTGCAAGAGGACTTAAATCAGTGAAGAATGTGACGTTAGGCTGAGTTGTGTATGCATGGTATACTGCTGGCCACCAGCCTGTGATACTTTTAGTCCTTTGGGAGGTGAGATTCAGGAAGAGGAACTTAGGACATTGTGGGGGCTGTGGCGTTCACTGAGATATTGAGAACGCTCTCTTTCCAATTTCTCTCTCTTCTTCATGGCTACCATGACAATAGTCTTTTCCACCACACACTCTCTCCTGGAGTGATGTCACCATAGAGGCCCAAAGCAGCAAAGTTAAGCAATTATAGATGGATGGACACCGCTGAAATCAGGAGTGAAACCAAACCTTTGTTCAAGTTAATTATCTTAAGTATTTATTGCAGTGATGGAAATCTTACTAATACAAATGTGGTGGGCTTCCAGTGAGAGAAATTTTGAGTCACAGTAATATAAATAAATGAGATTGTTTTTCCTAAATGAGTGCTCTCAGGTTGGACCATGGGTAATGTCTGTTTGGAGGATCATTGATGCGAGGGTGGAGGTTCAATCAAGCAATTTCTAGGCATTTCCCCCCATGATTGTCATATGGATATGGCAGCACAAGCCTTCATGTCTTCTTTTTATTTAGAGGCAGATCTTAATGTATAGCCCAGGCTATCCATGAGCTCACTATCTTCCTGGTCAGCCTCTTGAGTGCTAGGATTAGAGGCATGAGCCCCCAGGCCTTGCTTACTAGAAGCATCATTTCGACGAAAGATGGAGACAGAAAGAACACAATCTCTTGTCTTTAAACTAGGGGGACCCAAATTTTTCAGGAGTGCCTGCACACGCTGTTTGCCGGAGACACCATTGGCTAGAATGGCATTTCATGGCTGTTTTTACAAACAAGGGCAGTTGGGAAACAAGATTGAGCTTTTTTTCATCTTTGCAGAACATGTCAGGAAAATGGATCTGGGAACGAGGGTTGGTTCCACCAGTCTTCTGGGCTCCACAACCTGGGCCTGGGGGCATTCTTAGTTGAGTTAACACAAACTGGTTAGTTTTTACATCCTGTGAATTTTTCTCTAATGGACCTAGCAAATCTCTTACAAAATGAGAAGAGTATATAACTGTGCTGGGGACAGAGGTGTACAAGAAAGGCTGGGCCGGTGCCGGCTTTAGACGGGACGCCATAGAGTGCACTTAGACTTTGAACTACATTAGCCTAAAAGGCCTGATTGTCACTCTCCAAAGAGCTGAAAGCCAGTCCTGGAGTGAAGCAGGCTCAGAAGCTTCTGGCTTTGGGGGCACAGTCGGAAAAACAGTCCCCCAGGAAGCCATCAGAGGAGAAATTGGGCTCCACTCAGAATCAGCAGAGCTCGGGGCTCTCGGAGTGAATTGCTCACTCCTTCAGAGCGCCCTTGTGCGACCCATTAGACTATAATGGAAAATAACTCCCCCCCAGGGCATGCTGGGGGTTGCCGAAGAGGGCCACAGTGTTTCCTTTGAGTTCGGAGTGGCTGACTTCCCATCAGAAGGCTTTTGTGGGAGTGTGGCGTGCCTGCTGAATGTGCTGGGCAGTCATTTTCTCAGTCCGGGAGGCCCTCTGGGGCTCTCTCTGCACCCATCTGTCCTCAACTTTGTGACTCAATGACTCTGCAACACAGTGGCTCCTTGCACCCTGATGGTCAGAATTGTCTATCACCATAGCAACCCCAAGAATGGCTTCAAATGAGATATTTTTGATCCTGGAGGATGCAGGTGTGATATTTCTTTTCTCTCTACTTTCAACCCCGTGAGGCGGGGCAGGCCTGGGGTGAAGGGGAAATGATAAAGGATAGGGCTGAAATTAGCTGTTTGAAGCCACCACTGCCACCAAAAGTGGCGCATGCCCAGAGGCAGAAGGTGGACAGATGGTGTACATCCTGCACGGTCAGCCTCTTGGAGCATCTGCCCTTGGACCCTCAGGTCTTCCAACAAGGGAAAGGGCATTTGAATCATGGCAACAGGAAATGAGAGAACCGTGATTGCTCTCCGAGGTAGAATTTCAGCACAGATACGTGAAGAGCACCAGGGTTCCTCTGTTACCTCCCTTTCTGGTGACCCTCGGCCCCTCGCTTCGTTTTTTTCAGAAGCTCTGTGGTTTATGTGAAAAGATTGGGCAATTCAATAAGTTCAGCAAAATTTTACGGAATGTCTTGTCTTTATTTTTATTTTATTGTTTATTTCCCACCTCTTTGAACAGGAATTCCAGGCAGCTTACACGTGAGGACATCAAAGAGAAGGGCAACAACACTGAGTCAAGACCAGGGGGAAAAAAAGAGAAAATATCCCAGCACATATGTCAACACTGCAGGAAACAAGGATTAAAATTTAACTTTGCACATCCTGCATGCAGGGACCAAAACTTAAAACTTAAAGACATATTTTCGTCAGTTCTTTTGGAGAAGATGTTTATTCTTCTATTAAATTCTGTCCTTCCTTCCTTCTTCTTCTTCTCCTCCTCCTCCTTCTAGACAGGGTTTCTCTGTTTTAGCCCTGGCTGTCTTGGACTTGCTTTGTAGACCAGGCTGGTGTCCAACTCACAGAGATCTGCCTGTCTCTGCCTCCTGAGTGATGGGATAAAAGGCATGCACTACCACGTCCCAAGACTTCTTTTGACATGTTTAAAAATGTTTACATTTGTTTCCATATTGTGTATGTGAGAAGGTGCATTCATGTCTTGGCTGGCATAGTGTGTGTGTGGGGGGGGGGGGGAGCTCAGAGGACAGCTCCCTCTGGCTTCGAAAGGTTCTGTCCTTCCACAATATTAAGTCCTGGGAATCAAACTCAGGTCAGCAGGTTCAGTGGAAAGTGCCTTTTGCCCTCTAGCAAACTCTAAAGTGTCTCTTGAGGGATTTGGGTTTAGTTCCATTGAGAGACATCTCTTCCTTCCTTTTCACCATCACACTTGGTGACACTGAGTGCTATTTATGTGCAAAGTATTTATATTGTGTATAAAAAGATATTTCAGTCCTGGAGTTAGATGAGGTATGGCTGCCAGTATCCTTGGTGGGTAGGTTGGGAAACTGAGGCCCAAGTGGAGCCTGGGGCATGAAAAATTTGGTTTCTCTGCTACTGTTGCTGCTTCCAAGAAGCCGTGCTCAACTGCTGTGCTGACCACACACTAACGGTGACCTGGGGTACTAGGAATACCTTGTAACTGGGATCTTTTAGGCTGTCACATGCCCTAGGGAGCCACATGCTTCCAAACCAGGGGGGTTTGCATCAGTGGGATGACCTTGACCCTGGCTTGACTGCCAAATAGACCACCCACTTAGTTAGCTGGTTCTTGATGTGCTGGAGCAGATAAGATGTCTTCACCAATCTGGGCCTGTAGACGGGAGTAAGGTAGAAAAGTGTAACCCCCACCTCTTCCCTTTCCTCTTTTCAAACCCTCCCATATACTCCTCCTTGTTCTTTCCATGTATATGCATATGTATGTGTGCATATATGTATATATTTATATACATATATACATGTGTGTATATACATATATACATGTGTGTATATATGTAGACGTATATATGCATATACACATATACGTACACATACATGTATATGTATATATACATATTCCCAGCTATAGCCTGCTCAGCCTGTATAATGTTACCTATATGTATGTTTTCAGGGCTGACCACTTGGTATTGGATAACGAAGTATTGTGGTCTTCTCTCGGGAAGACTATTTCTCCTGCTCGCAGCATTCTTCAGCTGCCTGTAATTCTTAGTGTGGGGTCGAGGCCTTGGTGGGCCTGTCCCTTTCCAGTTTGGCACTCCCATTGGCGTCATCCTTGTTCAGCTTACATCTGGGCGGTCATGTTGGTGGTATTTTATGGCTGTAGCTTCTTGTAGTAGGAGACACAATCTCACCACAAGGAACTCTCTGATCCTCAGGCTGTTAGGATCTGTCTGCCCCGTCACCTACAGTGTTCCTTACCCTTAGGTGAAGGAGTGTTTGTAGATGTATCCATTGGGACTGGGCCTTATAACTCTGCATTTTGATTGGTCATGGTTTCCTGTCTGTTGCACAGAGAAGTTGTCTTGATGAGGGGTGAGGACCACACTTATCTGTGGGTAGAAGGAAGGACAAACGTTTAGATTGGTATTAGGGATTGTGCTGTCTTAGGAAAGTGGCAGTGGTGGCCTCTCCCCCACACCCATGACGTCATTAGCATGGAGCAGTTGTCCGGGTTTTGCTTCCATCTTGTTGAAGCCGGATGGTGGCATCATGGACTAAGATCTGTCTAGATCTTAGGAGTCAAGGACATGCCTACAACTCCTTAGCACTTGGCTTTAACTCCAAGTTTAAGCAAGGATGTGCAAGCAGTTTGGGACTCCATTGCCCTTCTATTAAAACTCTTCAATTTAAAAAAAGTATCTTTCAACCCTCAGCCTGGAAGACCCACTTGGTGGAAGGAAGGTAGATGTTAGCATCTGATTCTTCAGTGTCTCCCAGAGGCCCATATTCTAAGGTTTGCGTCGCAGCTTGTGGTGCTGTTGTGGGGACTGGGGCGGGGGCAGAGGGGGCTGGTGTGTCTGGAAGCTTTAGTAGGTGAGGCATAGAAGAAGGAAATGAGGTCATTAGGGGCATGGGCTTGAGGGATATTCGACCCCAGTTTCTTCCTCTTCCTTTTTGTATCCCGGCCCCTGGGGAGGTTTCTTCCATCCTGTGCCCTTGCTGTGATACTCTGCTACACACCTCAGGCCCAGAGGCAATGAAGCCAGACACACAGGCTGAAACTCGTAGAACCGTGAGGCAAAATGAACCTGCGGTTACTTGAATTGTCCATCTCTGGTGTCCCGCAATGCTGGGAGTTAGGCTGACAATCTGGGTAGCGCAAGAACTATTGTTGACAGGGTTTCTCTGTGTAGCCCTGGATGGCCTGGCTCTCACTCTATGGAGTAGGCTGGCCTGGAACTCACATATCCACCTGCTTCTATCTCCTAAGTGCTGAAATTAAGGCTGTGCCCCACCATACCAGGCCAAGAATTGTTGATCTCAAGACATTCAGAATACATAGCCTGGGCTACTAAAGAATTGGAGTCTGGATCCGTTTGGTAGGAGAAATTAAATATTTTTAAAAACCATGGATACATCATTAAAATCCATTTTTCTACTTTTGTAGACTTATATTTGACTTAAAGGTTTTAGTATTCTTTTTTTCCCCCCCATTCTATCTCATTCTTTGGAGGTCTTTCTGCTTTCCTCTCAAGGCCTTGGCATCTCTGCCCATAGCCATTCCAGCAGCTACACTCCTCATCCTGTCTCAAAAATCTATGTTCACATTGTGAAAAAGCTGGGGCTATGTATGTGTGGGATGGGGGGGGCAGGGGGCAGGGCATATTTGGAACTGCAATAACTTACTTCTTCAGATTATGAAAATAAGGGAAATTAGGTTTCCACTGAGAGTTAATTTTAAATGAATGCATAATGGGGTATCATGAGATATACAGAGAGTGCATTAGCTCTCAAGCCCACAACACTCAATGACAGTGTGATTAAAAATATTAACTTAGCCAACAGTGAGTTCATGGAGCACTAAGAAGAGGAGGCTCACGTGGGCAAAGTCAACATAAGCCTTAGGCCAGGGGAGAGTTGAACTGATTAACTTCTAGTGCTCTGCTCCCACTATTTAAATGGCTCCTGTAGTGGGAAAAAAAAAAGTGCAGGAGGTTGATTCTGGCCAAGGTCAGTTGTTTCCATATTGCAGCTGGGTGCGTGTGGTTCTACCACATAGGGACATGGTGCCCGACCTGCTCACCCCAGCGAGGTCACCTTCTTTAAGCATGTTGGTTTCTCTGTAGCACATCATCTTGATTCATTTGTGGACCAGGAGTGATACAGTGCCACTGCAGAAGACCCTCCACATGAAGACTTAGCTAATGCCCAGCCATAGCTAACCCTGACTGGGACATCTGATTGAGGTAGCCAGCTCCTGTTTGCCCCAAGAAGAGAAGTCTGTCCACAAGTATTGTTGCTTTACCCAAAATACTAGCCTACATGGCCACTGGGGCTTATCAAAGCACCAAATACAGTGCTCAGGGATCTTAAGTAGCCTCTAGTGGGCAGGGAATGTTCTAGAATACAAATAGTCAGGCACAGCAGTTTAGCTGGGGTGATCTGAGCAGATGCTCACATTTTCTTTCCTTCTCTTGCATTTACACAATTACAGGCCTCTCCATAGATCTGCTTATGTTGTCCAAGAGTTTGTTTGCCTTGTTTTTCTCTGAATGGTTCTTTCTGCTAAGTTGATGGTCAATACCCACCATCCTCACATTTTCCAACCTCCCAGGTAAAATGTGCCTCCTCCAACAGTAGTGGCCATGGGTGGTGACTGACCTTTCACTTTTGACCTCCAGCTACTTCTAGGCCTACGCTCCACCCCGTGGACATATTTGAAATTTGTCCCATTCCTCTTCATAATAACAGTGTTGTTTCTCGAATGCTTGTTATGTGGCGCCCATAGAGCTAAGAGGTTCACATAAGTGAGCTCATTTAAAGCCCCTCCTTATAGAGAGGAGGGCAGGTTATTGCTGCATTCATAATAGAAGAAACAAGGTTCTGAAAAGTTATATTGCTGCCCAGGGCCCCCTTACTAATAAGTGGCAGACTTGGGGTTTGATCCCAGATGGCTAATTCCAGAGGCTGGATTCACACCACAGCACGGAGCCACCTTTACCGCCCACCATTCATTACGTGGCTGCAATGTCAAGTTTGAACAAATGGAGCACAGAAGCAATTTCCCACATACCACTTCACACTGCTTACACACACCAAAAGGGCAATTAGAAAAATCAACATTGTACTCCATTTTAATTATAAATATTAGGATGTATTTATATATGCTGCCTTTTCACTGTTCGTGAATGGATAGCTACTTCAAAAAATAAATTTCTTAAGACTCAACATAAAAAATCCTTGTTAAATATTTTATTAAAAATCATTTGGTGCTGCTGCCAAAGTAACAGAAAATAATTGAATTCCTTTTCATTTTATGATATAATTTACATAAACAGCCATGTTCTTTCTATCTGTAAATGTCAAGTGTCCTACTGTGGGCTCCCTGTAGCAGTGTGTGTCACTGTTATTATGAGCGTGGTGCTGTGAGCCAAGGCTGGATGGCTCAGCCCAGGATAGTGGGGTCTGCAACAAAATGTAGGAACTGACAGTGTAGATCTGGACCTAGGAAAGGTCCTATTAGTGCTAAGTGTCCCAAACAAGTGCAAAGGCCAGAAGATGCTGAGGCTGGCTCACACTGGCTTCCCTACCCCTGTATACCATATAGTGGCCTCTCATTACATAATTGTCACTAGTGCTCTCGACAACAAAATTCTGGGAAGGTCAAAGTACATTTCTCATCCTCTTGGCTACTCCCAAATCTCACCTTAGGTTGTCTTATCCTCTATGAGTAGTTTGGCTTTTCCAGGTTCTTTCCATTTAGTTCCCCTATATTAGGACAAGGCCGTTTTCTAAGAGGCTGTGCGTTCACTAGCATTAGGGCAGGCTCCAAATGAAAACCACCACTCCAGCCATATCTGTCTTTCTCTTTAGGGTTAGACAGTGGAATGCTGGCAACAGTGCCTTTTATTCTCTGTGTTCGTATTGAGAGGTAAGGTGGCTAGAGGGAGCCACCTCCATATGGTACAAGGACATACAACTCTCTCTTGTTTCTTTTTTCAGTGCTTTTTAGTGATGCAAGGGAGTCTGTATTTGGATTAAGAGGACCCTGGGTCAGCTGTGCAGGTCTGCAAACGTCTATGGCCTTTATTGATGGTGTCAAAGTTGGCTATATCAGTCAGTACCTCATAGACATTTAGTAGTAGCTACATTAAAAAAATGTTTCAAAAACTTTGCCCACCACTTGGTGACAGCTTGGATGCTGTAGTCACAGGTCACCACCAACACAGAATCTAGTAGCAAGCAGATTGCCTGTTATGGTTTAACTAGTGCTCTCTGCTGGGAGACCAAGGCAGTGTCTGGGATATTCCTAAATCACATGAAAGGAAATTTTATGGTTTGGAAAAAAGACAACACAACCACTGTAAACCTGCTGCTCTCTATTAGGAGGAAACCAATGGGAGCTCAGGAGGCACGGGGAAGCTCTGGTACCAATGACAGTGGATAGGAGGGTTCAGCAGGAGAGGGAAACAATTTCAGCATCCCAGACCTAGGAGGGACGGAGAGAAAGGAGACGAAAGGAAACCTTAAAGTAGGAGGAAAATTGGAAAAAGAAAGCTCCCTGGGCAATTCATTAAAGAGGAGAATTAATTTCAGGTCAGCCCCGAGCAGCTGCAGTCTACTCTGATGAAATGAGGTGGATGTGCAGGCTCCTATCCATTTCCGCCTGTGATTCAGGGATGTGACTCCATTCTGATGAGGTCACAGGGATGCCAAACTGCCTGGGCTCAGAGCCTCATTGCCATGCCCTCAGCTACAGAGAGGGGCAGGGGCTGCAGAGCCATTCGCAGGAACAGGAAGGCTTCTGTCTGCATCCTGTGGGAGCCCGAGGAGGGTTCTGCTACCTCCAGGATGTGTTAGGGAGCCAGAGTCAGTGTTGGACAGCCTGTGATCCAGTCTCAGTCCGGTTCTGATTTTGCAATTGAGTACTCAGAACTCTTGGGCTCTGAGGACACAGCCAGTAACCAGCCCCATGATCTCCAAGATCAACTAAGGGGACCATAACTCCTTGCACTGCTGGCCTTTTCAACACTGCTTTTCATCCTATGTTCTGATGGAGGGCGGGTGGGGCAGCGGGGCTGGGCGGGGTGGGGGGGAGTAGGGTGAGGAAATAGATCATATTTTCTACAGTTCCTTACATTGCTTGTTTTTCTACATTTCATGAGGACTAGAGGCTAATTCATGTCTGTATTGTAATATTTAATAAAACCCTATTTGAGGTCTTTTTGGAACCTGGACATTTCAGGCCACCATGCTGCTGGGAAGCTATTTGTGAGGGGAGGGCTATTAAATTTCTCATTTTTTCCTCTTTAGGGGTTCTGAGATGAGTTTACAGTGCAGAGATAAAACAGTGCAGAGATAATCCAAAGCATGACACTTCAAAGCCGGGGTGATGTGCCAGGTTATGGGGAAAACACACTTGGTTTTAGCTTTTCTTCCCAGGAGAGCAATCTGTGGCATTTCCTTAGTGCATAGACAAGTTGGATGAGTTTGAATGGTTTACAGTATTAAAGCACGCACGAAGATGCTTAAAAACTCATCAGTATATCTCAGTATACCCTACAGCCATATGGCATAAAGCACAACCACAATCTCTAATAAGATACAATTAAGGCAATTGAAAAAGAATGGCCATTACAGAAAGGGTAAAGGCATAGTTGAATAATTGGAACCTATGTAAACAAATGAATCATCTTGCGTCTTTGGATGACAATAAACTAGACAGTGTGCTGCAGGATTGGAGGATTTCTGTGGTAGCGCTGGACAGAGAGAGAGGGAAACACATTAACTTGGCTTTGATCTTCAGTAAATATTATCGGTGAGGATCAAGACTGCAGCTAAGGGATGTCACTGCAGATGGTTGGGTGAGACAGAGTCAGTGACAGCTGCTGCAAAGAAGTGAAAACAAGAGATTGGATGGGAGCAGGATGTGGGTGGGGGAGACAGTTCACAAGGAAGGCAGGGAAATGAATCATTTGAGCTGATATCCAGGGGTCAGTCACCAATCTTGAGGACGCTTGAGGCAGAAGGAATGGCACATGCTAAGGGAACTGAGCAGGCTTGAGAAAGGCCAGTATGGCTGCCAAGGCTGAGGCATCTTGGGAACAGTGCATGAAGGTGGTTGCGGTTTGATCATGGAGGGCCTTGTACACAGGGCTGACAGAAATGGAACCCACTCTGGTTGAGGGACCAGTGACAGTTGCAAGATATGTGATCTGGCTGAGTTGGAGGGTCTAAGCAGCAGGCTGACCCCTGGTGCTGGGGTTGGGGTGGAAGGCTCCATTTATGGAGGAGTATGGAGACAGAATGAAGTACATGGGTCATGAGCTCCTCTTAACTAAACCTCCCCCTCTGTAGGGCCTCAAGGGAAGGTTAGACCCCGGCTGGCAAAGGAGCTGTGCAAACTGCCAAGAAGAGATTCATCCACAGACCGATTTTGCATGGAGGCTTTGGGCAGACTGTGGAGTGCCGCAGCTGTGTTCGCATCTGATGGGCAGCACAGCAGGAGCCAAGCGGAGGCTGAGCTTACCCGCCAACACTCTGTGGCCCAGTGTTCTTCAGTGCCCTCCTAAACACTTTGTAGATGTGAACTCATCTACTTTCTCACAGACCTTTGTCTCATCTCCACTCATAGGAAGGGCACGGGGTGAAGAGAGGTGAGGTAACCCCAAATCACACAGGTACTGCGGGGAGGGAGCAGGTGCACAGAGACAGGACAGAGCAGGCCTTCCTGGGTCCCCCTACCATTAAGACTACAAGTTTCCAGTTTTATTGGAATTCCTGCTTCTGTTTCTTCTTATGGTCTGGCTATCTAGGTGTTCTCAGGTGGCTGGGGCATAAGGCTGGAGCTCTTGTGGATTAGAAACAGAGCATCATCACTCGCAGTCCTAGAGGCTATCAAGTCTAAGACTAAGGTGGAGACACATGGGGTCTGCTGAGGCCCTGGGTTCTGGGTCACAGTAGGGCTGGCTTCTCACTTTGTCATGTCCTCACATGGGGAGAGGGAAGCAAGCCTTCTCCAGAATCCCGTAGTGATTTCTTTCTTTCTTTGTTTCTGAGACAGGATCTTGCTGTGTAGCTCAGGCTAGTCTTGAACTTGTGAACCTCCTGCCTCAGCCTTCTGAGTACAATTAGAGATTTTTGTCACCCCACTTGGCCTTCTGGGATCCCTTTGGTAGGGCCACTAATCCTGTTCATGACACTTTGCTCTCAGGCCTTAATTATCCCCGATGGCTCACCTCCAAATAATGCCATCTCTTTGGGAGTTAAAGTTCAACATACAAATTTTCAGGGAACATCAATATTTGCTCTACGACTCTGACTGTCTTTATTTCTTTTTGGCCAGTGTTGGTCCAAGTATATTTTTCCTCCATGCCACCAAGGAGTCTACCTACTGAATATTTAAACATCCAGTCACATTGCTTCTGTATGAAATGGCTTGTTCAGTAGCATCTCAGAAACATAGATGGTGTGATAGTCTGAAAGCCAAGGAGCCTGTCGCATCCAGGGAGGAGCCTGGGACAAATTCATCCAGGGAACATATTGATTTCACACCTCCCCCTGACTATGAGATACCCTTCTGCCATGTGTGCTGCTTTGTAAGGCCCTAGATACGTTAGGCAGTTTGGCCATGATAACATGGCAGTTAGTGGTAGGGAGGAGATATACCGGAAGGGCTGTTATCCTCAGCCTCGCCATAGCCAGGCCTGGCTGTCCCTGCCTCTCTGTACTTCCTCACTTTACGGGAGAGGCTGAGGATCCACAGCCAATGAACACAGAACCATCTGGATAGACAGCGCTGCTGGAGTCCTTCTGCACACTGGGGAAGGAGCGCCTGTCACAGTGTCACAGACAGATGGTCACCCAGTGGCCTGCCTCAGCCTCTGCCAGGAACAGTGCTCTTCCCAACATGGGCAAGGGCCTGAGAGCTGGACTGGAAACCCTGACTTAGCTGAGTGACCTTGGTCAGGGAGCCCCATTTCCCCATGTCTCAGTTTCCTTATAAATAAAATGAATACAGATCCTACTTTCAAACGTCAATATAGAAGTGAGACTACAACTAGGATGAAGGAGGACCTCCAAGACAGGCGAAGACTGGTTGTCAACCTGTGCTCCGTCAGCCCGGATAACAAGGGCTACAGGCGAAAGCCAAAGTCTCTCTCTTCCTCTTTCTCTTCTTTCCCATGGCTCTGTCTGAGCCCAGCCGACTGCAGCACCTCCAGCTTGGCTCTTAGTATGCATAGCCCTTCCCTGAGCTTCCAAGTGGGAAAATCAACATGAAAATTAATCTTGCATCCCCCCCCCCCTACTTTTCTTTTTTCAAGTGGAGAAATTATTTAGGGCTTTAGGGAAGAGGGCCAGGTATTTGCTATGCCTTACCATCACCCCTGCCATGTTCTGCAAATGATTCTTCTATTCTCTTCCTGGCAGGTGGTCTTGCCTCTACATGTGTTCCTGCATCCAACAGGGGTGCTGGGGAAGGGGTGGAATGTGGCGACGACTGCTGTTTCTAATTACTGCCATATCAGGAGGCAGAGGGACAAGCTGCCACCAGCCTGTGGGCCACTGTGGGAACCCTGAGCATCCTGGTTGTCAAGTTCCTGTGGTTGGTGGCACCTGGCTGCCTGACTCATCACCTGGGAGTGAACACTTGCCTTTTCCCCCAAATAAACTCTATACCTGTCACGCTGACAGGGACACGGCAAGCCGGAAGACTTTGTGCATGGTGCTCAAGAGCTGAGGGTAGGAGGTACAAGCAGCAACAGCACACAGCTGCATCCTTCCAGAAAAGAAAAGGGAGATCTACTCATCCATGCGAGGAAGGTTATTGAGACCTACCCTGGTGGAGTGTGTGGTCTAATGGGAAAGAGAGAGAGTAATCAAATACTGTCACAGATGTGTAGTTACAAACCATGGCCAATGCTGTACAAGAAAATACAGGAGTTAGTGGAATGAACACGGGGACCCGGCTTGCTCTGGGGGTCAGGACACTCTTGATGACAGCTAGACGCACAAGTCCTGTAAATGGAAAAAGAAGGCTGACTCCAGGAAGTGCTTGGAAAGAACTAACAAGCTGTGCACACAGATGGAGAGTGATGGAGATGATGCTACTTCTGACTTCTAAGTTTCTAACCAGAGGAACTGGAAACTGAAGGTGCTGCCGCCAATCAGAGCAGCTGGGAAGGGGGTCAGTTGAACAGGACAGTCAGCTTGAGGCTTGCCAAGTTTGGGACAGATGAGTGGCTGGAAATGTCACACGAAATCTGCACATGCTCCTAACACTAGGTAAAGAGGGAACTGCATTTGTGGGCATCTACCGTGTGCTGGGTTTGTGTGAGGGATCATACACTGCTGTTGTGTGCTGCAACTCAGAAATCTCTTTTGTGAAGAGAAGTGGTGTGTGTGTGTGTGTGTGTGTGTGTGTGTGTGTGTGTGTGTGTTTGATTTATAGATGAGATGTATGGTGTATGTCTGGTGTATATGCATGCATGGTGGTGGCAGTGATGGTGGTGGTGGTGGTGGTGGTGGTGTGTGTGTGTGTGTGTGTGTGTGTGTGTGTGTGTGTGATATGTATGTATGCGTGGTGTATATATGAAGTATGTATATATTGTGGTATGCGTGTGGTGTATATGTAAGACATGTCATGTGTACTGTGTGTATGTTTGTGTCTGAAGTATATGCATGCATGGTGTGTGTGTGTGTGTGTGTGTGTGTGTGTGTGTGTGTGATGTGTTATTATATCCCAAGGCAGGAAGCAGATGGCTTACTTGGGGCCTGACTGTGGCAGTCAGGAATGGCTGTTCCTTCTTTATTTTCAGACACAGCCTTACATCTCTGCCTCTCTGTGTCTACTGCACCCTCCTGCCTTTTCCTGCTGAGTCCTGGTGCTTTCCTTGATTTCTCCTAGTATTACTAAGCACCGGAGGCGCAGTAGGTATCGGAGGAGAATCCCCACTCCTCTAGGCTGATATCCTTATCAGGGACACAACTGGGCAACTGGGCAAAGATCTAACACTCCAGGTGACAAGTGCAGAACAGAGATGGTGGGGCAGGCTGGGGTTGTCTTTGTGACAGCTGACCAAGAGACCTTTTCCTACCCAGGAGCCTCAGAGTAGAGCTGAAAGCAGCTGGGCAACAATCCATGAAGATCCTGAGAATTGGGGGTGAGTTTCATGTGCCCTCAGCTAGCAGGAGGCTGGCGTGGCATAGTGAGCAAGCCAAGGAGATGTGCTCTAAGAGCTGGGTGACCAGCCCAGGGAAGATGAGACTGGCGCAGAGACTGCCCCTGTGGTGTAGCAGGTGTGCCTGGCAGAAAAGGAGGGCAGGGGAAAAGAGGTCAGGAAGTTACCAGTGGTCTCCATGAGAGATGATGGATATGAACCAGCCAGTACCCAAGGAGCTGAGGAGCAAAGGTCAGAATCTGGAAAGATTTGAAGGTCGAAGCAGGACAATCAATAGTTGATCAACTGAAGTGAACCAATTTAGTTCTGTTAATAGGGAAATAGTATGGGCCCAGCACAGCCTATGGATGGACTGATGAGAAGGACAAGGGAAGATCTCGTGGTACAAAGTAGCCCCCAGGCAAGTGATGTGGAACAGAGTCTTCAAGAAGAGGCCTGGGGGCTGCAGAGATGGTTCAGCAGTTAGGATCACTGACTGCTCTTCCAGAGGTCCTGAGTTCAATTCCCAGTAACAACATAGTGGCTCACAACCATCCATAAGGTGTTCTGATGTATACAGTGCAGGCAGAGCACTGTATACATAATAAATAAATAATTTTTTTTTTAAAAAAAGAAGAGGCCTGGACAAGCCTGTGTCTGGCATGCTCCAGCCTTTCATGTTGTGATGCTCGGGATGCCTCAGGAGGGGCACGCTTTAGTCCCACTCTTCTGTGTAAGACCACCTGGCCTCAGTGAGGATGAGGAACCTGCCCAAGGCCGCACAGCTGGGAAAAGTAGAAATGAGGATTTGGCCTTGGAAGACCATCTGATTCTATATTCTGTTCCGCAGATGTCAGGGACCAAGAAAGGGAGCCAAAGGAGGAGCTAAGCAGAGAGCAAGGATGCAGATTCCCAGGGTGCATCTGCACCCTGAGGAAGAGGCCAATGGTGCCCAGTCTAAAGACAAGCTGCAAAGCTGGGACTTGGGAGACTGTATTGTCCTCAGCTAAAGTGAAGTGCTGAGTAAGGTGCAAAGATGGCAAAAGGGAGGCAGGGAGGTAGGGAAGGAGAGAGGCAGGGAGAGAGGCACCACCTGCAGCTACCCACCTCCTCTCCCACCCCCACCCCCACCCCCCATTGGAAGACACTGCCATCTGCTGACAACATAGCCTTGGGTAATTGTCCTCTCAAAACCTCTGAATAACTTTTTATGTTTTAGTTTATTTTTTTAATTTATCTATTCACTTGACATCCCAATCATAGCATGCTCCACCCTGTCCTCCCAGTCCCTCCCTGTCACCCTCTTCCCCCTATCCCCACTCCCCTTTTCCTCAGAAAAGAAGAGCCCACATACACACCAACCGACCCCAGCACATCAAGTCATATCAGGACTGAGCTCCTCCTCATCCACTGAGGCCAGGCAAGGCGGCCCTGTTAGGGGGAAGTGATCACAAGCAGGCAACAGAGTCCATGTCATAGACAGCACCTGCTCAGCTTATTAGGGGACCCATGTGAAGATCAAACTGCCATTCAGTTACATATGTGCAGGGTCCTAGGTCCAGTCCACGCATATTCTTTGGTTGGTGCTTCTCTGTAAGCCCCCATGCCGCAAGGACATTTGCTCAACTATGTTCATAGCGGCTTTATTCATAATAGCCAGAAACTGGAAACAACCTAGATGTTCCTCAACTGAAGAATGGATAAAGAAACGGTGGTACATTTATACAATGGACTACTACTCAGCTATTAAAAACAAAGAAATCTTGAAATCTGCAGGCAGATAGGCAGAACTAGAAACAATCATCCTGAGTGAGGTAACCCAGACCCAGGAAGACTTTACACATGGTACGTACTCAATTATAAGCGGATATTAGTCATATATTACAGGATAACCATACTACAAATCATGGACCCAAAGAAGCTAAGTAGCAGGGAGGGCCCACGTGAGACTCTCCTTGAATCTCCCAAAGATGGGGAAATAGAATAGACACTGGAAGAGGACGTAGAGAGGCAACTGGATAGGAGAGGATTTGGGGAGGAAAATGAGGGGGTGGATCAGATGTGGAGAGAGTGGGAGGGGAGTTTTCAGGGCCTGGAGACAAGATAGAAACTGAAGACAGCGACATTACTGAGACAAGCTGGAGACCAGTGACAGGGTTGGCTACAGGGAGGATATGGGGATGTCTCTAACTGTGCCTCCTAGTAGCAGGGGACATGAGACTGAGGAGGCCACCTTCTTGCCAGCCAGGGACTATAGTGGTGGGAGGGGGAACACCAATCCACCTACAAAACCTTCGACCCAAAATTTACCCTGCCTGCAAGATGTACAGAGAAAAAGATAGAGTAGGGATTGAGGGAATGACCAACGAATGCGTGGCCCAACCTGAGAGAGAGACAGAGAGGCCATGGGAGAGAGCCAACCCCTCACACTATTAATGATATGTTTACAGACAGGAGCCTAACTTAACTGTTCTCTGAGAGGCCTCCACAGCAGCTGATCATATCAGATGCTGAGACTCACAGCCAAGCATTACACAGAGCTCAGCGGAGTCCTGTGGAAGACTGGGAGGGAAGAATAGAATAGAGGGACCCAGAAGACAGTGCAAGAAGATTAATAGAGTCAACTAACATAGACCAAATACCTTTTAAAAAAATAATATGCAGACTGGATTCAAACTAGGAGAATTACCTTGAGGTTCCTGTCTTCTTTCTCTGTGTGCTGTCTATCTTCTGTCAAATTGATACAAACCAGAGTTATCAGAAAGGAAGGAACCTCAATAGAGATCCAGCTGTAAGATATTTTCCTAGCAAGGGATTGATGGGGAGGCCCAGCCCATTGTGGGTGGTGCTAGCCCTGGGCTGGTGGTCCTGGGTTCTATAAGGAAGCAGACTGAGCAAGCCAGTAGGCAGCACCCCTCCAAGGCCTCTGCACCAGCTCCTGCTTCCAGGTTCCTGCCCTGTGTGAGTTACTGTCCTGATTCCCTTCAATGATGAACAGCAATTTGCACCCTTTCCTCCCCAACTTACTTTTTGCTTATGGTGATTCCTCACATCAATAGAAACCATAACTTGTCTGCCTCCCAAGTACTGGGATGGCAGCTGAGCTACTTCACACAGTTTGTGCAGTAGCAGGGATAGAACTCAGGGCCTTGTACATTCCAGGCAAGCCCTTTCTCTACCAATGAGCCCCAGCCTCAGCCCCATAAGTTTATTACTCATGTTCCACGGCACTCACCATGGAGCATTTCTGTTATACCATGTCACCTGCACGATGGCCCTAGTTGACAGGGTAGCCCCCCTCTGGTCCATTGCTGTTTAGAAGAAAGGAGTGGGGGGGGGGGGTCACTGATGACTCGGGGTAGGACAGGTCATGCTCAAATAATAAAGAATTTCCTTACCTGCCTCCAGGAGTATAGGAGTATTCATCTTGGCCATGAAACCTCAACATGAACAACAGAAGTGCTAGAGAAATGGCTTAGCAGTTAAGGGCACTGATTGCTCTCTCAGAGAGGACCTGGGTTCAATTCTCAGCACTCACATAATGGCTCACAACCATCTGTAACTCCAGCTCCCAGGCACCCAACGATGCTTCTAACCTGTGTGGGTGCTGCACAGACAGAGTGCACAGACATACACAAAGGTAAAAGACCCATATACTAAAATAAAAATAAACAAATCTTTTCAAAGGACAATAGACAGAATTGCTAACAGCCCTGTGATACAGTTTAGTGGTTGCACCTGTGCTAGGCTGCTGACTCCCTCCCTCGGTGCTTTGCTGCCTCAAGGCAGAAAAAACAGAGGCTCTCTACCTTCCTCACCTTGAGCCCTGCATCCTTCCTGCCAGGTGCTTCCTGACTCTCAGTATCTGCTCCTTCTTTCCTTCTATTTTGGCATCTTCATCCTCTAGGGACTCCCCCTTCTCCTTCTGCAAAGCCGCTTTGTGTCTACTAGAACAGCCACTTGAGTGCAAACCGTTGGTAATGACAATTTTGGGTAGAGGCCTCCAGCTTCCCCTGGTTGCCCCGAGTCTGAGGATGATAAGATGTAGTCTTTGCTCTCTGTGGAAATTCAAGAGAGAAGCATCAGAACATTGGGCCATAATGACAGCAACGAAACCGTGTCAATGCAAAGATGCTTAAGGGTGCTTAGGACAGCTTGTGTTTATTGCACAATTTAAGGTAGTCTACACGAACAAGAGAGTAGTCAGGCAAGGGCACATGTCAGCTTTGTGCTTGGAGGCCAGGGATGGAGTTATGAAGTCAGAGAACGTAAAATAGAGACAGGGATTAGCAGAGATAAGAGAAGGTGACCTTACAGGCATCTGAAGGAGGAAGAACATGATTTTGGCCATAGGACTTGAGAACCTTGGAGGAACTGCCTGATGGAGTTGGTATGTGATGTGGACTTTGAAGAATGGGAGAGTTTAGCTGGCGTAAACTAGAGCAGTAGGCAGAGAGAACACTGTGTGTCAGGCTGGGACTGTGTGACAAACGGAAGACTCTGGTGCTGCATGGAGCTGTCTGAGACCCAATTGAGCTTCAGTTACTAAAGAGGGCTTTCTACTTTGGGAGGTTTTGGTGTTGACTTTGACAGTCTTTGGAAAGGAAGTTGGCTCAGGCCTATCCATGTTTGCAAACACACTGGTAAGCATACTCCTTAAACAGGTGTTTCAGAAGCACAAGTGTGGGCAGAACAGTGTTGCTGTGTAGGACAGAACAGCCAAGCAGCGGCCTCGCTGGGCGTGGCCTCGGAGTACGTGCAGCCAAATGGTTTGGTTTTTGAAGTGGGAGATGACTGAGAAGTGAAAAAAAATCTGAGCCAGGCCCTGGAGGGTCATTCTGATCCCTGGTGATAAGCTCTTTGTGGCTAGCAAGCTGAAGGCATGGTGACTAATCACTAGCTAGCTAATAGTCCACACAAGGGGACAGTACTAGGGGGTGAGCCTGACTATGTCAGTTGGTGCAAAGTTAGCAGGACCTGGTGTGTGAGCGAGCAGGGAGAAGATGGCAAATGCTGGGCCAGCCAGCCACAGTGCTCTCAGAGGAAGGTAAGGCTCTGCTTCACAAGGGAAGATGAGAGAAAGATTGCTGCCTGAAGCCTGGCTTCTTCAAGGGACCGTGTCTGGCATGAACCTCCTCCACAGAAGGCACTTTCTAAACTTTCTAAGTGTCTTAGGAGCTCAAACAACAGCCCACAAATCTGGCAAAAGGGATGATTGTTTGGTTGTCAGAATAAGCAAGGAAGGTGGACGAAGAAATCCTGATATCAAAACCACAACTGAAGGCAGAACTGCTTGGGAAGTGGTCTGGTTGGGCTCAAAAAAACAGGAGTTTCATCCAAGTCATAGAAAGGTCAATAATGCAAACTGTACCAATTCCTGGGTACTTCTTATAGGGAGCCACCACCTCATAGCTTCACCCACATCCATGATGGCGCATGCCTGGGGGCCTTCTGAACACTAGCTAACCGACAGAGAAGTGGAAACACAAAAGGACGGAGTCGTTAGCTCAGTCTCATCTTTCCTGGATGGCAGGGCCAACCTTTGGTTTAAGAATAGTGGATGACTTTGTCTGTGGTGAGGTAGGATTTGAGGATGATGTGAGGACCAGGTGGTGAGGAGAGGGTCTGCTCCCAGCTCCATCACTTCCAGTCATTCAAAACAAAGGTTATACAAGATCCGTAGTCTCCCTTGACCTCCCAGCCTAAGAGGGTAGTTGGCGAGCTCAAACAGGATGCAGAGAAAGTGTTGGCAACGCGAAGTGTCATTTTAGTTGGGATTTCTGTTGCTGTGGAGAGACACATGACCATGGCAACTGTGGCAAAGGAAGGCATTTAACTGGGGCTGGTTTACAGTTCAGAGGTTTAGTCCACTATAGTCACGGAGGGAAGCATGGCGGGATGCAGGCAGACATTGTGCTGGAGAAGATGCTGAGAGTTCTACATCTTGATCACAGGCAGCTGGAAAGGACTGAGCCACACTAGGCCTAGCTTGAGCACCTGAGACCTCAAAGCCTGCCCCCACAGTAGCACACTTCCTCGAACTAGGCCACACCCACTCCAACAAAGCCATGCCCTATGGGATACTCATTCAAACACACCACAGTGTCCTTCCACAGAGACCTGTCACTTGTTCATTTAAAGGGCAAAGCCTCAACAGAAAGGACATTGCCTGCCTGTCATTTCTGGAACACATAAGGTTTCATGCCTGCTGTCCTTATGATTCTTACCGCAGTGCTGATAGTGTGAGGGTTGTTGTCTGCCACTCATTTATCCAGCATCTAGTGGGCTCATTGCATGAGCCATGCACACTATTCTAGAAGCCACCCCCGTGAGAATAATTAAAAACCAAAGGGAAGATGGAAGGGAAGATGACCACATAAACCCTGAGTGAGAGCCAGCTCAGTGTCTGAGGACACCATGAGGTGCTTGGTGGTTGGTGACGGGTCCTCTTTTGAGCAGGAAGCAAATGGGTTTGAAATTTGACTGCTGATGCTTGCTTCTGCCCTGCAGTGAAATAACAACACTGACAAACAATACAATGGCAGCGATATCCTCTCCCGCAAACTCAAGACTCCGAGATGGCTGGGTCAATAGACTGTCATTTTAAAAACAACTAGAGGACAGGACTGTTATGATACTCTGCAGTGTGCGGATTTACTAGAGATAAGTCATACAAAATGGAAACTTTTTTTCCATCAGAAGGTGCTGGCTTTGACTTGAGGCCATAAAAGTATATTTGGAAGAGTGTTATGAGTCAGTGGGAAGCCATTCTTACTTTAGGTTTTTTTCCCCCCTCTGAATTCCAACTTAGGAAATTGGCAAGATGTATTAACTGTTCTTAAACTAGCAAGGGAAGGGAAAGTGCTGTTCCACTGCGTTTGTTCCTCTCCAGAGAATGGCTGAGTCGCCTCCAATGGTGAAATTCTTGTGTTTGAGGCAAGTTTGTCCTGGGGCTCCCAAGCTGTAGAGGAAGCATGTTTATTGATTGTGTTCATGCATTTTACAAGGGGAGAAATGGATTGTTCTAAACCTGTTTTATGGTGCGACTGTTTCTTGCAGCAGAGAACGCTGTTTTGAAGCACCAGCTTCAGGCAGCCCGCAGGTCTTCAGTCACTTCAGGTGAACAGCAAGCATTTTGTTTTTCTAAATTCGACGCCACAAAAATTGAGTGCAGATGGGCCACCCTTGTCCTCCGTAGTTTGTCACATCCAGCCCATCTCTGATTCAGGGCAGGGCCCAGAGGACCACTCCATTTCTGGAAGGAAAGCTTTCTTGCCTGACCTAGGGGGGGGGTTGTTGCTGGTGTCTGCCAACCCGATCGATTAACCTTGCATTTCTTGCCCAGATGCAACCAGAAGTTCTGTCAGACGAAGTTCTTCTGTCCTCACCAAGAACTACTATAAAGCCTCTGGGTGCCTTGAAGTCAGCAAAGCCACCACAGGCCTGTACAAAGGCCTATGCATTTGTACATAAATGACTATTTTAGTTTGTGCATGAGTCCTGTAACTCACTTGTCCACCTCACACCTAACCATATGCCATACGCTAGAAACCGCGGATAGGAAAACAGTTGAAATGCACCCAATATGAAAAGGAAGACAGAGCCATAAACACACACACAGTTGCAGTTCAGTGTGATAAATGCAGAAGGAGGGGAGGGGTGTGGTAGACGCCAATCAAATACTGATCAGAGTCTCAAAGGGCAGACTAGGAAAGGAACGGCAGTTTATTGGATCTCACAGGACGCTACAGGTTGTCAAGCCCTTACCATGGGGACTCACCAGTGACTCCCAGCTTGAGAGACCAACAACATACCAGAGAAGCTGCACTGTCCAAGTCCATCTTGGTGAACCAATGGGTTAATTGGGGTTACTTGGTTACTCATAGGAACATGGGACAAGGGTTACTTGAGTGATTATTCACAAAAGCTCTGTCCTTAGAATTCTCTGCACAGCTTTCAGGCAGCTACACCATTGAGAAGTCCTCTCTTCCCTGGTCTTTTTTTTTTTTTTTTTTTTTTTTAGGTTCTTTGTCTTTTTCAAGACAGGGTTTCTCTGTGTAGCCTTGGCTCTCCTGGACTCACTTTGTAGACCAGGCTGGCCTCGAACTCACAGAGATTCACCTGCCTCCGCCTCCCTGAGTGCCGGGATAATAGGTGTGTACCACCACTCCCAGCCTCTTCCCCAGTCTTTTACCACTTACACAATATCAAACAAGGACCTTTGTGATCCTTTCTTGTTCTGTGAGCTGAGTCTTGAAATTTTCCTGAGCCTTCTGAGCACTCACAGTCCCCTCATAAAGGGAGTAGGGAGGGTTAGCACAGGGAAGGTTCAAACACTGTCCCTGGGCCAAAAGAAGTGGATGCTAGCCCGGTAGAAACAATAATAGCAAGGCTTCTATGCTTTGAGATCCTAGGTAGGCCTGGGTTTCTTGGACTGGGAACCTGGATCACGGAGTTCTCTCAATTCCCCATAGGAAATGATACACCACAATATCGGTTCCCCATTGGGAGTGATACACCACAGCAAACACTGTCCATTCAAATGCAGCTGTCGACAGACTTAGCCTGCCAAGTGACCAAGGAGTTGGCTGTCAAGTCTGGCCAACTTTGTACTCTTTCTTGTTCCTCCTTTATACTTTGGACACCAAGCACATTCCATCTGTGGGTGTCCTTCCTGTGTTTCTGTGGGGGTGCCTCTCCTTGGGGCCTTCCTGGGTGCTGTTCCCAACAAACGGGGCTGCATAATGATTCACATCACTTAGAGATAAAACATCTTCCAACAAATGGGAATTGCTGCTGTAGGGAGCTTCAGACAATGTACTTTCCATTAATTAAAATGACAGGGAGCTATTCAGCCTTCAGCTCAAAACTGTCTTTAACAGATGATTAGGTATTCAGGGTTGTCACACGATATGCCTCAAGGCAGCCTGGGAAGGAGAGGAGGCTGGGAGTGAAGCCGAACCAGTGAGCACCAGGAAGAGACGAACGGCCCTTTTAGAAGCAGTGCTGTAAGCTGGCGTGGGCCAAGGTCAGATGCAAGGTCATGGTGGCCCAGCTCATTTGGTTCCTCTTAAGATGCTCTTCCCATTGCTACTTGGCCAAAGGAAAGAGACAGAGATGGTGACTAAGTGGAAAGCAAAGCAGGCCAGGGAAAGTTGGGAGTCTAGACTCAGCTCTGCTCTGGGCTACAGGAGTCACTCGCCTAGGGCAAGCCGATGCTAGTGCCTTCATTTTCTTACCTGTGAAGTGTGTTGGCCCATGCCTGCAAGCTGAGAGGGCTGCTTAGGATACTATGTGCTCTGAGCATCATGCATTGCTTCATCTGCAAATGATAGTGCACCTGCTCTCTAGCCCATTTCCAGCCCTAAAATCAACAAAATATTGAAAAATGAAATATTATAAGCCCCAACACTTGGTATTAGTATCATGCTTCTTACTGTTCCTCATGGTGACCTAAATATTTTGTACAGTGCTTAATAACTTGCCGCTTTCCACTGGCTGGTGCATAGCAAAGGGAAGCAAGGCAGCCGAAAGCTTGTGCTGGTTCCTTCTCTAGGAATCAGTGCCGTTGACCACCTGTTTGAAAAGGATGACTTGGTGGCAAAGTAAATCCCAAAGGACATCACCACCTTTTCCTTCCAGGCAGCGACTACAAGATGAATATTTTACCTTAGGCATAGATGTTGCAGTGAAAAAAAGTAACGGGGCTTCTAGTCAGATCAAAATTTTAAAACACTCTATGTGTGGATGGCACAAAGTGGGGTAAGACATGCCCCTTGCATTCATGCTAAATAGGCAGGGCACATGAACACAAGTGCCAATCAGCACAGATACATGAGATCTTAGCCATAGTCTGTGGTGAGGTGTTAGACCAATGGCAGAAAGTGGCCTGTGATGTGGAAAAGTGATGTTGGGGGACCACATTTATGGCTTGACTCTGTGTGAAAGCTCATGTCGAAGTGTAACCTCCACTGTGAGAGGCTGAGAGAGGAAACCACCTGGCCGGAGCATTTTGAGGTAAAACCCTTGGGAGGTGACAAATACTAAATGAGGCTGGTAGGATGGGATCCTATCCCAAAGGGACAGTGGTTTAGTAAGCAAAGGGAAGACTCCAGCTGGGGGTTGTGCTCCATGGCCTAGGGAGTGTGTCGCAGAGTCCCTACCAGCAAGAATGACTTGCCACACTTGGCTGCCCAGTGTCAACGTTCCATACTTCCTTAAATGTTTTACATTACATTTTATTTCATGAGAGAGAGAGAGAGAGAGAGAGAGAGAGAGAGTGTGTGTGTGTGTGTGTGTGTGTGTGTGTGTGTGTGTGTGAAGTTTCAAAACACACAGTGAGCAGCCAAGATGGCACCCTGCTGGATTCTATGTCGGCTGAGATACTGGGAGGCAGATGGAGAAGGTGGGCCCGTAGACCACACTTCTGACATCTCCGTATTGGAAGGCTTGGCCCTCAGGAAACAGTGATGATGACCCTCACATCAATGCCTACCTAGAATTTCTACTTCACAGAATTCAGGGGAAAAAAAATGGCCCTTCCAGGAGGCCCCTGGTTTAGGGGATTCATTGTCAAGACCAGGAATGGCAGGAACCAAAGTCAAAGAGGCTTTTCCTGGGGGGCGAGGCTGAAGTCAGAGATCTGGTGGCCCAAACTTTGGATCTTGAGCAAGTTAAGTAAGCTTGGAGAGTCTGCTGAGATAGGCTGAGTACTCACAGCCAGCATGTCGATCAGTTAACAGGGAATATTACAGGTGGAAGGACTTTGACAAGTCCCAAGTTGTCACTGGAAACTGAAAATGGGGCTTTCGCCTAGGTTGCGTGTTTCTAGGTCCTTGGTTCAAAGAACTGGAAAAACAAACAAACAAACAAACAAAAATCAGAGTAACATAGGATGCATTCAAAGGCAGGGTGGTAACACGGCAGGGTGCAACAGGCCCTGAGCATCAAGCTTGCTCAAGAGTGCTGGGTGACTGCATGGGTTTTTCTTGTTGGGGTCCAAGAGGAAGAAGGGGCAGAATGTGGGCGGGGTTTCTGTTTTGATTGACAGGCTTGGGTTAGTAAGCCTTTCCTCCCTGTGGGTGTTGGTCATATGCATCCCTAATCATACATGGCATAAAATGGAAGCTGAGGGGAGGGTGGAGGGTGGAAGGGGGGCCGACGGTCCCTGGTCACTCAGAAGATGCAACCTGCTATACTGCGCATGCACTTGAAGTCGGTCCGAACTGGCCCCAGCTGCCCCTAGTTTCAGGCTGTCTGGCCTTTAACGGAAGGTTCTAAGGGTTGCCATGGTACTATATAGGTCGACATGACCAATAGTTCTGTTTGGAGAAAAGGGTGCACGGAGTTTGATGTAGGTGGTTTCCAGGTTGCTAAGTACATCGTTGGAAAGGGGGTGTGGGTGTAGCTTAAACCGAGTGAGGTTCTGTGTTGCCGTGTTATCTCCACTCTTTCCTGTTCACTGTGACTGCTACACTTTCTTGGTTTTTAGGTTCTTTGTGAGTTAAGTGGGTATGGCTTATACCCACACCCATCCCGCAGAGCCACTTTGAACAAGACTCATAGAGTGTTTCGTGTGGCGTCAGGTTCAGGACATGGGGTGTCCTTGTGTGTGCCTTTCCTTTGTCCAGTGGTTCAGCTAAGTTATAATGCGTGATCACAAGGAAACTCCAAAGGCTTGCTAACAAATGTCTCCACTGTCACCACCCCGGTGACTATCTCCTCTGGAGAGGATGTAAGAATTAAAGCAGCCCTGTGTCGCCAGTTCAACCCAGCACTTCCCAAGTGAATACAGATCTTTACTTTCACCTCCACTGCTGTAGCAAACGGCAGGGCACCTACAGCCCACAGCCATCTCCTCTTCCTTTCTGGGGCTCTGCTGAAAGCAAACGAACAGCAGGTAATAAAAGCTCTGAGGCTAGCAAAGGATCCTTGAGGCTCTGTCTTTGTAACTGGCTCTGCCCACCTGTCCAAGCCATGGCGCTCCTCTCCGTGGTTAAACAGACGCTTCAGAGGAGGGGAGGGGAGCGAAAGCGTCTGCCAGCCGGTGATGGATGGACAATTGAGTGCTGTGAGGCCTTTGCGGAGCAGGCAGTAAATCTCTGCTAGATTCACCTGAACAGGGTGGGGGTGGGGGTGGGGCGTTACACGTTACAAACGGGCTCAGGAAGCCTTATCTAACATAGAAGTCCAGTTTGTGTCTGGGGGCTCTTGTTTGGAGCCTTCCAGATTTGGTTGGCTCCTGATTCCTCCTCCCTGGTCCCATTTCTCTACTGTTCAGCTGGGTGGGTTGTTCCGAGTTCTACCCATGGTCCTTGTTCTTCTCCCTTCGGAGGTCCGCAGTCGGTTTCAGCATCTGCTTTGGATTCTATTAGCAGAGAATACCGATGTCACCCGGATCCTGCCTCCCACCCCTGCCTCTATGCTGAGTCTCCCAGGCAACTTCACCTAGATGTCCGAAGTGGGTCTCCTACTGCCATTTCCCAGAAAGAGCGATGGTTTACCCTCTCCCCTCACTTACAGTATCCCCGCTCAATTTAAGATCAGTGTTGACATCTTTCCTCATTCTGGGGCTCATCAGGCTGGAGGGAAAAAAGCTGCCTAATGTATTTCTTCACTATCGACCGCCCACCGAGCCACAGGAGCCCGCTGTTAGAGATCAGGTCAGTTCACACCTTTGCTCTGCTCTTTTGACTCCTTGCCATTTACACAGTGCCCAAGCTCTCCAGGGTGCCTGTCACAGTTTGACCTTAATTTCCTCTTAAATATAGCAGAGAGGACACTGTTTTAGTTGTACTTCCTGAGGAGGTGTTGGGGGGAGGGGACTTCCGAGGTGACATTTCAGAATCTGGCTCTGACACAGATGTTGTCAGCACCCTTTGGCCTGGCTCCTGAGCCCACTCTGCTGGTCAGTCCTGGCTGTCATTCTTGCTGGGTCCCTCATTTTCCATCTCCATTTTATTTTGTTTATTTATTTATTTGTTTTTTTCTGAGACAGGGTTTCTCTGTGTAGCCTTGGCTGTCCTGGACTCGCTTTGTAGACCAGGCTGGCCTCGAACTCATATCTGGCTCCCCCAGCTCCATTTTAAACTCTGAGGTTCTAGGCTTCAGCCATATGTTGTCTCACGTAGGGATTCTCCTCTTTTCGTCCCCGAGTGTGGGCAGCTCTCTATCTACTCTGAAGCTGGAAACTCTCCAGAAGGCAAGCTAGAGTGAGGCACATGCTGACCAGAGCCCGTCAGACGCAGGGCCCATGGCTTGATGAGAAAGAGAGAGAGGTGACAACGAAGGTGAGGGAAGCAGTCTGAGGTGAGTGGAGAGGGGAAACCCTCCCCGTAGCCTTGACCTTAGACACATCAGTTACCAGACAGGCAAAGGAGGAAGGGAGACACCATGTCTGAGGGCACCCAGTGTGAGGATGAGTGAGGGAATTTGTCTGCCTGACTATCTGACATCACCCCCCACCCCGTCATTTACCCCACACTGTACTCCTCTGTTCAGTTCAGTACTGGCCCCTTAGTGGGCATCTGAGGAGCTGGGTCCTATGCTCTGTGGGGTGGATTCCATCTATGTCTGTAAGTGGACAGAGGACTCAGGTGAGTAGGGTTCAGTGGGTGACAGAGAGGCAAGACGGGTATTAAAAATCTTGAAATTTGATTTGTGTTGCTGGGTAAGTAAGATCTAACTGAAATGAGTGTAAGGCCCATATTCAAAATCAAGGTAGAACCTAAGAAAACTTTAAAGAAAGTGAGCCTGCAGGGTTGCTCAGCTGTCTTTGGGGACCACATGCATTCTACCCACAGAGAGCCTGAGATCCTTCAGCTGAGCTCAGAGTTGGAGACTCATCTATAGGAGAGAGAGTGAAGGGCTCTGGAGCCTGAGTCTGCCCTTAACTGACAACTGCTAGCTGGGACTGGCCAGCCAGAGCTGTGGAGAAGGAACTTTCTTTACCCTGGCCAGGACCAGAGAGTTCTGGCTTCTAGCCTTCCTGGATCCCTACTGAAAGCATGCATAAGCCGGTATAGAAGGCATACCCAGCAAGCTGTGAGTTCCCAGTGTATTGACAAGAACATATGCTAATAAATTGAAGTGAACACTTAAACATTTTTCTTCTTAGTGACTTCTCATTCTGTTTTGACTAACAGTCTTCAATGAACACTTGAGAATTACCTTCCCGTGTGCTACAGCCACACAGCAGTCTAAGAAACGGAGCGCAAAATGAGCAGAGGCCAATTCTTCATTCCTCTGCCTACAGCACTAATACAAATAAACTGGGCTATTAGAAAATAAACTGTGTCTGCTCCTAGTCTGGGGAGTATTAATGGAAGGCTGATACTGCTGCAGCCACCTTGCTACCATGTAGTGAGAACTTACTGAAAAATATAGCTATCTAAGGGGAATTGGGGATAAGACATACAGAGAAGGCAGATCCCTTTGAGCTCTGTAGTAAGCCATGCCCAAGGTTGGCTCTATTTGAGCTTTCTTTAGTTCTGGGCATTCCTTTAGTCTAAACCAGTTGAGTGGCACTTTCTGTCGTTTGCAACTGTAAGAATTTTGATGCCCACTTGTTCTACAGACCATGTGAACTCACTGACGTTGCCCATTGCTTCTCTTCACTTTCTTGATCTTGAGTCATGATTACCAATGCCTTCTAATTAATGTTGACCCCCCCTGGGGCAGCGATTGTCCCCACTACAGTTTCACAGGCCTTTCCCACCAGAGCCATAGTGGGTTTATTTCATTTTTATTGGGGGCGTAGGTGGGTTTTCTGACTTGATGATTTTCTCACAGTGCTCCTGACTCCTCAGAGAGAGTATAAACCAGGCTTCTGGCTTGGAGATGGTGGGTCAGATTCTGAAGTGGAAAATTAGTTTTTTCCCCTTGAAGTATATGACCTGGGCTCAATGTGTAGCAATGTGACCATCAGGAACATTTTAGTCCTCTGTGACCTTCTGAATTGTCTCTTTCATCTCCTCTCACCTTCAGTGGGGTTATCACTCAATAATTATACCAGACACTGGGTATATAGAGTGGAAAAACTTACGTGCTGGTCTTACAGTCTAGGGAAGAAATGTCAGCAATAACAAGATATGTATGTAATGCAGATGGCAACCTTCGTTTCAGGGGACTGAGACTTAGCAGAGTGGTCAGGGCTTTGTCTCCTGCCCAGAGAATGAGGGTAAGCAGGTGAGCACTCATCTATTCAAGAGGGGCACCATGCAGAAGAGCAGCTAGCCCTAAGGCCCTGGGCAGGAGTGGGTCAGGAAGGTCGGAGAAAGCAGTAGGAGGCCAATGTGACCCCCAAGTGATTGAGAGCTGAACAACAGGAGAAGAGGGCAAACACAAGCAGACCCGGGGCATTATGGGCACATGAAGCTCAGGTGCGGATGGACATGTGGGGTCCGAGGGAAGGTGTGCGGTGTGGGCACTGGAGGGTTCTGAGTGTAGGAATGCCTGGGCTTGACTCACATTTGAACATGACTGTTTTGGCTGTCATAACGATGGTTTACACAGTAACGGGTGGAGGCAGGTGGGAGGTAATGGTGGTTTGGACAAGAATGAAGGGAGAGAAGACAGGATTCACTGATAGACTAAGGGACAGAACCAGGATTTTGTTTTGTTTTTGTCCAAGACCCAGTGCATCAACTTGGTTTACTCTAGACTTAGTAGCATGACCAGTTATCTGAGCATCTGCTTCTTCCAATTGAGCACTGAGGTCTTTTAGCCTATGGTCCTTTTATCTCTGCATCTTCACCTCCCCAGAAGGGATATTCTTAAAGGGTTTGTTATGTAACAAAGCTGAAAGAACTGTGTACCTGGGACCTAAGCATTTTCACCCTATAAGAAGGTCAGGTAGTGTACCTATACTGGCTGGAGACACAGGCATGATGTGACACAAAAGAAGGTCTCAGCTTTAGTGCTTGTTAGGCCAGACCCCTAGAGGTCAAAGGAGATCAGGCCTCTGGGCTGGCCTGATTGATCATGGCATTTGGAGTATTGGTGATCTGGGACCACGGCACACAGCTTGAAGGAGCACAGATCACAGCACAGATTATAGCCATCAGACGACAGGTGTCAGCAACTGCCAGGGAAAGCATGCAGGTGGGCAGCCTGTGGTAAAGAGGAGCACTGAGCAAGTACCATGAATGAGAGCAATAGAGTGACAGTAGTCCATGGAGTAGAGCCAGGGGCAGAGCTTGGGGCACAAGAAGAGATGCTGTAAATGGGAATTTGCTTGTCTACCTCTGAAGAGCCTTCAGAAAAAGGCAGAGAACTGTGATTCTGAGCCTTGGGAGGTGAAGTAAATTGATGGAGGTCACATTCAGAGTAGTAAAGTGATGGGGGAGGGGTAGCACCTTGGAGATACTTGGTCTCTGATTGTTGTGTCTTTAGAGAAGTTCTCCCGGGTGTCACTAGTGCTATGGTGGGTTCCTTTGGGGCCTTTACCTCTTATATATCTTCTCTTGTCGCTGTTAAAATGGTAGTATTTGCTAATGTCCCAAACTGGCCCATACCCTTTGCTGGTCAGTGTACCATCGTTGCTTCTCTTCTTCAAGGTTTGTAAATGGGCTGTTGTGTCATTCTCAGCCTCTCTATCATCAGCTCTTTGCAAAGATTACGAGTTAATGTGTGCTACTTTTCTGCCTTAATTGTATTCTTTTAATAAGTCTGACTCCCTCCCTCCCTCCATCCCTCTCTGCCTCCCTCCTCCCCCTCCCTCCTTCCTTCCCTCCCTTTCTCCCTTCTCTGTGAGCTCTGTGTTTTGATTTTGTTTTTTTTATTACAAAAGAAGTTCATGTCAAATATAGAGAGTCATTGATTTTTCTGGAGCTTTGGGGAGATTTTCATTCTCTGTGAATGCCCCTTTGGGCAGTTTGGGAGCTGGTGAGTAGGCAGTGCTACTGAGTCCTCAGCAGCCTGGTTGAAGAGAGGGCTTCCCTGGCTGAGACTCAGAACACTGCAGGCGCAGCTCTTTCTTACTACAAACATTCTGGCCCTCGCATTTCCCCTCCACCTTTTAAATGTGTTTAACAGCAACAGCTGGAATTAAATGGCTTTTGCTCACTAGAAAGCACAGCCTAGAGAGGCTTTGTTGAGGACGTGCACGTGCACGCGCACTCTCTCCCCTTGGCTGGGTAGGTATGATTGGAAGTGCTAGCTCATTTATGTAAAATTTTGCAGTTTGTTCTTGCACTGATTTTCCAAGGTTCACTGTAGATTTCTGAGTACTCCCGGGTGGTATGCTTAACAATCATCAGAGTAGGAAGAAGTGAGTAGTTAATAAAACCTATTGCATGCTGCATATCCTCTGACACTTAGTCTGTGTCTCAAACTCATTACGGTTTATGGTTAATATACATAAAAATTACCTGGTCTCATAAATGCTCGGCAAAGGAATGGTGTTTGAGGTCCATCGGTCCATCACCAAAGACTCACGCTCTTCGTTAAACCTGCTGTACGGCTAGTCTTGATCCCCCTGTTTTCCTAACGTTCAGGTCAGACAGATGGGGAAAGTGCAACTCTGAGAGTCTAAGGACTTATCCAAGAATTTAGAGTTGTTTCATTGGTGTCCTGGTGATTTCTGGTAAATCCTTAAATGTGGTCTTGGGGTTAAGACCAGAAAAATCTCAACTTGAGTTAAATGAGTTAGATTGTTAAATTGTTGAAGGTATTCATTCTCTGTCCGGACTAGTTTTTATAACTCTTCCTCAAGTTGACTTTTCTTTTTTAAAAAAGAAGAAGACCCAGCCAGCCATGTGCCCAGGGACTGACATCCCACCAAGGCCAGGTTTGAATGTGGTCAGGGGACTGACATAAAAACCCATGAGCTTTGCTGATGGGGACGGCAGTTTGGTAATGGGCTTTGGAGAACGTACATATGAATTAGTCACCTTTCATTTCCTCTGCTGCAAAAAGCATCAATTAAGGTTGCGTAATCCATGGGGTTGCCCCATTTTCAGTCAGAAGAAATTCGGCACAAACTCTCTGGAGTGTCTCTTCCTGTGGGCTCTGATTATTAATCCTCCTCTTTAGCCCCTTCCTGCTCCTTCCTCCCACTAAGCCAGTACCCACACACTCCCAGTTCTGTCACTCTGTGTATGTACATTTACTAGGTGATTTGTTCCGTCCCTGCTATAATGAAGATATGCATTGTGTTTTGGAGCTTGGCTCTATTGAGAAGGTGCCCATCTGTTTTGCTTATGGCAGGAGAAGGGCTCATTCAGAGTCCTTTCGCAGGTTGGTCAATTGGCTTTGACCTCACAGCTTGGTCCTTGGCCAGTGCTGCCCTGTACTTTAGCCAAGCAGATGTGTCTCTGCCAGGCCCCCTGTCTGATACAAGCCAGAGAAAGGCTAATTTGTCTTTGCCAACTCTCCCCGAGCCTAGACTCCTTTGTTGAAATGGTCCTGGAAATGCTATGTTCCAAGAATGGGTCTCAGTAAGGACCCTTCCGTCATCCAGGAGTCTAGTGTGCCAGTGGCATAGGTGGTTCTGGGCCAGCCTGACAGGAGCCTGGCTGTCTCGGGTGAGGAGGCCTCTCAGGAAGCCATTTACCTCTACCCTTGCTTCTTGGCTGGGCTTTTCCTGAAGCTTGCAGGACACATCTCTTTTCCTAGGGTGACAGCTTATTGAAATGGATTGTGTACTCTGCCTGGGTAAGGCGCTGGTGACATGATGATGCAGCTGCCATGCTGATGATTGTATTCAGGCAATTGAGGTTCAGCCCCATTTCCCAGATGAAGAAGTTGAGGCACAGAAATGTTTAGCATGGTTATCGTGGTTGATAGAGTCAGAGTTTCTACCCAGGTCTAAATGGTTCCAAGGGCCACTCTTTCTTTAGTTAAAAAAAAAAAAAAGTTATGTAATATTTTAATTACACAAAGAAAAATCTCTCTCTCTCTCTCTCT
The DNA here is from genome assembly GCF_903995435.1 of Acomys russatus. Taxonomy (NCBI): domain Eukaryota; kingdom Metazoa; phylum Chordata; class Mammalia; order Rodentia; family Muridae; genus Acomys; species Acomys russatus. The sequence continues at coordinate 87,488,527 of NC_067137.1, forward strand.
CTCTCTCTCTCTCTCTCTATATATATATATATATATATATATATATATATATACACACATATATATATGTATATATATTTCATATATAATCAAACCCTTCCTTCAATTTCTCCTCTCTTTCCTAAGAAAGATGTACTATCTTGATGGTGACATACATCACCCCGCATGTCATTTCATTTTCAGGCCATGCATTTATGTGAATGCATGATTTCATTGTTCTGCATTTAAATTCTCTATTTAACTGCCATCATCTAGTGGTTTTCTTCTTTCCTTCTGTGAATTGTTTTTGACTCAGTGCTGATGTCTCAGGTGCCATCCATGGTGGTAGTGTCGTTCTATTTTACTTAGGACTGCTGGGTATTCTTTCATTTATTTGATAAGCCCGATTTCTTCATCCATTCTCTGGTTGATGTGTATTCTGGTCATTTCCAATTTTTCAGCGTCACAAACAGGGATGCTCTGACATTCGTTATTGTGTCTCTGTATACACGCTTGGAACTTTCCCCCCAGGAGTGGGGTTTCTGGGTCAGTGAGCACTGGCCTCCTCAAGTCTTTGGTGATTTCTGAATTGCACAGCAGAAGTGCTGGGCCAGCCCCACTCCCCGAGGAGTTTGTTTTTCCTCTGCATGCTCATTGGTGCCTGGTATGTTTAGACTTACATTTTTCAGAACTGTTGATATAAAATGGTTTATAATTGTTGGTTTCTCCAGTCCATTTCTCACTTTTATAACCAATTCAGGCAAAGAAAAATAAAGGTGAAAGGGGCTCTTGCTTGGCTCTGATTTGCTTTTTTAGGGGTAAGAGTGATGAGAACTAGGCATACGCTAGGTTGCTCAGCCATGTGAATTTTTATTCTGTATCTTGGATGTTTGAGATGCATAGCACCCAGCCCTGACATCCAATCTTTCTAAGCTTGGGGAAAAAATCCTTATTTTATGTGTCCTGCTCCCTTAGGTGGAAACCAGAAATCAGGGAGCCAGGGCTTAGGCAGGGTTATGATCTGTGAGTCAGACACACTCACATAGAACAGAATTTGACAGATGGGTGCTGTGTGGGTTCTAGTCTGACACATAGGTGGAGAAGTGCCGTGCTTTGGAGGTCTGCAGTGGTGGCTCTGCCTAGGGTGTTGTCCTCAGCCATGCTCAGTTGTGGTCCTGTTTTCCCTGGGGCAGCTGGTCTGGAGGTGCAGTTGTGCATAGGCTGGATGGCTGAGCTTAGGCTTTGATGATTGGCAGAATGATTTTCAGTTCCAACCTAGGTGGACTGGAGGTGCAAAATGGGAAGATTTTCAAGCACCGGAAGGTGTTCGGCAACATCGGGTACTGCGCATCTCACACAATGCAAGGCATAGTGGGGAACGACCCACTATTCCAGGATGGAATCCCACCGTTCCGATCACCCTGCGTCTACTCAGAGCCACGTTAACTCCCTGGAGTAAACCCTGTGTTCTGTGACCAAGAATGCTCCCATTGCTCTTCCTTTCCATTTACCGATGCTTTGTGTAACTATCCTGAACCCTCTCTTAAGCATCCTGCAGACAAGTACCATCGGTTCGGTTTTAGACATGAGAACACCCAGACACAAAAGAGTAATTCACCCAGGGACTCGGCAAGAGGTGCTGACTCCTCAGCATTAAACCCACTGCAGAGGCTCTCAGGCAAAACCTGCCTCCTTCCATCCTGGAGGCTTGCCTATCCATCACCAGATCTATATCTATCTGTCTGTCTATGTGTCTGTGTATGTATGTATGTATGTATGTATGTATGTATGTATGTATGATGTATGTATGTGTGTATGTATGTATATATGTATGTATGTATGCATCCATCTATCTGTCTGTCTCTCTCTCTCTATCTGTATCTATCTATCTATGTATCTATCTATCTCTCTGTCTCTCTCTGTCTCTGTCTCTCTCTCTGTCTCTATCTATCTATCTACCACACTTCACATCTTGGAGTTGTCTGTACATTTATTCTCATTGTTCACAGGAAGCATGTTTATTACAGAATCAAGGACATTCCTTGCTCCCCATTGCATCTCTAGTGCAGAGCAGAGCTGACCCTCTGAGAGGACTTGTGAGCAAACCAGTGTACCCAGCCATGGATTTTATTGGGGGGTGATAACCCTACAGAACTTCAGCCTGATCCTCAGTGTTTCTCATGTACCCTGCTGTTCAATAGTTGCATGTGATGGCATCTCACAACTCAGAATCGGAGGCTTTACCCAATGCGTGCTTTTCTGAAATTCCTTGCAAATTTAAACTCTTTCCAATGTCCAGTCAAATACGTCCCAGCATCTGTGCCTAGGCCCATGCAAGCAAGAGAGTTCCAAGGGCTCTCTAGGTAAATGACGGACCTGTGTGAGAGACAGGCAGAAACCAAGAGGAGAGGTGCTCTCCCCGGCATTCACTGCCTGCCTTCCACAGTGTGAACAGAGTCAGTCAGAGGGCCTGTGTGAGAGACTAGAGCCCAAATGGCCTTTGTTAAGCACCTGGAAGGTGTCTGTCACTTGGCAGCTATTCTATTTCTAGTTCATTCATTTCATCTTAGCTCTCCTGCCCTTACACCCTTTCCTATAGATTGTCCATTCTACGTTCTCTCAGGTTAATGCTTCCAGGTTGCTGTGGTCATAATAAAAGTCAACGCCAAACCTAATGGCCTTTGCACTCAGTTAACCAATTCCTTGTTTGGCTTCTTTTCTTCATGTGCAGGGTATATGCATATATATGTGTGCGCTCACATTCTTGTGGCTATGTTTGTGTGCATATATATACACATATGTACATGTGTGCATATATACATAATATATACATATATACATACATAATGTACACACACATACATGCATGCACACACCCGTGCGACCCCAATGTAGGTGTTGGCAGTCTCTCTCTGCCTTGTTCATTGAAGCAGGCTCTCTCAGTCGCACCCAGAGCTCAGCTATGATGCTAGTCTACAGCTTGCTTTGGGGATCTCTGTCCACTTTTCAAGTGCTGGAGTCACAGGCAGGCCACCATGCTTATCCAGCAGTTTCATGGGTGCTGGGGTTCTGGACTCCAGTCCTCAGGCTTACACAGCAAGCAGTTAAGCTGCTGAGCTATGTCCCCAGCCCCGGGGCTGGCTATTGATTCCAGAATAAGTAGGATTGTAGAAGTCACCCTGGTCCCCTCCTCCTGAATCCACTCACATGGTCAAATCAGATGCTGAAACAAATGTAATGGATAGAGAGAACTTCAAAGAAGAGGTGCCATAAAAGGCAAAGAAACCCCAATCTCGTCTGTGGATGCTTTAGTTTCTCTCACACTGTTACAGGTGCGCAGCTGTCTCCCTTATCTATGGGTGCCTACAACCTTTGAGAACACTGAACCCTGTGTATACTGGGTGTTTTATGCTACTGACCTATGGGAGTTTAACTTAACACATTAGACACAGTACGAGATGAATAATAATTGATAATAACAAGGGAAAAGCATAACAATATACTGGTGACAAAAGCATTACTCAGTCCTCTTCACTTAAATGAAGCATCTCATGACTTCTTTTTAGCATATCCATAGCAGTACTTTTGGAGCAATTGCTAAGTAAAGTTAGAGTTCCCGCATGAGTTAGTACTACACCACCCAGCTAATGACTAAGAGGACTAGTCAGTACCTAATGGGTGGGTAGTGTCCATGTGTGGGTGCACTGGACAAGGGGAGACTCACATCCGCGTAGGATGGAGCTGGCCAGGCTGTCTAGAGCTTTCCGTAAAACACTCATACAGGTATGCAATTTCAACTCATGAATCGATATTCCTATTATTTAATATTTTCAGCCTGAAGATCACCAGTTAAGGAAGGCAAGACCTCAGGAAAGGGTTGCTATGTCAGTACCTGATGTGAGCGAAGGAGTAGGCGTGTGTGGAATCAACCAGACAGTCTTGCATCCAATTTCACTCTATTTACTAGCTGTGCGGCCTTGGGGAAATTGCCAAGTTTAACCTCTCTAACAATCATTTTCCTCATTTGTAAATAACCCTATGGGGTATTGTACAGTTTAGACTTAATGCATGTAAATCACTCAAAGAGCAGATACTGCTTGTATCATGGCCAGGTCAGGGCCTAGCTATGCAGTACTCTCCAGTCCTGGTTCACTTCCCAAACACACATGCATGCACACACACACGCACGCACACACACACACACACACACAAACACACACTGCAATGCCACAGAGATACATAGAACCATACATGCAGGCACATACCATATACATGTATCTATACATGAACATGAACACACACAACCCACACACCTACACACTGCACACATGCACATAGAGGAATACAGATATCTATGCCCACATATTTCACAAACACAAATACCACACTACACTGCACATACACCAAGCACACGTCCCACGTCAATCTCTTAGCAGGATGACCAAAAGCATGTCTTTTTCTGAGGAGGAAATTTGATTTCATGAGCACTGCCGGGCTCAGCACCTTCATATTTTGTTCACCAACCCACATGAGTTAGATGTCGCTTTTCCTTCCCGTTTCACAGGTGACAAAACTGAACCAGGTAACCCGCTTATGGGAACACTGGCAAGTGGCAGCATCAGGATTCAGAGCCAGCCAGTTTTGTCTCCCACATACTAAGCTAAATGGGATGTCTTCCAGTACCAAAAGGAAGGTCAAAGGCACAACGCCAGGAGCAATAAGCTTCCCCATGGGAGAATAGGCAATGCTTCCTATAAATAAAGCTGTGTCCGGTCACTGCTGGGTAAATATGCTTGCCCCTTGGAGGAAGCAGTGAGAAAACCAGTGGTGGGCACCATCTGGCTTAGCTCTTGACTCTGCTCTCACTCCCAGCACACAATTGGATTGTAAGACGGAGTAAGACCACTCTTACCGTATTGGTTGTTTAGTCTTGACCCTTGAGCACTCAATGCCAAAGTATGCCTCAGTCACCATGGCTGTCCCCAGACTCTCATCACCTGAACATCCTCCCACCCTGCTTGAGAACTAAGACAAAGGAATCTTGTAGGAGCCTGGAATGCTAGAGTCTGGAGGGTGCGGGAAGGCTTTGAAGGGGCGGGCACCCTTCTGAGGATGAAGACAAAGAGGAGAATTAGGAATGCACTGGAGACCAGAAGGAGGGTGCTGCATAGCAGGAGGTGGGGCTTGAGAAACTTTCTGTGTAAGCTCCATTCTGGGGAGCAATGATGTTGGCCTTCCTATAGCCAGCTCCTGCTTCCTGACACTGATCTGCTCTGGACTTGACCTGTGCGATGTAGACTGGGGAGACCCCTTTCACCTTGAAGCAGGGTCCCCTTTTCACCTCGGTGGCCCTTCCATGGTCCAGAATACCTCCATTGAGAGACAAGGACACTGTCTATACAGATGTAACATTCACACAAGATTTTAGGAAGGTACCCTATTCAGTGAGACACTTGGTAGATTCCATGCTTTCCCACAGGCTGCAGCTCTGAGTTAGTAGAACAGCTATTATTGGTAATAGTGTCTGGAGAGAGAGAGAGAGAGAGAGAGAGAGAGAGAGAGAGAGAGAGAGAGAGAGAGAGAGAGAGAGAGAGGGAATTAGTTGTAGCCTCACTGTCTGTGTTAGTACTATATCTCTATAACAAACTACCTGAGATTTCAATTTATAACCAGAAGGGGTCGGCTTGGGCCGCACTTCTGGAGGTCCCAGTGCATGACATGCTAGCTCTGTGCCTTGGGCCTGTAGGAGGCATCGTACAGCGTGACACGTGGAAAAATAAAGCTACTCATCTCATGGCCAGGAAGAGCCAGCAGGGAGCAGGGGCTCACCGCTCCCTGCAAGAGCACTGCTCCAATGACCCAAAGGCTATATTACTTGGATTTCCGTGGGTGGCCACTCTTTGATCTGGGTAGCAATCAGTTTTGGCCCTTCTTCCTCATATATCTTGTGCTGGTTAATGTTTTTCAGCTCGTCACAGCTAGAATTATCTGGGAGAGGAACCTCAATTTAGGAAATGCCTCCAGAGTAAGGTGTGGTGGCACATGCCTTTAATCCCAGTGATTGGGAAGTGGAGGCAGGTGGACCCCTGTGAGTTCGAGGCCAGCCTGGTCTACATAGTGAGTTTCAGGCCAGCCAGCATGCACAGTAAAGCCCTGCCTCAAAAAAATTAAAAATAATAATAATAATAAAAGAACAGAAAAAAGAAAAAGAAAAAAAAAAGATTGCTTGTAGGTCAGCAGTTTTCAACCTTTAATGTAGCTCTTCATGTTGTGCTAACCCCCAGCTATGAAATTATTTAATTGCTGCTGCATAACTGTAATTGTGCTACTGATACGAGTTGTAACACAAAAACCTGATACGCAGGATATCTGATACGTGACTCCTGGGAAAAGGTCTTTTGAACCTCAAAAGGGTCAGGACCCACAGGTTCAGAAACACTGCTCTAGGGCATTTTCTTGATTAATGACTGGTATGGGAGGCTCGGATCACTGTAAGTGGGGCCGCCCCCTGGGCAGGTGGTCCTGACTTATATAAGAAAACAGTTGAGCCGAGCCACAGGGAACAAGCCAGTAAGCAGCACCCCTCCACGGCCTCTGCCTCAATTCCTGCCTTGAGCTCCTACCCTGGCGTCTCTCAGTGCAAGTTGAAAGAAACCCTTTCCACAGTTGGGTTTGATCATGGTGTCTATCGCAGCCATAGAGCTCCAACCAAGACACCCCAGGACTGACATATCAGCGCATCTGCGGATGCTCCTTCACCTTGGGGTCATCACTCTTCGAGCCCCCTCCTGCGCTACCACCCTGGCCCACACCACTGCCAGCCTTCAAAGGATCATACATATAGCCTTGGCTCCTTTTCTGATGTCGTTCCCGGCTCTGCCTTTGTTCTCTGCAAGCTAATCTCAACACAGCTGCCAGAGGGATCCTCTCAAAATGTGATTCAGATCATGTCGCTTACGCTTAAGCTTTCAGCTCAAAGCCCTCCGGTGGTTTCTCATTTTGTTCAAAGTAAAAGCCAGTATTCCCCACAATGGCGTGGTGCTTCCTGAACCTTTTTTTTTTTTTTTTTTCTTCTTCCCTCCTGTGACTACTTTTCTGACCTCATGTTCTTTTCTATCCTCTTCGGCCATTCTGCTCCTGTCACAGTCTTGACTCTCAAATACACAGCTGCCTCCCATACCTGATCCTCTGTCTAGAACATGCCCCTTCATGCTGCTTGGCTCCCCCCACCCACCCCTTTAAAAAGCTCACTGCTGCGATCATCTCAGTGAGTGAGGCTCTCCCTGGCCACTTTTAAACAGCAAGCAGCTCTTCCCTGGTCCAATGCCAATTATCCTTCTCATGTTTCGTTTGGATCACAGCAGTTGCTACCGCACCTCACAAACCAGGTCCCATACTTATCCGACAATGTTTTTTTTTTTTTTTTCTCCAAGCACCTAAGTTCCACAGCGGCAGCGGCGGTGATTTTTGATGAGTTCACTGGTGTACCCTTGCGGCTTAGAGAAATGTTTGTAAGAGCTGAGCAGGCATTTCACTCAGAAATGAAGTCTCTATCCAGATTGGCTGTAGGTCAGTGGTTCTCAGCCTTCCTAACGCTGCTACCCAAAATACAGTTCTTGTGTTGTAGTGACCCCCAAGTATAAAATTATTTCATCGCTACTTCGTAACTGTGATTTTGTTATCCACAGGTTGAGAAACAGTTTCTTGGCTAATGATTGCTTGGGGAGGCTGCAGCTCACTGTGGGTGATGCCGCCCTTGGACAGGTGAGTAAAATACTTGCTGTGTGTGGGAAGGGATCACCCAAAATCTAACTGAAATGCTTTCTAAGGCTTCTCATGACTTGGTAGGAGGCCTGTGAGCATGAAGTCCCTTGTATAGTCCCAACAAGCTGTGCTCTGATCCATCAACCTGTGTTTTAGCAGTTCTGAGGAAACCCCTGGGATAGCCTGAGCTCTTGGGGTTATCTTATGTCTTTTTTTTTTTTTTTTTTTTTTTTTTTGTTCTTTTTTTTTTTTTTTTTTTTTTTTTTATTAATTTATTCTTGTTACATCTCAATGTTTATCCCATCCCTTGTATCCTCCCATTCCTCCCCCCCCATTTTCCCATTATTCCCTCCCCTATGACTGTTCCTGAGGGGGATTACGTCCCCCTATATATTCTCATAGGGTATCAAGTCTCTTCTTGGCTACTTGCTGTCCTTCCTCTGAGTGCCACCAGGTCTCCCCCTCCAGGGGACATGGTCAAATGTGAGGCACCAGAGTATGTGAGAGAGTCGTATCACACTCTCCACTCAACTGTGGAGAATATTCTGACCATTGGCTAGATCTGGGAAGGGGTTTAAAGTTTACCTCCTGTATTGTCCTTGGCTGGTGCCTTAGTTTGAGCGGGACCCCTGGGCCCAAATCTGCCTATCATATTGTTCTACTTGTAGATTTCTAGGACCTCTGGATCCTTTTATTTTGCTGTTCTCCCATGCGTCTCTCATTTAGAGTCCCAATAGGATGCCTTCCCCTCTGTCCCAGTTTCCTGTAAGTGAAGGCTTTCGTGGGACATGCCCCTTGGGCTAGTATGCAGATATAAGTGAGTATATACCATTTGATTCTTTCTGCTTCTGGGTTAACTCACTCATTATGATCATTTCTAGCTCATCCATTTATCCACAAATTTCGGGAATTCCTTGTTTTTAATAGCTGAGTAGTATTCCATAGTGTATATGTACCACAGTTTCTTTATCCACTCTTCTACTGAGGGACACTTAGGCTGTTTCCATGTTCTGGCTATTATGAATAAGGCTGCTATGAACATGGTTGAGCAAATTTTCTTGTTGTGTGCTGGAGATCTTCTGGGTATATTCCAAGGAGTGGAATAGCTGGGTCTTGAGGAAGCCCTATTCCCATTTTTCTGAGATAGCACCAGATAGATTTCCAAAGTGGCTGTACTAGTTTGCATTCCCACCAGCAATGAAGGAGTGTTCCTCTCTCCCCACATCCTCGCCAGCATGTGGTGTCGCTTGAATTTTGATCTTAGCCATTCTGATGGGTGTAAGATGGAATCTCAGAGTTGTTTTGATTTGCATTTCCCTGATGACTAAGGAGGTTGAGCATTTCTTTAAGTGTTTCTCAGCCATTTGATACTCCTCTGTTGAGAATTCTCTGTTTAGTTCCAAGCCCCATTTCTCAATTGGGTTATTCGGTTGGTGGTGTTTAATTTCTTGAGTTCTTTATATATTTTGGATATTAGACCTTTGTCAGATGTAGGGTTGGTGAAGATTTTTTCCCAGTCTGTAGGCTGTCGCTTTGTTCTCTTGACAGTGTCTCCTGCCTTACAGAAGCTTCTCAGCCTCATGAGGTCCCATTTATTAATGGTTGACATTAAGGCCTGGGCCGTTGGTGTTCTGTTCAGGAAGTTGTCTCCTGTGCCAATATGTTCCAGGCTCTTTCCCACTTTTTCTTCTAAGTGAGTTAGTGTCTCTGGTTTTATGTTGAGGTCTTTAATCCACTTGGATTTGAGTTTTGTGCAAGGTGACAAATATGGGTCCAGTTTCATTTTTTTACACATAGACCTCCAGTTAGACCAGCACCATTTGTTGAAGATGCTATCCTTTTTCCATTGAATGGATTTGGCTTCTTTGTCAAAAATCAAGTGACCATATGTGTGTGGATTCATATCTGGGTCTTCGATTCGATTCCACTGATCAACCAGCCTGTTGCTGTGCCAGTACCATGCTGTTTTAAGTACTATTGCTTTATAGTACAGTTTGAGATCAGGTATGGAGATTCCTCCGGAGCATCTTTTATTGTACAAGATTGTTTTAGCTATTCTGGGTTTTTTGTTTTTCCATATGAAGTTCAGAATTGAACTTTCAATGTCTTTAAAAAATTGTGTAGTTATTTTGATAGGGATTGCATTGAATCTATAGATTGCTTTTGGTAGGATGGCCATTTTTACTATGTTAATTCTCCCGATCCATGAGCAAGGAAGATCACGCCATCTTCTCAGGTCATCTTCAATCTCTTTCTTCAGAGTTTTGAAATTTTTTTCATACAAGTCCTTCACTTGCTTAGTTAGGGTAACTCCTAGATATTTTATATGCTTGTGGCTAATGTGAAGGGTGTGGTTTTCCTAATTTCTTCCTCTGCAAGCTTGTCATTTGTGTATAGGAAGGCTACAGACTTTTTTGAGTTAATTTTGTATCCAGCCAATTTGCTGAAGGGTTTATCAGCTTTAGGAGTTCTCTGGTGGAGTTTTGAGGGTCACTTATGTACACTATCATATCATCTGCAAAGAGGGATAATTTGACTTCCTCCTTTCCCATTTGGATCCCCTTGATCTCCTTTGTTGTCTTATTGCTCTGGCTAGAACTTCGAGTACTATATTGAAGAGATATGGAGAGAGTGGGCAGCCTTGCCTTGTTCCCGATTTGAGAGGAATTTCCTTGAGTATCTCACCATTTACTTGATTTTGGCTATTGGCTTGCTGTATATAGCCTTTATTATGTTGAGGAAAGTGCCTTGTATCCCCGATCTCTCTAAAACTTTAAACATGAATGGGTGTTGAATTTTATCAAATGCTTTCTCTGCATCCAAGGAGATAATCATGTGGTTTTTTATTTTCAGTTTGTTTATATGATGGATTACATTGATGGATTTCCGTATATTAAACCATCCCTGCATGCCTGGAATGAAGCCTACTTGGTCATGATGAATGATATCTTTGATGTGCTCCTGTATTCGTTTTGCAAGTATTTTATTTAGTATTTTTGCATCTATGTTCATAAGAGAAATTGGTCTGAAATTCTCTTTCTTTGTTGAGTCTTTGTGAGGTTTAGGTATCAATGAGACTATGGCCTCATAGAATGAATTTGGTAATTTTCCATCCATTTCTATCTTTTGGAGTAGCTTGAAGAGTATCGGTATTAGCTCGCCCTTAAAGGTCTGGTAGAATTCTGCACTGAAACCATCTGGCCCTGGCTTTTTTTGGTTGGGAGACCATCGATGATTGCTTCTATTTCTGTCGGGGAAATGGGACTATTTAACTTGTTTATCTGTTCTTCACTCAACTTTGGCAAGTGAACTTGATCAAGAAAATCGTCCATTTCCCTTAGATTTTCAAATTTTGTGGCGTATATGCCTTCAAAGTAGGATCTTATGATTCTTTGAATTTCTTCAGTGTCTGTTGTTATGTCTCCCTTTTCATTTCTGATTTTGTTGATTTCAATACTGTCTCTCTGCCTTTTAGTTAGTTTGGCTAATGGTCTGTCTATCTTGTTGATTTTCTCAAAGAACCAGCTCTTGGTTTTGTTGATTCTTTGGACTGTTTTCTTAGTTTCTAATTTGTTAATTTCAGCCCTGAGTTTGATAATTTCCAGGCGTCTACTCCTCTTGGGTGTTTCTGCTTCTTTTTTTTCTAGGGCTTCCAGTTGTGTTGTTAAGATGCTTATGTGCGATGTTTCCAATTTCTTTTTAAAGGCACTTAGTGCTATGAATTTTCCTCTTAGCACTGCTTTCAATGTATCCCACAAATTTGGGTATGTTGTTCTTCATTTTCATTGAATTTCAGAAACTCCTTGATTTCTTTCTTATTTCTTCCCTGACCCAGGTGTCATTTAGCAGAGAGTTGTTTAGTTTCCACAAACGTGTAGGCTTTTTGTTATTTCTGTTGTTGTTGAATTGCAGCCTAAGAGCATGGTGATCTGATAGGATACAAGGTATTATTTCAATCCTCTTGTATCTGTTGAGGCTTGCTTTGTGACCTACGATGTGATCAATTTTGGAGAAGGTTCCATGGGTGCAGAGAAGAAGGTGTATTCTTTCTTGTTTGGGTGAAAGGTTCTATAGATATCTGTTAGATCCATTTGACCCATGGCATTGGTTAATGATGTTATTTCTCGGCTTAGTTTCTGTTTCAATGACTTATCCTTCAGTGAGAGTGGGGTGTTGAAGTCTCCCACTATTATTGTGTGGGGATCGATGTGTGGTTTAAGCTTTTTAGGAGATCTTTTACATATGTGGGTGCCCTTGTATTGGGAGCATAGATGTTCAGAATTGTGATGTCATCTTGGTTGACTTTACCTTTGATAAGTATGAAGTGTCCTTCCTCATCCCTTTTGATTAATTTTGGTTGAAAGTCTATTTTGTTCGATACTAAAATGGCTACACCTGCTTGCTTCTTGTGACCATTTGCTTGGAATATTTTTTTCCAACCTTTTACCCTGAGGTAATGCCTTTCATTATGGGTGAGATGTGTTTCTTGGATGCAGAAGAATGTTGGGTCTTGTTTATGTACCCATTCGGTTAGTCTGTGTCTTTTTATTGGAGAATTGAGGCCATTGATGTTGAGAGATATTAATGACCAGTGACTGTTAAGAGTCTTAATTTTGATGTTGTTTCCAGTCGAGCGTTTGTGTAGTTGTGTTTTTGCCATGGGATAGTTATCTATTTCCTGGGTAGTTTTGGTTGTAGCTTGACCCTTTGGGATGGAGTTTTCCTTCTAGTACCTTCTGTAAAGCTGGGTTTGTGGATAGGTACAGTTTGAATTTGTTTTTGTCATGGAATATTTTGTTTTCTCCATCAATGGTTATTGATAATTTTGCTGGGTAAAGTAGTCTGGCCTGGCATCTGTGTTCTCTTAGGGTTTGCAGGATCTCTGTCCAGGACCTTCTGGCTTTTATGGTCTCTGCTGAGAAGTCAGGTGTAATTCTGATAGGTTTACCATTAAATGTTATTTGGCCCTTTCCCTTGCAGCTTTTAATATTTTTTCTTTGTTCTGCATGTTTGTGTTTTGATTATTATGTGGCGGGCAGTTTTTCTTTTCTGGTCAATTCTATTTGGTGTTCTGTAGGCCTCTTGTATGTTTATAGGCATCTCTTTCTTTAGATTGGGGAAATTTTCTTCTATGATTTTGTTGAGAATAGTTTCTGGGCCCTGGAGTCTGATGTCTTCTCTTTCTTCAATGCCTATTATCCGCAAATTTCTTCTTTTCATGGTGTCCTTAATTTCTTGGATGTTTTGTGTCAGGAGTTTTCCAGATTTGGCATTTTCTTTAATGGTTGATTCAATATCTGTGATTGTATCTTCTAGCCCTGAGATTCGTTCTTCCATCTCTTGGATTCTGTTAGAAAAGCTCACCTCTGTGTTGCTCGCCTTCTTCTCTGAGGTCTCACGTTCTCGTTTTTCTTCTGTCTGTGTGTTTATCATTGAATCCATTTTCATTTCAGATCTTGAACTGATTTTTTGATTTCTTTCATCTGATTTTTTGTATATTCCTGAGTTTCTTCCATTGCCTCTTTATAGGTCTTCAGAGCTTGAACCGTTTTAGCTATTTCTTTCATCTGGTTGTTTGCATTTTCCTGCAATTTTTCCAGTTCCACTCTATGTGCTTCTTTTATGTCTCTCACCTGTTTGTCTGCGTCTTCCTGCATTTGATTACGAATTTTATTTGTTTCCTCCATTATCATCCTCATTACTAAGGATTTGAGGTCATTTTCTTGTATTTCCGTTGTATTTGAGTTCTCTGGGTGGTTTTCTTTGGGATAGCTGGAAACTGGAGACGCCATGTTGTTTTGGGGTTTTTTGCGTATGCTTTTTCGTTGTCCTTTAGACATCTTGCCGTCTTTGTTTTTGTTGGGTAGCTTCCAGAGTTGAATGGAGGGTGTCTGATGATAGATTCACTTGTTTTCTTACGATTTCCCTAGGCTGCGAGCTCAAAGCTTCACTGGTGTGGATGTTAGGAGGTTAGCCCTGTTGTTCTGGTCTCTCACAGCCAGTGATCCTCAGTCCCTCTCTGCTGTGGATCCTGCAATTGTTCTGGGTCTCTGAATGAGCGTTGGGTCAGGCCAAGGTATCCACAGCCTTCTGTGTTCCCTGCCAAGTCCAGCCAGGAGCACTGGGACCGAACCACGGGCAGAACTCAGCTAGATTCTCAGGCCAGAACCGTCTGCAAGCTCAGCTAGGGATTTTGGCCCAAAATGCACACAGGGCCCAGCCAGAATTTTTGGGCTGGGACTACGCACCAAGCTCCACTAGGGCCTTTTGGCCCAAAGTGCGTGCTGTGGTCAGTTATTGACTCAGGGCCCGAACTGACCACCAATCTCAGCCAGGAATTCTGGATTCAAACTGTACACTGTGTCCAACCAGAGTCTTAGAGCTGGTGGAACCGAGAGCTCTGTCCAGCCTGTGCCACAGCAGGAGAACTGCGGCTGCTCTGAGTTAGCGCCAGTAGTGGAACAAGTGCTCCACCCGGACTGTGTCACCGCAGGGGAGCTGCCGCTGAGCTGAGGTGGTGCCTAGGATGGAACCGAGCACGTCACCAAGCCTGCGCCACAGCAGGAGAACTGCGGCTGCTCTGAGTTAGCGCCAGTGGTGGGACAAGTGCTCCGCCCAGACTGTGTCCCCGCAGGGGAGCTGCCGCTGAGCTGAGGTGGTGCCTAGGATGGAACCGAGCACGTCACCAAGCCTGCGCCACAGCAGGAGAACTGCGGCTGCTCTGAGTTAGCGCCAGTGGTGGGACAAGTGCTCCGCCCAGACTGTGTCCCCGCAGGGGAGCTGCCGCTGAGCTGAGGTGGTGCCTAGGATGGAACCGAGCACGTCACCAAGCCTGCGCCACAGCAGGAGAACTGCGGCTGCTCTGAGTTAGCGCCAGTGGTGGGACAAGTGCTCCGCCCGGACTGTGTCCCCGCAGGGGAGCTGCCGCTGAGCTGAGGTGGTGCCTAGGATGGAACCGAGCACGTCACCAAGCCTGCGCCACAGCAGGAGAACTGCGGCTGCTCTGAGTTAGCGCCAGTGGTGGGACAAGTGCTCCGCCCGGACTGTGTCCCCGCAGGGGAGCTGCCGCTGAGCTGAGGTGGTGCCTAGGATGGAACCGAGCACGTCACCAAGCCTGCGCCACAGCAGGAGAACTGCGGCTGCTCTGAGTTAGCGCCAGTGGTGGAACAAGTGCTCCGCCCGGACTGTGTCCCCGCAGGGGAGATCTTATGTCTTTTGCCCAAGCTCTGACCAGATTGGTCCAGGAAACCACACCCTTCCACACCCAAGTGGACCTCTGGGAGGTAGGCTTCCTTTCCCTAGAGTCAGTCTCTGATCTTATTATTCTCTTGAGCCCTAACTTTGAGGTCAGAGCCGGAGGAGAGATGGAAGAAGCTGGGAGTGAGCACCCTTGAGGATGCCCTGAACAAAATGAGGTTGGGGAGGTACCCCATTTCCTCAAAGCTAGGGATGGAAATTGTGTTCTGTTGGCTTAATGAAAACGACGCAGTGGCAAGAGCGAAAAATAACCCACACATTCGAAAAGTTAGGCTCCATCAGGAGGTTAGGAATTCTTTAAAATTCTAACACCCTCCCAGTGTTTATTCTGTTTTGCTGGGCTCAAAAAAGCAAAGAGCAAGACTGGGCCCCAGGCGGGACACAGAGTCTGACGCCGCTGTGTCCTGGGCCGAGACATTCAGCTTCCGTGTGCGTCTGAGAGTCTACTCAACTCAGGAGGTCGCCTTTGGGTTCTCAACACTGTAGGGAATGATTTAAATCTAAATAATAATAAAAAGCCACTGCTTTTTATTGGACTTTTATTTTGTAACTGGATGGAAACATCTCCTATCCACGTTAGGTTCTGCAATCTAATCTAGGGACTTGCTGAGTCCCGGAGGGGCCGTTCCACTGCCTGGGAGTTCCCTGGCATTTGTATTTTCCCTCCAAGGCAGAGAGGGAAAATGCTTTTAGTGCAGCCACAGTAACATTTTTTTTTTAATTTATTATTTGAAAGAATCGACAGTGGAGGAGAGGCACACACATTCACAGGTCCGTGCACGCACAACGGTCTTTTATACCAGATGTATTCTAAAACCAGAGTTTTAGATTTGAAGGGGCCCTGGAGATTGTCTGGTCTAACACTGGCATGCTTTATATGAAGAAGCTTCTGCTCCACGGGGTAAGGACCTTAGCCAAGGTCACAGGCGGCTAGGGCACGAGAGCAGGCCATCCCTCAGCTTCCTCCACTCGGGTCTAATTTCCTTTCTGCTACACCACGTTGCCTCCCAAATAAGATAATGTATATGAAATCACTTTGAAAAGTAGAATGCATCACACCAGTATTGGGTATGGAGAGAGAAAGAGAATGCTGATGAGCTGGACTTTCTTCGGGGGCGGGGCAAGTGTGACCTGCTCAGGTCTCTTTCTGAATAAAGAATATTCGTGTTTCATGAATCGTGAACCCTATTTCTAATTGCGTTTCCGCGTTTGGTTTACAGAAAATGAGCATCAAAGGTGCCAAACAAAAATACATTCTTCATTCATGTACGTCAGCCAACAGTTGACCCTCCATATTTGAAGGTTTTGTATCCATGGCTGCGACCAACCGTGAACTGAAAATACTAGGAAAAAAAAAAAAAAAAAAGAAAGAAATTTAGCCTGCATTGAATATGGATAGGTTTCCCCCTGTCATCATTTCTTAAACAATGCAATAAAGATTTACATTATAGTAGGTTTTATAAGTAATCTAGTGGTGATTGGAAATATCCAGGAAGCTGTGTGGAGCAAATACGATGATGTTTTATACCAGGGAGTTGGTATCCACAGATTTGGGTATCCACAGGGAGACCCAGAGCCAGTCTCCCCCATACCCAGAGAAGGCTCCCTGTACCACACTCTCTGTCCACCTTCCTCTAATGTCTGCTGCAAATTATTGCATATAAACCAATGGGGTATATTCCTGGTGCACACAGATTGTCATACTGGGTCATTTGTTTGAATGAACTGGCCTAGGTCTTGATGTCAGCACCTGTTATCAAGGTCAATTACAATGTTTCCCACACCAACAGGAAACAACTTAGTACTAGAAAGGCTTGGCTATTATTAAGAAAGGCCTCTAATATAGTTTTGCAATTTGAATGGTAATGTTCAAAGTTTGGTTATTAAATTGGTTTTTATAGATTTGAAGCACATAAAATTGCTTAAAAATAATTGAAATGTTTTAATTACAAGAAGATATACTCTCTTAGAGGTAGAAAGGCTATTCGTTTAATTAACAAACGATTCTTCAAAAGAATAAATTGCTAACTTAAAATACTGTCGATTATTAAATATTATTGCAAATTACTTGAGGAATTAGAATTTTACTTTTGCACTATCAATAGGCTAATTTACTAAATCAAGTATTAATTATGCATAATTTAAAAGCAGTTCTATGTTGCTGTCTCTGGTGTGTGTGCATCCATTGTAAGATCTGAGTTTTCTTGAAAGAACATGACAGATTTTCACCCTTCTAGTCTACCCATGCTTATGATAATGTGTAAATTACTGGTGGGCACACCCATGCTTCCCAGTCTGGAGACTCTCTGGTAACCTCGGCTAAGCGCTCTGGATTGAGTAAAGCGAGTTGGCTGTGAAGAGTCTGTGGACTTAGGATCCTAATTCTTGTTCATTCACATGTTAGCAAGTGGGGTGGGGGGTGGGTAGGGGGTCAGGGGCAGGAAGCCTTCCTCCTGTTCTCAGATCTTTCCAGTAGGTGACAAGTCAGCTTTCTCCTCCCCACTTGACCCTTCACCTGTCCTTCACCCCTCATAGTCTAGACACATGTACTCAGCATGTGCGCTGCATGAGTAGGCAGCCACACTGCCATCCTGGAGGTTGACCATCAGGAGCCAGGTCTTGGAGAAGAGAAGAGGCCAGGGGTTGGCGGCTGCGTTCGCTGTTTCACTGTGTGACTCAGCAGGACAGACTTTCCTGTAGGCTATGTTCTTTTTGGACAACTCTTTTTCAAAGGAAACTGTCAAATAACAGAAGAGAGGAAATTCAGCTTCAAATGAAAATGTTTACAGTTTTAAGTAGAAAGCAAACAGTGTTTTAACACTCAGACATGGCATGCTTTACTGCCAGGTGAATGAACTGACCCGGCTCATGACCTCAAGGATGGGCTTAATCCTGCTCTTAACGCAAGAGAGCTGGGCGGTCCCTGCCTCATTGCCTTCCCTTTCTCGGCACCTTCTCCTAGTGGCAGACTTCCTCCCGGCCTATGTGATGGACCTAGAAGAGACCATCACAGCTACTTAGATCCAGTCCCAATGGACACAGTTCAGAGATAGACACAGTATGGCAACCAGAACCCTTCTCTGAATTTCCCTCTGTGAGCTGTAAGGGGAAAGGGCTCTAGCCGTCAAGGAAGCATCCCAGCAGGGTGGACTGCTGAGGGATGCATGACTAAGGACGTCCTGATGCTGTCCTTTTCAGAAGCTTAGGATTTTCTCTCATTCCTGGTATAAGTTAACTGGAACAGTAACTTGCAGCTCTGAGAACCTCAAATAACAGAAATGACTCCGGGGGGGTTGGTTGGGAACATGGCTTACTGAGGCAGTGGTTACAAGGGCAGAAATGTTATCGCTAATTAGCCTTAGCACAAAAGCCATGCGCTGGCACCCAGAACAGTACTGTTTGGAAGTCGCTTTCCTGTAGACGCCCCTGGACACAGACAGCATCCTCAGAATCCCATTTTCCTCTGACCCACTGCTTTGCCTTGCAGAATTAATTTGGCTTTCAGATGGCATTCTGTTCATGTGATAAATCTCCCCAGCTGCTGCCTGCTCCATTCACCCAGGGAGTTTCAGGCTTGCTTCTTAATTTTCAAAATGCAGAAAGACCCCTACCACCAATATCACCACCACCACCACCACCACCACCACCATCATCTCTTTCTCTCTCTGTCTCTCTCTCTGTCTCTGTCTCTGTCTCTCTGTCTCTGTCTGTCTGTCTGTCTGTCTGTCTGTCTCTCTCTCTCTTTCTCTCTCTCTCACACACACACACACACACACACTCATGGTACCCCCAATGTAACTGATTCAGGTTCAGGCACTCCTCTTGGTGACCTGGAGACTGGGCCACATTCAAACTTCGCGCGTAGGATTGTTACTCCAGATCTGGAAGGAGAGCCACCTGTATTTGATGGGGAAAGAATAGGATGACACTGAAGATGGAGTGCTGTGGCTGTAATATATGGAGCGTGGGGCACAGGAATGGGAAATGCAGATGAGGAAGCAAATGTGCAGGAAAGGGTTTCAGGAACCTTATCCAGCAGGAAGTCATATGATCCCATCTGGGAAGGCTGGATTCAAGCATCTGCCACACTCCTATGCAAACACCAAGGCAATGCTCAACTCAACCATTGGATTGGTATCAATGACCTAGAAGGAATGGGCTCAGGCAGCCTGTATGCTGGACCACACAGGCTAGGACTAGCAAAGCAGACACCAGAACAGCCCAGCTACCACCCTGTGTGTACTGAGCACTCGTGAAATCCTCCCACAGGCTGTTTCTCTTTTCTGTTTACTCGACCAGGCTCCTCTCTCTTTCTTGGCTTGACCACTGTGAGAAGGAGGGAAAGAGGAAGGACTTGTAGACACTTTGCCAGAATCTTCTTCACATGGCACAGGTGTGTGGCTGCTACCAGGTGTCACCTGGGATTTCCTGCCTCAGACTGGTCAGGTGTGAAAGGCCAGGCTGTTAAAGAACGCAGCTGAAGTGGATGGGAGGCGCTTGCAGGGGTGTGTTCATTCTGGGAACTCTGGTTACTGGAATTTCTTTCTGCCACTCTTTACCCAGGGATGACAGTATTGGAAGTGCCTGGAAAACATCTTTGGGGAAGCAGGTGTTTATCATTTTGGACCAGCTCTCTCTCCTTTACCACAGAAATGGGTTGGCAAGACTTTCCAGGCTGAGAAGTGGGTTAGAGGGGAAGGAGATGCCTGGCATCTGAAAAGGCTGCAGTTTGGGAAGGGGCTAGCCACTAGTGGCACTCTAAACAAAAGGGGATTCAGAGGCAGGTCTAGTTAGCTGTGGAAGTCCTTGGCAAGGCCATAAATCCATCTCAGCTGAGAAAACTGTTTACTTACGGAGCCAAACCAAGCAAGTCAGCCTTTAATAGCCTAGAGCTGGCTGGCTGCTTCCATTCCTGAACTTGGTCCTGTCCTCAACATACTGATTTAAGACATTTTTTGATTTCCCACAGTCCTCTCAAACTGGGCGAAGAGGAGGTGTAACCTTGGCTTTAAGCAGGAAAGGCCAGCGGGAGTGGGACAGGGCGGTCTTGGTGGTGTGGTCCTGGCTCCAGATACCACCTTCCTGTAAAGCAGTGGTTGTCAACCTTCCCGATACTGTGACCCTTTAATACAGTCCCATATATTGTGGTGACATCCCCCCCAACCATAAAATTATTTTCATTGCTGCTTCATAAATATAATTTTGCTACTGTTATGAA
This sequence comes from Acomys russatus, assembly GCF_903995435.1. Lineage (NCBI taxonomy): Eukaryota > Metazoa > Chordata > Mammalia > Rodentia > Muridae > Acomys > Acomys russatus. The sequence continues at coordinate 87,508,745 of NC_067137.1, forward strand.
CCATAATGTAAGTGTCTGTGTTTTCTGATGGTCTTAGGTGACCCCTGTGAAAGTGTTGTTCAAACTCCAAAAGGGAGTCACTACCCACAGGTTGAGAATAACTGTTGTAAAGGGTCTAGGGTACAGAATGTGGCCCTGGGACTTGTAGATGATGAACTGGCATCTCCTGCAGGTATGACAGTGTGGAAAGCTCTGGGGACACACAGTTAAGCAGCATGCAGCAAGACCTATCAATACCAGTAGAACGTTTCTCCTCCCTGGGTGGGATAGGAGCATCCAGCCCAGGACTTGGGGCTGAGAATAACAGTATCTGAAGATGCTGTTCCCAGGCTGGTCCTCAGCAGGGTGGGGGAGGAGCTTGACATACATTTTCAGGATGGAAAGAGAAAAATAGGCTAATAAATCACTCAGTACTCACTGGCAGCCTCCTGGGCGGGGCATCGAGGCAGGGCTAGAGAGAGAAGCTGGAGCTGAAATGGGTCCCTTAAATGTGTTAGACCAGCTACCCCCTTCCCAGATCCAGCTGAGGCCCACCCAAGTAGGCAGGGAGAGAGGAGGAGGGCAGGATAGAAGCTGGCAGGGTGCAAGGGTCTGGGTTTTCACTGTGTGTAGGGCAGGATTCTGACTAATGAGGGCATGTATTAGGACACATATGCTATATTCAGGTCTGGGACCCAGAATCCACTAACTAGCACACCCAGGAATAACGGCCACACCTCGTCATTGTACTAACAACAACTTAATCTGCCTTTGAATATCCATTTACCAGTGACAATACATCAGACTGGATTAAGAGTTAGCTTCCCCCCCCCCCCCAAGTCCCTGTCTTGAGAACTCAGGGAAATATGAGAGAAGCATGATTTGCTGGTACAAGGGTCCTGCTCACTCTGTCCTTAGGGCCCCTGTGGAGGAAATAAGTGGCCCACTGCTTCTGCGCCATGTGAGGTCTTGGCTGAAGCCCCGTGTTGCCAGGTGTGTTTACTGTTCTTAAGTCTCTGCAGGTAGCACCCTGATAGAGAATTGTTGGCCCTGGATGGTGTGTGTGTGTGTGTGTATGTGTGTATGAGTGTGTATATGTGTGTATGTGTGTGAGTGTGTGTATGAGTGAATGTGTGTATATGTGTGTGAGTGTGTGTATGAGTGTGTGTGAGTACGTGTGTGTGTGTGTGTATGTGTGTGTGTGTGTGTGTGTGTGTGTGTGTGTGTGTGTGTGTGTGTATGGTACAAATCATATCGTTCATAGATATCATTAGCTCTTCCTTTTTTCTGGTCTTGAGGAAGATTCCCATCTCCTTTCTGGAATGAACTGTTCCTGCCTCAGTTGTCCGACTCTTCCAGGTGGGATGTGTTTTGGGGGTAAGTGGGCACTTGTGCTCTGTGTACTTCCTCCTGGGCACTTGCAACTTCTGGCTGTAGCTCCAAGCTGAGGTGCCAGGAAATCCAAACAAAGACCTCTAGGGATAAGAAAAGGACACACACCTCTCATATTCTCAGTCCCACTGAAGCCAAACTGAGGCAAGTTATTTTCCCAATCAGCATCTCAGGCTTGGTAGAAGTGGCTCTTTTCATATTTACCTAGTTCTGTAGACGCAAAGAAGCGTAGAGACGTGAGATCAGTGTCCTAACAACAGCTTTGTTGCTCCTGCGCCCTCCACTTCTTCATCATCACTAACACACACACACACACACACACACACACACACACACACACACGGGAGGGGGAGGGAGAGAGGGAGAGAGAGGGAGAGGGAGGGAGGGAGAGAGAGAGAGAGAGAATAAAACTATTGTGCTTCATGGTAAGCTGCTAAGCTAGCAGCAATAGTTTATTTAGAAAATAACTAAATCTTTCCTCCAAATCCACGGTGTCTGTACTTGTTACTGCTGTTGTCACCACCATTATCAGAACTGCCAATCATATCAGAAAACAGGGAGAGATGTGACTATTTAGGCCACTGCCAGCCTCCCCTGGAGGATTTTGGGTGTCCTCCCCATCTTTGCTAGGGCTGGTTTTCTAAGGGCCCTGCCATGAAGTCCTGTCCCTCCCTGAGGAAGACAGCGAGATCTCATCACGAGGACATTCTTCCCTTTATTATCCTTCTCCAACTTTCCTTTCTAAATGTCATCCTAGCAATCATTAATCACAGCGAATAAGAAGTTATAATTAATAGAGGCCCAAATCATTCGAGTGGAAGATTATTCTTTTGAATTCTTGTATTTTTCTTGGAAGATGTCCTCGAGTTAATTATTTAGTATTTGGGATTGCCCCCCCCCCCTCCCGAGCTCCAGTCTTGTATCTGAAATGAACAAATTGATCACAGTCATGTGGGGGATGAGAGGAAGATGTCTAAATGTATGCGGGAGAAAAAGCCAAGCCAGACTGGGGGCTCTGCTGCTCCCTCTGCTGGCCTTTTAGGGGGAGAAACAAATAAGCTGCCAGACTCAGAGCTGTGCGTGTCCTAGGAAAGCTCTGGAGTGCTCAAGACACACCCAGCAGATACAGGCACAGGGCAGAGGATGGTGGCTGCAGGGTACCTGAGGTCTGCCACCATTTCTTTTAGATGGATCCATCATGTACCTCCTGCATGCACAGTGGAAACACAGAACATTTCAAGTTCTAAACTGAGCTAGAAGAAGACACAGGAGAGGGCAGATATGAGGCCATGCAGAGTCCTGTACAGTTAAATGTGTCTCCAGACGTACTGGCACTGCCTGCATCATTCAGGCAGTTTCTCTCTTGCTGCTTTGAGGATCATATTCCCAAGTACAGTTCATATTTATACCCCGATTCCCTTGTTGGGCTTGCTGGTATCAGTTGTTTTTGAAGAGGACATCGCTGTGTGTTTTTCCCAGGCTCAGCAACTTCCGGAGCAGTTCTGTTACGCCACACGCTCTGTGTGGTTCCGTTCATATCTTCCCAGTGTTGGGTTACAGTGCCTGGACCACAGTTCTGCTGACCTCAGTTCATTGGTCTTGGGGATGCCCTGTGTCAAGGCATCTGAAATGGCAGTGGGAATCTGTGATGGGGAAACTGGACAGCTCTAGTGGAAGTCCTGAGCTATGCTGGGGCGGGGGGGGGGGGGGTGAGGTTGGAACGGCAGTGCTCAAATCCATGTCTGAGGGGCTAAAAGTCATTCATTTATTCATTGCCCACCAGAAATTAACATAATTATTTATCTGTCCCTATAAGAGCAATATGCTACAAGATGAGCCCATGGCCTTTAAGGAATAATATTTCATCATTCTAGGACTTTTCACCTCATGGTCACCTGTTGGCTAAAGCGGCGTCCATTCTCTGCTCTGTATCCACCTTTATTTTTATGCCACCTTTTCAGTTTCCTCCTTAGAGAGATGCTGCCCTTGAATGTCAGGTGGTTTTTCTGATCAGTGACAGTGGCCGGAATGAGGACACACAGTTTGGAGGCTACGCCTATAGAAACTGAGCACTTCCGGACCCAGCGGAATGCCGCCCTCTGATGGAGAAGGATCCAGCCTCCATTGGCAGTAATCTTACAACCTGCTGTTTTCCGGTCAATATAAGCCCATCCGTTACTCAGCTTCTGCTGACTGAGGAGACACCAGAGAGCCCAGGCGAGAACACTTGTCCCACGTGACTCTTGGACATTGTGGTGGTTTGAATAGGAATGGCCCCCATGGACCCATGTGTTTGAATCCTTGGTCCATAGGGACTATTTGGGGATGTGGCCTAGTTGGAGTGGGTGTGGCCTTGTTGGAGGAAGTGTGTCACTGTAGGGGTGGGGTGGGCTTTATGGTCTCATATGCCCAAGCTATGCCCAGTGTGGAACAGTCTCCTACTGCTGCCTGAAGCTCAAGACGTAGAGCTTTCGGCTCCTTCTCCAGCACCATGTCTGCCTGCTTGTTACCATGTTTCTCACCATGATGATAATGGACTGAGCCTCTAAAACTGTAAGGCAACCTCAAATGAAATGTTTTCCTTTGTAAGAGTTGCCATGCTAAGACAGACATGCTCCTATCAATTGTACTCTTACAAGTCACTGTTTGGTCATGGTTTATGATATGGCAATAACTCACACACACCACACACACACACACACACACACACACACACACGCATGACACCAATTGGGGCATGGCTATGGACAAGGGCGCCTTCATCATATTCACCTCCTTCTTATGGTACTGAGGACTCCGCTGTTGGTCAGAGCAAGCCTAGGGGGCTGGGGAGGCATTCCTGTTTTTTTGCCTAAAGTGGAGCCCAGACTGACTAGGGGTTTAGCACCCTGTTAAAGGCATTGAGAAGATGCTAAGAAGACATGTCATTCTCAGGGGTTCAGAGGAAGGAGAAACTGCTATAGGTGGCAGTAAAGAGAGTCCACACAACAGTGGGAGTACCATTCTGGGCTCGGAGAGGGAGGACTTGTGACTCTTTAGATACTTACAACATTGTCACTACCTCCTGTAGTTGTTGACAAGAGTGTGAGAGGAACGGTTGCTACTGAGTCTTCTGTCCTGTGGGCAGGGGAGTTTGTACATGTTTTATTATGCCATCGAGCCTGCTGTATGTCCCTGGGTGTCAAGGATCCAGGACATCACAGCCATTTCTATTGATCATGGCTGGCTGGGTGTCCTGTGTACTGAAGTAGGAGGGGGGGACTCTCGGGGCCCATCTGTAAAGGCTCCTACTGTTGGTACAGGCTACCTCTAAACTGGGCTTGGATTCTAGTTTATAAAGACAGGGTTTCCCCTAAGTGGTCCCCAGGAGTACCTTGGTCAGTTTCATATGGAGGGCTTGTTAGACAAGTAGAACCCTTGGTCCCCCAAGCCTCCTATCTAAAGGTTAGGAGGCTAAGAAGCTGCCCATTTAGCAGTCTCTCCTGATGGTGCTTCAAGCACTGGGGAACCCCTTTTTGAAGGATCCTGCCCTAGCCCTTCAGGAGCAGCAGGGGGCCTCGTGTACAGGCAAGCTCCACAGCCGGGAGCAGGTACTGAGCTCCCTTAGTCCTTGACAGGACCTAGTTTTCCACACCACAGTCCTTTCCCAGTAGCTCCCTCAAATACCTCCAAACTAGAATTGCCAGACTCGACATTTTTAAAAGGTGTGTTTTGAGGCTCCACCTGAAATTCATTAAATCAAAATCTCAAAGGCTAGGGCCCAGGAATAAACACATAATTCTAAACAAACAAACAAACACAATAACAAGCCCCAAGCCCCAAAGTCCCCAGTGGCCTCTGGTGCTCAGTCGGCTATGGGAATGACTAGACTGTCCCTACTCTGCATCAAATATAGCTGACACCTAAAGGTGACACGTTCTTAAATCAATACTTAGGATCAAAATCTCTCACCAGCTTTTTAGTGTATTTCTTGAACTACGTGCTTGTTTTGTTTTCCTTATAATTTGGGGGCGCTGTGGGTCAACTAATTTTTGAGTCTTGGGAAAGTGAAGCCACCATGAACTTGTAGGGGGCAAACCAAAACAACAGAGCATCTGCAATGACATCAGCATAAATCCCCCGAATGGCACTGTGCTGCCAAGACAACTCTCCAAGGCCTTCCTGTCTGCCTCAGTGGAGTGCAAGCCCTGGAGAGGTTCAATTATCCTCCACACATGTGCTTTTAGGGAGCCCAGCAAGAGAGGGAGCTGGAATGCTCAGTAATGAGGTTCCCGGGGTTTCGGAATAAAGGGAAGGGCAGGTAAACGGGAGCTCAGCTTGCAGTGCCATTGTGGCTGGGATTGCTAATCATCACCCAATGTTTCAGTTGTGATGCTTGCATTATTAACCTAATTGAAAAATAACTGATGGACAGAGTTGCTATTAGGGAGACATATCACAATTGAATATCCATTCACTCAACAAATGTGTGCCTACCGTGTGTGGAACACTAGACAACTCAGATGGTGTCTGTGTCTTTCCTGTTTGTGGGGAGGGAGGTGAGTGGCAAAGAGGGATGCTATAGAGGAATTGAAGGCACACACTCAGTTTAAAAGAAGCAAGGCACTGTTTATGGGGCACATGGAATTTGATTAGGGCCTCGAGACAGTGGCTTTGGGGAGGGAAGATAGCACAAGCTATGTGCAGGATGGGCAATTATAGGTAAGTTTAGGTAAGTTGGGGAAGGCCTCAGGTTTTGTTGCTTATTTTTTAGTACTTATAAGACTGGAGACCCTTAATGTCAAAAAGATGCCTGAGGCCCCTCGAGTCCTGGGTATCCCACCACCTTCTTCCAGTACTCAGGAAGGATGCCACCAGTGGCTCCTGGCAACATGGCCACTAATTGTACAGAGCCCAAGAGTCCTTTTCCACTCTGTCCTCTACACGGCCACTAATCGCTTGGAGTTTGCTGATGAGGGAAGATTCCTTCTACATCCTCTCTCTCCCCTTTGGTGAGCAAATGATTTAACAGTTCTAGAGACAAGGGCTGGGGGAGAAGGTCTTTTGTTCCCACTCTAAGCTGTTTATAATCAACCATGAACCTTTGGATAATTAATCTGCGAACAGCATCTGGGAAGGACCAGGCAAGGGAAGGGGGTGAAGTAATATGGCAGGTGAACTGGGCAACTATTGCCGTGATTCAGCAAGGATGCAGCAAGCCCATACATAATTTGGGACATGGTGATAGACATGACATGGAGAGGTTAGAGGCAACAGATCTTTTCGGGGTAGAATTGTCAAGGCGTGGAGGCTCATGGGATATCCGGGCTGGGAAGTAGGAGAGGTCAGTTGGCAGGAAGTTTGTGCTTTAGAGTGTGTGATGTCCCAGCAGAGGAAGGGGACTGACTCAGAAGGGCAGGAACCTTCCAAGAGATATGTGATGAACTTAGTTTAAGAAGATTGGGCTAGAGATGCCCCAGGGTGGGTGGTGTGTTTGTTGCACGCCCCTGCATGTACATGGGTGAAGTCTAGAAATATGTAAGCGAGATCAAGGAAAAAGAGGAACTTAAAATTCGAAGTTGGGAACTGTGTCCCTCCTGATAATGGATAAGGGAGGCAAACACTAAGAGAAAGAGTACAGAGAAAACAGGGAGGGAGTGAAGGGAAAGAGGCAAAAGCCCAGAGCAACCTTTGTCTTGAGTCTTTTATAGGACAGACTACATGCATTTATCTTCCTGCGTCTAATTGTTTCCGGCTCATTTGAAAATATCCATTTTCATGCACTAAAAGTCTCTGGTGATTATAGGATACCCTGACCCAACGATCCACCCCCTAATTAATCAGGTTCAGGACAAGACCTGAAACTCAGTCATCAGTTGACAAAAATCAGTTGTCGATCCCTGAGGACACTGGGGCTTTGTTGGTATGCAGACAAAGGCACGGAGACATGGAAGGCCCTCCCAGGTTCAGGAGCCCAGTGCTTTTTCTCTTAATGTTCCAAAGCTGTCCCTGCATTATACATGATAGAAAAAGGAAGGGATTTCCAGGGCCAGCCTAGTCCAGCCAGGCAGTGTCACTAAAACAAAAGAAAGTTTCTTTGACCCTTTGTTAGAGCAGTTCTTTGGGTTAAAGGTTGCAAATGAATTGCCCAACCGGGCCTGACCCTCAAACCTGAACATTCCCGGAGCCACAGACACATGTCTTAGGTCCTGTGGCCATGTGCTCCGGAACCCTCAAGCACCATTCAGTATTTAGGTTAAGCTATCTTGATGGATCCCAAAGCAGGCTGCTCAGAAGGTATTGAGAAAAAAAATATAGACCTAAATGCTGTAAATGTTTCAACAAAGTTACTCTCAAATGCCATGGTCCCTTATCAGCTGCCTACATGTCTTTGAGATCATCTTCCCAGAAGCCTGTGTTGAGCCTGCCACTATCTGGACTTTTTGGTGGCTCCTGCCCAGTGGAAATTCTTGTTCCTCTGGTCTCTATCTGCAGCTTCCTCTTCACTGCTGGTCCTCTGTGGAAAAGTCATTCTATGACTCCTTTTTGGCTCTCCAGGATCTACCTCAGCCTCCTGCCTGTTCTTCGCCTTGATTGCCGTGTCCTTTTATAGAGCATACGTGGCATATGTACTGCACGGCCGGGGTCCCCCTTTTCTGGCAAGCAACATTATCTGTCTTGCTATGGAAGTCAGGGGTGATTTCAGACCAGAGGAGGCATGAACTTCACTTACCAGGCTTATTGGAAACATAGTCTTTGTCTTTGAATTGTCCACTGGCTCCACCATTCTGAGAGGCAGCGCCTCTTCCATTCCTCCCTGACAGCAGCCTAAGAAAGTAAGAATAAGACAGGGTAGGTGAACTGGGAGGCTACGGCAGTACTTCATCTGTGGATCCAGGATGGTGATAAGAGTAGCAAGAACCCAACCACCGGGGCTACAGAGAAGACTCAGAAGTTAAATGTGCTTGCTGCTCCCACAGAGGACCGGGATCCCATTCCCAGCATCCACACCACCTCACAACCGTTCTTCATAGCTACTGTTCAAGAGGATCCATCACCCTCATCTGTCCTCCTCAGACACCAGTCACCAATGGTCCATATGCATCCATGCTGGCAAAATGTTCATACACAAAATAAAAATAAATATTAAAGAAAGGAAGGAAGGAAGGAAGGAAAAACCTGACCACAGATAATGCTACATTCCCCACAGAGATTAATGATCATGATAGTATAAAGTCAAAGCAGGCACAGTTACTATCTTCTTTCACAGGTGGGGAAATTGAGGTACAGGCCCCCAGGGTACATAAATCTTAAGCACATAAACCAGACTGTTAGGAGAGCATGGCTTCAAGTGTCTGCCTGTTTCCACTTGGCTGTGTGACCTTGGGGGACACATGGTTTCTGAACTCTGCCTTTTTACCTGGACACCGTGGGCCACCTGTTTCTTTACCCCTGTAGCCTTCCTGCACTCTGCTCATCATGTCACTGTTTTTCTGCAGAAAGAATCTTGTTTTCCCAGATCTCCTCCTCTCCAGCTTTTCCTTGGCATTACAAAGCAGTAATTGCCTGACTGCTCTGGAAGCATCAAGAAAACAACTTGAAAAAGTACCCAGGAGGCATTTTTGCTGGCTCCTTTTTCCGATCAGAGGCCTGTGGAGCTGCAGCTTCTCCAGCTGTCTCCAGGAGCCTTCATTAAACCAGCATTTTGATGCTAAATCAATGTTTTCCACCCCAGCTTCCCTCTGGGAGAAGCGAGGGGAGAGACTTGGGTCATGACACCCTCGTTCACACTTCCTCCCTTAGATCTTATCTCTGCTGCATTAAGCGATGAGTCTCAACCCATCGTGGGACTTGGCAAGAACAGAGGTTAGAATCCAGGGCTCCCCTTGGCCATCAAACGGTTTCCTTTTCCTGGAATATCTAGTGGCAGACAGTATGTTGGTTTTGCTTCTTGATCTGTTGCCATTTATAGGCGATTGAAGTTCTGAGCTCCTGGTACCCTAGAGAGACAAACAGGCCCACAGGTTGGTCATAAGGGCCAAACACAACGGTGCTGGCAGAATGTCCTCTGATTCTGTTCTATAATGTGTAGTCAAACAACCTTACTGGGATGCCTGTGGGCTCTGGCCAGGGTGCTGAAGGACAGAGTTAAAAGGAGGCTGGCTTTGACTTTTCTGTGGAGCAGAACATAGCAGCCTTGCCAGAGCAGTGCGTTAGAAGCCTGCTGGGTATTAATAGCAACAGCTAACATTTATGGAGCGTTTACAGTGTGCCAGCTGCCATGCTAAGCACAGTTAAATCCTCACTATGACCCTTGGAAGGAGGTGTTATTATCACTGCAATCCTTTGTAGCTGGGGACTCTAAGACTAAGGTGGTTGAGCTACTTGCCTGAGTCACACAGCTAGTGCTTGGCTCCCAACACCAAATCTCATGTCGTTACCTGCTGGGTTCTGCATCTGCCTCTTCAGATCTTTCTGCTAAGGCTCCCCAGTGCAGATCAGGTGACCTAAAGACATAGTGAAGAGGCTGCTTTGGCTCTGCCTTCCATATGGGTCTGTACCTCTGAGACCGTCATTCCCAGGCCAGGATCTTAGCAGCTTAGTAGTCTCAGAAGCTCTGCTATCAGTTTGTCTAGGAGACAGAGAGCTGGGGGGTGGGGACTCCTATTGCTCTCACAAGAGCATTCTGGACACCAGCCTGCAGATGTTAGCATGCATGACCATCCACTCCTCTGCCTGCATGGTGATTTCTCTCAGCGCTAGTCTTTTCAGGAGGTGACTCAGCACACAGGGAAATTATTCAAGGAATTCCATCAGTATCTCAACTCTCATACCCCCTCCCTCCATGCTTCTCCCCCCTCTTTTCTTCTCCCTTCTCTCTTCTCCTATCCAGAACTTTCCCCTTGATTGATTTAGAATTCAGAAAACTTAAAAATCTGTCTTGGAAAAGTTCAAGTAAATTCTTGTTCTCCAAATTTTATTTCTCAATATTCTTCTTTAGGCCCCCAAACTATAGTCATCACAACACTACTATGGAAACTATGGGAAGATTTCTGATATTAATTTTACCTTATAGTAATCTGTTCAATTTTCTGCACTCCAAAGAAGAAATTTAAAGTGCAATGGATTCAGAAGCAGGAAATCGGAGCGCCAGGTTTAATCAGACACTTTGAACTATTTCAGTGTTTCAGAATGTCTCCCAGAGATTGCACATTTCTACAGACAATAGCATATATGCTACCCAAAATGCTAACTTTCTTTGCCTTGGGGGTAAGGATGAGGTTACTGTCTTTTGCTGACTGAAAAACAGACTGGCAGCCATGTAGACTCGTTTTGCTTTTGAGTGGGTCTCACTAAGTAACCCAGGCTAGCCCCGAACTCTGTAATCTACAGGCTGCTATTTTGTGAGCAAGCAGTGGTCACCACCTGGGGAGCAGCTGTCTGGATGTGAATTAAGCAGAGAAAAGGTGGTGGCATGCTCTTATTTGCCTGCAATTTACACCCTGTCCTGTTATACAGTAGATTGGAAGTGATTGAATTAATAGCTTACTTCTTCTTCTTCTTTTTAATTATAGAAAATCTTTCACAACACTGAGTGAGTGTCTAGAGGTAAAGCCTACAAAAAGATGTATGAGGGAATGAAGCCAGGGGTCTCTTGTCAATAATTGTCTTTCATCTCAAAGGCAGGTGGGAGCCAAGGGCCACCTGAGGACACCTAACGGTAACTCATTAAGAGGGAGGCCCAAGCTCCCTTCACAGACATCCTCTAGGTTGAAGGCAATAATGGCTTTCCTTGGCCACCAGGTTCTCCCGTCATCTCTCAGTTCCTACCTGTTACAGGGCCCTCCTGGCTGGCATACCGAGCTCTTGCCCCTGAAGTCTCCAGCCTAGGGCCTGACCTACCTTTCCTTCAGCTGCTCTTCCCTATGTAATCCAGTCATTTTGGCTATGCTGGCCAGCCCCTTTTACTTTTTGGCCTCTTGACCTCTTGGCTGCTGCTCTTGGCTCCTCGCTGCCCCCCCCCCAACTCCCCCCCCCCCACATACACTACACACCCTCACAGTGCCCAGCTCAGTCTGGCCATGTTCACTCTGGACTCGCCCAGATGTCTCTGTCTATGGATATGCTCTCATACCTACAATAAACCTCCGCCAGCATCCCTATGAAGAGTCAGGTCCTCCTTTTCGTTTTCTTTCTTTCTTTCTTCATTCGATCTGCAAGGAGGGAGTTGGCCCGTGTTTTGTATAACTTGTAAGTTCACATCCTGTCCCCCTTGGGATATAAACCTGTTTCACCAGCTGACAGGAGGATGTTAGTTGCTCCTTAAGTTTGGATGCTGAGTCTCCAATCCCTGGTGCCTAACACCCCTGGGATGCTGAGAAAGGAATTGCTTCATTCTGAGCCAGTCAAGTGGATAGATGGTGGCAACATCTGCTCTGGAAACGCATCTCTCACAGCAAATAACATTTGCACGCTTGTGCCTGCAAATATCACAGAGATATTTGCAATGCTAAACAGTGCCGTTGCTACTCTGGCCTTCCCCTTGGTCAGCCCCTGGGTATTCCTCGGGCGTGGAGTTCAGAACAGGGAGTGCCTCTCCCCTCTTCTCTGCCCTCTGAGGGTAAGATGTCTCTTTCAGAACCTCACAAACAGACCCAGGTTTTAAGCTGATTCTGATCCAGTGGTCCCTTCACTTCTCTGCTTTTTATGAACCTACACACAAGATGATGAGCCTTTCTATGTTCACTGTGTGAACATAGCACTGCATCCATTGTATAAGCATTCCTCTTTGTCTTCACATTTCTGTACATGTGTGTTGTCTCTCCCAAAAGACATACTCCTGAAGAATTCATAGCAATGAATACTTCAACATACCGTGCCGCCTGTGCACACGTGTGTTTAGAAGCACACATGGCAAGGAACACTAAAGCATGTGTCTGTGTAAGATTATGATCATAAAGAAGTACACTTGTGGGTATATATTAGATTGTTAGAAGTGTTATCTAAGTCAAAGGGGATGCCTCATATCCATGCAGAAATGAGGAGCGTGGGAGGGGTGTTTAAACTAAGAGAAGGGACACCGCTACTCTTACGAGTCTTCCTGATTTGTGACTTGCCATTTCCTCCTATAAGCTCTCGTGCCCTTCCTTTCCAACTTTGGTCGGGAAGAAATGGTTCTGGCAGAGAAAAGAGGGGAGTAGTAGTAGGGCTGTTTTGAGAATGCACCACCGAAAGTCACAGTGTATCCACAGAATAGCTTTCAAAAAGTCCACACCCTAGAGATTCAAAGAAATCCAGAAAATTCCCATGGAGGAAATGAGGACTCCAGATATGCACCCTGATGCCAGGCTCAACAGAGACACCTAGGTCCACAGAATAAGGGATGTTTCATACGACATCTGTGTACCTTTGTCCTGAAGCTGCAATGAAGATAAGAGTGCGTCATGAGAGTTCTATACTTTGGTAACCCATGTCCCTTTTACCATGTTAAAAAATCTGGACAACATGGAAGAAAACTCACTTCTGAGTGTCAAGCGGAGTTATAAACCTGGAAAAAAAAAGAAAAAGAAAGAAAGAAAATCTTTCTTCCTGAGAAATGTTCATGGTGCATGAACATTTGGGAGAAGGAAGGGAGGGAGGGAGGGAGGGGGAGGGAGGGAGGGAGAGAGGAAAGAATGGATATGGTGAAAAGATAAATCATTCAGCAACTTATGGTCTTTTAAACCAAGTTCTATGAATGTGTACTATAAAGAAGTCAGTATCAAACACAGTTAAAGACAAGGAGTCTTGTGCATATTGTAGACTTTGGGAACCATTTGAGGAATGGCTGGATGCTGAATAGTGTTCTGTGTTTGTAGATTTGGATTTGCAGGGAGCTGTTTATTTACCAGTCTGTGGCCGTGCCTGCAGGGTGCTCTCACAGTCACACTCACCCATTCCCTTTGGCTCAGGAGCAGGATGATCTGGTTAAAAGTCTACTTACTCTTCAGTTATCCTGTTCACTGACCAGAGTAACTGGGGTGACACTCAGGAAGCAAACAATGGGGAACCATCCCTGTGGACAAATTAGCACTGTGTGTGTGTGTGTGTGTGTGTGTGTGTGTGTGTGTGTGTGTGTGTGTGTGTATGCGTGCACGCGCATGCAGCTGGGGAATCTGTATTTTAACAAGCATCCCAGGGGAGTTTTCTGCTTATTAAAGCTTCAGACCCATTGCTCAAGGCATCCTTAGCTGCCAAAGTGATGAGCTGTCTTCTACAATTAACTCTATTCAAATAAAGCAAAGCAAAGAAGGATTTAGTATTTATAATATTTAAAAGAAAAACAAACTCTGTTGTCTGCCCTTCCTTTGTTTCAGTGCCAGCATCTAAAAAACAAAACAAAACAAACAAACAAACAAAAAAAACAAAAAACCACCCTAATTTGTATGAACTTTCTAATGCAGAGCTAAAACTTCGCATGAGTCCATCAAACTTGGCAGGAGCTAAGTCAAATGACTCTTATCTCCTCCATGGCAGTTTAGTGTAATGCTGACCTGCCCAGAGGCAAGAATTTCAAGCCTTTTCTCACCCTAAAACAAATTTCAAAACAAAACAAAACAAAACAAAAAAACCAAAGTCAACAAATAGATCAAACCCAAACCAGCGTGGAGGATAATGTAACAGTCACCGAGCTTTTACCTCACAGTTTTGCCCAGCCTTGGCGTTCTGTTCCACATTCTTCAACTATATTTCTCCATAAATAAAGCTTTATAGGAAAATTTATGTTGTCATCTCCAACCCATGCTTCTTCTCTCCTTCCCCAAAGAAACCGCTGTGTCATTTTATTCCCACACATATTTATATTTATTGTATGATGTGTGTGCACACACAGTTTGCTTAGACGTGGTTTTTAGCCTTATAGAAACGGTGTCATGCAGTATGCGTCTCTCTCTTTGCAGATGGGTTTGTTTTGCTCAGTGATTTGCTGTGTTGACCTACACAACTCCAGCTCATTTTAACTGTTATATTATGTGGAAGTGTGCGACATAGGGTTGGCTAGTATAGGGTGACCACCATAGTATGTCGTATGAATCACTTAAAGTTACATGCTTTTTTTTTTTATTGCAATTGAATTATTTTCATTTGGTTAACTATTGTGAACAATGGTGAGATGAAATCTTTGGAGAAGTTTTTTCCCCCCCTCTGGTCTGGGGATCAAACCCATGGTCTTGCCTATGTGAGCAAAGTTACGCTATTGTGCTGCAGCTCTCGTCTGTGAGAAAAAAATCTGGGATTCTCTGGGAGTGTGAGGACTTGATACACCTCACATTGAATCAAGACTACAGTGTATGCACAACTTCAGCTTCAACAACTACTGTCAAATTGTTCTCCAAAGAACTTGATTTCTATAGTCCTCTCCTGGAATGTTCCCGTAAGCTTCCAATTCTAGAGCAGAAAACAGAATGTAAGACAAAGAGAGAAGCAGCATCATGAATGCATTTACTTAGCAATGGAACATGCTCTGGCTGTTCTTTGTCCAGTTTAGAAGCTTTTTTCTTTTTGTGTGTGACCACCTCCTTTCAAACACAGTTGGTGTTGGCTATTCACAGCAGGGCCGGCTTTGCCTGCCCAGGGCAGATACCTCTTTTGTAAGCCCTGTCCCTGGAGACCTCTGGCTGCCAGACTCACCGCTAGACTACTCTGCCAGTGGGCCTGATCCCTTGAGAAGCACAGAGTGGCTAGGCCCCACTCCTGAGAAGCTCCAATGGTCAGGCTCCCACCTCAGCCCTTCAAGGCCAGAAGTGTCGAGGTCTG
The DNA here is from genome assembly GCF_903995435.1 of Acomys russatus. Lineage (NCBI taxonomy): Eukaryota > Metazoa > Chordata > Mammalia > Rodentia > Muridae > Acomys > Acomys russatus. Next base: position 87,523,889 of record NC_067137.1, read on the forward strand.
CCCTATGGGGGGAAAAAAAGCCCCAGATGAGGCCACACAGTCCCTCTAATCCAAGGACCCTGGAAATCTCTACTGCCCTGCCAAAGAAACCCTACATAAACACTGACTTCTGCTTAGTTCTCTGCTGCTTCTGGACCTCTTGGGTTTATTTGTTTGTTTGGTTTCTCCTAATAATTCTACTGTGTGAGGTTTGTTGGGCAGTATGACTTTGTGGTATTCCTTGGCTCCCAACTGCCAGGGGAAACCTTCCCCCACCAGAACAGAGTTGTAACACACTGGGGAAACCTTCCCCTGTTGGAGCAGAGTTCCAAATGAGAAGCCTTTCCCCTAGAACTGTAACACTTACATTGTTGTATGGGTGAAGCCAAAATGACCAGGCATTGGAGAGTCCAAGAAATGTGTGTTGATCACTTATATTTTGATACAAGCTCACCATGGATGTCTTCTGAGAGTCTTTACTCAGTGGGGGATTGGGACAGATGCTGGGATTTGCTATTGGGACTCCAAGTGAGAGAGGTCTGGGAGAATGGGGAGACAGATGGACACAGAGGGTCCTGGAACCCTACAAGAAGACCATCAAGGCTGGCAGATTTGGCCCTAGGGGGCATGCACAAACTGCTGTATCAACCAAGGACAATGCATGCAGTAAACCTAGACCCTCCCCCCTATTCAGATCTAGTCAATGGACAGCGCATTCTCCACAGTTGTGTGGAGAGCAGGGACTGACTCTGACATGAACTCTGGTGCCCCCTATTTGACCACTTCCCCTTGGTGGGGAGGCCTGATGGGACTCAGAGGGGAAGCAGGCTGTTTGGGTGAGACCTGATAGGCTGTGATGATATGATGGGAGAGGAGGTCCCCTTTTGTCACAGGCCTAGGGGAGAGGGAATAGGGTGAAAGAGGGAAGGAGGGGGGAATGGGAAGATACAAGTGAGGGGATAACAATCAGGATATAATCTGAATAAATTGTTTAAATAAAAAAAAAAGATTGAACAAGATAAGAAAAAACCTAACTGGGAAACTCATATGTAAACTATAAATAAAAGTTAATTATTTAAGTAACAATTTAACCGTGTGAGAGAAAAGATATCCCTGGATAGTATAGATTTGTTACTAAATGAACTATGCCTACATTAATTCTATAGGAGTTCACAAGATGGAGAGGTCGTGGCTTATGCGACTCAGATTCTAATTTGCTGCAGAATGGTTTCCTAGCAACCATCACTAGATGAAAATCAGCTTAACTCGGCTGTTTTGAACCAGACCTATCTCTGTTAGAAATATGAGTCAAATAAATGCCTGCTTAAGGTTGCATTTTACCTCGTAAAGCTGTGTTTGAGATATGTGAGTACTGAACAAAGGGCTAAAGAGGTTTCTCTACCAGACCCAACACAGGTGACATGTAGAATTGGAAATGGCGCTAGATTTAGGAACTCAGACACCTATAGTTCCTCAGGAATTGGAGTTGAGCCATGAGTGAAGAGGTAAAAGACAGGGAAAACGAGAGGAACGTGGAATGCTGGGAATGTGGAACCCAGCAAATCTTTAGCCAACCCAAGACTGAAGGGACAAGACATCCTAAGGCCAAGTTCTCATCACGAAGGGAATTTATTAACCCCCGGGGGACAAAAGGCAGGAATAAGAGAGGAAGACAGGAGATAGAGGATGGGGGCGGGGAATGGGGGAAGAGGATTTGTTCCCAGCCGGTGGCGTGGGGAGGGTGGACAAAGGACTGCCTCTGGATTGAGAAGGGACAGGTGTGGCCCATAGCAAATGGTGGCTTATAAAGGTAAAGGGGGCGGGGATCCCATGTCAGGATGAGGTGTTTAATTTTAATTGGGTGTATTAGGTGAGCCAAAAGGGGCTTTTGATAGCTGGACTTCCATACTTTAATAGCTAGACCTTGGTAGTCAGCCTCAGGAAGAGGAAGTGGCCAAATCGGGAGTAGACCTTGGCGTCTAGCTTTAGGAATGTAACCTAATGGTTTTTGCAAGGCAGAGGGAATGGGGGAGATGGCCAAGGCCTGCCAGAGCCACGTTAGCCATGTGTAGGCTGGCTAGAGTCCCTTCAAAGATGTTTCAAAGATTTGCCACGCTCAGGCAGCATCCCCGGGCATTTGTTCATTGCTGGCTTGTCACAGGAAGTGGCCTCCAAAGACTGCCTCATGCTTCCAGGAGATAAACAGCATCACGATGTCAGCTCATTTCTGCTTGTCTCCTCGTTTCTGAATATCTCATGGTGACTGGCTGGAACGGGGGAGACACTGTCGATAGTCCCAGGATGAAGGCCTATGAGATACTTGCATATATGTGTGTGTGTGTGTGTGTGTGTGTGTGTGTGTGTGTGTGTGCGCGCGCGCGCGCGCGCGTGCGCAATTCTTGATTTTTGACATAGGGAACAGTCATCTGTGAAGAAGAGGGTTCTCAAACACACTCCTTCATCCAGTGCCATAAAAAGAGCATGTTCCTGTTTCCCAGAACCTCGTTAGAAATGTGACCCTCAGACTCCTGGAGCTAAGATAAGACCTTTTGCAGATTAAATGCATACACTGTGAAGAGGGGACAGTTCTGCCTTGTTGGCAATTTATACCCAACTTCTCTGGGAGAAGAAATTGCCTTCTTACCTTTTAATTTTTGTACAAAAGCAGATTTATGCTTAGATACTCCCAGGGACATCTGTGAGAAAAGGCATTTTTAAAAAATTTAAGCTTAGGCAGTAAGACTGAGAATAAAATACAAGTTGGGAAATCCTGAAAGGATTTTATGTTATTCTTGACATCTCTCAATGTCTTAAGCTTAGTTAAAATTTGAGTTAAAAATCAGAGATCTGTTGGTAAAAGTCACTTTTGTGCAATCTTCCAGGCTATAGTTTCTACTCAACATCAAATGTTATTGAAAGGCATTAGATACCAATGTTAAGCTATTTTAAGAATTTATTGACTGGTGCACTAAACCATGAGCCCTTCAGATGGTCCTCATTTTTTTATATAGCAACTTTTATTAAAGGTAATTACATTCGTCAAATCTAACTACATCAACAGATAGACAACAGTATAGTTGTGCATATATATATATTTGACTTACAAAAATCCACCAAAGCTTGGTGGGCTTCCTAGTTTTGGTCACCACAATTCAGCGTTGTTACTGGTGGATGCAGTGAGGTGATGGTGGCGAGGCTGACTCATTCTAGCCTGAAGAGGCATGGTAGGAAATGTCCTGTCAAAATGAAGTGCTATAGGCGCTCTCTGAAGTGAATTGTAAGAAGTACTCCAGACTCCTTCCTGCCTGCCTGTTGGACTGTGTGTTACTATTACCCGTGGGATTTTTGTCCCATTGAGTCTGTCTGTCTGTCTGGACATTTTTGTGTAAGTGCTGCTCTTCTTGCCTTCTGCTCAGGACATCATGATGGACATTATTAAAAGTGGCAAACACCACAAGTCAAGGTTTTTATTGGACAGCTGGTTGTTGGACATTTACCGGCCAACTCCTGGGGTAGATGTCATCTCTGATTGGCATCACGGTGCACTCTAAATCCCCAGCTGACATTCTTTTCACTGCCATTTGCCACCCAGCTTGTGTGTTCTCTGGTCTAAGTAAAATGCAGTCAGAAAGGTACTCTATAAACACTTCATAGACCCCCCAGCAAATCCCTTCCATAAATGGTTTTTAGGAATGCTATTTTATTAAGCAACATCTGTCTCTGTGGAAAACACAGACCTTTCTGGAAAGCTGATTCAGTCTTCTCGAATAGCCTAGATTTGCCTTTCCCAGCCCAGTGGCTCTTCTGTTTGTTGGGGAGCTCCCTACTCCAGCAGCTTTGATGCTGCACCCTTTGCAGAGCCTCAGAGGACCAGAGTGTGAGTGCCTTTGGCTCACTCTGCCTATTAGCCGATTAGCTCCTTGAGTGGGAAGCACACTCCCTCATGCTGGTAAAATCCCTTGTTTTTTTTTCCTCTTGGTTACACTGAGATAATCTCTAAGTATTCATCACACAGGGCGGCACACCAGGACTGCTGTCTGGAAAACAAAAAGCACTTTCTTTCACTAAAGCTTGGGGCCAGTCCAGGACAATAGAGATTTAATGAGCAGTTGAGGTGAGGCCAGCGACAGGTTTGTGTTGGGAGAGAGATCTGCCTCTGACCTATGCGAAGCCAGAAGCAACTGATACAAAGCCATGTGCAACACCTTGTATTTTTGGTACATTTCTTATGATGCTGATGTACTCTTAAAGGATAAAACAAAAAGTCAGCTGTGAAAAATGTACCATCATTAACCCCAAAACTTTGGTTTGGGGGTTAAATCCTTTTAGGGAGAATAGATATCCGTCTGTCCATCCATCCATCCATCCATTTATCCATCCATCCATCCACCCACCCACCCACCTATTCTATGATCCTATGATCACTTATTAAATTAAACAGAAATGCAGATCACAAGTATGCCCAGGCCCCTGAGGGTTCCTGTGAACCTGGGTAGATAAGGCTCTGGTGGCAGAGTGTGCAGACCACTGTGTGCTACTGGTTTGCTTCTTTCTGCTTGTTGCTTGTTGTGGATAAAACTGAAGGACATAAGTTTATTAACCACAGAGGAGCTTACAACTTACATTTTAACCCAGACGGCTGTTGGCCACCATGTCATCTACAGTGTTAGGGCTGAACATGCAGAGTTCGTGCTTCCTGTACATTCTACTCTCGTTAGCTTCTGAACAAGGTCATTTAAAAAAGTATGAAAAGAACCATTGGTATCAGGGTGCAAGCTCTTCTGAGCCCTGACCTCTTCTCCAAACTTGGCTGCTTCTTTCAGAGGAAAAAAATTAAGAGCTGAACTCTGATCTCCAGAGGTTTGCTTGCTACCTACCTGATGTCCATCACATTTTGGGGTCACACAATACACCCCAGTCTCCACTTTCCACTGTGGTGTCGCTTTGCACTAGTTGAATCTCATGCTGCATTGGCCCCATAGATGCAATTCGTTACCCAACAACAAAAACCCTGCTCTGTTGTTGGCAGGTAGCCTGGCACATTACCCACAGAACAGATGGCTACCGGTTCCACAAATTAGATTTCCAGATGATGGCATAATAGTGTGTCAACAGCCACTCCTGCCTTGCCCTTCCAGCCTCTCAGGCAAATTGGAATGAGTCTAGATAAATTCACTGACCCTCCTACCAATCAACCATTCCTCTGGGTGGAAACACTGTAGAGACGGGTGTGAGGGCAGGCAGGAAGGTATGTTCTTTGGAGACATTTGATTAATCTGCAATGCACATCTCCTGGTGCCCTTTCTTCTAACTTTCGTTTTGGGCTCCTTAAATCATCCATGTGCTGAGCAAAAAGGCACTTGCTTTCTCTTCAGTGTGCCTTGATGACCTGGTGAGAAGGTCCTTCTTGCTGCAGCTCTAGCCTCCCCATTCAGATGGACACGGTGCCAGTGTCATCAGATGCTCTCTGTTTCTGAACAGGCAGCTTCAGGCCATGGGATTGCCTGTCCTCATTCTCCCGATCATCTTCCTTCTTGGAGGACTTATGTTACCCCAACAAGGAAAAGGTGGTTCTTCTATCACGCAGTCTTCTTCCTCCTCCATTTGCCATTGACCGAGAAAAAGCCATTAAAAAAACACTGGTCAGAAAGACAGTCAGATTTCCTCTGTTAGGAGATGAAAGTGGAGTAGTGATGAAGCAGACCATTGTAACTGGCAGACAGCGGAGGGAAAACGTGCTGGTCGGTTTTTGTCAACTTGATTCAAACCTAGACATAATCTGGGAAGAGGGAATCTTAATTGAAAAGATGCCTTCATAAGTCTTTAAGACCTTTTCTTGATTAATAATTGATGTTGGGGGCAGGTACAGCTCACTCTGGATGGTGCCACCGACGGAAGGTTATCCTGGGGTGGATAAGAAGAAAGCAGGCTGGGCAAGCCGTGGGCAGCAAGCCAGTGAGCACCACTCCTCCATGGCTTCTGCCTTAATTCCTGCCCCCAGGTTCCTGCTTTGAGGTTTTTGTTTTTGTTTTTGTTTTAAAGATTTATTTATTTATTACATATACAGTGCTCTGCCTGCATGTACACCTGCAGGCCAGAAGAGGGCATCAGACCACATCATAGATGGTTGTGAGCCACCATGTGGTTGCTGGGAATTGAACTCAGGACCTTTGGAAGAGCAGCCAATGCTCTTAACCTCTGAGCCATCTCTCCAGCCCCTGCTTTGAGTTCTTGCCTTGCCTTCCCTCAGGACTGGAGTGTGACTTTAGCCATAAGATGAAATATGCCCTTTCCTTACTAAGTTGATTTTGGCCACAAAAATGGAACATCTAAGACAGGAATTCTAGGCATTGTTCAGTGGTCCCCCTTGTCTATTCTCTCCCACTTCATCCAGATCATTAGGGTAGATTGAATTTGTTTGAGTAGTTTCTGTCTAGCCAAGGTGATTCCTGTGTGGTGTTTCTTCTTACTCTGCTCTATTTTCTAAGGGAAAATCATAGAAGCCACACTGCTAATTTGACAAAGCTACCCTCGTATTCTGACTCAAATGTCTGCCACTATATCAAGCGAGGCATTCTTCGATCAAAACTGTGGTCGAGTTCAACCACAGTTGGAGCGGGACCTTATCTGAGTGTCTTTGCCTGTGGCCTACAACCAGTGCAGCCTACATTGCTCATGTCCCCACGGCATCACACCAATGTTCTTTTCTCAGTTGCCAAAGAACATAACTGAAGGCGCTTCCCTCTTTGACTTGACTTGACTGATCAGTGGTTAGTTCACTTTGCCAATTGTGTTGGGTAGGCATTGTACTGATCACGTCTCTTGTTTGTAGAGGAAGGTGGTTTGTAGTATAGAAAAGCAGTGTCTCTCATGACAGAGGCAGCTTGGGGTGTGGACAGTTCACCGACAAGGATTGCATCGATGCTCAGGCTCAGATGAAGGCAAGGTCCTGGAAGCAAGGGCAGGAAAAAAAAAAGTTACCTGGTCAGACCTGGTTTTTACTTGGCTTTGCTTATTATTTCTATATTTTTTAAAACAAATTTCTGTATCAAGATATTCTGGGAACCCCTTGTCTCAGTGTTTTAAAGCCAGCAGTTAGTTCTGTGTCTGAGGAAAGTGCCCTTCCAGAGCACTGTGAGAGAGAATAGAGGCTCTACTACTGACGCGCATCTAGGTCCTGTCTAGGCGAGAGACCAACTCAAAACAGCGACTAGTCACTCTTTGGGGACAGCCCTGGAGAATGGCTATCCAGATGTAAGAGGGACTCAGGAGGACGGACCGTCTCTGTCGGCATATTACAGATGACCACAAGCTAGCTGATGAGCCTTGCTCCCTTTCTAGCATGTTCCTTTGGTATGTTTACAGCTGTTTATATACACTTACTGACTCCTGGCTGACAATGAAGCCAGTGGGAGGGATGTGCTAGCCTGGCTAGAGCATCCTCTTTGGCCAGGAATGTATGATGTTGTGGTTTATAGAAAGCAGGACAGAGAGATATGACCATATGGAAGAGACCGAGAGAAAACTACAAAAGGATCATTTCCGACTGTGTCTAGTTTCAGCATCGAGTCAGCTGCCTTGTGCCCCGTGGCAGCGGTTAGCTGAATCATCAGCAGGAATTGGTGCCCTTCCCATGGTCTGATCTCTTATCTTCTCTACCTGCATGCTGAGCAGGTGTTTTCCCTGAATTCCCTGAGTGCTTATAACCAAGTGACTGTGAAATGTGCTATACACATTTGGAAAATGGGAGGAAATAATAAGACAGCCTTAACCCACAGCCATGTTATTGGCTGCCACAGTTGAAAAGCTTCTCTGCACTTGCCTTGGTAGAACACCCTTGGGGGCAAGTGGCTTGCCCTGCTCTGAGTCCTTGGTAAACAACTTTACTGGCCCTTTCTTGAGAAGATGTGTCTTTTGGCCTCCAGCCCACAACTCCTTGGAATGGGGGCCATTTTGAAAGGCATAGCTGTTGAACTCACCACTTGGAAGAGCAACTAAACCCCAATAGCACGATTAAAATGGATACATATGTAGCAAATGATACCACAAGCTATATGTTAATAGATACAAACATGATGTGAAATACGTAGTCTTTTCAAAGCAAAAACACATCAAAGAGCAAACACATTATAGGGTCTGCGGTGAGAGCTGCAGTGGTTTTACAGGAAAGATTCCAACCCCAGCCCTCCCTCTTCACAATTCTTTTCACAAAGCACTGTGCAATCCAAGACTGACATCATGTCGATATCTTTGAGTTTACACTAAGCCTTTTCAGGCGATGTCTATTAGGTGTTTGTTTTAGGAAGGGTCTGGGATTAAGGGCTAAGTGAAGAAAGAGAGAGAAAGAGATCTGTAGTCACAGCTTTTGTATTTACAGAATTTACAAGCTCATTGGAAGGTATCCTGCAGGTCAAACAATTTAAAGGTAGTTCTCCGAAAGCATATGCCACAAAGCGCCAGTGGCACCAGGGGGACCACAGAGGAAAGGGACTGAGACACTGAAAAAAAAAAAAAATCCAACCATCTCATCTGGAACATTAAGTAAACACATTTTGCATTAAGACACACCTAAATAAGTTTTCGACCTAGCCACGTGCATGAATGTGTCATGAGGGTCTTTCATTGGCTTAGTTTCTCAAATGTCAAGGTTATTTGGGTAGATGTGGTGCTGACATCACTCTGGCGCCTTCACCTTTGGGCCTGAATCCAACACTCCACCTTTGGTAATAATCAGCTTCCTATATCGTGGTAGTCCTATGAGGGAGTATGTATTGCCCCACATAGCAACCAGTCCTTGTCATCCCTTCACTAATACATGTGAAGCTGGTGTCTGGCCCGGGGAGGAAGGCAAACACGTATGGACACATATGCATCTACATAGGTGTATGACAGTGCATATATGATGAATTCCCGTGTCCCTTCAGTATGCACAGGTGAATGGCTACACTAAAATGCAAAGTTTTTAATTTCCATCACTAGCTCTCCTAAAGCCGCTTATTCTGTCCTATGCTCTTGGCTAGGATTCAAGTGGACAGACCCCGCATAGGCATCGGCCTGTTGTTTCTGGCTTCAGGACTCAAGCAGGTTCAGTTCATTTAACCAAAGGGAGCAACATGTGCTGCCTCTTACTTTTTTTTTTTTTCAAAGCAACCTTTCATTAAAACAGCTAAGCACATGCATTTCCTAAAACTTCATTGCCGACTTTTAAAATGGCAGAGCCATAATGAAAGGGATGATTAAAAGCATGTGGGCCTGGATGTACTTGAGAAATCTTGGCACACTTCAGAGACACCCTGTGAAATCTGAAAGGTGTAAGTCACAGCCAGGTAGAAAGATGTGGTATGTCCTACACTGGATTGGGACTTTTATCTAGAAGAGCTAGGACAGGTCAAAGGTGAGAATAACGATGTTTTAGATCCATTCCTGGGTTGACGACCAATGAGACAGTGAGGAAGACGAGAGAGCATGTAATACATCTGTAATACTTTTAAATGAGAAAGGGCCGTCTCTGCGCTCTGTGCCCTGGGAGAACACTTCTAGGGACTAAGTTGGGGAGAGGATGTTGGGCCATGTAATTCAGCCTAAGAGCACACTGTGTGTGGCCTGACAGCAGCTCTCCTTGTTAAGGTGACGTGTGATGTTATGGATGGCCTTGTCAAAAACAATTAAGAACTGAAAATAAATGGAATGGCTCTGGCCTAGCTGACCACCAGTTCAATAGAGACCTGCCAACCTTGGGGAACTGCAACCGCATTAGGAGGAGCCTGGAGCCTGGACTGAAACCAAAGATGGCTTCCCTGCATCCCTCCTTGAGCAGGGTGCTTCTGCAGTGATCTGATCCAGAGATGCAATGCCAGGGGCTCACGAGCTTCTAACTTTGAGAAATAAGGACCAAGCATGCATGCCCACTCTGACTCGCCCCAGTTCTCAAAGAAGAATCATTTAGTGCCTCGTGAGTTTTACAATAGACCCATGGTTTAGCAATCCGGGTGTAGCAGATAAGAAAAAAAGTGGGGCTTAGAGAGGTTGCTAGGCTGGCTTCAAGGTGGAAGTCCCAGAAAGTAAGCACAAGCTCCCTGGCTCCAAGCCTGGTGTTATTTCTACTAAACCGCACTTTTGCTACCTGCTCTAGGCCCAGGGGCAGATGGGTAAGACAAAGGTTCTGGAAACCATACCCTAGAGGGAGTCTTGGAGGAACGGGAGGAAGCCAGACCTGAAAAGAGAGGTTTCAGAGAGTCCCTCATAGCTGTTGTCACCTATTTCAAATCTGCCATTAAAAAAAAAAATAGAGGAAAGAGAATTCTTTGTATGAGAACTGGGACTAATTGGTCGTGTGCCAGGTCAGAGGGTGAATGCAAAGCGATGTGTGAGAGTGAGGGGGTCCTGGAGCTTCTGAATCGCGCCTGCACAGGTCAGTGAAGCAGGGATCCGAGAGCAGCCGGGGCGCCTGGGTGGGTGGAGGCTGCTGTGCTGTGCAGGCCAGGCGGCAGAGCAGAAGGGCCATCAACGCGGCGAACATCCGGCAGCTGGACGGTCGCTGGAGTAGGCTGAGTCTGCCGTCCCTCAATCCCTGCTCCAGTGTTTTGTTTGGTTGGTTTAGCTTTGTTGATCGCTTGTTTGTCACAAGGTTCTCACGTTGTTCCAGGCGGGCCCGGAAATGGCTTTGTAGCTTAGGAAGGTACGGCCTTGAACACATGAACCCCATCCTCCTTCAGTCTCTTAAGCGCTGGGATTACAGAGGTGCATCACCACATCTGGCTTCCTGCTTGGTTTTGGCTCACGCAACAGCAGGTTTTCACTGGAGAGACTTTCTGGAGGGAAGTAGTGACTAGTGGATTTCAAATATCATAGTTTGGAGCCCAGCCTTTGCCTAACCCCGCTGTTGGGTAGGGTTGGCCCACTCGCTGTCACAGAGGGCTCTCCGCAGGCCTGCGTGCTTGCCGTTTGTCAGCTCTTGTGAGCTCTGTCACTCTAGGTCTTCAGTAGCCCCTGGGGTGCTCCCAGCCCTCTCGTGGCTGCTAATAACACCCAGGCTTTCCAGTTGTTGTGTTTTTGTATTTGGGGCTGTGGAAATACAGCCACTGGTTTTGCCATAAATGTCTATGGCTGGCTTTTTCTTTTCTGCTTCATAGTTCCCTGAAATTTAGGTGGGGATTTAGGAAGCTTGAAAACCAATGTTGTACCAGAGTACGTGTGAAAGTCATACCCCACTCTCCACTCAACTATGGAGAATGCCCTGTCCATTGGCTAGATCTGGGTAGGGGTTTGAAGTTTACAGCCTGTATTGTACTTGGCTGTTGCCATAGTTTGAGCGGGACCCCTTGGTCCAAATCTGCTTATCATAATGTTCTTCTTGTAGGGTTCTAGGACCCTCTGGATCCTTCTACTTTGCTATTCTCCCATGCGTCTCTCATCTAGAGTCCCAATAGGATGCCCTCCTCTCTGTCCCAGTTTCCTGGTAAGTGAAGACTTTCATGGGACATGCCCCTTGGGCTAGTATGCAGATATAAGTGAGTATTTGACCATGTCCCCTGGATGGGGAGACCTGGTGGCACTCAGAGGAAGGATAGCAGGCTACCAAGAAGAGACTTGAGCCTATGAGCATATAAAGGGGGAGGAAATCCCCCTCAGGCACAGTCGTAGGGGAGGGGAGTAAGGGGAAAATGGGAGGGAGGGAGGAATGGGAGGATACAAGGGATGGGATAACCATTGAGATGTAACAAGAATAAATAAATTAAAAAAAAAAAAAGAAAGAAAGAAAACCAATGTTGTTGCCACCATCTTGCCGGATCTTCTTTTTTGGACCTCTGCTGTTGGTCACCTCAGGGTTTTATTTTGTTTTGCTTGTTTTCCCCCCAGCTCTGTGCCTTGTCCTAGGAGTCTCCATATTTTTTGTAGAATCCAATTATCTCTTAGAAACCATCATTACCCTCTAATAAAACAGACATCTTTTTGCAAAAGGGCTTAGAGTTACAAAATAAACTCTGTTGGAACATAGCTTTAAAAAGAAAACAGGGGAGTCGAAAAACAGATATAAACGGTGTGTTTTTCACCGTGAGTTATGGTCCCAGGCCCTGTGAGATAGTCACAAATCACATTTTGCATTCTCCACCCCCAGTAGAGAGAACAATTCTCACAGTTGGGTGTCCAGCTGAGTACCCTGTCGGTTTTGCCTGACTAAAGTCACATCATTGATTGATGCCAAATCTTGCTCAATTAAAGGTTCATTTTTCTTTTGGCCCTTGGCAAATGCAGCATTGATTATGGGTTATTAGCATCCGCCCTCTCAGATCCTGAATATGCTGAGAGCATTTGTCTGCATACCAATGACAGCAATAGCAACCAGGGCTCTGAACCACCTTTCTATTCTGGGCCCAAGGACACCTGCCAGCCTGTGTGACTGCAGCAGGTAGGGAACTGCTCAGTCAGGCCCTTCCTAGCCAGATGAAAAGGAACTTTTTTTTCCAGTCTGTATCTAACTCCCTGCCCCCTACTCCAAGTCAAGAAAAATGGGGATATTTTGTGATAATAGTTGGAATCCCTTTACTTGTCCATTCACGCATTCGCTTGCTCATTGAATGATTTAGTCATTCAATAAGTATTACTGAGTGCTAACTTCTGGGGGAAATTAAAAAAAGGTGCCGAGATATGAGGGGACGAGACAGGTCGTCTAAGCTGTGGTGTGTGAAGGGGCATCCTTTTGGCAGGAACTCCTCAGCAGCCCATTGAAGCCACATCCAGGAATGCTGCCTCGACTTCCCTCAATAATCTTCCTCTGGGGCATTTTGGGAAGAGAAAGAAAGGCCCCCTTCCCTATCTTTCTCATTGTTCTGTCACTCTCGGGATGTCACTATAGCATGGCCCCCCACCTCCTCCAGATGTTGTGTGGAGCCTCCAGCAAGCCCAAGATTTCACAGGAATAGCCAGCGCTGCACTTGTCTGCAGGCTGAGTGCCTTCCCCCAAGCCCCTGCCAGTGCCCCTCTTGTGGGATGTGTAGGGATGAGGTGCCTGTCTCAGCTACACCCCTGCCCTTTTCCCTGTGCTCCCAACTGGCCTCACAGGTGTCCACCGTTCCTCAGTGTTTTCCAGGGCCTTGGAACCAATGTCCGTCTACTCTGGCTTAAATGAATATGACATTACTGTCCTGCAGCTCAGGAGCTCAGAAGCCACGCTAGTGTGAACTCTGGGTCTTGGCAGGGCTGGTTCCTTCTAGTGACTTAGAAAAGGATCCACTTCAGTCTTTCTGCCTTCCCAGGGCTGGCTTTAGCTCCTCCTTCACCTCCCAGCATCAAAGTCAGCAGCAGCACAGTCTCTTCTCCATGACCTCAGCTTTGCTGCCTCATCTGACAATTTTGATGACCTCAGCTGCTTTTTGTGAGGACCCTGTGATTGCATTGGATAATATATGCCAGCAAAGTCCTCTCCCACACCCCAGGGTGCTGGGGAGTGAACCAGGGCTCTGCTCATGCTAGGCAACTATCCTACCTACCAGAAACCTGGCAAGGTCCTTTTGCTATGAACAATAACATTCCCCAGGTTCTGGAATGTGGCCATGCTGGAGCAGGGGGCATTATCCTGGGTACCTTCCCAGCTTCACTGTGCTGAGCAAGGGAAAGCGTTTTTTAGCTCGGCTCGGCTCCCACGAGCCTGGGATCCGTCAAACTGACAGTAATGAGAGCTAACACTTAATGAGTGCTTGTCACAAGAATCACACACCATATAAAGGCCTTAAATACATTTTCTCTTTGGATTCCTCCCCACGATCTAAGGTAGTCGAGGAAACAGAGGCATGAGAGGTTAAATAGCTTATTCAAGATAATCAAACCAGAAAACCTCAGAAGCTGGGAGGTTCACTGGAACGCACCCAGGAAAAGGCTGGCTGGGAGCGCAGGGGCAGACAGATCAAGAGCTGTTCCCAAATGTGGCCCGCAGCAGCACTTCAAATATCTCATGTAAAAGGTAGAGCATCAAACCTGCCAGATACCTCTCTGGCCAGTGTCAAACACATGGCCCCAGGAGCCTGTTAATCAGAAACTTAAGCTAAAAAAAATAACGCTGCTAAAGTAAGCATGCCTCCTCAAGCAGTTACAGTGCAACCGCCAAGCTTGCCGCTGGTGATGCTCCACACGCTTCCTGTATGGTTTGCAGATGAGTCTGCTGAGAAAGTGTCCTGGGTGGGGTGTGTGTGTGTGTGTGATATGCACATGTGCAGGAGGTGTGTATCTGTGTACATGTATGTGTGTGTGTGATATGCACATGTGCAGAGAGTATATATCTGTGTACATGTGAGTATTTACCATTGCATGGGCATATAGAGAATATAAGTAGACACGGATGTCCTCATTTGTCATTTTCTATCTTACTTATTGAGACAGGGATCTATGTGTCTACCTGTTGACTGCTCAGTGCTGAGGCTACACAAAGGTTTTTACGTGGATGCTATGTGAATAAAAAACAAAAATAAGAAGGAAAACATGACTACTTCTAGGTATGGTGTTGGAGGGATGGTTTATTTTAGATAAAACGGAGGGTGTAGTTAGAGGTGGGACACCTGGGAGAGTCCAAAGTGGACTTGACAAGACTGAGCTGTGCTATGTGGGGAAAGGGAGGAGGAAGGAGAGGGGACCCAGACGCAGCAGCCAGCAGGTCCGGAGGTGAAAAGCAGAGTGAGCAACCAAAATGGTTGAATCATATCAGGAACCCCCTGGGCTGGAGAGTTCAGGGTAGGAGGTGGGGTATGCCAGCCAGGAGGACCCTGTACCAGGTAGGGACTGAGGGATGCAGGGAGAACCTGGTAGCCATTGCCCATTTTGATAGTTAAATAGGTACCTCAGCCGTTTGTCCCAGGCTTGAAACCTAACATCCCTGCTGTTTGTTAGGTTAGATAAGGCACAATGTGTAATCTTCTCTATGACCAACTACTTCCTGCTAACACTGGGGTGTCATTGTTTGGGGGTGGGGGGCTGTAACGCAAGCCAAATGCAAGCTGTTTTTCTCACTGTCCAGGCTCTGCGGAACCACTGGGGGCAAAGGGGTGCCGGTCACTTTGGAGAGGATTGTGAGACTGGACCGCCTGGACCTAGCTGCTTTGAATCTGTCCAGGATGCAGATTCCATGGGAACACTTGGAGCTGGTGCTGAAGCAGCCTGCAGTGGACTTGAACTCTCCCGGGCCGGACAGACTAGGCAGATAAGGTAGAGTTAAGGAGTTTAGAGGGTGATTTTTTAATCTGTGGGGTACATTTGAAACTTTTAAGCCTACTGTCCTGGCAGTTTTGGGAGGGGAATCCTAAGATCAGGGGACGGGAGCGATTCCACAGTCGGGACTAGGCCATAGGTGGGGAAACAGGCTGTTCCTTGACAGGAGTACATATCTGCAGTCTGTTTGACCTGTGAGAGATGGAGCCAAGTTGATTCCCTGAAGCTTACAGGAAGTCTTTTTTTTTTTTTTTTTAGTTTATAAAAAGAGGCAAAAATTTTTAGATACTTAATGTTACCAATGTTTTCAATCTTCATTGAAATCCACAATGAAGAAAGAGCAGTAGACTCCTGCCTTTATGTCATAGTAAAAGCTTGGGGGCCCAAAAATGATTTGTGACTAAAAGCATTAACAGGCTTTCCTCTATCCGGGAGACTGGGTGTATATAGATTGGACAGATGTTTTCAGCATAAACCTAACACTAGGGAACTCAGGTGCATAACAAGCAATTTACCTACACAGAAACATCTCCCCTGGCCTCTGGAGAGCTTTTTCTAACCGCAGTCTCCAGCCATGATCAGTGGGTAGGTGACTGGGGCCCAGTTTTCCTTCCGCATAAGGGTTATCGGGTCTTCGTAAGAACTCTGCTCGTATCATCTGTCTGACTGGCCCGTGATGGGACAGAAAGGCCTCACAACATCTGCCCTCATGAACAGGAGTGGCAGAGAATGCAAGGCGACGGTACAAATCTTGTTTGTGCTTTAAAGGATGTCCTTAATCCACAGCTTTGGGGCGGCTGTCTCTGCTCAGCAGTGATTGCCTTTGGATCAGCATCTTTCAGCTCCCTGGGCTGACATTCAGGG
Source organism: Acomys russatus (assembly GCF_903995435.1). Lineage (NCBI taxonomy): Eukaryota > Metazoa > Chordata > Mammalia > Rodentia > Muridae > Acomys > Acomys russatus. Next base: position 87,539,930 of record NC_067137.1, read on the forward strand.
ATGTTTAGGCCTGGGAAATGTTTGCTTTGTTAGGTGGCATTTGGCTCTTTACATGTCTTATTTAAGACATAAATGTCAGGTGCTCTCTGTCTCTGTGTCTCTGTCTCTCTCTCTCCCTCTCCCCCCTCTCTGTCTCTGCCTGTCTCTGTCTGTCTGTCTGCCTCTCTCTCTCTCTCTTTCTCTCTCTCTCTCTCTCTCTCTCTCTCTGTGTGTGTGTGTGTGTGTGTGTGTGTGTGTGTGTGTGTGTGTGATATACACACATCATTACTGTGCAGACTGCTGTAACAACAACCATGACATCACAGATAAAGTCTGAAATCTTCAGAGGTCTAATATCCTGATGGGGTTTAGGTCAAGTCCAAGGAAAAGCATGTCAGTACCAGCAACAGATGTGCCCCAGTCCCCAGAGATAGCCTGTCCCAAACCAGAAGCAACTCTTGTTCTGACATGGCCCTGTTTTAAACTAGGTAGGGAAGGCAAAGACAGGAATGCAAAGGTTAGACTTTTTTTTTCACAGATGGAGTTACAGAGTTCATGGCACCAAGCCATTTGTTTGGAGAGAAGAAAGCAATGGTGGCTGAGGAGGATATTAGAAATCCACAGCAAAGGTTCCACTACGAGGAAGAAAAGAGCCAAAGGGGAAAGAGACCATAGGCTGTATGGATGCTAGGTAATGACTGAAGGGATGAAGGATGCTAGCCAATGAAAAGAGAGCAAGCACTGGGTGACAGGGTAGCACCAGGCTGGAAGAACATCAACAGGAGTGGCAGATAGTTCCATAACTGTATTCACCAATAGTGTGTAATATATGGGGAAACTGAGGCAACATGTCTGCACATGAGCTTACAGAAACATTGGGGCCATCTCTTGGGCTCAGGAAGAGAATGTGGTGAGAAATAACAAGAGAGATAGTATTGTGACACTACCTTGCGGCTGGCAACAGTCACCATGAAGCTGCCTTGGAGGACAGGGTCCCATGTGGCTCGGGAGTACCAGTGGTGTGTGTTTTATTTCCACAGCGAATGCATTCCCTAGCAAAGGTTGGCAAATGGTTTTATTGGTTAAATGGCTAATGCTCAGTGAAAGCCAGGAGCCCACAGGCTTGTAGTGTTGTAAATACCTGTCAGGCAACACATGCCATCAACTGGCTTTCCAGCGGCCATAGCATGGAAGGCAGTCAGGATCCATTTTGGATAGACAGGAATCTGGGATCAGAGCATTTCCAACTACTCAAAGTCACACAGCAAAATGTCAGAGTCTGGCAGGACATGGATAATTTGGCTTTATAGTTTGGATGCTTTTCCTTTGTTCTGTGTTCCCATTCCTTGCTCTGGCCCTTTGCCCAACCAGAATCTCTCAGCATTGCTCTCCATGGGGCAGAAGAAGAGCTGCCCTCTGGGCAGACAATGGATGGAATGGAGGCCCCAGATGTCCCTGAGATTCTCTCATGAGAACACTTCTTTGGGCTTGGCATCACTCTGGCCTTTAACAGCCCCGCTCTCCCTCAGTCTCCACGCATCCGGGCTGAGACATGGTAGCATCATTGGTGGTGTATAGTGGCTGCTTCTCATTGGATAACATTGTGGAGTTCCTTCATGCCAGTAGCACCCTGCCTCTGACTCGAGTCAAGCCCATCATTTGAAATGAACAAGTCTATAGCCAGATAATTAATATCACCTGATGATGATTTGCTATTAAGCAAATGCTATCAGAAGGAAACATCATTTCCCCTGGAAGGAGGACTTGGAAGGAAAGGAAGGCCAAGTCAAGCATCATATCAAAGACAGCCAGATCAGTGGGAGAAGGCAGAAGGCATATTCTCCTCTCTGCCTGCCAGCCAGCTAGCTATCCCTGCCTCTACCGTTGGCCTTAACTCTTACAGAGAAGCCCTGAGTTCTCCTGCCCTCTCACTTTTGGGTGAGATTGGCCAATGGAAGATCTGTGAGTGAGGTCCAAACAGAGGTCCCTTCCTGGACTGTGGTGTAGCAGTTTGTGCTCCCATCCTGGAGGCCATAGCTGCTGTCAGGAGACCTCTATCAGTCACAGCTTCTCCCCTTCTTGTCACTGCAGACCAAGGGGGCAGCAGTTTGCAGCCCAGGGTGTTTCCACAGTCTTTTCACTGTCCCTCATACCTCTACTCTTACCCTTAACCATATCCTTCATTCAATTTCTTCATTCATCCTCTTGGAATGTTCTGGCTATTTCTGGCTGGGACCATGACCAATAACCTTGCACTACTTCAAATGGAGCTTCTACCCAGCTTGCCCCTGGAATTGGACATTATGGTGGCTCTTCTAGATCTGGGAGACCATGTTACAGACATGGACCCTGATATTCTCTCCTCCCCACCTCTCCCCCCCACTCTTTCTCCATGTGCATATTATATGGAGCCTGCGGGACAATGTATTTCTCAATCAGTTTCTACCTTATTTTTTGAGCCACCGTCTCTCACTGAACACAGAGCTTGCTAAATAGAGTTAAATGGATGCTTGTCAAGCTCCAGGGACCCGCCTGTCTCTTTCTCTTCAGAACTGGAGTTACAGGTTATTGTTGTTGTTGTTGTTTAAACAAATGTTGGGTATCACAAAGAAATATTTATAAATAAAACACATGCTCAGTAGTGCTTGGTGACTTAGATAGAGAGGGCACAAAAGGAAGATCGTGGACGGCATCAGGTAAATTCTTATCATTGTCACACGTTGGATGGCAGTGCCCCTCTTGAGCTGGGAGTACCAGGCCAGAGCCACTTTAGGGAGAAGGTTGAGAAGTCAGTCACAAGGAGAGAAACTCTGGGGGGTCCTTAAAGAGTGATGTGCTACCAATGACTTAGCTGGGAGGCATCTGGATAAAGCACCTTGGAGACCACTCATTATGGAGTCGTTTCCATGGGACAAAGCCAGGCTGGAGTGGGCTGAGAGCCAGGTTGGGGGTGAGGAATGTAGCCAAGGGAGCTCAGGTGAGGCTGCTGGGAAGAGAGTGGCAGAGGGAGGAGACAGGAGGATGCTGCCTGGAGGAGGAAAGTGCGATGAGCTGGAGCACTTTGCTTTGTTTTGTGTTTAGTAAGAGAAAAATCACTGGGAATGCAGAGGGCCGTAAAGACTCCAGAAGAGGATAGGAGACAGCACATGGGAACAGGGGAAGGAGGTCCCTTTAGCTTACTCCACATTGAATCTCTGGACCATAGTAGAGGGAAAGGCAGGATGTACATACAGGTGCCGGTGTGCTGGCTCTTTGAACGTACTCCCAGAAACACTCTCCAGATCTTGGATCCTCTGTATGAAGTATGAAGTGGCATCCAGGAGTCATTGGCTCAGACTGTGGGTATGTGAGTGTGTGTGTAGGCACGCCATGTGTGTGCAGGCATGTGAGAGCACTCATGCTCATGTGTGTGTAGGCATGTGAGAGCACTCACGCTTGTGAGTGGCCCTCTCAAGACTAGAAACTTGGATAATTTATCCCTGAATGGAAAGTTTGAACTCATAGGACCAGAAGGAGCCAGTCCTAATCTGGTAAACTGAGAAGGCCGGGACTCCCCAAGTGTGGTTTGCAGCTGCACCCACTACCCACCCCCCCCCATGCCAACTGTCCTGAGGAGCAGCATATGAGGAGAGAAAACCTAAAGATGCGTTTCAAATGTTACCGTGACATTTATAGGCCTGCAGATGAAAATAGCAAGTCTGTAGGCGTGGCTTACGTGCAAGAAGAGAAACTGCTCACTCGGGCATCTGCCCTTCTCTGATCTGTGGAGGCTTTCTAGGACATGAACACATAGGTGAGTGATGTAAGTGCTTTAGGGACCATGGACTGAGGGCACCGGGCTTGGGGTAAGATGCCAGGTTCATACGTATGTGACTGTGGCATGTGTCACCTGTTTGAGGGGTGTTTCTGTGAATCGCTACGGTCGTTCCAGGCATCTGAAATGCTAGCTCTACTCTCCAGACGGAAACAGGCACAGAGTGACACAGAGTGACACATCTTCTCCCTTCTGACTCTAGGTGAAACGTTAAGATGTCCACTTGTTGCCTACAGGTAAGTGGCTTCTAAGTTAGTGTCTCCTGTGTATCTGACTAGCTCAGATCATGGAAGAAAATGTTGGGGTGACTTACCGCTCTCCTTTGGCCCAACCGAGCAGCCATTCAAGGGCCTCTTTGTAGCAGTACCAGGCTAGGGTTTTTACACTTTCTCATTCCATCATGTGTGTGATTTTAATCTCTATTTATTAATTCCTATCCCCGGTGGGATCTAGAGCATTAGCTTTAATGTATAGATGAAGAAACCAAATCTTAGAGTTGTATGGGATCAACTCTGCTCACAAGCGACTGCACTAGGGTGGAGCCCAGAGACTCAGGGGTGCCTTTCCAGGACCATGTCTTAAAGACAGCTGTGGGGTGCACTGCCTCCATCTGTGCTGTCTGGAAGGCCTCGTCAGATATTGTGATTAAAATCAGACTCTTGCCTATGCCTGAACAATGGGCCCCTACCCTACCCCCACTCTCTTCCAAGTTAACCTGGACAGTCACTGCTACATTTTGAACCTGAGGTGCCCCCTACAGATTTATTTGTTTTCAAGCTCACGGTTTAGCTAGTGGTGTTATTTGAGGAGACTATAAAGTTTTTAGGAGATGGGGCCCACTTGTTGACTTTTAGAAGGAAGTAGGTGACTAGGGGTGGCCCTTGGGGTGTATACTGTCTCTGGGTTTTGTTCCTACCTCCTCATGGTGTCTCCTGGTCCAGCTTCTCTCTAAGAAGCTCTGCCACACACTTCTGTTTCCATGGAGCCACCTTCTCATGCCTTTCCTGCTGGGGATAGCTGGTATCCTTTGAAACTGTGAGCCAAAATAAAGTTTTTCTTTTATGTTGATTCTTTTGGGAATTTTGTCACAACAATGACAAAATACACTAATATAGTCACAAACTATATTTGTTTATTCCTTTTTGAGATAGAGGGTCTCAGTCTGTAGTGCAGGCTGGGCTTGAACTCTTAGTGCTCTTGCCTCAACCTCTAGAAGGCCAGGATTACAGTTATATGCCATGGTGTGTATCTACCACAATCTGTGAAAGGCAGCTATCGGGTAGGACAAGGCCAGTGCAACTGTGATGGTGCAGGTGTAAACCAACTCACTCAGAAGTGCATTGTGACCTAGGCTGCTGTCTGTGCTATTCCATTCTAGCCTTGTCTGTCTCCCTTGGGAAGTCAGCATTTACCATAGGGACCCATGAAAGCAACCAAAGCAACTGGTCAAAACAGGAATCATAACAGATTAGTATGGTCACTTGTCCTCAGGTACCAATTAAATGGTACAAGGCAGAGAAAGGGGATTTAAGTAATGTGGTGACGTTGGAAAGAGAAGAAGAAGATAGGGTTCAGTGACCCCCAAGTCCTTCTTCAAGCACTGACTGAGCTTTGGATTTAAATAGAGGAAGGACTGAAGCAGGGGACAAGAGGTATGAGTAATTGCCACGTTGGCCAGTTGCTTGGGTGGCTAGTATCAGTCTCTGTCTTAGTTACTTTTCTATTGCTGTGAAGAGACACCTTGACCAAGGCAACTTATAAAAGAAAGCATTTAATTAGAGGCTTGTTTGCAGTTTCAGAGGGTGAGTTCATGACCATAACGGTAGGAAGTATGACAGCAGACAGGCAGACACGAGGCTGGAGTAGTAGTGGGGAGTTTATATCATTCACAAGTGGGAAGGAGAGAGAGAGAGAGAGAGAGAGAGAGAGAGAGAGAGAGAGAGAGAGAGAGAGAGAGAGAGAAAAAGAAGAAGAAGAAGAAGAAGAAGAAGAAGAAGAAGAAGAAGAAGAAGAAGAAGAAGAAGTAGTAGAAGAAGAAGAGGAGGAGGAGAAGAGAAGAGAACACACACACACACACACACACACACACACACACACACACACACACACGACTGGATCAGCATGTCCCCTAGTGACACACCTCCTCCAACAAGGCCACACCTCCTAATCCCTTCCCAAAATAGTTCTACTAACTAGGGACCAAGCATTCAATCATCTGAGCCTATTCAAACCACCATAGTTCCTTTGGGGGATATTTATTTATCAGTCCCTTTACTCCTGGAATCCAAAGTGATGACTGAAGAGGGTAGCGATTCTCAACTTGTGGACCACAACCGCTTTGGCAAAATTCTGTCTCCAAAAATATTTACACTGTGATTCATAGCAGTTGCAAAATCACAGATATGAAGTAGCAATGAAAATAATTTTATGGTAGGGGGTCACCCCACGAGGAGCTGTATAAAGAGGGTTGAAGCATTAGGGAGGGTGAGAACCACTGCTCTAGAGGAAAACACCGGAGCAGAGAGGGGCTTCAGTCAGGGAGGCCTGTGGTTGGTGGCCTTCCTTCAGTTGTTTTTGCCGATCTGAGTTTCAGGAATTTGTGTGCATTGGAGACAGATGTTTTTTACACCCCCACAAAGCCCTTAACAGGTTTTATTGCATTTGCTGACAAATTACTTTTTCAAGGGCAGAGTTCCAGACCCAGGCTTGAGTCCTTGGCTCAGCCCCATGATCTCCTCTCCTCCATCTGACCTGTCACTGCTGTGCCTTGGAGGAGGACTCAGGCTCAGAGTTTTAAGAACTCAGGCAGACTTAGAGCCTGCTTGGCTCAGAGGCACTGAGATTTGGACCCATAAAGGCTTCACTTCTGTTCCCTCTGGCAATCTCCCTTCTTTCTGATTTCAATTTAGTTAGACTGTACTGGCTACTCTGTAAATCTGAAAGAGTTTCCTTCTGTTTGGAGGTGGGGGGTCTCATGCAGCCCAGGCTGGCCTTGAACTCAGTGTACCAGGGAATTAGCGAGAATTCCTTGTTCCTCCTGCTAAGTGCAGGGATGACATGTGTCACCATGCCCAGTGGAATTGTCTGTAAATCATGGCTTCCTGGGACCATTTACTCCTTCCTAATAGGATTCCTTTGTATCTCCCAGCTATCCTGAGGCTTTGGAGGGGCCAAGGAGAAAACAGAATCTGGAAGCAAGCCTGGTGTGGCTCCAGCTAAGGTAAGCTTATCACTTTTATTGTCCATGTTTTTCCCTAACACTCTTGGGGGGGGGGGTAGATTTTAGAATATTCTTACTTTAATTAGTAAAGTAATGTTCTTAGGAGATCTTGCTTCCAGCAGGGCGGGGCTTATCCTCAGTGTCAAGACTTGAATGACAAGGTTGGCATTACTGCGTTTCTGGTATTACCTGAAGGTAGCAAGGATAAGGGAGTTGGAGGTTAAATGTACAAAAAGGAGAAGACTGACTCCTGTGATCAGTAATCTCTGGAGGAGAGGCATAAAACCCATTGAGACTGGGGTGTTCAAACTCCTCACCAATAGAAGGGGAGTAATAATAGCAATGACAATTATAACAAACTCCCCGTGTAATTTATTTGCCCTGTCATACTCCTTATTTCTGGGATGTGTGAATATATGGTGCCTGAGAGGTACCACCAAAATGGTATTCCTTGTAGTTCATGCATTTATTTAATGAATACATGTTGAGTGACTACTTAGTTATTTTATTGATCCCCGCCTTCCCCCCCCAACCCCACTTAGGCTATTGCCTAGGGCTTAAAAGCTTGTCAAGTGCCTACAACAGAATTTGAGACCTACAATTAAATTATTAACTCCAAGACAGAAAGCAACATTTCATAAATGCCTAATTGAGTGTCTACTAAGCTAACATCATGCCAACCAGCCAACTGTTAATGATTTAACACTTTCATAAATATATATATATGCATATATATATATATATATATATATATATATATATATATATATAAATTATGCTTTGCACCTCAAAAAGAAAGTGATGAATTTAACACATGAATGGATAATGTTAAAAAACAAAACAAAACCATGACTGTCATCTAAGAATAAAATGTGAACATGCATCAAATATTTTATTACTCAGCCAGAAAATCATAAGTTGTAACAAGTAATCCAAAGACTGGAAGTATGTCGGTCATGAAATGAACTTGCAGTAAATGCAAAACTCTTTCCCAAATGGGGGTAAAAATCAGGTACTCTTCCAGACAGAATCAGTTTGCATGCTTAGAGACAGGAGTCATTTGCACTGCTATCATTTTTTTTTTCAACACGGAGTTATGGAGCCTATACACAGGACCAGGTAAGCCATAGCATGTGTGGAATGCATGTAGACAAGACCCTATTTTCAAGTGAAAATACATAGTGATCATTTAGGCACATTTTACAATCTTTCACATTTCTTCTCAAAGAAAACTAATACTTGATCACCAAAATAAATAAGATTGATTCCAGCTAGGTGTGGACTGATTGCTTATAGAAATGAGACAAGTATGATCATTAGCACATTGTCTTCCTTAAGTTTGCAAAACTTAACAAACCTTCAGCCATGTATGTTGAGCAACGAGCCACAGTATGTTAATTTTTTATCTAGGCATTCTTACAGGGGATCTCAGATGGATTCCAGCTCCTCTTCTATTTATTATCTGAAGACAACTTTGGGATCTAAATGAGAATGGTCCCCATAGGCCCGTATATTTGAGTGTTTGAACCTCAGTTGGTAGGACTGTTTGAGACAGATTAGAAGGTATGGCTTTGTTGGAGGAAATGTTTCACTGAGTATGGGCTTTGGGGCTTTCAAAATCTCACACCGTTCCCAGTTAGCTCTCTGCCTCCTGGCTGTTGTCGCAAGCTATGAGCGCACCATGTCTTAAGTCAGGCTTACTGCTCCAGCACCATGCCTGCCTGCTAACGTGATCCCCACCACGAATGAAGCTCATGGACTCTAACCCTTTGCAAGCCCCTCAATAAACTCTTATTTTCTATAAGTTGCCTTGGTCATCGGGTCTTATCATAGCAATAGAAAAACAACTAAGACAGACCGGGGATCCCAAGAAACTCTCTCCATCAAACTCCACCTGCAGGGCCTATGAACTTGGGTGAATTCCTCTTCATTTAAAGGCCCTAAAACTCCCACTCCACTTTGAAATGACTCATGAGTACCACCAACATCTATTTCCAAAAGCAAAGCCTTATCTAACTCTGAAATAATAACCTGCTAGATACGACCTTGATTGTCCAATCAATTTGTCTAATTATATCTTGGTGAAAAGATGACTGATTCTTACCAAAATTATAGAAGTAACCATATTGCACTGGAAGGTATGAAAAATCTTTTAAAAATTCCTGATACTTAAGCATTCATCAAGAATAAGATATTTTAAATGTTTCATTTGAATAAAAAAAACCCCCAGAGTTTACTAGATTTTGTTGGTTCTTTTCATAGGTTCAGAATATTAAACATCAAAAGTAACAATATTCTGTTTAGTCCTGGGCTATGACTTCAGGTCAGTGATGGAATGTCAGCACATTCAAGCCCTGAGGTCAATATTCTTTCTTTCCCTTTCTCCCTCCCCCTCTATTTCTCCTCCTTATCTTTTCCCTCTTCCTCCTCTTCCCTGTCCTCCTCCTTGTCACATAGCCTCGGAGATGTCAAGACATGGTACATTTGAATTCTAAAAACATCTAAATGTATTTCATAAGATAAAAGAAATCCTGGGGTATAACATAATAATCTTGGTTAAAGTGCATACATTATGCTAAGAATACTAGGTTAAAAATAAATCTGTATCTTACTTTACATTTAAAACAATTCCATGGGTCAGTCTAATGACTTAAGACATTGAGACATTGAATAAGACATTGAGAGCCAATGCCATAGAAGCTTCTAGCTTTAAATAAAAGAAGTAAGATCTTGTTTAAGTAAGCATTTCAAAATAATACTTGAGTTGATAACTGATAACCTCACACTGATGTTGCTAATAGCTTTAGGCAAAGCATTTCCAAGACAACAATGATTACAGGAACGCTTGAAAGGAACCATGGCTCCGTGGCTGGTGAGTTCTGATCAGCTCTTTCCCCAAGGTGAGAACGCATCCTGGAAGGTAGGAACACTGACAAATCCCCAGGGATTTCTCACAAAGCATACAATTTCCAAAGTGTTTATCTCACGTATACAAATTTCACTCAGGGCAGGCCGCCTCTTCCTACAGCACTTCCCACATTAGTCCCAGATCAAACAGAGAGAATTGTTTCTGATACTTCTGTTTTCATAGCATAAAAGAAAAAACAACTTCGTGATTTCCCCCAGGTGCTTTTTGTAAAATGAAACATCTCAAAAGTGTTGGATTTCTCTTCCTTCCTTTTTCTTTTTCTTTTTCTTTCTTTCTTTCTTTCTTTCTTTCTTTCTTTGTTTTTTTCTTTCTCTCTCTCTCTCTTTCATTTTTCTTCCCTCTCTCTCTTTCTTCATATTTAGAATCCTATTTGGAAAAGGTAAGATTAAAAACAGCCAGTCTAACAAACCAGCTAAAAGGCCAAAATACTCCATCCTTACCACCCACCACCCCTAAGGCTTAGGGGCCATGCCAGCTCAAAAGAGAGTGAAAAGATGGTAAGATCCAGAGGTTAAAGAGGACCAGAGGAGAAAAGTGAGTTCTGGACCTGTTTAAGATTGGCTCTTGCATGCTTGGGAGGCAGTATTTGATAACTTATTTATTCAGGGTAACAATGAACACATACAGTTGGAGATGCAATTGCAAAATATATAACCTTATCACTTTTGTAAATAAGGACATTTTGTTCTTTTCCTCCTTAAGTAATCAAAGTCATAATGAAGGCAACACAACTACTGACTGAAAGACACAGAATCTTTTCTCTAGGCAGAGGGAATTTATTAATTCTGCAATACTTTCTGTATTTCTATATGAATAGCTATTAACCCTATAAGGTCATTCATCAGAAGAGCAGGGATGGACACCCACCAACATAGAGTGACCTTGGCTAAAATTCTTAACACATTTCATAACTTCTTTTCAGACTTCTGATTTAGCTACAATGTTCATGTCCTACTTTTTTTTTTTTCATTTACATTATTAGACTGTAGAACAAACTGACACTTTTATTAAGACATCTCAAGAGTTCCACAAGATGAAAGTAAATTCTTAAGATTCTAAAACACTATTTAAATGGACGTATAATCTGTTTATCAGTGCACTTCTGAAATTAAATATTAATTGGTGGTTTATAATGTTCTTGGTAGCTCAACTTGTAATTCTAATTCTAAGGAGGCTGAGATAGCATGAACACCATGAGTTCAAGACCAGCCTGATCTACCTAGTGAGTTATAGGAGAACTTGCCTATAGAATGAGACCCTGTCTCAACCAAACCAAATCAAAGCACCAGCAGCAACAACAGCGACAATTCCGGTGTTCTAATTTTAATGATATTGACAGCTGTCTCTCCTTAAACTCCCTTGGAGTCTTCAACAAGTCCCAAAGGTAGGAAATCATATTAAGACCAAAACATTTAACAACTACTGCCTTCAGATAAAACTACTATTTTCTCTTGAAAATTCAAGACTCTCATGCACTTGGATCGCTTTTGCATCATTGCTCTGAAGCGTAGTTGCCACAGTACTTACTAATTATAACTTTTAACCAAAGTAACTAACTTGTCAGTCATAGAGAAAACCGGATGGGGTAGGAGAAGTGGGTAACTGGGGAATTTCCTGCTATCTACTAGATTTATAGGGGGTTAGAAAAAGCTCACAAATTCCACCCCTATAGTTATGTACCTCTCATTTACATGTTCAAAAAACGGCAAGAGTGAACACATCCATCACCTTCACCAACAGATATAGACCTGCTCAAGCATGTAATTAATTATTTATGGCATTCTGTCTCAGAATTTATCTAGGCTGTCAATGGCTATCTTTTAACTCAAGAGAAGTTCACATCTTTACGCTACTTAAAGATCAGACCCAGAGTCTTACCTCCTGCGTGCTAGGCATGAGCTCTACCATTGGACCACGGCCTCAGCTTCTAAACAGTCTTGGTAATTATTTTCAAGTTGTCATGCTATAAAAACATAACCACTTCTGTGTTAAGAGTGTATCTGGAGGTAGGCTTCTTGTCTAACACGCATAAAGCCCTGGATTCCATCCTCAACACTGAAAAACATTGGAATAAAATTATGAAAGACAAGATTCAGTTTCTCTGAATGTGCATTTACATCGTGCAGTATCTTAATGCCAATTTATTTGCTCAGCAACCTGATAATTACAGAAAAATATGCAAGTAGAATAAATGTATGCTTTGATTATATTTAGCACAGACAAATCAAAGAAGACATAATTGTTTTAATAAGCTGAATATTAAACTAGTTTTATTTGGTGAAAGTTTACATTGATTATGTGAATCTGGATTTTTAAATGGGTTTCTGAGTTCATTTTGAGGGGAAGTTCTCTTTCTTTTCTTTTCTTTTTTTTCTTTCTTTTTTTGTGGTGCATTTAAAGTATTAGAAACCGTTCATTTTATAAAAATGTAAGAATGCTTGGCTGATGTCAGCACTTGTCAATCAAGCCAATCACCACTGAGACTCTTGGACATATGTCCTAATTTATTGCACTCTTGGAGGATAGGAAAGCACTTCAATTTCACAGAAGTAGGGGCCAGGCACAAGGTCACCCAGGAGAGCTTAAAGCCTCAATGCTGCCCAGACACCAAAGAACTGATGTGCCTCCCAGTGGGCACAAAACTCTGTGAGCTCAAAATAGACAAATTGACAAATAAGAGGAGCCAGCAAGGGGCTGGAGAGATGGCTCAGTGGTTAAGACCACCACCTGCTCTTCCAGAGGTCCTGAGTTCAATTCCCAGCAACCACATGGTGGCTCACAACCATATAATGTGATCTGATGCCTTCTTTGGCAGATAAAGCACTGATATACAATAAATAAAATAAATAAATCTTAAAAAGAAAAAAAAAAAAAGAGGAGCCAGCAAGATTCTCCCCGTGTCACCTCCTTACTTAACAGAAAACGGATTCCTGGGATCTCAGATGATCAGACCATAATCCACCTTCCCACTCCTTGTCACTACCATAGCCGAGGGACTGTTCAGCCAACAAACAGAAAACAAACAACTGAATTAATCTTAAAAGAAAGAAAGAAAGGAAGGAAGAAAAGAAAGAAAGAAAGAGCACACAAGCTGTGGGGCTGGGGAGTGACTAGAGAAATAGCTAGTTAAGCCTTGGAGCTGCCTAAAGTTCATCTCTCTTAAACACTTATTTCTATATGTCCCACCTCATACCCTGCTTTTTTGTTTTTGTTTTTGGTTTTGGTCAAGAATTTACAGCTTGGAGCTTATCTGTCTGGGAAAGTCTGTCAGTTATTAGGCACAACCGTGGAAGTCTTTGTAAGCCCTTCAAGAACAGTTTTCTAAAGAAGGAAACATGACCGTGGCACAGACACAAAGTGACCACACACTCATAATGTCATTTAACTTAATAAGAGAGCTGCTAGGATGTTGGGCTAAGAAGAGGATTGAAGGGCACAGACAGGAGCATGTACGGGAGAAGAAAAAGAACATACCTTTTTCTAGTGTCATTTGAATGAGTCTCTGTGACAAAAGATAGATTAAAAGTAAAAGAAGCAAGTAGTTTTATTTTGTTGGGGGGATGCGTGCTGTCTTCTTTTGGATACAGGAGCCATCATCAAGAACTGAAAACAAAGTAGAAGTTGAGTGCTTTGGTTTTTTTTTTTTTTTTTTTTTTTTGTGAGACAGGGTTTCTCTTGTGTAGCCCTGGCTGTCCTGGAACTCACTCTGTAGGCCAGGCTGGCCTTGAACTCAGAGAGATCCACTTGCCTCTGCCTCCTGAGTGCTGGGATTGAAGGTGTGTGCCACCACCACCTGGCTCGAACCTGGGTGTCTTAAGGAAAAGCTAGATGGAGACAGGTTTTGTGGAGCACGTGACGGAGAGCAGGGAGACCAGTGAGGATTTGGTGGGGGTCTGTCCAGTTTCCCCGTGTGCTCTTCATCTTCAAAAACAAGGATGCTCCAATCATCTGGGGACTCTTCACGAGTTTTATGCCTGCATGTCATGGCAAAGGGTCCATGGAAGGTCAGAGAGACCTGTACATGTTTTTGTTCAGATCCCTTCAATCCTCAGTGTCTTGACATGCCACGGTGCCACGTTTTGGAATGACATGTTCTAAACTCTGTCACCTATATGAGTTTACAAATAAATATATAAAATCTGCTTGTTTTTCTATAGTGAGATGAGGGGGGAGGTCGATTGTTTGTCCACCCGATGGGATGAAGTTTCTGGTTTATAGAACAGAGTGATTTGCGTTGCTATCAGCTATCCACAATTTACAGAGTTGTAAAACAGCTCAAAGACAATAAAAAGTGTAGACCTCATAGATCAGAATTCCTGAAGGGCATGCTTCAGACAGAATATAGATTTCCATTCTTTTTATTTTGGCTCATTTCAAAACCATTCCCATACAGAGCTCAAAAGTATGAAAATGATAAAATACATATATATCGCACAAATTGCTTTAGAGTTTTTATTAGTGGGCTATCAGTGTACTTTATGAGGTTCGATTTAGTGCAGAATAGGCACGTGACTTGATGTTGGTGCCTAGCATCTAAGAAGGTCACCCTGGGGTCTACCAGGTGCTAGTGTTCTGTTAGGCTGTATGTTGAGGGTAGGGTTCACTGAGAAGATAGAAGAAACTCAAAATCCAAGCAAATAGACAAAATTAAAGAAAACTATTAATATGCCATCAAGAGAGAGAATTGGGTTGAATAGAAGAGTGTGGTTGGTGCCCACGGAATGTGTGTAAATGAGACACCATTGGCTGCTGGCTCAGTAGCCTCACCCCTGCTTGGCTGAGATCTGCTAACTAGTTTTTATTTTTCAGATATAGAGAGACCCAAGGTATTTAAGAAAGGTAGATTCCTCTCCTAGTCTGTGGTCCCAGCTCACAGTGGTGGTTCCTCTCCCCATGCTTTTCTCTAGTTAGTGTAGAAATTAGTTTAATTTTTTGCATAATTATCTCTCTCTTTTGGGTTATTGCCTACTTCTGGTGTTGCCAACCTCCAGTGATTTTTTTTTAACTAACTTGTTTTCAGTTATGAAAATACCCACATAATGAAAAGCATATAAAACAAAAAAGTAAGAAATAGCTTCTAATAAGGTGAGCAGTACAATTACCATGCTTATGATAATGCATGCTCGTGGTCTCCCACATGTAAGCTTTACTTGAGAATAGCCTCTTCCTCCTTCCCAGCGGTGCTTGATGTGTAATTCCACTGGGTCTCTTTGATGTGTAGTTCCACTGAGCCCTGTCTCTCCCCCCCCCCCCCCCCCCCCCTGCCCCCACCCCACTTCATAGCTATGGCCACTTAATTATGGGATTCTATTTCATTCAACCATTATGCCTTTGAGATTCATTCATTTCATGCTGCAAAAAAAAAAAAAAAAAAAAAAATGTAATTTACCAACTTCCATTGTCAAATGGCAGGGCTCTCAAACATTCTGCTCTCGTGGACTCTCACACCATCAAAAATGATTGTGGACCCCAAATCCATTTAGAAACTAAAATGAGAACTCAAAACACATTAGAAATAACAATAATACCTTAAAAGTGATCAGGTATGTTTAACAGAACTACAATTCTATTCCTATGTACACAGGTAGAAGAATTAAGATCAGAAACTCAAACAGCTACTAGTGATCCATTTTTTTTCACAGCAACCAAAAGATGACAACAATCCAAATGTCCATGAATTCAGTTCCAAATATCATCAAAATATGAAACAAGCCCACCATGTGTTGTTAGTCAGCTGCACAAAGGGATGCGCCTCTGATGCATTTTCAACGTGAGTGAACCTGGGAAACATGTTGTGGACAGTACACTAGGCTAAAAAGGACAACCATTATATATTTGAGTTAGATGACATTTTTAGAATAGAAAATTTATAAAGACAAATAGTAGATTTGAAGAAGGGCAGGGAGTTATTGCTTGAAGGGTTTGTGGTTTTTTATTTGTGATGATATAGTTAGCACCGCAAATCACATCCTTAAATATTGTTTGGGTGGAAATTTTGTTTTATGTTCATTATAGCATAATCAAATCTATGTACAAAAAGAACATAAACAGTGACCAAACCAATACATGCTAAGGCAGTGGTTCTCAACCTTTCTAATGCTATGACCCTTTAATACAGTTCCTCATGTCGTGGTGACCCCCAACCACAAAAGTTTTTTTCATTGCTATTATAATGTAATTTTTCTACTGTTATGAGTTGTAATGTCAATATCTGATAATTCTGATGGTCTTAGGTGACCCCTGTGAAAGGGTCATTTGACCCCCCCAAAAGGTTGTGACCACAAATTGAGAACCATTGTGCCAATGTAAGCTCTGTGGTCAATGTTTGCGTCTTCCCCATGAGTTTCTATGTTGAAATCCTGACCTCCAGTAGGTCAGGGGCCTTTGGTAAGTGGTTAGGTCACAAGGCGTATTAGTTGCTTTTCTGTCACTGTGATAAAACATGTGACCAAGGCAACCAATAGCCATCTAGAACCTATCTAGATACCTTAAACTCATAGACTCTACCTTCTCCACTGACTTTAGAGTCCCAAGGATCTAGTGTCACTTTAAGAAGAATCCACACATGTAACCGATGCCCTTGCTTCCATGCTACCAGCTGCATTTCTCCTGGTTGCTGGTAGCAACATGGCTGAGCGTCTACTGCAAGAGGATGAGTCTCAGATGGGTTAGCTAGCAACTGTGGAGGTGTGTGGCCATAGGTTCACTCTTGGGCAACAGGAAGACAAGGAGAAATGAGAGTTTCGCAAACATACCAGGAAGTATGTTGCACCTCAAGACTGCTTTCTCGCCACTGAGCAGTCAGGATACCTCAGCAGGAGACAGCATCCTCCTTAGCGGGAACTTGAACTCTGGGTTTGCCTGTCAATCTCTGGTGATCTTTAAGACCAAACTTAAATGTTTGCATGCGTTAACTGTTTTATCCGTTCCACGAGCTTTGGCTGAGTGTGTTCTAAAAGCCAAGCACCACGGGCTTTGATCTATCAGTGCTCGGGGAGGAAAGGTACAGAAAACACATCAAGGGGGAGAGAGTTTTATAACCTCGGCTCCTCAGCTGCAGGCAATCTAATAAATAGACATGGGTGATATGGCAGCAAGACAGGTAGGCGTCCCAGAATTGTCACTTCCATTTCTCTTGTAACACTGGTTGCTATAAAACAGAGGTTGGCAAACTACAGCCTGTGGCCAAAGTTTGACTCAGAAACAAATCTGGCTCGTGGCCAATTTCGGCTCACTGTCTTTATTTATAAATAAAGTTTCATTAAAATGCAGCTACGCTTACTTGTTTGTGTGTGATCTATGTTCGTTTTCATTCCAATACGGCAGAGCTGAATAGTTAAATAGCAACTGTATGGCTATCAAACCTTAAAATATTGATTTTTTTGCTCTTTATGAAAAATTTTCATGAGCTCATGATACGAACTCACATCCAGGGACAAAAGATTCCACGGTGCTGCCTGCAAAGAGCCAGAAGTAAACCCTTGTGAGAAGGGATGACTGGGCAGGAGACAACGGGGCCATGCAGAGAGTGGCCATTTGGAGGCTGAGCCTTGGAAAGTTTTCATGTGTACCTCTGCTAGGGCAGCTCAGGTGCTCCAGCTGAGCACACAAGGAGGATGCAGACTGGCAAAAGCAAAAGCAAAAGCAAAAGCAAAACCAAAACCAAAAGCAAAAGCAAAAGCAAAAGCAAAAGCAAAAGCAAAAGCAGAGCTGGTTCTCACTGCATCTGACTCTCCTGGCTACTGGGACGAGGTCAGTATGAAAACAATGAGTAACTATCATGAGTCTATGGCCACAGATGCTCCAGTTAGACACACCTCGTATGATGGGTACCTACCCACATGATGTTGAAGGAAAAGGTCAGAAACAGTAGGGTCTATGATGTTGAATTGTTTAGGTAAATTCAAAATACATGCATGTAAATCAGTTCCTTACATATTATTGCTTGCAGCACTTAGAAGCAAACAGATATAATATCTGTCCTTCATATCTTGGATTACAAGCATGGATTTACGCTATTATATTACGGCAGTGTGTGATGAACATGCATGGTCATTTTTGTTATTCTCCAGCAACACCACAGCTATTTACATAGCATGTACATTTGCATTAGTACTATAGACGCTGCATCTCTACAGGGAGATATGCGTAAGCTATATGGAAAATACTTGCCATTTCACAGAGAAGGCTGGAGCACCTGCCGATTGTACACCCAAAGAATTTCATAGAATCAATCCCTCATAGATATCAAAGGGTGACTATGCGTTAATCACAATGTAATTGCCTTGTGGAGTTAAAAAAAAAAAAAAAGTGGTGCAGAGGCCTTTATGGACTGATTGTGTGCCATGAGCTGAGGCACTTAACTGACTCAGCCCTTGGCATCGGAGGTCAAAGACCATAAAGTAACAGCTGAGAAAAAGAGGAAGGAAGAACGAAGATTAGAGGAATGTGGAGGCATCCTACTTCTGTTATGGTTTCCACAGCTAAGTAGATTTGTGACCTGGTGGTGACCTTTAGGGACTCAGTTTCCAAATGGCCTACTGTGTTAGTAGAGACAGCGGTGGTGCCCTGTTTCCACCCCCCCCCGTGTGTGTGTGTGTGTGTGTGTGTGTGTGTGTGTGTGTGAGAGAGAGAGAGAGAGAGAGAGAGAGAGAGAGAGAGAGAGAGAGAGAGAGAGAGAGAGAGAGAAGAGAGAGAGACGGACGGACAGACAGACAGACAGGGAGTGTGTGTGTATCAGGGGTAGGAATCTAAGTCAAATGGAACTCAGTCCTGTCCAGGGCTAGGTAGAATATGAGAGCCTCAAAAAAGGTGGAGTTGAAGTCCTCGTTAGACTCTGCAGCTGTCAAAGACCTGCTTTCTTTGGCGATGGGCACAGCAGTGGTATGACACAGAGGAGAGCATCAACCCTTGGGACACTATTCTCAAGCGTATTGGGACTTGAATTTAGTCTAGCCATTCTTGACAGTGATATCAGAATACCACACCAAGTTCTGACCTGTCCAGGAACTGTGCAGAAGGCTTGGGCAACAACTGATTAAAGGATTTCAGAGCAAACACTGGATTCTTTGGACAAATGTCTCCCTCATCTTGTCCTTGATTTCCATAACTTGGCATTACTCTCTGTCCTGACTCGGGACTGTCTGAGGAGCACACAAGGCTCATATCTGAAAGAACCGCAGATATATACAAATCTCATGCACCTTAGTCATTCGCACATTTTAGCAGTTCCATCAGCCCAGTTTGGGCAGAAAGCAAAAACGGAGGTGGTAAAAAACTCAAATAGCCAAATTATTCCAAAAGACTTGAGAGAGCACCGTGGCTTTTATGTTATTTTACTTGTTTTCTTCAAAAGGAATATCTAGTATTACACATAATTACATCCTTCAATCTCAAACATTAAATAAAAATTAAATCGGTCCTTTCCTATGGTTTTCAAACATACTTCTTGTGCAGCCCAATCAGCCTATTCCAGCTGCCAACACTGGGAGCTTCATCTTCTCCCAATCCTTCAGCCTCAGATAATAATAAAATCTGAGACAATTTAAAAAGATCACAAGTCAGTGGACTTTGTTATCAGAATCAAAAGGAATGGAAAACATACTGTAAGAATTGTTCTTGTTCTCCATGTTGCTGCAGCTGTGGATCAAAGCATGGCCCAGCCCCCTTCAGAAGCTGCCTCTTGTGGTAGAATGGGATTAATTAGGACAGGGACTTCCTCCCGTATCTGAACAGTGCAGACACAGTGAGAGACTTTGGCGCACTCAGCCTTACATGGGATACCTCTATTAAAGCCTCCCCTCAAGGCTCAGGGATCCTCCTGGAAGCAGAGCTGTAAAGAAGTGGTGGGTGGTGTTTAATTTCTTGAGTTCTTTATATATATTGGATATTAGCCCTTTGTCAGATGTAGGGTTGGTGAAGATCTTTTCCCAGTCTGTAGGCTGTTGCTCTGTTCTGTTGACAGTGTCTCCTGCCTTAGAGAAGCTTCTCAGCCTCATGAGGTCCCATTTATTAATTGTTGACCTTAAGGCCTGGGTTGTTGGTGTTCTGTTCAGGAAGTTGTCTCCTGTGCCAATGTGTTCCAGGCTCTTCCCCACTTTTTCTTCTAACTGATTTAGTGTCTCTGGTTTTATATTGAGGTCTTTAATCCACTTGAACTTGAATTTTGTGCATGGTGACAAGTATGGGTCCAATTGCATTAGCAGACTACCAAGAAGAGACTTGATACCCTAGCACCATATTCATGGGGAGGAGGTCCCCCTCAGTCACAGTCATAAGGAAGAGGGATTGGGGTGAAAGCGGGAGGGAGGGAGAAATGGGAGGATGCACGGGATGAGCTAGAAAATGAGATATAATATGAATTATTTTATTTTTCAATAAAAATGCGTTAAAAAAAGTAAATTAAAATTAAAAAGAAAAAAGTGGGTGACTCAAAGGCATTAGTGTCTTCCAGACACAACAGGACGGACACACGTATGGACTCACAGAGACTGTGACAGTACACACAGAGCCTGCACGCATTCAAACCAGACAAGATGTCAGCACCAAGAAGGGGAAGTGAACACAAAAGTCCTACCTCTAACCATGAAGCAATTTGTAACCCATACCTGCCCAGAAAGGGAGCTAGCAAGTAGGGAGGAAAGAGATTTTTGGCGTATGCTTCCACATCACTGTTCATCATCGAAGGAAGTCAAACAGGA
The DNA here is from genome assembly GCF_903995435.1 of Acomys russatus. Taxonomy (NCBI): domain Eukaryota; kingdom Metazoa; phylum Chordata; class Mammalia; order Rodentia; family Muridae; genus Acomys; species Acomys russatus. The sequence goes on from NC_067137.1 coordinate 87,560,572, forward strand.
TAGGAACCTGGAGGCAGGAGCCATGGAGGGCAGCTGCTTACTGGCTTTGTTCTCATGGCTTGCTCAGCCCCCTTTCTTATAGAACCCACCCAGGACCACCAGCCCAGGGCCGGCTCCACCCACAATGGGCTGAGCTCTCCCTCAGCAATCACTCATTAAGAAAATACCCTACAGGTTTGCCTACAGCCCAATCTTGTGAAGGCATTTTCCCAACTGTGGTTCCCATCTCTCACACAACTCTAGCTTGTGTCCAGTTGACATAAAACTAGCCAGCACACCAACACAAAATTGACTTCATGTTTTTGTGTACTTTTTCTTTTGTTTTGGTAGTTTTGTCTTTTTTTGTTTGTTTGTTTGTTTTTGTTTTGTTTTTGTCTGTTGTCTTGTGATTTTTGAGAGAGGGAGAGGATGGGGGTGGGGTGAGACTTAGGTGGATAGAGAGGTGGGAGAATCTGGGAGGAGTTTGTGGAGGGGAAAGAATATAATGAAAATATATTGTATTAAAAATTTAAATAAACAATAGTAAGTGAATTTTTAAAAGAACCATTCTTATTTATCCAATTAAGATTGTATTTTGAAGTCTTTGGTTAAATGGTTTGCCTGCCCCAGTATTCCAAGTGTTTTGAGCAATAGGCGCACGCCATGGCCTAGCTTACACCATAGCAAGATCCCATCTTAACAAATAATGCAATGTAGTAGTAATACATCACTCATACATTTTTATGTTGATAAAATTTTCTCAGCAATCGAATTTAGGAGTATCAAATAAAATTCCATCATGAGAATGTGCCAAGACTTATCTACATCACATTTTAAATATTTCATTTACTTAAAATGCTTGCTACTGTAGGTCACATTTTCATAAATATTCTTTTATGTAAATCTTTGACAACATTGATAATTGTTTCCTGGGATAGATTCATGGACCTGCAATTACTTGAACACAGCAGATTAACCCTTCAAAGCCTTTTGATACGTAGCTCTGTATCGTCTTTAGAACCACTGAAACACAGTAGCTCAAGAGCATCTCTGCATACTCCGCTCCCACAGGATTGCGTCTCATCTTACAACCCAATCCTGGCCTATTTGAAAACTGTAACTAACAAACTGCTTTTTCTTCCCAGCATCATTTTGGAAGCATCCTTTTCGCCATTTCCTAGCCATTTATATCAGATACAGAAACGCGGCACTCAGTGATAGCATGGGCACTATATGCTTCCGTTGGATAACGCCACAGATTTTATTGCTTAAATTGTCTTTGTGTCTTGTAGAAAGAAAGAAAAGAAAGAAAGAGCTCCCACGAACTCCTGATACCTTATACAATATCGTATGCACGTGGCATACAGATGACCAGTCTGGACGGTCCAGGTTCTATTAGATTGGGGCTTCTTTTCAGCAGTGGTGAGCTGCGCGAGGCACAGTCTCCTTTTGGACTGGCTCTATAGAGTGGATTATACAAATGACACTGTTCAGAGCCCAACTAGAGCTCCCTGTGGAAGGGAGGTACGTAGAAACAGGCCAGCCAATCAGTGTGAAGAGACAAGGAAAGAGGGCAGCATTGTATGACTTTATCAAAGCACACGGGAGTCAATATTTAAAATGAACATGCAGAATGGAGCTAAGGACAAGAGGCAGCAGTGGGAGAGGAGGGCTGTGCATCTCAGGCTGGAGACACAGTCTCGCTTTACACACATGCTGGTTCTGACGTCAGACATGTTGCTGGTTTTGTCTGTTCCATCTCCCCCCACACACTGTCTAGTTTTGTCTCCTTTCTTCCTTCCCTCCTTCATTCCTTCCTTCCCTCCTTCCTTCCCTCCCTCCCTCCTTCCTTCCTTCCTCCCTCCTTCCAGAAAGCATCTTCTGTAGTTCAGGCTGGCCTAGAATTCAGTATTTAGCCAAGGATACCCTTGTATTCCTGAACCTTTTGCCTCTGCCTCCTGGGTGCAAGGATTATAGGTAGGTGCTTATGGCTGCACCCAGCTGCGAGACAAATAACCAAATAAACAAACAAGACAGGCAGCCGCGCAGAAAGCCTGTAGAGCAGCACCCAGTGCTGGGCTGGAGGATTCAGGTTCAGACACCACTTACTGGCGTCTCTCTCTGGATGAGCATAGGCACCATTGGAAGCACCTGTTCGTGCACAGCTTTGTTCTAAGAACTATCCGCAGAACAAATAGCGCTTGTCATCAGTGACTCAGGAGCTAAGTACCCAATACGGTTGTTTAACTAAAGAGGTAGGATGTTTCGGAGCCAAACCATACTAGCTTCGTGGTGAGTGCTTAAATCTCCCAGCCGTTTCTGACAAGAGCTTATTCTTCACTTGGAGTTCCATGGCTTCCCTTTGGCAGCTCCTAGAACAGTGTGGGAGCCCTCAGAATTGTCTCGATAGACTAAGCCAGTCTCTGTATGGTTAATGCAGTAAACATCATCACAGACTAGTTGCTTCTGAGTCACCACAAGGAAGGGATGCTGAAGGAAAAAAGAAAAGGCAAACCAATTCTAGGCTAAGGGGACTACCTTAATTCATTTCTTGTATTAGAAGAAGCAGAAACTCCCCTCCCCTGTAACCCACCATAACAAACTGCCCCACTTGCTTGCTTAGCCATTGTCTCTCACTCAAAAACCCAATCTTCTATCCACCAACCCTGAAACCCAGGTGGGACACTGCAAAGCACATTTGGCTTTTCCAGATGGTTCTCTATTAGGTGCTCAGTGGGCGGTGCTACATGGAGACTATGAATGCCAAGGGACAGAAAGGACTTGCTCCTTAATATGTTCTTGCGCTGATTTCTTTTTCCTATCCCAGCCAGTGAGGCACCTGGGGGTGGGGTGGGGGTGGAGGGCTGTATGTGGGTAGTGACCCACAGCTGCAACTTCCTGTGATACCTCAGGATTCTCAACTCTTTAGAAGATAACATTAAAAGTAGTTAACAATTCTGGGGGCTGAGGGCGGTGTGTGGCTCCGTGGTTAAGAGTGCGTGTTGCTCCTGCAGAAGAGCTGAGTTCTGTTCTGGCACTCCTCAGACAAGTGACTGGGGAAGATACAAGTTCTTGCCTTGCCTTTCCCAAAGTGATGGACTGTGACCTGAAAGTTTAAGACAAATAAGTGCTGCTTCTCTTAGCTTACTTGTCGTAAGAATATTTTATCACAGCGACTGAAACGAAACTAAAACAGAATGACTGTGAGTGAGGCAGGAGGGAGGAAAAGGAAGTTTTATGGTGTGGTTCTCAGTAACTGTGACAGCATCGCCATCAATAACCTGAAGAAAAAAAAAAAGGCATTGCCTACTAACCAAGGGAAGGGAGCTTATGGCACAGAGAATAGACACTCGGGCTGGATCTGGGTGGGAATCAGAATGGGGAATGCCATACTACAGACACTGGTGGTGGGAAATTGGGGCCGAGCAGGTGAGGAATTGGAGCTGGGGTGTGCCTGTTGGCCATGACAATCTCTGAAGGAGCTGTGAGGTGGATCCTACGGTGCACCCAGCAGGCAGTGTGGAGGAGCAGCCAGTCTCATAAAAGGAAGAAGAGGCCATGTCAGCCCACTGATGGAAACCGTAGAAGCCTTGGAAGGGTGTTTGAAACATGTATTTTAATGCTTCAGAACGGAGTAGTGCAAGCCCTGCCCCCAGATAGGTACAAGTCTCCGGTTCTGTACCTCACTTGTTTGTCAGAAGGACTGTGAGTCCCTTTCCTTCATGTGTATTCTTCAGTCAGCTCTCCTTCAGATTCAGAGCGTTGCCGCTCCCAGTGGCACTGGGCACCCTCTAGGACACCAGGCAAACTGTGTGGCCAGGCTCATGGCCTCTGTGTGGTTGAGTTACCATCACCTCTCAAATAGCAAATGGAGGCTAAGTGCTCCCCTCCAGGGCTGTGCTGGAGGCAGGTCGGTCTGCAGAAAGGCTTAAGCTCTGGGCTCTCTGAGGGTCATTTGGCATGGGTGAGCATCAGGGACAGTCCCTAGAGTCCCATCTGTGTGCAATAGGACACAAACAAGAGAGGGTTTGGATAAACAACAGCAGAGAGGAAGAAACAGAGCCAGACCCTCGCATTTAACATGTGACAGATGGAGGAGGACAGGCACACTCAACGTGGCCCTCAGCACCAGCAGCACCTGGGAATAAGGCATGCCTGTTTTGGGGCTCCATTTTAGACTTAGTGATGCAGAGGCTATAGGAGGGCTCAGAGACCTGTTCAACCAGTCTTCCAGGGAAGACTGGCTATGCTCAAGTTTGAGAATCATGGGCTAGCACAGGCACAGCCTTTACAATCCCTCCTCATGTATGTATGCATGTATGTATGCATGCATGCATGCATGCATGCATGTATGTATGCATGTATGTATGCATGCATGTGTGTATGTATGCATGCATGCATGTATGTATGTATGCATGTATGTATCCATGCATGTATGTCTATAATACAGATGGGGTATGTAAGATATCTTTGATGAGTGGGTGTTGAAGAAGAGCTGGTCAGAGAAATATCAGAGTGGTGAGACTTCAAAGGGTAGAAAAGAGTTTTCCAGGTGGACAGAACAAAGGAAGCTTCCAGAAAAAGCTGCATGAGTAAAGGCTGTACCACACAGCTGGAAAACTGGCAGGTGGAAAACGTGGGAGAGCTGGGGCTAGAGGGGGCAGGGCTTAATCCCAGGCTGCCTCTGCTTCTGTCCCAACAGTCTGATTCTTCTCAGCAGTGACTGTTCCCCATCTTACCCAGCTCTAACGCACCTCCTTTTCCAGCTCGCTGGGCTCCAGTCCTGGCCAGTCACTCTTCTTTCTTCCTTCCTGCATTCCCGTCCATCCTTCTCCACTATGAGTTCCAAGCATTGTGCCGTCCGCCATCCTGCAGACCTCGTACTGCTGACGCCCTTGTAAAGTCTTGCCCACTGTTCAGTCATTGTGCAAAATCCATCTTAGCTCATCACCTTGACCTGTTAGCCTTCTCAACTTTTTTTTTTTTTTTTTTTTTTTTTTTTTTTTTTTTTGTGGGCAAAACTCCAGAGTTCAGCATTATGCTAAATTCTGCTGTCTGCACTTGACCAAGGACAAGTACCCATTAGTATTCCAAAATGATTTATTCTTGTATTTTTCCTCCTAATGCTTTCCTATCTAATCAAGAGGACGGAGCAAGGGGGTCCTGTGATGGGGGCATCCATTAGACACGACTATCATCTTGCGGTTCCTGGAATCTCCCGGGGTCAAGCGCCTTTTGCCTGGATACTAGATTTATCAAGTGAGTAATGTGGTCCTTCTGGCCAGAGCTTTTCTTAGAGTCTACCCACCGTAGCACTGCTGCTTCATCATTTTAGACACAGGAAACCACATGCCCTGGCTTTGGAATGCTAAAACAAACTCGTCAAGCCCTGATATTCACTCTGTCCAGGTGGAATCTCATTAGAATATTTTGTGGCATTAGGAAGGGTAAGGCGAAAGTAACAACGATCAGAAAGTAGAAAAGTAGAAGTCTGTGGTGATCTACAAATATATATACATATGTGTGTGTGTGTGTGTGTGTGTGTGTGTGTGTGTGTGTGTGTTGCAACTAGTTTATGCTAAGAGGAAGATGAAGTTTACTATCATTTTAATGATCTAGTCGTTTTTAAAGTCAGTCATAGAAATTCTTGGAATAACAATAGGACGAATGAAGTAATGTCTGTTGGAGACTGCTGGGATGGGCTATTAGCACCAGTGTCTGCTGGCATGACGGTAAACATATCTCAGGACTGGAAGCCCGCTTTGCTTCGTGTGGATGACCCGGATGCCAGCTGCAGCAAGGGAGAGTGGGAAGCTACCAGACTCCTCTGAGCACCGCATCACTGCGCACCCCAAAAAAGCACCACTCAGGATGTCATCAGCTCCCTGAAACCTTGCTGTTTCTGCTATCCTTGATCCTTATTCCCCCTGTAAGGAAGATAACATAATTCCCAGCACCTGTGGGATGGCTGGGCTCGTGTGCTCCAAGTTCAGAGCCTAAGCCAACAGGATAGTGTGCTTTCTCCGTGTCTCACTTTTCCGTTTCTTACTTTCGGTCCCCCTCTCTCTACCCTCATCTCTAGAACTAAAAACAACTTATCCCTGGGTAGCCCAGTGAACTCAAGGGACACCTGAGCTAGGGGCCATCCAAAGAGCCGGCCTGAATCCCAGATTCATCCAGTGGACTGTTTCACCGTAACTATCTCTGATTCTACTCGGCAGCACCTTAGCCAAGAAATAAATCACCAGTGGTATGCCTGAATGTGCCCACAACTAGACCTAGCAAATAGTCATTCCTCTTGCTGCCAGATGGGACAAAGTCTTCCGAAAGCCACGGGCATCGGAGGCCTTGCCGCTTCCCAGGGAGTTGTTGACATACGGGGGGGAGGGGGGGTGTTTTCAATTACTGCAGCCCAACCTGGCCCAAAGGGAAAGCAGAAAAAGCTTCCTTCTGAATTTGTAATGACTATTCCTTCTCGCCTTCCAGGGCCTCCTGTGGGAGGCTCCATGGGCTCTGGGTAGCACAGCTGGCATCTCTGTGCAAGCGCTGCCTGGGAGTGTTGTGATCCCAGGCCTGACGCTGGTGCAGCTCCGTAATGAGGTGAATAATGCGGAAGTGTTGAATTATTCAGGACGCTGCCTCTGCTCACCTGCAGAAGGCACGGAGGAGAGGCTATGGAGAATCCTCGTGAAGAAGCTCTCACAACCAGGGCTGGGGTGTTTTACTCAAGCCCCCCCGCTCCTGCTTCCAGGGACTGTAATAATGGGTCTGTAATAATCTTCCTACTCTGCTCTTGAGCCATTCACTGGATGCTCATGGCTTAAACCAAACCACACACGTGCAAACACACACACACACACACACACACACACACACACACACACACACATGCACACATGCACACAGCACAGTACGTGCATGCACACGCATGCGTATACACACACTTTTCTTACTGAGACAGGGTGGCCTAAAGCTGACTATGGATCCCAGGTTGGCCTTGGCTCCTGGAAACCCTTCTGTCCTTGCTGAATGCTGAGACCACACTCCTAAGCCACCAGTCCCACCTTCCCGGGACCACTCTTCTATGAACTCATAAACTTGAGAATCCTCAGGCCTAACAGCAAATCCTTGCTTGGGAGGAGCTTGGGTTAAGTACTGAGCAATTACGGCATTCCCAACTTTGAACTTCTCTTGGATGACATTTCAGCATTCACTAGACTTTCTGCCTGTCCTACCTTAGCCAATGGCATGTGGGGACAGTGTGGAGATGTGTGTTTGTGGTGGCGGCGAGGAGACAGACACAGGAAGGGCATGTAGGGTTAGAGAAATTGGAAGGCCCTGGCTTCTCTTGTGTTATGACATGAAGGTTGTTTGAACTGCTTTATGAGGAGGCGGTGGGAGATTAAAAGGGGCCTTTGGCCCCCAGTTTTACGCTGAGATAGGTGTTAACTTTGCTTTTGGGTAAAAAGTAGACTTGCCTTGCCTGGATGTGGTCTTGATGCCAAGCTGACTACTGTCAGTGTTCTCGGCTTTGCAGGATGAGGCCTGGAGGCTTTTTATTTCTTTCTTTCTTTTTTAAAGCTTTTAAAGAATCTTTTTTTTTTTTTTTTTTTTTTTAGTATGTGCATTACAGGAAACAAAACACAAGAATCCAAGAACTAAGTCACCCAGTCACAAGCAGCTCAGCTGGTGTGTCCTTCTAGGGCTGTAGGTTTTTTTTTATCTTGGCCTCTGATGCTGTTTTCCAAAGTCCAAGTCAGTGCTAAACAGACGTACCAAGAGCCACAGGCCAGGAGATATGCAGCTTTCATAATGGAATTTGCTGACTACTTTTTAAAAACTCAAGCTCGGATCTTAACTACCGCGCCCAAGGGCCATAGACCGAAGGCTTCATTGCCAGTCTGTGCCATTATCAGGAGGTGGGAGAACCTTTTAGAGTGAAGCCTGGTGATAGAAAGGTCACTAGGGGAATGCTCTTGAATGGGATCCCAGGACCCTTACTTACCCTTTCCTTTTTCTCTCTGCTTTCTACCATGAGGAAGTCAGCAGCCTTGCTCTGTCACACGCACCCTGCATGCTGTTCTTTGCCGCAGGCCTGAAGTGATGGGGGTCAGGTGACCAAGGCCTGACTACTCAGAAACAGTGAAACAAAATAAACTTTCATTCCTTTTAATTCATTTTTGACTTTTTTTTTTTTTTTACAGCAACAGAACCTCATCAATACATGCTATCTCTGGAATAGCATTCCTGTACTTGGATATGCTTTCTTTCCAGTGGGAAAGGGAATTGTCGAGTTATGACGACTCAACTGATTATGCGAATATCACCCCTTGCATAGCAAATTTTGTTGATCCAAGGCGTTAATTTACAATTTCCCACATGAGACACCATAAAGTAGAAGAACAGCACTAATAAGAGGTGCAACCAGATGAGCGAAAGCTAGAAATAAGAATGGGGGTTTCTCATGCCATTGCATGATGACATGCAGAGGCCGTGGGAGAAATCTGTGACCTTCCTGAGAATTGTGAACGGGGCACAGTACGGAATGGTCTTCCCACCAGGTGGCCTTCTAGAAATAATTGCATAAAATGTGCACTTGAAAGCAAGGGCATGAAGGGAGTGCCCTGGCGTGTGTGCATTATCTCTGCAGGGCCCGCAAAGGCCTGCAAGGAATAGTCTTAGCTTTTTCTCAGGACCAAAGATGATAAGACATAATACCAGGTGTACTCCCTCACTGTACATGTGTTTGCTTGAGCTAATCGTAAATGTCCCCTCGTGTTTTACTTGCTTTAATAATAAAAATGAGAAGTGCTTTGTTTGCGCTACTCTTGAGCTCAGAAACTTGGAGTCCCCTGATTTGTCCCCACTCAGATCTTTGGAGTTATAGCCTTCAATCTTTGAGGCTTAGCCTGGCTGGCCATGGGCTAGGTTGGCGGGGCATAGAGATGATTTTCTGGGCTGAAGCTGGGTTAAATGAACAAGAATGCCACAATGCTTGTTGTGGGTAAAGGTGGGAAAGTTCCACAGCCTTTGACATCAATGGTCTATGAGATGGAATGCTGCCTGAAATGCTCTAGGCTTGATCCAGACAGGACCTGTTGGCAATGCTGCTAGAGATGAGGGTGGGTGAGCCTGGGAGGGATTTGTATGCAAACTGAATGTGTGAGTGTGTGTTGGGACCAGCTCTGTTTTTCTTGCCTTTGTTTCTTTTCTTAGGCCTCTGGTCCACGGCAAGGACATATATATCTGTTTCTGTTTTCAAGCCCATGAGGAAGGATTTCCCTGGATTTGCCCTGTTGTGCACCATGCTAAGTGTTAAGTACCTTGCAGGCCATGAGGCAAGCTCTTGGTGTGCTCCTGTCTTGCTCCCTGCTCCTCCGAGACTGTGGAATTACCTTTGCTGTAACTAAAGAATGAGGGAGGCATATTTCCCACCGAGTTCTAAAAATCTATCACGTATAATCCTGAGGACATTTCAGTAGTGACACAGTGACATTTGTAGCAGGCTGGGGAAAGACGTTTTGGTTTTTATTTCTATCACATGCAAAGGCTCGGTTCCTACTTTAGCTCTAGACTTTTTTTTTTTTTTCCTAAATGCCCAGAGAGGGAACAAAAGGACTGGGAGGGAAAGGTTGCCTCAGACACTCAAGAATCTCCAAGTCCCTCGCTAGATGAAAAACAAATGAAGGATCCTTGACAGGTTAAAATCAAGTACCTGGGGTTTCTCTCCTGGAGCAAATGAATTTTCAGTTTAATAACTTCCTTACAATTCCCCTGGTCACTCTCTTCTGTGATCCTTCTGATGGCATAAGCTTGTTTCTAGTCTGTGCTGTGAGTTTTAAATATGCCATTGGCTTTTAATTAAATCCTTGTTTATTATACAGTTAATGGGCTAAGACTAATGACCAAAGGGGGGAAAACACCAGGCTTTCAGTCATATGATACTTGAGAAAAATAATAAAGTGGTTTATTCAAGGGTGAGCCAGCATAAATGCCATTTCTCCTATTTGTTATCCTGCATGAGTTCTGGAATGATTTGGAACAGCTAGTTACTCTGCCTGGGTGCATCAAGAAATTATTATAAATCTATCTGCAGGAGCAAGGAGATCCGACATCCCCCTCCAGCCAAGAGCTACTGTGCAGTCTGGGCACTTTGCCATCTGTAACTCCATCCTTGAGATTTGAGATGACAGATCTTCAGGGTCACCTTCCTCTCTTTTCAGTGTGGAAACAGAAGTCACGTGTTCACTCTGGGGTCTCAGCACACACTTGCTCAGGGCGGCACAGCAGCTGGCTTGACTGACATAGCCCCAGTGCTCCCACTTTCTCTTTTTTTCCTCCAGCCTAGATTCTCAACAGTGAATTGGAATTAAAAGTTTGTGTCTCCAGTGCTCATATCTACAGTATGGCTCTGTTTCCATAAGATAGTTCCCTCAGTTGGTCTGCACTGCATCTTAAAAGACCCATCTACAAAGCAGGGGTGATTGTACCATACTTGTGTCTACTTAACTGAACTGTTCAATTAATCTGTTATAGAAGTGAAGGATCAAAGTGAAAAGAAGGGGGTACAAGTCTTTGCCTACCCAAAGATGTAGTTCGCTCGGCTCTGGGAAGGAAAGTGACTCGAGGATGAGAATTGAACGGTTGGGATTGCATCTCCAAGTTGACCATCAAGATGATCCTGATCCTCCTCACTCAACCCAAGCCAGCAACCTCAGAATTTCCCGCTGGTCACGGAGGAGGAAGGACACATAAGCTTTGCTTCCGATAATGACTTTGAAGCACTAACTCAAGAGGCCCTAAGCCCATGGTCCTGAAGGTTCTATGGAAAGAATTAATTGGTTCTGTAAGATGGAGAACAAAAAATTTTTTTATTCTTGCTAACTTCTCACTAAAATTAAGTTATTTTCATCAATTATGATGTGAGCCAAACCACAGCAGTTTTAGCAGAACCGGTGTCTTTCTCAATCCCAGAATTGGAAGATATTTTCATAGGACATTGTGACTGCTGCACATTCTTTAAAATTTCATTCATTCTGACTGGTGCTTTGAAATTGCAAAAGTTATTAGACCAGCTGCTAGAGCTGCTGAGTTAATAAAGGAATACACATATAACATTATATCACACATTTTATTAAAAATATTTTTCTACTTCGGTGTAATTGGTTTCCTTTGAGATCCTGTGTATATATTTAAAACCATTCTTCTGTAAGAGATGGCCAGACTCCACAGCATAAGAAGGTTCACACTGCCTATCTGTCTGTCATGGCCTCCTAGGCCTACATGTGACCAAGGGTCACCTCACTTCTCTGAACTTCCATTTATGACTGCAAAGACCAAAGGCTGAGTACCGATGTGGTTGATGAGGACATCAAATAAAATAACAAATGTCACAGTGCTTTGTAAACTACAAAACCCTGTGCAAATCCTCTGTAATGACACTGGTTCCAGGCAGCTCTTGTGTTTAATGTTTCTAGGGCCAAGACAGTGATGAGAGGGAACCCGAAAGAAAACTATGTAGTGGCCAGACGCTTTGTGTGCACAAAGATAGAGGAGAAAGCATATGTGGCCTGAAAGATGGGACATTCCTGTACTTGCTTAGGAATATGAAGGAAGCAAGCAGATGGGGTGAAAAATCCATGCTTTCTTGACTATGAGCTGAATGTCCAGTAAACTTGTAAAATTCTATAAATTTCAATTTGCTTCTTTGGATAGTGGGGACAATTGGAAGTACAATTTATTTAAATAACAAGTACAGAGGCTTTTGGATTAAGATTAAATCATACTTATTCCTGGGCAAACATGTAGAGTTTAGCATGTAGAGTTCAAGAAACATATTTGGAGACTTTTCCAAACAGCATTAAAAAAAAAAAAAAACTCTGTGTGTGTGTGTGTGTGTGTGTGTGTGTGTGTGTGTGTGTGTGTATGACTTATGTGTGTGTTTGCTCAAGTATTCACGAGTGTGCAAGTGCCATAGCACATATGTTGGGGGGTCAGAGGACAACCACAGGAGCCAGCCCTCACCTTTTACCTTGTTTGAGACAAGGTGGCTCACCACTGTGTCTGCCAATCTGGCTGGCCCGGAAGCTTCCAGGGACTTTCCTGTTTCTGCCTCCCATCTTGACTTAGAACATTGGGATTACCAACAGACTGTACTGTGTAGATTCTTAGGTTCAGAACTCAAGGCTTCACATGTGCAGAGTTAAGCAATGAGCCGCATCCCCAGCCCCACCTTACTCCTTAACCACTCGAAACAGAACAAATGAGAAAGATGCAGACTTGCAAAGGGGCATCTCCAGGTTAGCCTCCGCAGCTACAGCCCAGAGCTTCATTTTCCAACAATTTGTCTCAGCTGACCATTCTGGACACTATTTACAGAGCCTGCTTCTGATCTTTACCTCTCATCTGCTGAACCGTAAAGGGCGTTGGCCTCCACTGTGCCACCGATAACCCTGCACTACTACAAGACGTTTAGGACACACCACCGTGTAAATGTTCCTGGGCAGGGCTGTGGTGCTGATCACCGGTTGGTCCAACCTTCTGACACTGACACACATCTTTGTCATCTACAAAGTTCACACTCCGGAACCTCACCCTTGAGTTACAAAAGTGATTTAAAAAAAAAATCTCATTAAAGTTCTAAGTCAGTTTATGATTTTGTGTCGGGCTGCATTTGCATTAGAGGGATATGTGTGGCACATGAGCAGCAGGCTGAGGAAACCTGATAGTTTATGTGAAAAATACCACCCCTTACCCCCTAGTGCCAGCCCACCTAAATCTTAGCATGTATATCAGTCATGGATCTCAGGAGCAACAGATTTAGTGGAATAAATATGTACTAAAAGTGGGGGGTGTTGTTAGATTGGCTTACAGGATATGTTTTACATAGTTCAACTATGGCTGCCTGCACATTAGAGAAATTGAAAACCAGTAGTTGCTCAGTCCCATGAGGCTGGATGTCTCCGCAGTCCTAGTTGGGCCCTGAAGGCCTGGGGGCATTTCTGGGGAGCCAGTGGTCTTCAGTCCACATTAGAAAGCCAAAGGAGCTGGGTTTGAATGTCACTAAAGAACAGCAACAATGGTGGCAGCAGTAGCATGCTGCCACAGAGTAGGCGAACTTACCAGGACAACATGAAGGTGGCAGGCAAAAAGCAAATGCTTTTCCTTCTTAGACTTCCATTTTTATCGGGGCTGCCCACATTAGGGACCTCCCACTCCAATTAAATAGATCAGGAAAAACCCCTCACAGCTGTTCCCAACAGCTGGCCTGCCTGTTAGCTGATTCTAGATCTAATCAAGTTGAAAACCAAGGTTAGCCGTCACAGCATGGAAGACCCGTTTACACGGAGCACGGAGCTCTCTGGTGTCCTGAACAGACTCTAGACCTCATGTGGAGCCACAGGAACAGCCTGTGAAAGAATGGGGAGAAGCCACTGTGCGCTGGGGCTTCATAAAGATGAGGCTTACGAATTCACTCTTTCCAATCAAGAGACTGAAAGTCTCTCCCAAATTATTTTTACTTGGAGATCTTCCATTATAGCACTTCAAATCTGCTTCTTACACACACACACACACACACACACACACACACACACACACACGTCCCATTTACCAGGAAATGATTGACCACCAGTCATATTACTGATTAGTAACATATTGAAATTCATACTCAGAATGGTGCCTAGAAAAGGCTGCAAAGGGCCGTTCAACTCCCCACTTCCTGCCTCACATCACTTAGCACTGCTTTGTGCTTCATTGAGGACTTTCTATGATGCTCTGCAGATACAAAGGCACCTTCTCTCCTGTCTCTGCCTGCTGAGTCTAAAGTCAGTCAGAGGCACGGATGAGAAAGCAGGCAGGAGGCAGGTACAAAAGGCTGGAGGGAGGGCACAGTTCTTCTTCTCTACCAAATGTCTTTCTACAGCTTGGTTTCCCATTGGACGTTTTGGCCTTGAGATGACAAAGTCTGGCTTGTACACCAGAATTTCTCTTTTGATAGCATTAAGGACAGGAGGCCTCACAAAGCTACCAAAACCCTCTGTCAGTACCTAATTAAGACCAGAACTCCAAGGCTTATCTATCTATCTGTCTATCTATCTATCTATCTATCTATCTATCTATCTATCTATATCTATCTTCTATTTAATGTGTGTGGTTGTTGTGTATGCATACATATCTGCACATCAGAAAAGGACATGGGATCCCATGGGACCGGAGTTACAGAGTGGCTAAGTTATAGTTATAAGGTAGATAAGACCCTTCCTGGGGCCCAGCCGCCCTAGCTCCAGTCATTACAAGGGAACTCTCACTATAGAGAGAGTACCAAGGGCATCTTGCTCTTGGCCACTTACAGAGCTCATATACCAAATTTCCATTTTTTCGCTTCACTGTTGATCAGTAAGTCCATTAAAATGTATGAATCTGGGGAGATATCTTTCTCTACAAACCACAATAAGAAGGCCCCTGAAAACCAACCGTGCTCTCCCTTGTCGTTGGAGAGTACCATTGCCAAGACTATGGGAGTGAGAACCTGGGTGACTCTCAGATCTTCCAGGTCAACATGTAAAGACATCCTCCTGCAAGACCATGCCCAGATATTTGCTGTCTCATCAGTCTTTCTTCCCCACTATCTCCCACCAGATCTCTTGACAGCTATGTAAAGCCACATCAGCCCAGGCAAGGGAGACTAATTGTAAGCCAAGAGCAAGTAAAAATATAATTAAAAGGGCAAATCTGTTTCCCCCAAAGCATATAGTTGTCTGTTGATCATGCATATTTTTCCCAAGTGCTTTTTGTAAAGACAAAAGGCAATCATTTGTTAATACAGATACAGCTGCTCATTTGTTTGTGGAGCTTGCAATAAATACAATAGCTTATTGTCTTTTTGGTTTCTTACTCAAACTCAGCAAATAACCTGCCTCTGCCTCCTGAGTGCTGGGATTAATGGTGTGTACCACCACGCCTGGCTTTAAAGATCTAGCTATATCTATCATTTCTCTCTCTCTCTCTCTCTCTCTCTCTCTCTCTCTCTCTCTCTCTCTCTCTCTCTCTCTCTCTCTCTCTCTCTCTCTCTCTCATGTATATGGGTGTTGTGTATGCATACCTATCTGCACACCAGAAAAGGGCATGGGATCGAATGTGACCATAGTTATAGAAGTTTGTAAACCATCATGTGTGGGCATTGGGAATTGAACCCAGGACCTCTGGAAAAGTAGTCGGTGCTCTTAACCACTAAGCCATCTCTCTAGCTTTAAAAAACAAACAAACAGATTCTGCTGCTGCATATCATCTGTTTTGAAGAGCAAGATCCAAACTATAATTGTTTACCTGATTCAATGAGTAGAGGACAAAAACACCTAGTATGGACCCTGAGTTCTCTTTGATATGAGAAGGAACCAACATCTAAATCACCCCCCGGGTGGGGTCTGCTTTTGCTTGCTGTTAGCCCAGCACCTTCATGTTGCCCTGGAGAAGCCAACAGACCAAGATGGATGAGCTTTCCCTGTCCCCCTTCCCTTGGTTTCTTTGTTTGGCCAGATGAGACCAGCAGGGCTGAGTTCGCAGAGCTCAGGGGGCTTGCTGCCTGGCTTCTCTTCCTGGAGCTTGTTAGTATGCCTGCTCAGCTAGCAATCTGAAGAAGGTCGCCGTGTCCCCAAGAAGCCATTCAGTCATAATAGATATGGTTAGAATGATAGCCCAGAGGCTGTGGGTTAGGAAAACACATTAGAGAAAGCCCGAGACCGCAATAATTAAGTGACACAAACGAACGCAAGTTAATGAAATCTCAATCCCACTGAATATGCTCAACCACTGTCCCCTCCCCCGCCCTGCACAGTAGTCTCACGAAGTGACCGAGAGGACTCTGTAGCACAGACAGCTGGTATGTACTCCTCTGGTCAGGAAAAGGGTTCTGGAAGCTACTCCCTATTCCAAGCAACTCTCCAAAGAAAGATGGGGAGGCAGGCACATCAAGAGCACAGAGGTGCTCGCTCTCACACATTCCTTGGCAGCTGTAGGTGTATGGATTAGTCTTCCTAGGCTTCAGTTTCAGGCTTTGCGATTTCAGAATCCTTATTCCTAGGATATTTTGAAGAATATAAGTATTTTTTAACTTTCCATTTTTAATGTATTTTTCATTCTGTGAGAGTTTCATATCTGTATATAATGAGCTTTAGATATTTACACCATTACCCTGTCTCATCCCCCCTCTTTTTCCTGTTGAAACCCTACTTTTTCTTCTCACAAATGCCTATCCTACTTTCATAGTGTGTGTGTGTGTGTGTGTGTGTGTGTGTGTGTGTGTGTGCGCGCGCTTCTCTCTGTTATGTGTTTCTGTGTGGTATGTGGTGTGCAGTATGTGTGTGTGTGTGTGCATGGTGTTTCTGTCTGTGTATGTGTTTGTGTGTGTATGTGTGTGTGTGTGTGTGTGTGTGTATGGAGAGGTCTGTGTGTGTATGTGTGCTTCTGTCGTTATTTGTTTTGGGGTGGTGGTGGTGTGTGTATGTGCATGTGTGTATGTTTATGTGTGTTTCTGTCTATGTATACTTCTTGGGGTGCATGTGTGTGTGTGTGAGAGAGAGAGAGAGAAAGAGAGAGAGAGAGAGAGAGAGAGAGAGAGAGAGAGAGAGAGAGAGAGAGAGAGAGAGAGAAATAGGGCTCACTTAGCAGTAAGCACTCCACAGTCACTTATTCCCTGCAGTTTGAGAAGTTGTGAGACTCTGTTGGCTGCAAAACGAAGTTTATTTTGATGAGAGCTGAAATCTGTACTAACCTATGGGTATAAAAATAAATATTCAGAAGCACTCTGTCCAGATAGCAAAGTGACAGTGATAGGTCCTCTCCTAGGGCCTATTACTTCCCCAGACACATGCTCTTTGCCAGGTTTACCAGACCAGGCATGAGTTCCCTTCTGTGGGGTGGGCCTTAATGGGGTTAATTACCCCTATAACATTCATACCACTGTTGAAGCAAAGAGGGCTTCTTGCCAGACGTGTTATTTTAACTCACAGTGTTTGCATCTGTTGTTGAAACTGTTCTGCCCCAGCAGCCTTCATAGTACCTTCATGGACTACGAAAACTAGCAGGGAGCAAACTTCCAGCCCAGTTGCAGCTTGATTTCCCTGTGTGCTCTGATAAAAGTATGTGGTGTCTTCAGCACCATGGTCTTACCATCGAGTTCTGGTATGTAACCATGAAAAATGCAAGATCCTCTATTGTTTTTGACAAGGTGTTTTGTCCATCATTACTTTTTTAATCACTTTCCAGCTGATCGAGCCTCCTCCCTCCTCTCCTCCCAGTCCCACCTGCCTACCCATCTCCCTGCCATTTGTATCAACTCACCCTGGCACATTGAAGTAAAAATAAAAGGCATCAAAGATGACTGCAGTGACACACATTTGCAGCTTTCTCATCTGCTCATTCATGCACCTGACAGACATACGTTAAATAGTACCCTCTTGCAGGTGTGGCGGTAGCCAATGGTAACAGCAATCATTATAAACATTTACCATAGTAACTAGTCACCATTACTGTTTCCCAGGCATTATGGTAAATGCTGCCTGTATTTTTCCATTCCTCCTTACAATAACCACACCCTACATAACACAGGTAAGCAAGGCAGAGCCCATCCAGAGAGCATACAGTGAGAGGCAAAACCTCTTCTGGGAGGTCCAAGGACAAGTAAGAATACGAAGGTTACTCTCAACCCCAGAGGCTTAAAAAAGGCCCCTAGAAGAAGACTGGCTGGATTCCTCATCACCCCATCTGAGACAGGAGGAAAAAGAGGCCTGAGCCAGAGCAAACAGACGTTGGTGATTTTAGGGATAAATGCTCTTCTGGCTAGAGTTTAGGATCTGGAAAGGAATAGTAAGAGAGGAGGAGAGTCTGCGAAAGAGGGTCTACCAGAAATGACAAATAATAACACCCTATACCCTCTCCAGAGGCCTATAGAACGTGCTGAAGTTTATTAGGCCAAGACACATGTTACAGCTAGGAGTAAGCCCTAAAGGGCCTGTAAACAGCTGGATCCCAGAGTGCTCAGGGGGTAGGTGGAGGAGGCAGAGGGGAGGTTGGAAGA
This sequence comes from Acomys russatus, assembly GCF_903995435.1. NCBI lineage: Eukaryota > Metazoa > Chordata > Mammalia > Rodentia > Muridae > Acomys > Acomys russatus. Next base: position 87,578,627 of record NC_067137.1, read on the forward strand.
GTGATAGGGACCAGGCCATCAAACAGGTAGGAAGCTTGATGGCATTCTAAGGACATTATCAGCTTTCTCAGTGAGGAAGAACACTCTGGCTTCAGGGTGAAGCATACACAAGAGAGGACCTGGGCAGTAAGGAAACCGTAGTAGCTGGGGTCCGTAGTGGACCACAGTAGGAGGGAGGCAAAGGAGGTATAACATAGCAGGGGAGCGGCATGGGGGAGGGAAGGGGATCTAGGGTAATTTTTTGAGGACCCTGTAGATCTACTGAGCAGAAACAGGTAGGGTCTCAGAGGCCTGCTGCTGCCCTACTCAGGTTGATTTCTTGCCCTACTGTGGTGCAGAGGGATGCCCGCTATAGCTTCCCTAGTTCTTGCCTTTCCAATGTATCCATATTGCACATCTTGGTCCCAAGAGACTGGTAGATAGGCTTATGTCTATGTAACTCTGTAGTCACAGTTGAGGTCACTTCGGAATTTTTCGTGGTATCTGTAATAATTAAAAATAAGATGCCAGGCAACAGATATTCTATGAGGCTTATTAAATGAGCACGGGGAGAGAAGGAAAGGGAGGAGGGGTACCCCAGAGGCGGGGGGAGAGAAAGAGAGAGAGAGAGAGAGAGAGAGAGAGAGAGAGAGAGAGATGGAGACAGGGACACACAGAGAGAGACAGAGACACACAGAGAGACAGAGACAGAGAGAGGAGATGGGAGATAGATGGGAGGTAGAAAGAAAAGAGGTGTGAGAGTGAGAGAGAGCCTCGAGGAGGGTTTGTCTTTTTATAATCTTGGGTAGGGCCATGCCCACTGGGAGGTAGCCAATGACCTCACAGGTAGGCAGACTGAAGCAGAATCCTAACAGTACCTACCTGGGGGCCTCCTTGGGGCTCAGTCAGTCTGGCTTAACAGTGGAGGAGATAGATGCTTATGCTTCTAGGCCTTTTCTGATGTCAAGCTGGCTTCTAGTTCACCTGAGAGAAGTTCCTTCAGTATCATGAGCGAACTCTCTAGCCATCCTGACATTATACATGGAGAGTTTTTGTGTGCACAGAAGCCTTCTTTGGGCACTGTATTTATAGCTATTCTGTTCCTCTGAGGAGTTTATGGTCCCCAAAAGCTTATGGCTCATTGGATTAAGCTCTGATTTTCAAGGGTGAAACTTTCCTGGCCAATTTTCACTCTCATTATCACCACAATACCCCGATGCTAACGCCCTTGGATGGGAATCATCTCATCCTGTCACAGCATCAGTGGAAGGAATTCAGATAAGCATTTGTCTGTTGAGCCTGTCCCCTTGGAAAGCTGGAACTATTCTTCATGTCATATTTCACAATGTCCAGCCTGCAAGTTAATATTTAACTTGAGGAAACAGATCATTATCTGAGGTGTCCCTGTCACTTTATGAGGCCGAAGCTTACTAGACATTTGTCTGACGTCAGGCCTCCTGAACCTGACAACCCCTTTCTAACGAGAGATGGCTGTTAACTTTGGTTGGATGCTTATCGTAAACCAGACACCGTGTTAAGCGCTTGTGTTATCTTCTTTAACCCTCTTAGCAGTGCTGAGTCTACACCAGCGTTGCCGTCCCAAGTTTAGAATAAGGAGACTGGGCACAGAGCTCAGCGAGTAAAGATGGAGGCAGCTGCGTGAGATCAGTCAGAATCTCAGAGTCCCATCCTTACCTCTCGCAGACCTCTGTATCCGCTGGCTCTGTTCCCCGCCCCACCGGAGAGGTCACCGCTCCAGGTTTCCTCTTCACTGGGCATCAGTAGCTTCTCACTGAGTCCATTCTGAAAACAGTAAGCAAGAACAGGTCCAGGGGACAAGGGAATCTTCAATAATAGGAATGAAAACGTTATCTTTCATCAAATGGCACTTTGGAAGGACAAGGCGGCTCTCAAGCTGTTAATGAAGGGCTTGAGGTCCGAACTCCAAACTACTTCCCCTAGGCCTGGGCACCAGTCCCTGGCTTCTCTACAGCTCGGTGAGGACTGTTGTTGGGTTTTTGTCTAGAGGAGACCCTTTAGGAGCTGAGTAATGTCTTCCCAGAGTTCTGTGTTGAAGCTCCCGTGCCCCAGATTGTGACTGTACTCGGAGACCAGGCCTGTTTAATGAGCAGCCTTATAGGGAAAAGGCAATTTGAATACACGGAGACCTGATGCCAAAAGTGCACAGAGGGGTGACCGTCGGAAGAGGAAGCCAGCAGTCAGCCATCTGCAGGCCAAGCAGAGAGGGCTCAGAGGAAACAAAGCTTGGGCGCTTTAATTTTGGACTTTTAGCCTCTGCAACTACGAAAGGTCAGGTTTCTATGGCGTACGCCTCTCGGTCTGTGGTAGATTGTTCTAGAAGTCCAAGTAAACAAGTGCAGACACTCTCTTAGAGTTAGAACAATAGTCTTTAAAATGGAATGAGTCTAGGTGGTCCCTTGGGGTGGAGGAGAGAGTATGGCAATGTTCATACCTACTGACTTCCATCTGATTCCTTTAATTTTCATTTCTCACATATACTTTAAAATGCACATAATGGATGGCTATGGGACGACAGGCACAAAAATATAAAGACATGTAACTTGTTGGAGAATGTGTGCTTACAGAATTGTTACAGAGAGGGTAAGTAGCCAGGGAGCTTGGAGGCCACTGAGGCAGGAGGTCGGTTTACTGGAACAGCTTTAAATCCCAAAGACAAATAAGCGTAATTCCTCTTTTCATAATTGCAAGTGCCCTGAAGAGTTCATCATCCATTTCTAATCTCTTCCCAGCTTAAAAATGAAAGAGAAGGAAAGTCTGGGGAGCGACTCTTCGCCTCCATCAGGGAGATTTATGTTGTCGTTATTATAATTGTTATCTATGAGTGTTTATGAGTAATGGTTGGGAGAAATGTCTTCTATCGAGCGGACGAGAGGCAACAGAAAATCAATCCATTAAAATCTATGCTTTTCTTACGCTTCTCAATTTGGCTCCCCCTACCTTTTTTTTTTTTTTTTTTTTTTTTTTTTTTTTTTTTTTTTTTCCAACTCTTTATCAAGGATCTCATGCTTCATATACCTGAAGCTACCAAAACATTAAACTCTAATAATATGAGGGGCAGGTACCAGGCAGCTCTCTGCAACTTTCCCAGCCAGTCTCATCTATATCAAATTCTAGTCTCAAAGCTGACTTAGAAGAGCCTGGCCACACCAGGGGAGGCGGGTCTCATTAAGTCCTGCCCCAACCTGCTTTATCACTCCTTCAAAATCCATCAGTGAAGAAGTTTCAGCCAGACATGGTGGTGCACACTTGTAATCCCAGTGTTCAGGAGGCCGAGGCAGCTGGGTCCTGAATTGGAGGGTATCCTGCGTGTAATGAGCATAGTAAGCAACATCACTTAGACATGTAAAAAATAGCTTAGTCAGGATCTTCCACTGCACCCAAGGCTGCACCTGATAAGCAGAACCCAGTGACATTACTCACTCAAGATAACCAGACAGAGTCCTACAACCCCATGGTGCCCACTGGACCCAACAAGAGCAATGCTCTGCTCTACACATTTGGAGAAATGCCACCTTGATCTACCCTGCAGCTGAAAAGTGTCCCCCGGAATCCTTACCCTTGAATCACAAACTTCTGTTAGAGATTGGAACTGACGTTCAGCTGAGATATGTTGCACAGATGAGCAGCCTTGGGGAGATAGGCTTAGGACCGTAGTTAGAGATTTAGAGTGTGAATCTTGTGTGATGACCCTCAGCATAATAAAATACAATTTTCGTTATACTTGTGTGTCTACCTTCCTGCTAGTAACACTGACTAAGCTACACAGAAAATTCTAGAAACAACTAGGCTACTATCAAGAGCCTGTCTCGAAAAAAGAAGAAGTGGAGAAAGACAGAAAAGTTATTTTAGTTATCTTATTTTGACTAAAATTTTTTAAAAAGTTCTTGTGGACCTGAGACCCTAGAACTCAAAAAGAAAGTCTGGCAGGCTGCTAATTCTCTGGAGGGTTATGGTTCACAGGCCTGACAGTGTACGGGCCAAGTCTACTCTTGGCTGTATGGTTACACTAGAACCATTTATCTCCGTTAAAGGAGGATGATCTCTATTGGGATGGCAGAACAATAGCTTGCTCGACCTAGCTCAGTTGAGCCCAGACCCACTTCCAATGAGAGAGAGAGAGAGAGAGAGAGAGAGAGAGAGAGAGAGAGAGAGAGAGAGAGAGAGAGTGTGTGTGTGTGTGTAAAACCCTTGGGAGTGATTTCCTCCTGGCAGATACTCCTGAAGTGATAGAGCTAATTTCTGTTCTACTTGGTGGCCCTGCACTGAGCCATGCCAGCAGAAGGTTAGAAGTGGAGAAAGTGCTGTGGTGAAGTCCAAGCAGCTCTTTGCTGAGCAGTTAATCTCCTTTCATTGTTTAAATGTGCCTCCAGGGCCCAACAAATCTGCATGAAGAAAGCCAGGGTCTGAGGGAATTAGCTGGAAGCCACTCACTTTCTGATTGTATAAGGGGAAGCTGCTGGTCTGAGCACTGTTGATGCCATCAGGACTTGGGAGTCACCTTGACCATGCTGTCCCACAGTGTTCCTGTGACAGAAGCATAGACTGAAAACTGGCCTCCAGGGTCAAGGCTTCCAGTTTAGTGTTTTTAATGGAACTCCTGAGAGTGTGAACAAGTGGGTCTTTGAATTTTGTGCCTTCTCCTGTGGGTCTTTTTCAAATGTTGGTTTGTTTTGTCTAACTTGGATGCAATGTTTTTTTTTTGTTTTTTTTTTTTTTTTACTGTATTTTATGTTGCTCTGTTTTTTGTTATCTCTTAGAAGACTATACTTTTCTAATGAGAGACAGAAAGAGAGTGGACCAGTATAGGAGGGAAGTGGATAGGAACTGGAAGGGGTAGAGAGAGGGGAAACTATAATCAGGATACTGTATGAGAAAATAATCTGTTTTCAATAAAAAGGTGGGGTGTGTCTTTCTACTTCAAATGATTCATTTAAGAAAAAAAATCCCTCACTGCTGTCCCCAGATGACTGGGTTTTAGTTTAGTTCCAGGTGTAGTCAAGTTGGCAACCAAGAACAGCCATCACAAGTCCACCTTTTCAACTTGACACACAATCATATCTCCTTACGTCATGCTTAATTTCCAAGTGAAAATAACAACCAAGTCACAACTACTGCCCGTGTACAACCTCAAACACACCATATATTTTAGAATATGTGACAATGTCCCTTGAGTAACATTTTTTCTTATCTTAAAACATTAATATGATAACCACTAATATTCTCTCAATTCAAGTTACATTACATGACACAGAAATTAAGGGTGATGACGGCGCGCATCTTTAATCCCAGAACTCAGGAGGCAGAGGCAGGAAGATCTCTGTGAGTTCATGGCCTGCCCAGTCAGGGTGAGTTCCAGGACATCCAGGGCTACACAGAGAAACCGTGTCTTGGAAGAAACAAACAAGCAAACAAACAAAAAGAAAAAAAGGAAACCAAGGAAAGAATATGCAAATACCTGCACAGATGCATTCTTAACAAAATAGAACAGAAATACTCATGCCAATTGTAGTTCTAATTTTTGCAACTGGTCACCTGGTCTTATCTGATATTTATAATTACTCCCCTTGTAATAGAAGTTTTGGTGTCTCTAAAAACTCAGTTACGTTACGCAAACATGTTTTGGTTTTAATCCCAGGTGTAGAATATGGGGCTGCTTTAGAATGTTCACAGCAGCAGACTATTTGCCTCCTGACGGCTCTGAGAAGGACATGATCTTTGCCAGCTGCAGATAGTTTAGTCCTGGGGACTCTGAGGGGAAATGAATGCAAGACCCCAGAGAGAGATGGGAGTGGTAGTGGTGGGGACACCCCAAGGAAGAAGAAGGTGGCTGCTGCTCCACCCTGCAGTCCCTGGTTGCTGTTGATGCAGTTTGATGAGAAGAGGTTGGAGAGATCCTGAAACGAAGATTGGACTTGCCCCAAGAACGCCAAAGACCGCAACCATCAAGAAGTAACTAAGGAGACCTATGCCCCCCTCCCCATTAACCTTCTTTCTCTCCTATCTGGTATTAGGGTGTTGGAAGGGATTGGGGTAGAGAAGGGAGGTAGAGGCATAAGAACCCTAATAAAATAAGAAAGTTTTTTAAGTGCCTACACTCCTGTTACTATCCATTCTGTATTTGTTTCACTTTCAGTAAGGACAGTTAGGTTTTGGAGGAGTGATCATACCTTCATTTCTGATGAATCTGTGCTCTTTGTCATCCTGCTTGGATTAGGCTGCTGTACTTTTCCATTGACTTTAATCACAGGACATAATAACACCAAGAAATATCCTAAAGGATCTCCCGTACCCACATGTAATCTTATCTCCTTCGTGCAATCCATTTTCCCCTTGGTAATCTGGGTCAATCACGCCTCCTAACACTATTATTGGGTTTTGGCTTGTTGCCTTAGGGCATCAGAAGCCCAAACTGGTCAGAAGGAGGTCTGAGCTTCCAGTTCAATGGCATGTTTGTTGTGGCTCCTGGCAGGAACGCTCCTCTTTCTGGAACCAAAACTTTTAGGCCAGCAGAACTTAGTTAAAGTCAGGGAAACGGGAAGCAAAACAATTTCCTATTGAGTCAACGGTGATAGTGAGTGGAATTATTACCTTTTCCACACTTCGATTCCTGGACCCAGGGATGCTGAGTATTGGAGAAACTGTACCATATTTTGGATACTGATTCAAAGCATGTACTGCCTTCTGGAGACTGCTGCCTCAGCCCTCTAGGCTGCTGCCACCTAATTGGTACTGTAACTATGTCATCAAAATGCCATCCCATCTTTCTATCAAGCCAACTGCTTCAGGATGGTGGGGCACATGGTAAGACCAGTGGATTCCATGATCACTAGCCCACTGTCACACTTTTCTGGCTATGAAGTGAGTTCCTTGGTCAGAAACAACACTGTATGGAATTCCACATGGGTGCAAAAGGCATCTGCAAAACCACAGATGGTAGTTTTGGCAGAAGTATTACAAGGCAAATCTATAAACAGAACAAGTATTTACTGTAGTAAAGGACAAACTCTTGATACCAAAATCTGTATTAATTAGGGTTTTCTCAAGAAATAGAATTGATACATACATAAATACATACATATGTGTGATGATATGAATACATATGAATGATTTATTAGAGAGGCTTACAGGTTATGGTCTCACTAACCCAACAATGGCTGTCTCCTGATAAAAAGTCCAAACAGTCAGTAGTTGTTCAGTCCACAAGGCTGGATGTCCCAGTTTGTCTTCACTATATACCAGAATCCTGAAGGAGCAGGCTCTAATACCAGTGACGGAGTGAACTTGCCAGTGACAGTGAAGGCAAGCAGGCCTCCTTCTTCCAGGTCCTTTATATAGGCTGGCACCAGTAGGTGTGGCCCAGATTATAGGTGGCTCTCCCTACCTCAACAAAAATTTGTATTTAAGGTGGATCCACTTCAAATGATTTAATTAAGACACATTTCTCACAGGTGTACCTCTTGACTCTATTTAATTCCACACGTAGTCAAGTTGACAGCTAAGAATAGCCATGGCAGTCATGTTCTCTGCTTCTGGTGACTTTTCCCTCAGTGTTGGGCATGCAGTGTCTGTATGTTGGCTGTAAGGAGGAGCAGAAGGCTACAGCAGGCAGCAAAATCGTGGCCTTGCCTTTGTTGTTAGCATTCTCTAGCCAATGAACATCTGCATCCACAGCCTCAAGTTCAAGGTGGACTGGAGAGTGAGAGTTGGCAGAGCACAGAAATTGGCAGAGCTCCACTAGCACACACCAAAGCCACGGATTTTATATACTGCTTGATTTCAAAACTCTACTTTACAATTTATACTGAGGGACTAAGGAGATATTTATATTAAAGTGCTGGGCATACCTGTTATCCCAGCTCTCGGGGAGGCAGAGGCCGGCTAATGTGAGTTCAGGGCTAGCCTGGTCTACAAAGTGAGTCTAGGACAGCCAAGGCTACACAGAGAAACCATGTCTTGAAAAAAATCAGTCAATCAATAAATAAATATTCAGCTATACAGATGCTAGTGTCCAAAGTCATATGAGCACAAGATTTGAAGCAATCTTCATCCTTCAAAACAATTAAAATAAAACCTGTAAATACATTCAGGTAAATAATATGCAAGCATATAAAGTGATATTATACAAAACATGTACTAATATAGAAAGATGTTAATGGTATATATTAAAGGAAGAAATGGAGTTATAAAATGGTATGCACAACATAATGTTTATATTATTTCTTAGAAATCCTTAAAAAGAATGTAAAGCAGTTAGTAGTAATTATGTCTGGATTATAAAGAACAAGTTTTATTTCTACTATGGTGTGGATGAGGTTTGAAAACATCCCCTAAGAGTTTCTGCACTGGGAGTGTGGTCTTCCTTCTGGTGGTGTGTGAAGCTGGTGGACTTTCCAGGTATAGCCCCTAGTGGGGAGCAATTAGGTAATTAACCGCAAGTGCTACCCGCAGTGCTCCTTGCGCTATGCTGAGTTGGTTCTTCTGAGAGCAAGTCAGTAGGAAGGATGGAGCCTAGCCTCTGCTCTTTGGCTTCCTGTCTTGTTCTGGGATCTCTGCATCTCCCATATCCTCTGACTGTGCTGTCATTTGCCAGGAAGCCCTCGCCAGCCCCTGCACCATGCTGTTTGCACTTTAGGTCTCAGTGCTCACTATCGGAGCTCAATACTCAAGGAATGAGCTCAACAAACCTCTTCTCTAAAAAAGTAAAGTAACCAGACTCAGATATTTTATTATAACAATGGAAAGTAGTTGAATTCAATTGACTTAATTTTTGTTCTTATTACATGTACTCTGCTTAAGGAAGCGTGCGCGCGCGCGCGCGCGCACACACACACACACACACACACACACAAATAAGGTGTTCATGGCTTAAATGATCAGTCAATAGGAAACTACAAATCAAAACCATGATGAGATATCACTCCACACCAACTAGGATAGCAAATGTCTGTGAGGAGATGCAGAAGCCAGAAACTTTGCACACCCCTCATGCAGCCACTTTGCCTCTCCAGCTTTGCCTGTTTGGAGCATCTCCTCTAGCTCGTCAGGAGGCCTAAGGGTGTGGGTGTGGCCCACACACACACATACACACACACACACACACACACACAAAACCAGACACCCATATGAATATCGGACACGAATGTTTGTAGCAGCCTTGCTCACAGTAGCCAAAATATTAACATAATACAACTGTCCACAAACTAGTGATAGATAGACAAATATTGTGTGCCTATACGAAGGAATATTATTCACCTATTAAAGGTGTGACATACCGATATATAAAACAGCATGGGAGGTACCAGGACTACATCCAGAGCTAGCCAGTTCCCAGAGACAGTAGACAAATACCTAAGAGTCTCCATATGCAACCCAACCAAAAGAGAGCCCACATTCCAACCTTCATTTTTATTGGCCTCTCAAATTCAGTCCTTCTAGCTATCCTATGGGCAAGGAACCAAACAACCGGGGACATGAGCACCTGCCAAAATTATGGCCCTGCCCTCTCTGTCCATCAGAACCTGCTAGCTCTTATTCACATTTCCATCATGTTTCCTTATCTTCCCACAGTGCAGGCTCTGCCTCCCACACTTCTGGAGGCCTGTAAGTAAAACTACTTCATTCCTTTGCCACAGTCATTCTGTGTCTGTGTGTCTTGCCAAACCTGATGAAAACACATTGTAGGTGCTCTTAACACAAGTTACTTCTGGAAGCTCCTCAACCCCCAGCTGGATATACTGTTAGATGTCACATGACAACAAAGAAATCAGCAGGAACAAGCGGCAGCTGTGGAAACCACCAGCCTCTCTCCCCAGGACAGTTAGGAAACACAGCTATCATACATTTTTACTCCATGATGGGTTGCCATGAACAACCCGGTTCTGAAACTCTGTGTTTCATCTGCTTAGAAACATACATATTTATGTACTTTGTTTCATTTTTGTCTCTTTGGCCAAGGACAGCTCAGAAAGTAAGGACTGGGTGTTTGGTTTTGTACTGAATAAGAACACGTCCCTTGACAGAATCACAACAATACATGGTCATCCTCTTCAGTCTTGAATGACAAGCCACCTCACACAGAAAACAGGAACCACTGTGGAGGACTAAGAAACAACCCACAAGCCTGGTGCTGATCATTCAAACACACATTACACAGCCCAACAAGAGAATGCCAAATATCTTTGGCTCAGACTTAAGACCTTCTTGTTATTTTTTTAAATTTTCTTAAATTATGGTTGTGGTTGTGGTTGTGTGTGTGTGTGTGTGTTATGTATACATGCATGTGTATGCAGATGCACATGTCCATACATGAGTGCAAAGGCCAATGGAAGACATCATGTGTCTTCCTGTATCATTCTGTCTTATTCCTGTGAGAAAGGGTCTCTCAGTGGACATAGAGTTAGCGGGCAGCCAGCAAGTTCCATTGATCTTCTTGTCTCTGTCTTTGTATTGCTGGGGTTACAGGCATGTATAGTCATACCCAACATTTGCCATGGGTGCTGGGGATTTGAACTCACTACCTCATGGTTGCTCAGTAAGCATCCTTCCCCACTAAGCCATTCCCCAGCCTGAAGACAATCAGTCTTAGTGAACATTTTTAACACCAGTGATAAACAACTGAGTTTGCCAACCACAAAAGTTGTCAAAGGTGTCTCCAAGGGTTTGATTAGGAAGACTGAACACCCTCGGGAGAGGGTGCAGACAAGCTGAGTGCTGTGGAGAGAGGCAGCCCTTCCAGTCAGTGTTTCTTATCTCACTGCGGCAGACGCTTGAGTACTGTGTGCATCTTGCCAACATGGAGAATCAGCCAGGCCTGACCAGGTCTAGTGAGCAGGGATCAGAGCAAACCATACACCACCCGAAAGCAGCTAGGTCTACGCTGTTCCTGCTCAGCTCTAGGTCCTCATCCCTCCCAAATGGATGCTGATGAACAAGAGACAATAACAGAGTTTCCAGAACATAGGGCCTATGCCAATCTAAGTTCAGAGCCCAGGGTTCCTTAATTCTGCAGTAGGGGTGATACCGATAATGACCAATTAGGATGTTGAGAATATTAACATGCTAAGGCAAGTGCAACCTTCATATCTACCCATGAAGAAGAGGCAATGTTCCGGGATTCTAGGGCCTCGCTCGGCAATTGAGATCCTATTTTATCTTCCTTAAACAAACGAACAAAGGAAGAAGAGGCTGCAATCTATTTCCGAGGGTGAGCCCAGTCGCATCTCTTTTGTTCCAAAAAGCATTTCTCCTCCGGTTGCATTTTGGATCTCCACTAATGTGCATTTGTTTCCAATTTCCCTGCAGCCACTCTCCAGTAGTGCAGCGTTGGTTCTTTGTCTTACGGATATTTCATTTCCTCAATCATGTTAAATCAAACAAGCCTCCCATCCCCGCAAACAGAGCGGAGCAGCTCAGGGCCTCTGAACTAATTTGCACTGGTAAAACCTGATCAGGCCTTCCTCTGGTGTCTTAATTAGGAGTCTTAATCCCTTTGATTTAAAAGCAGAAGAAATAGAAGATATAGCTGGAAACGGAGCATATTTATTTAATACAGACAAATAGGGTTTCCAAAGTCCATTTAATATACAGTGTCAACAGAAATATATGTCCCTCTCTTTCTAATAAGTCTTCCAGGATGAAGCATGGTTCACACTTAGATCGGAATCATTAGTTTTCATGTTCTCTTTCATTTAAAGAGACAGTTATTTCCAGCCCACTCTCTGTTTCCAGAGTTTTGTTTTTTTTTTTTTTTGACAAGTCTCGCTTTCATTTTTTTCCTGGACCATAAGGAAAGAGGGGCACAGACAATACATACAATATTGCTCTCGTTGACTTGTTTAAAATATGATAAATAAGCAGCTGCGCTGGAGGCTGAAAACAGAATAGCCATGCTTAGGAACCGTCTGTCCTGGGCTAAGCCTTCGGGTCCGGATACCAGAATGCATTTTGTGTAATGCAAATTGTTCTTGAACTCCAGCTAAGAGAGCTCAGTTCTTGGGGAAACCAAAAGATTGGGTGGAGGTCCTTGACACAGTGCTTCCATGAGCGTGGCGACACGTCTGTTGGATATGCTTCACAGCAAGGCGCCATGTCTATACTCAGTGATATCACTCATCCAGACACTTGGGTCAAGCTTCTGGGCAGCTTGCTTGCTACAGGACTTCATACAAGAGAGCGGTGGCCATGTGGATTCAGTGCCCTACCCAGACAATTAAGCCATTTTTTCCTACAGGAAAAAAAAAATAAATAAATAAGGCTGGACCCTTGGTAACAGATTGCATCTTTAGAAGCACAGCTCTGCTCTTGGATGCTTCTCAGTGCTGGGGTTCAAGAATAGCCCCCACTGACCACTCGGACACCAGACTCAGAATGATGAAAGTTTACTGAACTCTGAGCCAAGACTGACCAGTCAGGGACACAGAGTGGACTCGGGAGCCGAATGTGATGCTGGTCTGTTCCTAAGGCAGGCTTTTTATAAGAAAAACTGTACCCAGGTGTAGAAAGCAAGCTCAGGGCAGCATTACATTGTTTTGACTAGCTAAACAAAGCATTTTAAGCTGATTGGCTAGGGTATAAGGCAGGGGAGCTTGGAGACTTTCCACCCTTCAGGGAGAAAGGAACATAGCAGGGGATTGTGATTTGTTTAAGTAGAACATATATCATTAATTCAAGCAGAGCATTCAACAAGTATTGAATTGTAAGTAAAAGGTTATTCAAGCTGGTGTGGTGGCACATGCTCATAACCCCAGAACTCTGAGAGGCAGAGGCAAATGGGTGTCTAGGCCAGACTGGTCTACAAAGTGAGTCCAGACAGCCAAGGCTACACAGAGAAACTGTGTCTCAGGGTCGGGGTGGGGTGGGGGGTGGGGGTGGTAAGGCTATTTGAGTTCTTAGTCAGGCAGAGCCTGAGGACCTGATCTTAAATTCATCTTATGCTCAAAATGGAAACTTAAAAACAAAATGGCTGCAGTTATGCTAGGCATTAAGGCCTAGATATGTCTGGACACGTCTCAATGTTGATGTTTTTCAACACTTGGCACTTAGCTCCATGAATGCTCATTCATGCCCTGGATGTTTCTGGAAAGCCTTTATATCTGGATGAATGTAGTTTCGAATGGTACTTAGTCTGCCTTGCAAGCTGCCAGGGCTCAAGGGCCTCAAGTTGCAGAATTTGCGGTATTTTGCTTCTTTTCATGTAAAATAAGCCAGTTTCCTCAGAGACGATTGTTATTGAATGGAATATAGCCAACCTCTCTGTGCTAATGAGTCTTAAAAGAATTAGTTTGGTCAACATTCAGTAACATAGGTAGTAAATCCAAGTGAGTAAAGCAATAAAAACAAGAGAAAGTCTTCAGAAGATGCTTATTACACTCCCTCTCTCCCTCTCTGGCTTGTTGGGTTTGTTTTTGTTTTCTTATGGTGCTAGGGATGGATCTCAGGGCCTTGCCTGTACCTGGAAGGTCTCCACCACTGTGTCCTCAGCTCTCTATGCCACTCTCTTTAACGTGTAAAGCAGTGAATGGGCACTCCAGTGTCCTTGTTTGGATGTCACTATCCTATCTTTGCCTTCGTTTATGCCTGCAGCACTTCTGCAAGGCCACATTCCTACTTTATAGAAATACGAACCCAAATAAAACTGACTAAGAAAGCAAGCTAAGCACACAGCTGGGAAAAGCACGGAGCTGGGGTTAGGCTGGGTCTCTCAGCTCTCAGGCTTGAAAAGGATTTGGAGGGAACACACTGGCTCTTTGTGTGTATTGGGGGCTTCTAAAGGGCAGGGATGACAGATGACATGGGAAAAGCTAATCCTCAGAAATATCTTTAGCCCACACCCCTGTGGTTTTGTTAACAATATTGAGTGACACCATCCCTTAAGAGAAGCTCTGCACTTATCCACACCCCATCCAAGTGATCAGTACTTATGAATGCAATGAAATCTAAGCTAACAAGATTTGAGTGTTTACTACTCCTTGGCACACAACCATTACACACATCTAAAGCCTGGCATTACACAATTATCTTATGAAGTGGGCCTTTCCCACCTGAAGTACTGCTTGGCTCTGCATCAGGTGGCAAATGCAAGGAAAATAAGAAAAGTCTGGTGTGACTGTGGTTACTGCCTTGTCCTGCAGAAGCAAGAAGGACTGAGGGAGTTCGGACAAAACAGGGTCATTTCTTGCTTTTCCCATTTTTTGGTTTGCTGTAGCGCCCCCCTCATACTGGGAAGAGAAAAGGCCCCCACAAGCATGTGAGGCGATCACAGATTGTCATGCTCAACTGGCCGTCAGCAAGGACCACTGTAATCTCTGAAGAACAACCATGGGCCCATGGAAGTTTTACTCAAATGGTTTTAATTGGCCAGACAGAGGGATATGTGCTGCAGAAGGCTTGATCCCACTAAGGATTTCTCTGCCTCCCATTTAAAGAAAGAGTTTGATAAGATGATGGGGACATATTTGACCACGTCCCCTTGATGTCGAGGCCCGGTGGCACTCAGAGGAAGCATATCAGGCTACCCAGATGAGACTTGAAAGCCTATGATCACATAGAGGGGGAGGAGGTCCCCCTCGGTCATAGACATAGGGGAGGGGAGTAGGGTGAAAGTGGGAGAAAGGGAGGAAGGGGAGGATACAAGGGATAGGATAACAATTGAGGTATAATATGAATAAATAAATTAAAAAAATATGTTCCAAATAAAATAGATGGCCATCTGAAAGGTTGTGAGTGTGAGATAAAAGGATTGGCTCAAATGGCTTAAGACACGTGGCATGAGATGGGTTTGCTCCTGTAGGAGCCCCCAGTATGATCAAGAACCCAGGATGCATGGATCAGAGAGGGCAGGCCATGGTTGTAGAGATGATGGCCCGAGGGCTGAGATTATGGCAGAGCAGAGCCATCCTTGATCTCACTGTGATCTCCTTGGCTTCAGTTCTGCAGCCTTGACAAGAGGTGGCATAATTAGCCAACTGAAACTGGTGAGTGATTAAAGATAGCCAGTATTCTTTCCTGAAGTTCTTAGTTTACTTAGGTTTCCTTAATTTTGAACTTGCATCCTTTTTTCTACTCCAGTTTATGACCAGGACACCACAGTTGGTCATCAGGACTCCTTGGGCCTTATGACTGTGATGACATCGAGACTTCTCTTGCTTGAAAGACTATTGGTCAGGTACGTTGAGTGCTCCTGGGATTTTTCTGATGCTTTTCTTATGCTTAGACAAAGAAGAAGCACAACATAAAATTGGCACAACTACACCAAGGAGGCAAGATTAGCCATGTGTAACAAAAATTTTGCAATAATTTTCCCTTCCCCAAACATATCAACACACACACACACACACACACACACACACACACACACACACACACACACACGAGAACTCACCCATCCAGAGTTGGTATTGAACATAAAAATCTAATTTCTAAGTAGGTGAATAGAGATACATGGACAAGTTTTATGTCACCTGCCATCAGCTCTACTATCGTCTTGTGACTGTGTTAGAATCACTTCAAACATTTCAGGGTGTATAAGTGAAAAAAAATTTAATCAAAAGACTTTGAAGTTTACATTGACAAGTGTGAGTCTTTGCTCATTTTAAGTGACTCACAGTTACAGCCATAACTAGCCATAATGCTTCTAAGTCTCTAGCACTAGCAGGATTTTGAGATTTAAATACTCACTTAGGGCAAACTCCTAAAATCACTGAACCTATTTGAGTACACCAAGAATATAGCTTGATTTAAAAAAAAAAAAAAGCTGTGAGGTGTTTATAAGAAGTCCCCACCATAGTGGAAAAAAGAAGAAAATTAAATAGAACAGCAGTTGCTTAGACTACAGAAGAAAAGTATATGGATTACCTAATTACAACTAGCTAGTCTTGTAGAAGATTGAGAGGAGTCATCTGAGCTTGAGTCCTAGTCATGGCTCTGTTGCAAACTAGCTAATGTGACCATAGGCAAGTTACTGGACCTCTCTGGACTTCAGTTTTGTAGGTAGAAAATGAATGAAATAATGCTTAGCTGGCAGGGCTCTGGTAGATTAGCAGGGAGGAGCTTATATACGTAAGACACTCAGGACAATTCCTGGCATGGAGCTATTCACTACAAAGTAGTTCCTGCCACAATTACTGCATGGGTGTAGCTATGAGAAAAGGAATAGCACTTGATATTTCTATGACTCTTCATAGGTTAGAAGACATTTACTCACAGTTTAGGATAATAATAATATCCTAGCCCCTTAAAGTTCAAATAAAAGAAAATGGAATTTAAGTCAAGCAAGAGTGACTTTGGTTGTTGACCATGGGAAGTAAAAAAAAATGCAACTCAGAGCACTCTTCCATTGTTGGTGGGAGCACAAGCTTGTACAAGCACTTTGGAAATCAATCTGGAGGTTTCTCAGAAAATTGGGAATAGTGCTACTTCAAGACCTAACTATATCACTCCTGGGCATGTATTCAAAAGATGTTCCACCATACCACAAAGACATTTGCTCAACTATGTTCATAGCAGCTTTATTCATTTTGGTTTTGGTTTTGGTTTTTCGAGACAGAGTTTCTCTGTGTAGCCTTGGGTGTCCTGGACTCTCTCTTTGTAGACCAGGCTCGCCTCGAACTCACAGCCATCCACCTGCCTCTGCCTCCTGAGTGCTAGGATTAAAGGCATGTGCCACAATGCCTGGCTAGCAGCTTTATTCGTAATATCCAGAATCTGGAAACAACCTAGATGTCCCTCAGCTGAAGAATGGATAAGAAAATGTGGTACATTTACACAATGGAATACTACTCAGCTATTAAAAAACAGACACCATGCAAATGGATGAAACTAGAAAGTATCATCTTGAGTGAAGTAACCCAGACCCAGGAACACATGCATGCTATGTATTCACTTATAAGTGTATATTAGCCATATAGTACAGGATAACCATGCTACAATCCACGGAACCAAAGAAGGTAAGTAACAAGGAGGGCCCAAGGGAGGATGCTTGAATCTCACTCAGAAGAGAAAATAAAATAGGCATTGGAGGTGGATGGAGGAAGGGAACTGGGTAGGGAAGTGGATGGAGAAGGGAGCAGAGGTGGGGATTAGGAGCAGAGAGAGCGGGGCAGAGAGAGCCATGTGAGAGAATGGAAATCCGAAGTGGGGGGCGTCTCTGGGATGTGCCCCATGAAGTCTGTGGTCTAAGGTCCTGGGGCAGCCACAGCTTTGACTTCACCACCAATAACATAAGTCTTGTCTGGTGCCGTTGCTGCTGTATCCCAGTGCATGGCGGGAGCGGATATCTTCTGTTCCTGTCCGTTTCCACGATTTCATCCCACTTCACAGAGCCTCTGGGGAAGTCGTGCAACCAGGAGGCAGACTCTCTTTCCAAGCTCCAGCCTGAGTCAGCAGCAGTTTGCAGTTTAATGAGATGACACTAACGATTGTGCCTCCCTGGGATGAGCAGGCCGCTCTTCCCTGGAGACGTATGGGAGATCCCAACATTTCAATAATTGCTGAGTCTGGAGGTCAAGAGGAAGGCAAAAGTCCCAGAAAGAGGCAGAGAGGTCACAGACTTACAGACCAACTTGAGCTTTAATTCAACTAGAGGAGAAAAGAACAGGTGCCACCGTAAATGCTCCCTCTGCCTCCCCAGAGCTTGCCAGGACCTGCTGTTCAGGATTTTGTCAGGTACAAAGTGACCCTGGACCTCCTAGAGGTTCACAGTCCTGAGTTACTGGGTGGCTCATTTTGTAATCTGTGGTGCTCTGGGTTTTCTGGGGGAGGTCACAGACCTGCCTCTTGGATTGCTGCTTTCTAGATCTCTACTCACAGCCTCTGCCCAATCAACACTTCTCATCCCTTGGGCCCTTGCCGCACAGGACCTCCCGTCTGTCAGCCATGCTGCATGTATCTGGTCCATAGGCTCTTTGGGGCTTGTTACTGATCCCAGCTGTCCATAACAGAGAAGCATATATTGTAACTGTTTCTATGTTGGATTTCGGGGTGTGTGTGGCTGCCACTAGCCATTTCTTACTAACCACGAACAGTGGGGTCTTGAAGGATCATGTTCTTGTTTTGTTTTGCATGTACGTGCATGTGCAAGGACACATGTGTGTGCACGGCTATGTGGTCAGAGGTAAGCCCTTTATTGGCTGAGCCTTCTCCCCAGCTCTCTCTCTTCTTCTTCTCACTGAGTCCTCTGGGTTAAACACTCAGCTAAGCACCTAATCTGTAAGCCAGCGCATGAGTTCTCCTCACGAGGCCTGTGTTGTTATGATTCCCATTTTACAAAAGAAGGATGGAGGCTCAGGAAGAGCCGGTGACTTGGCAGTCTTGGGCATCCAGCTCACAGCAAAGTGAACTCCAGAAATGGGTCCTGTACCCAGGGGGTCTGGCACAGATGCTGCTCTTTCAGGGTGCCGTGGGTGAATTCTGGCACCCTGAAACATTCAGTCTATGATACAAGTGCAGATAAACTTTAATAGAAGAAACAAAGGCCAGCCGTAGGTGAGAGGCACAGCGCGTGAACTCTGCTGGATCTGAGTGGAGCCAGGCACACAGCATGTGGCCAGAGGTCAGCAATCCAGGGTGATCAAGAACCAGGGGCAAAGCTGGAGTCAGAAAGGGGGAGGGAGGATGCAGGTGATGATAGGTCAAGACTTAGGTCAACAAGAAGACACCGGAGGCTGGGAGATGCCACCTGTCTTTGCAGGGGCCTGTCAGGAGAAGTATTAGGGAGCCTGTGAGTGCACTTTGTTCCATACAGTCATCTTCCTTCAGGGTCTAGGAATAGCAGAAGGGCTCTAGGTGGCATCTCCAGACAAATATGATGCCCTCCAGACCTCTCCAGCTTTGTCTGTCTAGAACATCTCTTCCAGCTGGTCAGGATGCCTGAGGGTGTGGGTGACACACACACACACACACACACACACACACACACACACACACACCTGAATCTTTTGTCTCTAGTCTCTTCTTCCTATAGTTCCCTCGCAGTTTCAGTGCTTGCCAAACCAGCCTCCCTCTGCCACAGGCCCACTCCATTTATTTTCAGATTTTAGTGCTTTAAAATAGCCTTGCTGATAGGTGCCAAAACCCAACAGACCTGAAAAATGCTTACCAGGATGAAAAACTGAAGGACACTGGCTTTCCAGACGTGACTCAGGGATGCCTCATCCTTCCATGCGACTCTCCTTCTTTCCATCTGCAGACAGGGTGACATACTCCCCCCCCCCCCAATCTTTCCCAGGCTTTCTTGCTTGCCATACACTTCTGTGAAAGTGTATATTTTAAAAAGCTGGCAATAAGAATAGCTCCCACTGTAAGCCGGTATGAAAAAAAAGTTCCATTTCCATGTGGTAGAGAACTGAGGTAAGCAGTCCGGTCAGACTCATAGTGACCTGGGCAGTCATCCCCACTGTGCCTGGGCCAAGAAGAACGATTAAGGTAGGAGTGAGGTTGGGTAGCTGGCAGCAGGCAGCAGTTCCATTGGTCTCTGTCTCTTTCCTTCCCTTCCTTGGTCCTTCTAAAACTTCAGGTGTCCAAAAGGGGCTCAGGGTTGTACCAAGGTATGTCTCAGCCACACAGCCTAGGCTGGCTACTTCAAATTATTTGGTTTGATCAATAAACTGTGGAGAGGCCTCCAGCACTGTGCTCTGTCCTTGGGAATCAGAGCTATATAAAGTAGCAAACCATAATCTCTGTCTTCTAAGAGAGCCCAGAAAGCACAAGGTATTATAAGAGTCATACTGTAGGTCAGCTACTGTTTTGGGAGGTTAAAGAGGACTCTTTGGAGGAGCTGCCGGTTAGGTTATGGCTGGAAAGATGAACAGGAATTGACAGTTAAGTGGCAGGAAAAGCTAAGCAGGGAAAAGGTGACTCCTGCAGAGGGGAGGGCCTATGCAGGGGATGGGGATGAGAAAGAGCAGGCTGTGTGCTTGAGATAAGGGGCTCAGCGTGGATGGAGAAGAGTGCTGGGATCAGAGGAACCAGAGGCATAAATGATCTGGAAAACAAGGAGGGCTTCCCAAGGATGATGAAGACCTTGTGTATTGGTTACCTTTGTCTTTGTGGCAGAGCAGTGGACAGGAAGCAGCTGAAGGGAGAAAGGGCTTATTCTGGCTCACAGGTGACGGTGTAGTCAGTCCATGACAACATGGAAGGCTCAACAGTGGGACTAGACGCTCTGGATGTCCTAGCAGGGGTGTGTGGCTGCTTACTCACAGCTGGGTGGATTGGGAGTAGAAACAAGGGATTCTGGAAATGTTTGCTTGACTCTTTTCCTTCATTCCTTTCTTTCTTTCTTTTTTTTTTTTTTTAAGGCCAGGTAGTGGTGTTTCTCCTCCTCCATTCTCTTTAGAAATGCCCCCACAGTTATACCTAGGCCCAGGCCACACTAATATGGCAGGAATTTCTTAATTCCATTAAGGTGATGAAACTGACCATCATACCTCAGGAGCAGCTTGAAGAGTTTGGATTTCTGGAGCAGGTGTTGCTCCATTCATAGCTTTGTTGCCCTTGGCTATACAAATGCTTGATGGGTATCGCTGCACAGCGAGAGGTGAGCGCGGCAAGCCTTTAAGCAGAGATAACATCTGATAAGTTCTGAATCTTAAACTCATCACATTGAGGCTTCCCTATAAAGAGTGGCTTTGAGGACAATGGGGCTGGAGGCTAAAGACAGAAACGTGACAGAAGCTCTAGTCTGTGGATGGCCATGCAGGTGGAGAAGTAGACAATAGAATCCGTAGAGCTGGTGACTCTCTACGGGATGACAGGAAGACAGAGTTGAGCTGAAGGACGTTGTTTCAATCAGTTTTCCGTTATTGTGGCAAACTACCCGATATGATCCATTTAGAAGGAGGAAGAAGGGCTAGGGGTAAGGACACCTACTGTGAAAGCATGCAGACCTGAGTTTGTGAATCCCCACCACTCATGTAAAAAGCTGGGCATGGATGCCCATGTCTGTAACTCCAGCACTGTGGGGCAGGGACAGGCAGATGGTACCTAACACTCTGACAACATAGCCAAAACGTGAAGCTTCTGATTCAGCGAGAGACCTCGTCTTAAGGCAACAGGATGGACAGAGACAAAAGAGGGTGTCCAGCATCCTACTCTGGCCTCTACATGAATATGCACAGGCACATGTACCTGCATCTGCACATGTACCACCACCACCACCACCACACACAATAAATAACAAGTACATAAATAAAAGGAGGAAGGAGCCAGGTCTGGTGGTACAAGTCTGTAATCCCAGCACTCTGGGAGGCAGAGGCAGATGGACTGCTATGAATTCGAGGCCAGCCTGGTCTACAGAGAAGTCCAGGACAGCCAAGGCTACACAGAGAAACAAAACAAAACAAAACAAAACAAAACAAAACGGAGAAAGGATTTGTTTCAGCTCATGATTTCAGTCCATGGGTGCCTGGGCCCACGCTCTGGGTTTGTGATGACCCAGTAAATATGGCAGAAGCATGTGGCATGTGGTAGAGGGGGGTCTTTCAGTTTATGGTAGCCAGAAACTGGGGGAGGGAGGGTGTCCCTTTGAAGGCCAATGACCTAATTTCTTTCTGTAAAATGTCACTTCTTAAAACACTTCTCAGTAATACTACAAGTTGGCAACCAAGCCATCAACACATGGCTTTTGAGGGACAGCGTAAGGTTCAAATCACAAGAGGCATTTAGTTGTAGCTTCTGAGACCTCTGAGAGGGTATAGAGCCCAGCCTTGAGGCAGGGCAGCTCCATTGACATAGCATGTTTCTGCTAAGCTAAGGGCTTGGACTCCAGGTCTAGAGGCCTGCAGGACATACGATCACCATGACAAATGTCACTCTCTTCTAGCTCAGAGTCTCCTTGAAACAGAGCCATTGTCTTCAAATGTTTCAAGAAAAAAATAATTTTAATTCCTTAGAAATATCTGGTATGGCACATTTCAGAGTTCCCTCTCTCTCTCTCTCTCTCTCTCTCTCTCTCTCTCTCTCTCTCTGTGTGTGTGTGTGTGTGTGTGTTTCTCTCTTCCTCTCCCCCCTGCATTTCTCTGTCTCTCTCTGTCTTCTTTCTCTGTCTCTGTCTGTCTGTGTTGTGTTGTGTACGTGCTTTATGCTGTGTTTTGTGGAGAAATGTTGAATCCAAACACACTTTGTGAAATCTTTACGCAAACTGGACAGTCCAGTGATGACAATGCATTTTGTTCCATAGCTATTAAAGATGTCTATTGAACCACTCACTACCAGGTACACAGAAAAGGAGCTGACACTTAGCATCTGCCAAGCTTTGTGTTTTCTGTATTCCATATAACTTCCTAGGAGTCCTGTGAACTTGGTCTTGGATTTGTGAATATCTTGCCTAAAGTCACCCAGCAACCAAGCCTGGAGCTAGATAGTAGAGGCAGGACTGTTCTCTAAGTTAGAGAGCTGCATCCATCTGTATCTCCTTTGTTACACTCCGCTATGCCAACTGCTATACATCCAAGAGGTGCTAGTTTATAGGGAGGAAATATGGAAGTGGTTCCAGTCATGCTTGGACTTGCTTACAAGAGGAAATCAGTTGAAAGAGGGGGTATATTGGGTTTGGGGAGGATTATGAGTTTCAGCTTCACATCAGAGTTCCTTTTCTGATTCTGGAACCTTTGAGTTAAGTGACCTTGAGTTGGTTACTTCGTATTGTTGTTCAGCACCTTCCTCTGCAGAACGAAGATGCTGTTCCTCTCCTTGTGGAAAAGAGAACTGGGAGATTATGTAGGGCATCTAGTGCGGTGCTCAGCACACAGGGGATGCTCAGTTGAAAGGGTCCAGCTCATGTAACTAGAAAATACGAAGCACAAGGCTCTTTTTAACATCGGGAGGTGGGGTCAGAAGAGGACAATCCAGGAGGGATGGGCAAAGAACGCATTTGCAAAGGCCCAAGTGGAGAGTTGTTCGGCCTGATTGCAATGTAGGGGAAATGAGAGGTTGCAGTGGCAAGTCAGGGAACAAGGTGACTCTGAAACCAGTGCCACCTGCTTCTCTCCATCCTGCTGCGCTACTTCAGCTCAGCCTCAGGTAGCACCTGCGTGGCTTCCCCTTCTCCTCAACCCAGCCTTACTGGCTTGCAGTCCATTCTCAAAACAGCTTCTGTAGCCTAGGTGTACAGTTTGCTCTGCAGCTGTGAGGGGCCAGTGGGGGTCTTGATCAGGAGAGTAGCTGGGTGGCGCTGGTTAAGTCCAGCTTAGCCAGATAGCAAGGGTCTACAGCGAGGCCCTCCTGAGGCTTCAGCAGCAGAGCTGGCTCACCTGGGGAGGCTGTCAGGGCTCTGTGCTGCACATAAAGCTCAACTCAAAGGCAGGCATACACACACACACACACACACACACACACACACACACACACACACACACAAATCCTGGGCAGGCCATCATCATGTGGCCTATGCGTTATGTGTAATGCAGGCTTCCTCTTCCTTCATCCAGAGTGCCCCAATGACAGATGAAACCGACCAAGACCCTTGGGTCTGGGATCTGGACCCTGTGTGTACAATAATCCTTTATCTTAATCTCAACTTTGCCTTTTATTGCATAACATAATGCTTATTTTCACTTAAAATCACCTTAGTTGTTGTGAAGTTATTTACCCAAAATCTTTAATCACAGTAGCATGTCTGGATGGCAGACTGGCCTTGTGAGTATTGCGACCTTGACAGCAGCAGACTCGTGAGCTGTACATATCTAGCTGAGAGCTCCCCCTAAAGCCTCAGTTTGACTTTTTGCTTGCTTCCTCCCACTCAGATGCTCTTCACCTCTTGGGATAGCAAGCTCCTTACACTCCAAAACCCAGATGTTTTTCTCTCAGTTGAAAATTACCCAGTTTATTAATTCAACAGAAAACCCCCGAGAGCCCCTTCCTGCTAGCCTACCCAGCCTCGCTCCTTCCACAGAGGCTAACTCAGCTTTCCTCTGAGGGGTACTTATGCAGATCAGACAGTCGAGTGATGACACAGCATCTTGCTGCTTCTCTCTTGAAGACGTGTATTGAACAATTATGTGAGTGGGAGAGGCGCCAATAACAGAGCATCTACTTGCTTGCCAAGCTTCAGATTTGTTGTGTCTGCTTAGCTTCCTGAGAGGTCCACAGGCTGGGACTTGGGCTTGTGAAAGGATGTGTCTAAAGCCACACAGCTACTTTGTAACAGAGCCCCGGCATAGTTCTGTTACATAAAGTAAACCACACTCTGACCTTAAAGGAAACAAGAGGTAGCTTACTCTGGAGCCATTTTTGAAGGACTACAGGAACACAGATTTCGGTTACCCCACAAATCCCATGTCCCAACGTGGGAGCACTTTTAACATTTTACTGAACAAAGAAAGTCACGAATCAAGAGATGTTTAAAATACATTAGTGGGCACACCAGAGAGGCCATTGCTGCAAAGCTTTTCTATAGGCCCAGGATGCTCTCTTTTGGGTTGGTGGAAGAAAATGGTCTGCTAACTTAATATATTCCAAAAGGTTCTTTATGTATTCATCACAAGATGCTAGTTCTGACACGGAAATGGGTGAGGAATGGCTCCTCCAGAGAGCTGGAACTAGCCCTAGACGAGGTACCTAGCTTCTGGACCTGCCACGTTCCAACCAGTCAGCCAGGCTGGCAGACACAGCTTCTTTTCAAGAGTTTCCAGTTCTTATCCCGTGTACTGCAACTTGGCTTTGGTTTTCGGTGTGTATGTGTGTGGTGTTCAGAGGAGGATGTCAGATGTCCTGTTCCTGTTCTCTTGAGACAGGTGCTTCTCACTGAACTTGGAATTAGGTGTGGCAGCAGCAAGCCCTAGTGATCCTCCTGTCTCTGCTCCATATAGCACGAGGGTTAAATGTGAGAGTTCAACCACTCCTGGCTTTGTACATGGGTGCTGGGATTCGAACTCCTGTCTCAGGTGGGTGCAGCAAAACTGTATTTGTCCTTCTAGCTCTGTAAAAATGTAAGTGGCTCCTTATCATCTTGTGCGTTGCAGCCCAGTACAGCACTCTGTCCACAGGCCGAGAGTAACCACTGAATGTCAAGGGCAGCGAAATCTCCGACAGCATGGCCGTGAGCAACCCAACAGTCTTCAGGGTGGCTTCAGTCAGGTCTACCCTTCTTTCTTCCAATCCTTATACACCCCTCTGCCCATGAGTACACACAAGAGGCAGAATAAAGAATGCCTTTAAACTATTCAAAGAAAAGCAGAGAGTTCAGGAGAGGCTTTACACAGAGACTAGGAGACCAGGAGGGACCAGCTCAGCTTCCTGCGCTCCGAGGTCTGCAGGGTCTCCAAGCTGCTCACACACCCTCTTCAGGACTGTGACAGCCTTGTGGAAGGAAGCCCGACTGTGGGCTGCAATCCTTCAGGATTCCCTCAGAGGGTCTATGCCCCTAGTCTGGTTCACATTGTCTCTTTTTTCCTCAGGCATTTCCCAGATCTGGGATCTCCAGGTGCTGAAGCTCTTGGTCTCCTATGGTGGAGAAGGCCTGCTATAAGCAGTGATTCTTCCATACCATCAAGGTCATGGGCTTTGTCCTTGACAAGGTTTACTGACTTGGATAATCAAAAAATAAATGTCAAAGGTCAAAGTACCCAAGTGTTTTTGTTTTGTTTTGTTTTTCATCTTTGTAAAATGTCCCTGCCTCTGCCTCTGTTAATACAAATTTGTGCTCTGGATTATGATGGTTATAAGCTGGGGGGGGGGGCAGAGAAGGGGGTGTACAGTCTTCTCTCTTCACCTCCCCTATCCTGTCTGCAGCTGCAAGAGGCCCCAAAACCTCTTCCTCAAGCCACAAAGAGTAGTTTTAGTCGGAGTAGCGCTACTCCAGGAATTTCCTCCAGAAAGGAGGAAACAAATCAATGTTTGCTTAAGGAGTTAAAAATAAACTCCTGTGTGTGTGTATGTGGGGGGGGGGGGGGAACAGAATGTGATTTTTAAATTATCAAAGCTGGCTTTAGGAATTTGCAGAGGAAACTAAACCTTGGAAGCTCTTCAGGAGTGCCATAAGGTAAACACAGGGCTCCTCGGCTATGATTAACTCCTAGGTGCCTCTTTCTTCCCTCTCCCCCTGGCTCCTGCTTCCCTGCTATCCATGGGAGTCCACGTCCATCTTCATCTGTCCCCCTGGGGCCACTGATCAGCCCACAGAGGAACAGTCAAGTCGTAACGTTAAGAAACGCCTTCCTCAACATTAAAACAGGCTTCTAAACCAAACCCTGGCTCTGATTTTGCTTTTCTTTGACTTCAGTTCCTATAGCTGCTGTTCCGGCATCCCTCTAAGACGTGACTGTCTCCCAGGGGGAGCTGGCAACAGTAGCACCAATGTCCCAATGACCTGTGCAATGTAACACCACTTTGTGGGTTTTGTTTTTGTTTCTATAGACAATGTCTCACTATGTAGCCCAGGCTGGGCTGGAGCTCAAAGCTGTTCTGTCTACACCTCACTGGTGCTGGGATTAAAAGGTGCATTCTACAACATCTGGCTTTCAGCACAGCTTCTTGCTTTTGCAATCTAATTTTTAAAACGCCATCTGGGCCAGCCTTCCTCCACAGACTCAGGCTTGCAACATGGTGCCAGTCTTGAAGCTTCCTTCTGATCAAGACCTTCTAAGAGCAAAGAGCTACATTTAGAAGTAAACAAAGAAGAGAAAAGAGAGGGGAAGAAAAAGCTACCCAAACAGGACACGTAACAGGAGGCGATAAAAGAGAGGAGAAACCTCCCACTGAGAAAACATCTTCCCAAGTTGCATCTTTTACAGGACAACAGCAGAAGCAGGGCTCTGAATTAGGAATTCTTGTTGAAAAATTTAAAAAGAAAAAAAAAATATATGAATTCCATATATGTGGAAGCATAACACACATTCTGAAATATATAGAGCTCAGAGAATACTCGTACACAAAACCGAGTTTGAGCTTTGTGGGAGTGTAATCCCACAGCATGAACTCCATTGTGTTTGCCTTCTTTTGTTCAACATTATATTGAGAAGACCAAGTGTGGTTTATTCATTTTTCATTATTGTGCATATTTAGTTGCCTGACTATATCATTGTTTGCCTGATGGACCACTGGTGGACATTTGGGTGACTTCTAGTTTGTTTGGCTTTTATTAATAGTGATCTTCTCAACAATGTGGCTTGTTCTTTGGAATCACCATGTGGAGAGAGATCTAGTAGTATTATTATAGGCCATGTTACACACACACACACACACACACACACACACACACACACACTGCTATAGGTACTGGCAAATAGCTGACCAATATACATGAACTGAGAATTCTGGGAACCCCACACCCAGTGGCATCAACAGTCTGTCTTCAGATAGGGGCAGGCCATGTCATATTGGATCACTTAATTACCATTTCTCCAATTCTACCAACTCTAAGTACCTATTCCTAGGCTTATATACTGTTCAGATATTTACCAATGGGAAAGTGCCTGTTCAGGCATTTTGCCTGTCTTTCTATGGCTTTCTGTGGTTCTCTTATTGATTTGTAAGGCATATTTGTCTGTTGAAGGACATCTAGTTGACCTGCACTTAATGTTATTTGCATGGCTATGCTTGCTGCATTGGGATTCCTAAAGGAGTGCAGCCTTGAGTGTACTTCAAGCTTGACCTGTCCCTGTGGAGCTTAGAATCTTATCCTTAGGCCCCTGTGCTGCACAGAAGTCTCAGCTGGCCTGAAGTCTTTTTATTCCCATCCTGCACCATAGCCTAACTTGGTGGGGCAGAATTTAGTGAAATTTCAGTCTTAATTCCTTTACAGATTTCCATAAAAGAGTGAGAGAGCGAGAGTGAGAGAGAGAGAGAGAGAGAGAGAGAGAGAGAGAGAGAGAGAGAGAGAGAGAGAGAGAGAGAGAGTGAGAACACTAAACCAGCTGATGAACCATAGTCGCCTCTGTCCAGCTCCGCAGTTCCTGAAGGGGACTGCACTTCAGCACAGCAGACTGGTGGTGCTCTCTCTCCCAGTCACACATGGTGACAAGCAGCAACAAATTGATATTGATGTCGCCTCCCTTCATGCCTTGTTGTAATAGCCAAGGCTCCGTTTGTGTCAGATGATGTGAGCCTTCCACTCCACACCTGCTCTGGGATTTTGTTGCTGCCACCTTAACTGATGGCTTCTGTTTAAAAGGAGAAGGCGAGCTGAGCTCAAGCGTTCATCTCTCTGCTTCTGGCCTGTGGGCTCAATGTGGCTGCGTAGTCGTCTCATCTCATGTCCCTGGCACAGTGTCTCCCCCACTGTCAGGGACCGTGTCCTTTTTAAACCATAAGCCAAAAGAAACCCCTCATCAAGCTGCTCTTGTCAGGTATTTGATCAATGGGGGTGTGGGAACCAATGCGTTGGGCCGGACTCCGGACGCCTGTGATCTGATTCTTTTTTTTTTTTTTTTTAAAGTATGAAATAAACAATTTTATTAGATGAACTCATTTATTTGACACATTAAGTTATGCAAAGAAAAATATATGCAACTGCTTAAAAAGAACCACGTTTTCACATTACTAAACACAGCAACGGTCAAAAATAAACGAATTGTAGAGTGGACCCCAGGATTTAATGCATAAAACACCCCGTACAGAAAACATTCAGGCTTCTAGCTTCACTGAATCCAGCACTCCACGTGCTTCTTTATGCTCTCCGGCTTCTTTCAAGTCCTTTCCACTTTCTAATATCTGCTGAGGCTCAGTCTACGCAGCCTCCAGCCGCTGTTGGCAATCTGGGATCATCCTCCGGGACTCTTGCAGGATCTCTGCCTGCTTCTTAGTGGCATAGTTTTCACCATCTTCAACCTCCATTTTTTTTTCCAATCTTTTCTTCTTGCTGCTTTGCTTCTTTTTCATACATCACTGTTTTTTGACCAATCACTTCACTGCGCCAGTCTTGATCTTGATCTGTCTCACGCGAGGGTCGGCCGTGGTCCCTCTGTGATCTGATTCTTAAATGACGAGAGGTTTGCTTTGCATTTTGGCCCTTGTCTCTGGGCTTCCAGTGCCTGTATGCTGACCGGCAACATGAAGTCGGGTGAAAAATGTTCCGCCCACAGTGTCGTGTCAGTGCTCACCCCATTTCAGACTTGGGACTGTTTGGGATTTCATATTTGGGGACTACGGATGCTCATCCACTGTCCACCGTGAGGCTAGGCTGCAGCATCGTGAGAAGCAGCTGGGTCTTCTTAAGGCATCATCTCCCATCTAACCTCTATTACAGGTCTTAGTGGCCCGTGGCTTGGAATTCCTTATGCAAAAGGTATCGCTTTGGTTTAGATAAACTCTTGTGCTCTGGCATTTTACAGCGCAGCTGTTTCCTCTGTAATCTTCTACTTCCTTTGTTCCCTCCGAGGTCTAGCAGACCTTTGCCACCTGGACAGGACCCTCTTAGACAGCTTTCAGACCACATCAAGAGATTTTAATTTCCTCCCAGCTTTGTTAGCATTTCACATTGTTACAGGTCAAAACACAAGGTTATTTACGAGGAACTAAGAAATGTCACTAATGTGAGTTGGGAGCCTTGGAGGGGGGGGTCCCTCGGGGGGGTCCCTCCCAGCAGTTAGAGCAATGTGCTGTGCCCCTCCTCCTGGGGAGATTAGCCCAGGGCTGACTCCTTTAAGCTGCCTTCTACCCCTGCTGGGACACACCAGTGAATGTTAGATTTGGTGAGGGGACTTCACCAATGGCTGCTATGAGTCAAAGAAACTTCTGAATGATATCAGATCTATTTCCTAGTGATAAGAATTACTAGTTCAAAAGTCATTCACTCTTTTGTGGCTTCTGTCTGTCCCCTTTGATTCTTTTACTCCTTCAGGGGCCACTGTGAAGACAGTAATAGGAGTGACATGAAGGAGCTGTTGACAGGTGCTTTTTCTTTCCTTAGTCACCTTTTAACACCATAAATGTAGCAAGGATGGAGCAGGAGGAGGCAGTGATGAGAAGGGGCTTCGTGAGTTCTCAGGGAAACGGGTGCAGTCCTCAGAAATGGAGCTCTGTGGAACATCCCCTTAGTTTGGCTTCTGGGGCACTGCCTTATATGAATTTTCTCATTTATTCTCTTAAACACACGTAAATGCCTTTAGGCTCAGTCCCAGACCCTTTCTTTCTTTCTTTTTAAAATATATTTTATTAATTTATTCATATTACATCTCAATGGTTATCCCATCCTTTGTATCCTCCCATTCCTCCCTCCCTCCCATTTTCCCCTGAGGGGATCCTCCTCCCCCTGTATATGCCCATAGGGTATCAAGTCTCAGCCATTCCCCCAGCTATAATGCCTCCTATAGGCCACCTGCCACCACCACCCCTGCCCCCCCCCCCGCCCCGCCTCCATTCCAGCTCTGACTTCTCCTCAGAGCTGTAGAAAGTGTATCCACTCACTCAGTTGATCTGTTCAATTGCCAGTTGCATTGGATAGCGTTACTGAAATGTCTGAAAAATGCTCAGTTTGAAAAAGAGAAAAATGTGCCCAGCATTGGTGGCGCACACCTTTAGTCCCAGTACTTGAGAGGCAGAGGCAGACAGATTGATGAGTTCAAGGCCAGCCTGGTCTGCAAAGCTCAAGAGAGCCAAGGCTACACACACACACACACACACACACACAGTGTGGTATACCTATGTACATGCTCATCTGTGCATACACAGAAGTGTGTATAGTTACACACACCTATGTGTGTGCAAATGTGTGCAGAGGCTAGAGGTAGACGTCAGATGTCTATTTTCTTGACTGATCTCCACTTTGCTTTTTGAGACAGGGTCTCTCACTGAAGCCAGAGCTCACTATTGGCTAGACCAGCTGGCAGCGAGCTCCAGGGATCTGCCTGTCTCCGAACATCCCCTGCATTGGGGTTCCAGGTATGTGCCACCCTGGTGCAGGGATCTGAATTTAGGTCCCGGTGCATAGCAAGCGCTCTACCCACTGAGCTATCTCCTCAGGCCCCAGAAAGGTTTGGGCATGCTCAGGTGACTCCATTGCTTTGGAGCCTATGGCAAAGCAGCATCTCATGGCCAGACTCTACAGAGTAGCCTTTCCATACCATGGTGGCTGGGAAGCAAAGAGGTAGTGCTGGGGTCTCTAAATGCCTTTTGAGAGTATCTCCCATCACCTGAATTCTCCCCTACAGACCTCGCCTTTTAGAGGTCCAAGCACATCCCACCAGCGCTATGAACTGGGGAGCAAATCTCAGAACAAAAGACTCAAAAGAATCACCAGCTTTAGAAGTCAAAACCAGGAATGCCCATCTCCATGCTAAGCCTGTCTCCTCTACTGTTATGGCCCTTTCTCTCTGTGCTCTCAGCCCCCCCGCCACCCGCAGCACCTACAGCCAGCTTATCCATGGGGAGCTACACTCCAACATCATTTCCTGCCAGAACCCCTGCAGTGGCTCCTCACCAAAGTCTCTTCTCGCCTGCTCCTCCTTTTATTCCACCTGCTCTGCAGGAGGAGTCAGCAAGCGTGAGCTTTAAAACGAGAACTGGCTTATATTCCTGCCTCACTTAAAACCTGTGGGGGCTTCCTGCAGCGTTTATGAGCTTTTTAATTGGCGCATAATATTGGTTTATGGGGTACAGTATGCTAATTCGATACATGAAGACAATGTGCGATGACTAGGATTTCCACCACCTCAACCACTGACCACTTTCCCATACTAGGAAACTTCAGAGTCATTTAGTTTTCGGTGGTAGGCTCACAGGAACCAAAGTGGTGAGCCTGCCTTGACACTAGCCCATCCTTTCTCACCCCTGCCTTTCTCCTGCTCACCTTTGGCCTCTCTTCGGTTCGGTGTCTAGGTCTGCACTCTGGGAAGTCCCCTCTGCCTGGACTCCTTTCCTCTCAGGCTTCTTCCAGCACCTGCCTCAGCCGCTTCCTACGTCAGGCTGAGCCTCAGCATGGGTGCTTCCCTTGCCTTCCAATTCATGTGTCTTCCTGGATGCTGTTCTTCTCTTCAGAGCCCTTCTAGGGGCTAATTATTATATTATTTCAATTAAATGCAAAAAAATACATATTGTTTATGCTTTGTGAGTACTAAAAACTGTCGTTTAAAAGCCAGCACTGCCCTTAAACCTGGGAAGGCATAGCCTTGCCTTCTCGCCTGGGCCTTGGATGCCTGGCTTCAACCTCTTTCTAGCTACGGCCCTTCTAATAGGGTGAAGAGTCCATAGGCACTACAGCTCCCATCCCAGCCTGAGCAGACAGATTTAGCAAATAAAAATACTTGATGCATAGTTTAACCTGAATGGCAGATAGACAACCACTCATTTCTTTTTTTTTTTTCCAAAATTTATTTATTTAATTTGTATATAGTATTCTGTCTGCATGTAACACCTTTATGCCAGAAGAGAAAACCTGATCTCATTATAAATAGTTGTGAGCCACCATGTGGTTGCTGGGAACTGAACTCAGGACCTTTGGGAAAACAACCAAGTGCTCTTACCCTCTGAGCCAACTCTCTAGCCCCCAACCACTCATTTCTTAAGTATGCCCCATTCAATATTTGGGAGAGATTTAGGTTTTAAAAAATGGTTGGGTAATTTGGAATTCAAGTTTAGCCTGGTGTTCTGGATTTTATTTGGCAGCTCCAAGTCCTTTTTTTTTTTTTTTTTTTTTTTTAAATAGATCAGATGTTAGCAAAATATAGCCTGAAAACTAAAACTAAACTGTTTTGTGCAGAGGGCTGTATTGCGATGGAGCCACATTCCTGTCTGTATTGTCATCAGCCACTTTATGCTACAGTGGCAAAGTTGAATAGTGGCCAGAGACTATATTGTACACACAGTGGTTACTATCTGAACCTTTACAGCAAGATTGAACCAACCACACAGTGCGTCTCTGGTGCATCCCAAGTCCCTGCATGAACAACCCAGAGTGTCCAGAAATCCCAGGGGCCTTTCGACATTTTAAGAGTGTCCCAAGGCCAATGGTACAAAATAGGGTTGAGAATGGAAGCTTGAACTCATAGCCTTCCAGGGTGAGAAGGGCTGGAGGGGGAGGCCGGATCCTACCTTTTCTGCTCTCCCCACAAGAGTCTGAGTACGCTAAATCCGCACCTGCCATTTCCTTCCACTGGGAAGACCTGTTTTTCAAGGAAACATATCCTATTGACCTTTGTATTAGCCTGATTTAATGTTTAAATAATTAATCATATGGTAGACTAGACAGGTCCCTTCTTGTACTCTTGACTTGGCCCCACAAATCCTTAAATGTCACATCTGCTTTAATCAAGATGAAAAGACACCATCACTAGTGCCACCTGGTGGTGAGATCTACTACCAGCATTCCAAGGGAGGGTGCTCAGGAGCGTTCTATGGCTAGGGCATAGTGTTGTGTGGAACATTGGTGGATACTAAATGATATTCTGATAGTTATCTCCCCAAATTAGTCATTTATGTGTGGCCCATCCAAATACTTGCTTGTGTTGTTAATATGCTTCACAGTTTGTAAAGTGTCTTCTTGTATATACCAAAACATGGCCTCCACCGAGAATGGGGCCTCTTACAGCAGCACGCCACAGTCTGCCGAGCAAGTCAGCGCTCCTGTCATATTACAGCTATCCTGCTCCATTAACCAAAACACAAGCTAAGCAAAAATCGATTTCCCTCACCATGAAGAGAACAGAGGTTACATTTCAGCAGACTGGACCCTTGGTGCTAGCCTTGTCTCGGAGTGCCCAGGCCAAAATAAAGGAGAGGTTTCTGTGAACTCTCCTTCAAGTCCTGAGACCCATGACCATTTCTTCTCTGCCTCAGCAGGGAGTGTTTAACCTCCAAGTTGAGGCTGACATTTGTGTCATTCCTCAAAAACTCTTGAAGCTTGACTCTCTGCTCATCAGGCAGAGTCCATAGGGGATGCCAGAGTGCAGTCAGGGGCCCGAGGTGCTTGTCAGAGCCAACATCTTGTGAAAACAGCTGTCTCGCAGCAAGCCAGTGGGTGAGCTGGGGAGTTCACCACAATCTGTTGACACACTGACGGACTTCACGGTACAGTTGGAAATACTTGGAAGGAGCTCAAGGAATGAGACAAGGGACTGGAAGCAGCACGTTTGCTAAATTATACTTCCCTTTAAAGTTCAATATATGCTTCTGAAGGATTCCACTGATGGGGGGTTTTGTGTGGCTTTGATGAAAAACAGTTCTATGCTTCTGGCCAGGGAAAACCAACATTACTACACAAGAGCCCTTTCCAGCTCTTTGTGTGAGATAAGATTTGTGAGAAAACAAGCTTGCCTTACCTTTGTTTGCAGACTTCTGGGATGTGCAGTGAACCCAGCAAAGGAAGGGGGCAGATTTATCACATCTGGGCTGGATTTCTGAGTTCTAGGCACATATTCTGTTTTTAAGGGAATTACTTAGCAAATATTAAGAGCCCTATCTATGTCTCAGATGCCACACTCAGAAATGAGCAAATACAACTTGATGATGGTCATGTGTCATGCAGTGATGACACATACCCCAGGGGGCCAGGAAAGGACTCAGGGACCTACTAAGTCTAAGTTTCCCAGACTGGGAGGCAACCTCAGGAGAAAGCAGCATGTTATTCTCATGGTGGCCAATAGGAGGCAGTGCTGTGTTTTTCTGGGGACTTGATAG
Source organism: Acomys russatus (assembly GCF_903995435.1). Classification (NCBI taxonomy): domain Eukaryota; kingdom Metazoa; phylum Chordata; class Mammalia; order Rodentia; family Muridae; genus Acomys; species Acomys russatus. The sequence goes on from NC_067137.1 coordinate 87,613,193, forward strand.
GATACACTCTGGGTGGGAAGGTTCATAAAGTTAAAACTCCCCAGGTATACTATTACCCTTTGACATGTTACTGCACATTTCTTTACCTTCTATTCATTATCATTTTTCCCTCTCCAGGGCATATGCACCATGAGCGATGATCTTGCCTGGTTTGTCTCTGCTGTATCCAAAGTGCACACGTGCACTAGTGCTGGCCATACCAGTCTCTCTCCCTCTCTCTCTCTCTCTCTCTCTCTCTCTCTCTCTCTCTCTCTCTCTTTCTCTCTCTGTCTTGACTTCTCCCCTTCCCCTCCCCGCCTCTCTCTCTTTCTGCGTGTGTGTGTACTCACACACGTGTGCACGCATGTATACATGTGAATGCACGCATGCAAATGCACACTGGTGTGTGTACAAAGAAGTCTATTCTACTCTTTTAACATGGGCATTCAGCAACATAGGCAACCACAGGAGACTCACTTTGTTGGTTGACAATTTTGTGTAATCCAGGCAAAGTCCTCCTGATGCCAACATAAACTGTGAATGCCGGAAAGCCAAGGCCAAGGCCGATAAGGAGGGAAGAGTGGGTCAAACCCTGAAGCCTCATTGAGTAGTTGTAGGAAATTAGAAGGCCCAGTGGTAACATGACAGACTCACTTCAGTGAGGTCAATGCTGACACTATGAGCTGCTGTCTATGGCTTCTAGAGGACTGGAGTTCAAAGGTCCTGAAGTTCCTCCCATGCCTTGGACATACCAGATAGCCTACTGAGCCCATCCATGGCTGCCTGTGTCTGAGCGACCTGGGAGGCCACACACTCTTGCAGGTATGCTTGTGTTGACTGCAGGGGAAGCTTCTGCTCCTACCTGCTACAGTTATCCTGTCTTTTACCTTTAGCACGAGCCTCACGCCCATGTCCTCCCAGGCTCCCCTAGAGGTATCGCTTTGTTACTTAGAGTCTTAACCAATCTAGGAAAAGAAAAGCCAGGTAGATTACGCCATACGATTCTGTAGAGCATGCTGGGCATTGGATGTGCTGAGATCTTGATGTCTGTGACTTTTCAATGAGACTTCAGAGAAGTGTGGAGTAAGATCCTGAAACAAAAGTCTTCAAGGGGCACACGGTAGGTATGGCTTGTGTCGGTGCATGCCTCCTGGGGCCGGTACCGTAGGATCAAAGGTCACAGTTTCAAATTTGAAGTGCTTTGGCTTCAGTGTGATGTTAGAATGATTTCCAGGCCTTTCTCCTCCACTTTACATAATTAAAAGCCACTTATATCTATCAGCTGTCCTGCTTTGGCCAGGACAAGGAGGATCCCAGGTTAGCTTCAAAACTGGGAAAGTCCTGGGCAAACAAGCATGAACTTACTGGTGTTGCCAGGCACCGTTTGTCTTTCCTCTCCTTTGGCCATATCGATTATTTGCTGTCTCTTTCTGTCCTGGCACCTCTCCCCCCCCCCCTTCTCTTGCATTCGGATTTTCATGTCTGATCACAGTCTCAGACACCACCCTTGGACACCATATGGGATATGGATTGCTGAAGGAAAAGCATCTCTGGGCAGCTTGGTTACTGCTGAGGATCTTGCAACTAAATTACTTTGGGCCCCATCAAACCCACTGCCAGCTTCGATGAGCCCTGGAAAGTGAGGTGAAGCAGGGGCAGGGAACAGTGTCTTTGTTTGAGGTACTTAAGCCCAGGCCATCATTCAGGCTGTCAGGGCTCCTGCAGAAACAGACTGTTAACTGATGCATAAGCATGGGCAAGCAAAAGAGGCCCCCACGGAGGATGCTTAGCTTCTGCCTGCTGTAACTGATGGGCTAGCAGGAACCACGTGCTGACTAAGCAAATTAATGAAACAACAGCAGGCATGTCTACGCAGATAAATCTCCTCACTGAGCTCTGAGCATAAGCAAGCACTTAGACAAGCCATTCAAGACGAGAGCCACCAGACAACACTGCTAGCTTCTTCCCTGAAGGCTGTACCCTGGAGGGCCTGAAACCTCTTTTAGCCTTACATCCTACCTTTCAAGCAAGACAGAGTAAATGGCTGTCACCTAATTGCATCTGACGTTGCCGTTGATGAGCAAGAGGGGGAGTGTTGGTCGGACCCAGTGATCTGCATAACTGCAAGTTTGTCTGCCAAGTCTGGGTCTGGAAGAGGCAGTTCCATCCATGGCCCTGCCGTGACTCCTTGAGGAGAGTAAGAAAGTGGAACTGGGGCAGGTTGGGAGGGAAGGTCTTCATTAGTAAATTACTCACACTGAGAAAGCCCACGGTTGCAGTCATGCCTGATGCCACGAGTGAGTCACCTCTGGAAGGCCTTTCCCCTCTATTTCTGGCTTTCATTCATGAATGAAAAGGAAACTACGTTTTTATTATTAATTAGGGGTTTGCTGTAGCTCCTGGTTGAATCTATTCCTTTTCATACACATGCATTGGTCAGTTTTTTTTTATTCCTATAGCATAATAATCTAGGCAGATGTATTAGCTACTGTTCCATGCTATGTTAAAACACCATGGCCAAAGGAACTTATGAAAGAAAGACCTAGTCTGGGTTATGGTTCTAAGGGAGAGTTCATTACGGTGGGGGAGGTGCAGCAGCAGGTGGCTGAAACAAGAAGCTCAGCAATCACATCTTCAACCACAAGCAGGAAGCAGAGTGAGAGCAAACTGGAAGTGGGGCAAGGCTGTAAGCTCTTGACACGCCTCCAGTGAGGCACTTCCTCCACCCAGGCTGTACCTCCTAAAAGTTCCATAACTTCCCTAAACAGTGGTGCCAACCAGGACCAAGTAGTCAAATATCTGTGCCTCTGGAGGTCATTTCTCTTTTAAAGCACCACAGCAAGCTTTTTCATAAAGAACACAGGGTTATTTAGCACACAGTTCTAGATGTTCACCATCTAAGATCAGGCGTTTCCCATCAGTTTGGTCTCTGTCAAGGACCTAATTTGATATGTCACAATGTTGGGGACATGTGTAGGAGGGAGAGAGCTTGACATAGGAATCTAGAGAAACTAGGGTATCACAGTATATTTCTAGGCTGTCTCAATAACCTATGCTCCTCTCACAGCTTTTTATCTTAAAGGTCTGATGCTACAGCAATCCACCAAATCAAGGACCTAACTCTAAAGTATGAACCACGGGAGAACAAACTATATTGAATCCATAGCTCTATATCCATATCTACATCCGTAACTATACTTGTCTGTCTGTCTGTCTGTCTGTCTGTCTGTCTGTCTCTCTCTCTCTCTCTCTCTCTCTATCTATCTATCTATCTATCTACTTACCTACCTACCATTTATTTGTCCACATCTATCCACTCATCCACCCATCCACCCATCCATCCATCCATCCATCCATCCATCTATGCTATCTATCCATCCTTTCCTGTCTGTTTATCTATCTCTATCTAACTTCTATCTCTATTATCTATCATCTATCTATCTATCTATCTATCTATCTATCTATCTATCTACCATCTATCTTCTATTCATTTATTTACCAGCACAGTTCAGTGATGACATTTATATAGAAGAAATAGTACTTTGAAATGAGATAGAGACTGTTGTAATCAGTGTGAAGAGACACCATGACCAGAGCAACTCTTATAAAAGAAAGCATTTTATTTGGGCTTGCTTACAGTTTCAGAAGTTTAGTCCGTTATCATTATGGCAGGGGACGTAGCAGCACGCAGGCAGAAATGGTGCTGAAGAAGTAGCTGAGAGTTTTACATACAGACCCTCAGGCGTCAGGAAGAAAAATACACTGGGCCTGGCCTACTCCCGGTGACACACTTCCTCCAACAAGGCCACACCCACTCCAACAGTGCCACATTTCCTAATCCTTCTAATCCTTTCAGTGTCACTCCCTGGTGACTGTCATTCAAATGTGTGAACCTATGGGGACCATTCTTATTCAAACCACCACAGGGCCTTTTCTCAAGTAGCAGAAACATATTTATGGAATATTAAAGAAGCATTTGCTCCCCGAGTCTACCCTATATTTTCATAATGTTCTAGAAACACTGCATGTCAGTCACCTCATCTGACTTTCCTTGCTTCAGAAGTGGTCTGACTCTCTGATTCAGATGGTGATTGGTCAAAGGGTGAGCTCCTGATTCAAGCAGAGCCGATCAGAATCCAGTTATGGTTGCCAGAGAGGAAGATCCCTGCCCTTTTCTGACACTGCTAGAGTTTTATGAAGTTTTATCACTTCCACTTAGAGGAAGGCTCACTGAAAATAAGACAAAAAAAGCAAATGGGTTAAGAGATTAAACCAGGATGAATGGTGATTCTCAGAAAAAAATCCATGACAATATGGAGCTTCAGAAGGCATCCTTAGCTGTAAGAAGAATTACTGCAGATGTGATTTGTTAAAATGGAGTCATGCTGGACTAGCGTAGGCCCTAATCCACTGAAGGAATGCAGGATGACACACTCTAAGGGGGATGTCATCAGACGCCAGAAGCTGAGGATAGAATGCTGGCAGCCACCAGAATCTCAGAAGCATCAAGGAAAGATCTTACTCTTACCTTTGAGGGAGAGGAAGACTCTGCTTAGGCCTTAATTTTAAACTTGTACAATTCTGAGAGGATGAATATATTGGTTTGTTGTTTTAATTTTTTTAAATATTTTTTTTATAAAATAAGCACAAGGTAAAATTTACCTTTTTAACTGTACATTCACACTGACATACAGAATACCATGTTGTAACAGCAGCCCCAAGAAACTGATTCAGACATGTAGCAACAGGGTAAGTCCTAAAGATAACTTTTTAAAATCCAGCCTGAATTTCACTGGGCTCTGATATGAGGCGATACACGTCATTGTTTTATTTCTATTATTTTTCAGTAGGTTTATGTCACTTCTGCCCTTTAAGGGAATCTCAACAAATGCAAATGGGGCAGGTAGATGGAATTCTTAAAATTAGTTTTCCAGAAGTGGAGGTCCTTACACTCTAACATGAACTATCTGGTTCAGACCTGTATAGCTCTCTCTATTCCACCCCAAGCCCAAAATTACCCCATAAGTCCATCCTCTCATGATATTATATGCTCAGGCGGGCATTAGCAATAATAAAATGTTTTGTACAATGAGCAGCTTAAAAGCAGAAGTTGGGGAATGCCCTGGAAAGTTATAGGCCAGTTAGAAGGTGCTTCATTGACTAAAATGCCAGGGAGGAGGATGTGGAAGGGAGGTGAGAGAAATAAGGTGAGCCTGGAAGAGCTGCTACCCAGAAAGCACCTCAATGTACACAGCTCTTCCAAGAAGACTCTAGGTCTCATTTCCAGGGCATGCAACTGATGATGCATAGCAAGCAATTAATTTCTGTTAAATACCAGCTAGTTAATAAATGGGTTTTTTTCCAAGTCCAAGACAATTCCATGAAGGATGCACTTACAAGTGAATGATGCCTATGTTTAGCCAACCAACCATGTCTGTTGCAATGTTTGATTTTTAACATGACTTGTTGTTTTATATTAATTAACTGTACATTGACTGGTACCTCTATTTGGTGAGATTCCATACAGGTGATGATTATCTAATACTGAGAGAGCTATAAAATTGGTGTCACGATTTGTCTAAAAGCCAAGTAATACCAAGTACAAAAATGAACTCTTAGGATAAAGTACAGTCAGATGACATAAAGAAAATGAGATTTGGATATATGGGGAGGAAAGGCGAGGGTCACCACTTGTACCTGTGATACAGCTAAGTGGCCAGTAGCCAGAATGGGCCACCTTTTGCCCTGAAGGCTGCTGTGAACTTCTAGATCTGGGCAGGTAAACATCAGAAATGGGCATGAGCTACTTAGAGCATCAGGCTGCAATACTGCCATTCAGTCTGTGAGCCAGCATGGATAGTTCTGGCTTTCCATCTGGCTAGATTGGCCAGAAGAGGGTATGAATGCAATTGCTGTGTAACTTTTGCTAGGGGCGGGCGATGTGGACAGATATCTCTCCACCCCAGACAGAATATAAGTAACAGACCAATTCTAATTTGGTTAGCTAGTGCATTTATCAGGATTATTTATCCGTTGTATGGGTGTGAAGTTACTTACAAAAGTATGGGTGACCCAAACGCAATACAGAAAAGGCCACCCCAGTACAGGTGACAGCCCATGAGGTCTAGATCCCTGGAGTTCCCTGTACTTCCGGGCAGTTCCGCTGGAGAGCCCTCTTTTCCTCAGAAAGGATTTAGGGCCTTGATCACCTTGCGGAGGGGCCTCGTGAGTCTTATAACTTCCTAGGTTTCCTGAGTCATCTCTTAAGTTCCTTTGGATTTCGGGGCTCATATACCTTTCTCTACCTGTTTAGCTACGTAGCAACAACCAAGACCCTAGGTTCTACATGAAGGAAGCAGTGGGTTCCAGCCTAGCTGTCACTAGTTAACCCCTAAGTTATTAGGTAGGAACCTAATAACTGACCGTGGGTTTTAATAGGTTGGACATTCTAATGGGTAGCAAATGCTTATGAATTCTAAACCCTAAGCTTGTTCCTAATTGCCGAGTGGATTGTTGTGAGCAGCAGGCACACTTGGTTCTGCTCTTACAGATGTGGCAGGAGCAGGTTTAAGATGCCACTAGAGCGACAGACCTTACAGCTGGCTCAATGGCAGTTCGACAAAATCCCCCAAAGCCGCCCCAGTTGAGTCTCCTGTAGACACGGAGCCTTCCTGATTATCAACCTCTCTTTGTATGGTTTGCTTCTGTCTTCCTCTGGCTTCAGGCCAGTTCAATTTTGTTTTGACCTACTCGGCTAGTCTTTGGGTTTCTAGCTCTTTTTTCAGAATGGCTGACACTCAGCCCAACTCGACTGTCCCTTGGACAAGGACCAAGTCTGACGCCTTGTCTCCAACCGATAACTCAAAGGAGCTCTGAGCTCTGCCTAGCTCTATCTGGCAGGTGGACAGACAAGAATATGTAGAAAACTGGCCCTGGATCCCTCTCTGCTGCTGGGGTCTGACTGTCACTTACTGGCTATGGACTCAGAAACTCCATTTTTTTTTTTTACATACATGCAAAACAGCCCAAAAGACATCAAAAGAAAAGGCATAGGAACAGAAACAGGTGGGAGAGAATTAGGGGATAAGTAAGAGGTCCCTGAATCCTGGGGAACAACATGGCCACCTGCATTCCCAAAACTGACTTACCACCCAGGGCTGAGGGGGGCTGGGAAACTAACCCAGTTTCCTAACTCAGATGCTGTGGTGGAGTGAACCTGTTCACTTGCTGTCAGAAGGCTCAGAAAGAGGTATCCATCTTCTTGTGGTGGTCTCCCAGTGGTGCCTTCTCAGCCCCACGCTCAAGGTTTCGCTTCCAGAAGCAGTCCCAGCCTTGAAGCTCTTGTCTCCTGCAGACTGGCTGGGACTCTGTTCCTCCACCTCTGGCGAACTGTGAATTTCCATCAGACAGGAAGCCCTGAGTCGTCAACTGGGAAACTGCCCACTAAACACCTCCGATGCCTAGACATAGCCTCTACTTAATTTACTTTTGATATTACAGATTTCTTAAATGCCACAAAGCCGAAGCTCAGCTAAAGCGGAGTTTATGTCAGCACTTGTTTAGAATGGATCTTTGAAGAAATTACCTGGGGTCTCTCTGAATGGCATCTTGCTAGCCGGTTACCACCCCTTGTTTGATGTTGATCAGTTGCTGCAAATTAATGCAATAGGATCCCTGCTTTCAGGTAATTGTCTATCTGTTTCCTGTTCGTAGTCCCTTGTGCATCTTAAGATTCCCTACAAAATGGAGATCTCACTTTACACAAGAGACTAGAGCTGCACAAAGCTATTTCTGTGGCACGCTTCATGAACCCTTATTGCATGCCAAAGATGAAAGAAATAGTGGGGACTTTAAAAATATTAGCAAGACTTACAAACCTCTGACCAAACCAAAAGGGACAGAAGACTAAAGTTCATAAAATTAGAGATGTAAAGGGACTGTTTACAACAGACTCCAGTGAAAGGCAGGTCATTAAGATGTGTGTGTGTGTGGGGGGGGTTTCTTTGGCCCCATTTTATTGAGAAGAAGCAGAGATGTTCAAAGGCTCAGCAGTTTATAGCTGTTACAGAAGAAAACCCAGGTCCACCTCTACATGACTTGTGGGGCAGTTTCCTTCTTATTACATCTTTGGCTTGCGTCTTGATGCCTAAAAGGCAGGTAAGAGTTAAATGAATAAATACAAAAGGGCTTCACACACTTGCAGTGTCCAAGGACGCTGCAAGGCCTTCAGGTGTCTGTACTCTGAGTTGCTGCCTGAAGCCATCTTAACGTCCATGGAGGTGGAAGAGGTGGCCCCACCCCTTGTGAGAGAAAGCTGGCCCCACCCCTGCCCAGCCACTGCGAGGCTCACCTCAGTTGATGACTTCTGGCCTGGATGCAGGTAGATTTCTCCTTATGGGGGCTGGCCACTAGGAATTTGACCATGCTCCAGTGAGTATATGGACAACACAAAAGTGGACTTACCCAGAAACTGTCACCTTCTGAAGGACAGGGCCTGGTCACTGCGGTACTTCAGGGCCTCTTCTGGGAGTTGTGCAAGTGTCCATTGCACTGAATACAAGGCTTTAAAAACTGGCTCTGTGAGCTAGCTCAGCAACCTCTGCATTTGCAGCTTTTTTCTTCTTCTGTTAACAGAATATTCCTGCGAACTTTTAGAACTCATTTAAAACTTGTAAAAAAAAAAATCATGACAAATTACTGTGGCCTCTGGGAAAGAATTCACTAACAATTTCTTGAGAGTCTGTTGTATACTAGGCTCTATGTCATGCACCTTATTTGAATAAAAGATGGTTCTTTAAGATGCCACAGTCAGGCATCTTTAAGCCAGGGCAAAGATGGTAAGTAGACATGCAATGTGGTGGGCGACCTTGATATTAAGGTTGGAGAACTACCCTTCAACATGGGAAAAGCCACTGGAATCGCAGGGTCCTACTCGCCACTTAGGGCAGACTTAACCTATGTTGTTAGATTGTCTTTCTTTTGGTTTCTTAGCATCAGTTGTTATTCAAGCCTCTCTAGAGGACACTCATTAACAGGAACGATCTTAGGGAGTTTGACATTTGTCTGATCTGTAAATGCTGAAACAAAGAGGAATTAACCTCCGAGCTGGAGTTCCTGGCATAGCCCAGGGGAAGGGGCATATGCCAAGAGGACTCTGGGAGCTCGCCTGCAGAAGGCAGACTAGGAAGTCTGATCACACCTGTATCTTGGGCACTGTTCCTTCCCAGCCCAATCCTTGCTCCAGCTTCTTGCAGAATCCACGGCCCTGAGCCTACTTCTTTTATCTACCTGCAAAAATGCTCTCAGGTTTCAAGACCTAGCCTAAAGAACATAAACTTAATGTCTCATCAGTGAGGAGTTTTTACTTTTTAAAAAAAAAATCTTATTTGTATTTTTTTTAATAGCGAGGATTTGATACTCTGAAAATGATTTTCTGGGAAAGGGAAGACAGATGGTAGACATCTTAAGAATATCAGTACAAAATGGTGAGAAGCTCAACCAACACACCACTAGGAGTGGAAATGGTACCATCCCTGGTTTGTTCCGCGCTGAGAATGATGTACAATCACCATCCTTTGGGTCCTGAGTGAGTGAGTTTATTAAGCAAGCACACACAAGAGGACAAATAGCAAGCAGAGATGGATAGAAGGTGCAGATGGATAGCAGAACATCACCAGATCAGCTGGTTACAACATCCCACAGAGACGACTGGGGTAGCTGGATTGAGAGAGCAAACAGCAGTAACATCATCAAACCAAAGGCTTGCAAACACACATTAAAAGTAAGCACGCTGGCATTCCTGATTGAGTCTCAGGCAGACCACAGCGTTCAGTCGGTGGATGAACTTCCAGCTTCCTATCCCCACAGCAGGCATTTTTTTATACCAGAGGACAGACAATAAAAATCTTCAGCTGGAAATCGCTCACCTACTAGCTGTTCCTAAGGGTACATGTTTGTAATACCCTTAGCTCAGTGGCTCTCGACCTTCCTAACGCTGCAACCCTTTAATACAGTTCCCCATATTGTGGTGATGGCCCCCTCCAAACCATAAAATTGTTTTCATTGCTATGTCATAACGGTAAATTTGCTGGTGTTATGAGTTATAATGTAAATATGTGATATGCAGGATATCTGATATGTGACCCTGTGGGGAGGGTCAAACGACCCACAGGTCGAGAAGCATTGCCTTACTTGTTTGTTATTCGCTTTCCCTTGTTACAGACCCGGGGAGCAAGGCTGACTCAGAACAGAGGATTTCAGAGGACACTTGAGATAAACCTGTCCCATGTCTGGGACAAGGGAGTCTTTCCACTCCAGACCAAGATAATTTATATCATATGCTTCCTGTAAAAGCCACAACTGGTGACTTCTGGACACCTTTGTGGACATTTTTCGTTGCTCTCTTAAATTGCTGCTTATCCCATTATATCTGCTCACTCTTGTTTTGTTTTGTTTTCACCCCTAGAATGTAAGTGTCCCAAGGCCAGTCTCTGGTCTGTCTGATTTATATGACTGGTGCTCCAGAGCCTCAGCCTGTGTCTGACTACACGTCACTGATGCGAGTCCTAGAAGATGCCTCATCTACAGATCATTTCTGACCTGGAAGAAGGGCTGCACTCCAGAGAGAGCCTCAGCCCAGTGTGCTGCCCATCCCTGCTGGTGAGCTTGAAGCCAGCCCTCACTAAACCACAGCAAAGAACAAGTCAGGCAGTTTTGACTTTTGCTGTTTTACTTTTCTCTTCAGAGATGTTAGCCTCTCCATCCTTTGTAGATCACGAAGTTTGACCACTTGCCTCCTTGCCTGGTTTGGATGTTAATTACATCCTTATTCCTAACAACTTTACAGTTCTCATGGAGACATTGGTGGGGTTCTTGGCAAAGGGTCAAAGGTTACGGGCTGACAATCAGTGTAATCCATGTGATCATCATAATATCTCCTGCTCAGACTCAGAAACTACTGGCTTGTAGGCTCAATCTTCTTAACCAATATATTTTATTACAACTTATTAACTGAGCGTATGTCACCTATAACCCGACTAACCAAAACAATAGGAAATGAGGATTAGGGAACACAACAACAAAATCGCAAGGATATCAGTTCCCGAGGAGCGATTCTCCTGGCGTAATCTGCAGGATTTCTTCTGCTGGAACCTGGAGTAACCAGAACCTGGAACCTCAGCAGGAGCCGGATCCCCGAAGCCTTCTCTCAAGTGGTTCTCTCTGGGAGCGTGTCGAAGTGGAGCGATGACCAGCCAAACTATCCGAAGTCCCCAGAAGCCCTGCCTCCAGTTCTGGGCTCATTTATATATCTCCTCCCAGAATCTGTTCACGGGATCTTTTCAGCTGACAACAATCAAGCTCCGGCATGAGGTGGTTGGTCTTCTGGTGGATTAACCTCACCTGTTCTCTCACAAGACCATTCCGATCCCACACTTGGGATCATAAAAAACAGGTTTATTTCTCCTTCACTGGCTTGCTGAGTGGACCAAACCTTCTAACAATAAAAAAGGAAAGGGGAAGAAAGAAGCTGTTCCACCCACATTGATGTCACTTTCCTCCTTCTCTTCTGTCCTATTTACTTGAGCTGGGGATTGAACCTGGAATGTCTGCCACACTAGGAACTAGGTCATTAAATTATACCACCACCATCACCATTGCTACCACCACTGCCACCACCATCACCACTGCCACCACCACTGCCACCACCACCACCATTGCCATCCCCACCCCCACCCCCATATTTTAATTTCTTAAAAGAAAATCTCCTCCTCCATGTGTGATGTGTGTGTGTGTGTGTGTGTGTGTGTGTGTGTGTGTGTGTGTGTGTGTGCATATTTGTATTATGACTCAGGTATGTACTTGTTATAGCATATATGTGATGGTCAGGGGACAAATGGGTGCCAGTCCTCACCTTCCATCTTGTTTGTAAAAAGAAGCTCTGCTGTGCACCACCATGAGGCTCAGACTAGCCAGTCTTTGAGCTCCAGGCATACCTCTGTCTCTGCTTTGCATCTCACAGTGGGCACACCAGCATTACAGATCCATCCTATTGCACCCAGCTTTTCATGGGTTCTGGTGATTCAAACTCAGGGCCTTTTGCTTACGCGGCAAGGGCTTTATCCTCTGAGCTGTCTTCCTACTCCCTGCCCACATTTTCAATATTAGCTTTATCAATTAATACATCTTAAGATTGGATGTTCTGTGGCTGTGGAAACAAATGTCAGAAAAATCAGGTACTGATAATAATTGTTTAATTACTATCTTTTCACTACACAAATGCTGCTGTTATTCAAACCTCGTTGAATCATCAAAGTGACATTAGGAGATTGGAACAATTATTCCCACTTTATAGACGCAGAAGTCTTGATTAGGTTTAGTAACTTGTCCTTGGTGCCTCAATTTATAAGCAGTTACTGAAATTTTGATTTAGGTACTTCTTCCTTCTCTCACATTCGAGAGTCTCCCTAAGGCTTAATATTAATTGGCCAAACTGTGGGAATTTTTTTCTGCCTAAAACTAATTCATGCTTAGCTGTGAGAAACACCCACCATGATAAATAAATACTTTCTAATTTGGTATAAACATAGATAAAGGCTGTTTCATACATCTCATTACCATGTTGGCTTGGCACCTTCTGTGCATCCTGGTAGGAGACAGGAGCACCCTACCGGTGAGGCTTATGGGTATGTGCCTTTATAAACCCACTAACTTAATTGGCCTTTAGGTTTCAAAAATTAGGACTTCAGCTGTTAAGGCCTCACTTTAATCTATTGAGCACTTCCCTATCCCATGTATTTGATTGCCCTACACAAAGCCTCCAGGCATTCCCTTAAAGCCTGGTGAAATTCCCGTATTCCTCTTTCTAAAATTTTAATATGAAGTATCATGTACTGATGTTCCATGAGTATTGGGTGGTCCAGTTGTAGAATAATTCTAGAGCAGCGACATCTCTGTCATGATCTCTCAGGGCCAGCGGCAGCACTGCATCTAGGCTGTGGTTCTCAGCATCCTCTATCTCAGACAAACACCCCTGAAAGAAAGTGCTCAACCCCACCCACAAAGCTCTCCCAGAACCCACAGGCTCTGAGTTCTAGGCAAAGCTGTCGATTCATATCAGATTATGGGAAGCAGAGTAGCACTTTAAATGTCCCAGATATGCAACCAGGAAAAGCCATACTTGGGGGAAATTTACAGGACAAACGATATCACTGCTTCAAAGACAACAAATTGCAAGGAAGATGGAAAGGAGAGAACTGCTTGGGAGACCTCAAACCCAGTGTACATGCTGGTTTGAAGAAAGTTGCTATGAAAATTATTTATGAGATAATTGGGTACTAACTGAATACTTGGAGATATTAATGAAATAGTCTGAGATGTCATAATTAGTTGTGTTTATATTAAAATCATCCTCTCTTAGAGATACTCTAAAGTATATTCCTATAAAACGATGTGTTCTGGGATTTCAATGGAAACGATCCATGGTGAGGTTAGCTGTAGCAGAAATGGAAGGGGTTTTCTATGAAGCCAGAATTACCTTTGTGTTGAACCCCATGGCCAAATCTGTCAGTCCTCTGAGGCCTTGAGGACAGAACCGAGCCTGGCCCAGTTTTCAACAGTCTCTGGTGGATACTTCCACATAAAAATGACTCAGCATGGTCCATCTGGGCATATCCTGGTGCAAGCCCTGCCTACCAAAAGCCACGTAATATGAACCGATTGGTCCCGCAGTATACCCCACTCACTCCCTATACTCTATATAAGAAAAACTCATCATAATAAAATTGAGATCTTGCTCCAATGAGAATCCTGACTCAGTGTATTTTTCCTCTGGGTGTCATGGGAGGAGGCTGGGTCATCAACACTTACCATCCCACTCAGCCCCCAGGGAGAGGAAACAGTGGGCCCAAGTCCCCTCCTATTCCAGCCCTTCCTGCCAGTAAGAGACATGGCAACCTTGTGTTGAGATTTGGGAGATAAATGATAAGTACATGGGAACCATTAAAATATTTTTCATTTTGGATATATTTTTCCAACATGATTTTTTTATTGATTATTTAATAGCTTCACATAATGCACACTGATCACATTTGCTTCCTAGTCTTCTGAGATCCACCTTCCACCTTTGTGACCTCCTCCCCAAAAAAAGAGGGGGAAGAGGAAGAAGAAGAGAGGGAGAAAAAGAAGAGGAAGAGGAAAAGGAAGAGGAAGAAGAGGAGGAAGAAGAAGGAGAAGAGGAAGTAAATTTTGTGTTGCCCATATACTCACTGGAGTATGATCAAACTCCCAGTGGCCAGTCCCTTAAAGAAAACTGAGTTCTTCCCCTACCCCTGTCAGAAACCACCAGATATGAAATGCTACACTTATAAATCCTTATCGCACTTTTTAAAAGTTCTCTTCAGTGGCTTCCTGTTTAGAATATTTCTTTTTGGAAGGATGGGGTGGAGGAGAGGTTGTTACAGAGAACCTCCATGTCTCCCATTCTCAACTGTGAGTCAACTGAAGTCATTCATATCACTGCAAAAGAAGCTTCCTTGCCCTTTGTACAGCCAGTGAAGTGACAGCACCGAACACGGACTTCCACATGACTTCTGGAGACAGCACGAGACCATGGACATCCACATGGCCTTTGGTGTCAGCGAGGACCACAGACACCATCGTGGTCCCTGGAAGCAGTACAGGCCACAGACATCCACAAGGCCTCTGGTGGCAACATGGCCCACAATCAGCAATATGGCTTCAGGTGGCAGCACAGACCATGGACATCCATATAGCCTTCAACAGGAGCATGGGTTACAGACATCAACATGTGTGCCCCCCAACATCAACACAGACCCCCCACCCCAGCCCCAGCCCCAGCAGAACCACAGACACCAACATGACTCTTGATAGCAGCACAAGCCACACACACACTTTTTGGATATGTTGCAATGTATCTATGATTAAAAAAAAAAAAAAAAAGACACTCCCCTTGGCTGCACAATCCAAGTGCCATCTACCTCAGATATCAGGGACCCTCTCTCTGCTCTGTTATCCTATGGCACTCATATTGTTCATGAATCTAGTTATTTAGGTGTCTCTGACCTCGGATCCTCCCCTCACTCTTCTCGACCTTTAACCTTGTGTACTCCTCTGGCACCTAGCAAAGTGCCTAGTGGCTGGCGGGCATTCAGTAAACACAGAACTATAGCAAGAGACTCTGGAATGCACTGGAAATATCTTTATCACTGCTCCCTCTCACCAAAAGTGTACCGTCAATATTTCTTGTTTGATTGTGATCTTCACTGTTATCAGTGTTGACGATGTTTCAGCATCCCTCTAGACATGTAAAAACGCTGAGCACAATACAGTGAAAACAGGCATTTCATGGAGGAAACCATCTGAGAGGCTCAGAGAAGTCGCAGTTACAGTTTTTAAAAGCAGAAGTCAGAAGTTACAGTTTTTAAAAGCAGACATGAAGTGGGAGGGGGCTGGGAAAGAGAAAATTGTATGATGGAGGGGTGATGGCACATAATCTCGGGGCCGCTGTGTTTTTAAAAGAAGGCGTAGCAGCTGAAAATGGAGACTGTGGGTTAGCAGGGCAGCTTCTAACCCTAATGTTACAGGACATTTCCTCCTGGAGAAAGCACAGGCCTTATTCTGAATGCTGTTAAATAAAAGAAGCAATGCAAAAAGATGGGGAGAGGGGAGGGGGGATGGAATTCAGTTTCTAACTATAGCTGGAGCCTCTCCATCAACTCAAAACATTAAAGAAGAAGAAGAAATGGGCCTCATCAAGAAAGTTCAATTAGAAGAAAGTGGTGCCCATGATCACAAGCCAGAATAGGCTCTTGAAAGAGGTAATTGAGCCTCCGTTGGCTCATATCATTGAAAATAGAATAATTCCCCATTTCTCAGACATGATCTAAGAACAGGTGCACGCAGGGACATTTGGCTGGACTAGGAGAATTCCAGCTTTAACGTCCTTCACCACTAAGTGCTGGCTCTCGCCTGGAGCTTACACATAACTCCAAGTGGCACGGTTAGCTTCGCTCCCTTCCCCCACCGGCACACACAGGGAGTTATTCTTATAGGAGCAGGTGTGATTTAGCAGCTACCTGCTGGTTTCACAGATAGTGAGTACAATTCTGGACTGCTGTCTGCTGGGCCAGCCTTGGGACAGCATTGTTCTGGACTGCTGTCTGCTGGGCCAGCCTTGGGACAGGGTTTTTGGCTCACATTATTTTTCTTCCATCTTCAAAACCAGAAGGGACAAACGTCACTCTTCATTCTACGAATGTCACTAAACTCAAAGTTACTAAAAATTTTTTTTTGCATTAGAAACCCCCATACAAGCTAGATGCAGTGGCACACGCCTGTAATCCCAGCCCTTGGCGAGGCAGAGGCAGGTAGATCTCTATGAGTTTAAGGCTGGCTTAGCCTACAAAGCGAGTCCAGGAAAGCCAAGGCTATAATAGAGAAAGCTTGTCTCAAAAAACAAAACAAACAAACAAACAAAAAACCAAAAAACAAAAACCAAGAAAATCCCATACAAATTTGTGTCTGGCCCTTGCATTTTGCAAATAGACAAAGCTCAAGGATTGGCCACCCAAGGGCACATCATGGCATGTTCCTACTGCTACCTCAGTTACTCCACCTCCTCCTGCGATATCTAGTCATAAGCCAGGGAATGGAGGCTGAGCTCTTAATGTTCTGAACTTCTGGGAAACCGCACCTCCTCTCTCACTGATTAGATGGCTTTAACCTCTGTGGGAAAGGACTTGACGTAAGCAACCTAAGGGAGGGAGGTCATTTCGCTCTGGGCTTCAAGGATTTCAGCCATGGACAGCTAGCTGACCCTGTCGCTCTGGGCCTGAGGCAAGGCAGAAACATGATGGAGAAAGAGCGTGGGATCCAGGAAGAGAGTGGGAAAGCAGAGACCGGCACGCCCTCACCGGCACGCCCCTCGTGATCTAATTCCTTTCACCGGGCTCCGCCCCAGAACACCCTATTCACTACCAATGCATCGGTGGATTTCTCATCTAATGAACTAAGCACCCTGATAGTCCAGTCATCTCCCAATGGTGTCGCCATCTAGAAAGATCAAGCCTTCTGCATTAGTCTCTTGGATCAACACTTCAAAACACTTACCACATAGATGGGCCAAACTGATAAAGGACTAAGGTATATCCATCCACCTCACACCTGCACCTTCTCTCATTTAACATAGTGTAGAAGGACCTCACCAAGTACTGGGCACTATGACGATTACTGCAATAAACTCAAAGACAAGTAGGTCTCTACTTCAGGTACATTTCAGACACTTGGGACATGTGGCGAACATTCAGACATCTGGAGATTTAGGATATCAGGAAATCCCAGTTTTGTCCCTTGGAACCTGGGCAAGATTGAGGCAGTTGCATACAGCCTGTTTCAAACCATGCATAGTGCTTCTGCTCTAACTGCTTTTAAGGTTTTAATTTTTAAAGCAGGATCTCGCTGTGTATCCCCAGCTGGCCTAGAACTCCCTGTCTAGATCAGGCTGGCCTCAAACTCACAAATGTTGCCTGGCTTTGCCTTCCGAGTGCTTGGAATAAAGGCATGTGCCACTCTGCATGGCTAAGGTTTATTTTATCTTTAATTACGAATACATGCCTATATGTGGGTATGTGTCTGTGAGTGCAGGTGCCCACAGAAGCCAGAAGAGGGCAGTGGATCCTCTGAAGCTGGAGCTACTGGCAACTGTGAGCCACCCAATGTGAACACTAGGAACTGAACTTGGGTCCTTTGCAAGATCGGCAGAGATTGCAACATCTCTGAGCCATGTTTCTAAATCCTCTAACTGCTTTTATTAGTTTCTTTCTAATCCTCAGAATCCCGAGGCTGGAATGGATTGTAGCAATCATTTAAGGTCACGGTCTTCATTACATGGTGGAATAATATGAAGAGGGTGCTAGATGAATGTCCCGCATCAAAACAGGCCCTGGACTGAAACAGCCCCCTGCCCCCGTGATGAGCACCCACTGCCTCTCTGTGCCGAACTTGGGCTGAGTAGCTTCTCTGCCAATCCTACCAGGATCAATGTCAGGAGTCAAGAACCAGGTCAAAGCTGGTTTTCTAAAGCAGAAACCTGCTACAATTGGACACTGAATTATTCATGTTTAGGGTCATAAATAATGTATTGGGTGATGGTATCAGATTTAGACATGGATTCGTAATCCGTGGAGTGACTAGTCACTGCTGTGTGCTGCCTGGAGGAAAAAGATTAGCTGGTCCAGGTGTCCTTGACTAGTTACTGTCCTTGGAGATAGGTCCCAGGCAAGTGTTGTTCCCTTCCTAACTCTCTTCTGATTCTGAGTAGCAGATGTCTGGGCTAAGTAGTAGTACCACAGAATCCCAGCGTACTTTCAGCACTGACCCTAAATGCTTTGCCTTCCGTGTTCAGCATTGACTTGTTTGAGGAGTCGCATGAGGCCTCCGAAGGGCAGAGGCAACAATGTCACACCAAGACTAAGTGTCTGTGGCAGTTCTCCCTGGATCCTCGGCGCCTCTTCTTCCTTTGCTTCTGTTGTAGAGCATTTATCTAGATGGCCTCATCTTAGATTGTTAATTCACAGTGAAAGCACGTTCCTCCTTTGGTGCCCATCTCACTGTTGCACAAAGAACCTCAGAGAAGCTGTAGGTTATCGCGTGGTGGTCAGGCATTGACTCTCATAGGACAGTGGCTTGGGGAGGTGGCAGCTGTTATGATTTGAATATGGAACGTCCCCCTAACAGTCATGTATAGAAATCTTAGTCAAACACAATGTTCAGGGGTGCAGCTTTTGAGTTGTGTTTGGATCAGGGAGGTGTCCATGAGTTAATCTGTCCATAGGTTTGTGGTTAAAGGAACTATCAGGGAGCGGGGCCTTGTTGGAGGAATGGTTTATTAGGGTTTGATTTTGAAGAGTATATCTTGTTCCTGCATTTTTCTTCTCTCCTTTCTGTTTCCTGGCTACACTTTAGGTGAGCCGTTCTTTCGGCCATACTGCGTAGTCATCACAATTATCTACCTTAGGATAAGCCCCTTACCATGGAACCAAAACATCACAGCCTGAAACATCTCAAACCATGAACCAAAATCAGGTATCTCATCACAATGATGAAAAGTTGACCAACACAGTAGTCTCTAAAGCGTATCCCAGGAACAAATTTTGTTCTGGTGGGAAAGAACCAGAGGAGGTCTTCCCTCCTTTACCCAGAGGAATCCAACTCTTGAGTCGGAGCCATCCATGGAATGAAGCCAAGGGACAAGCATATCCAACAGTGCTTGAAGGGTGGTCAAAGCGTTGTGCTGGTCCCGCAGCCCACACCAAGCAAAGTACACAGTGCTTTTGTTTTATCTTTACCCAGTGCGTTCTAGATCCTGCCTTACATCTAGAGACACGAAGCTTTCTTTAGAAGTGGACTGAGGGAGCCCCTGAGTTCTCCCTAAAGGACAGAATGTACCCCAGCCATGTGGAGGGGGCTGTGGCTTGTTTTCCTGTTGTGCAGGTCCTTCACCCATGACCCAAAAGAAGGACAGAGGAAGAGACCTAATTTCCTAGTGACTGAGCATGGGGACAAGAGCACCCACAGTAGTTAGGAGGTCCGCTGCTGGCACCAAGAGAGGGTCTGGGCAGTGCAGGATGGCTTCTCCACCTAAGCATAAGTGATGCCTGGGGATCCCCAGGAGAACTGGACCAGTGAGCTGGGGTGCTTGTGTGGCAGCTTCTGTGGCATTCATTCCCAAGCATGGTGTGAAAACAATAACATTATTGCATCACTCCAAGGTGGGGGGCACTGACATGCTGATGAGAATGCTCATTTTTGACAAAACCGAGGAAATGAAATGGCTCAGAAGGGAGTGGGAACGTGCCCAGAGAGTAATAACTGTTAGGTTGTTGAAGAGCTTCAACAATGGATAACTCTGCTGTGATTTCATCAGCCAAAAACCAATTAACCCCTGTGGAGCGATCTAACACTCTGTGGCTGGGGAGAGGGGAATGCCTCCAGCAAACTCTCATGCCTCCCTTCACCAGCTAAGCCTTAGCCCTGGGTTGGCTTCAAGGAGAGAAACATCTACACTGTGCATTTCATGGGTGCTGGCAGAATGTGATATGGGAAGTTCCTGCAGAGATCTAATACCCATCGCAGTGTCCCCTGGGAGGACCAGCATGCCAGGGAGCCAGCCAGATTGTACAACAGCATGTAGTGGAGGTAAAACAGAACAAAGGGGGAGCATTTTAGACATCTTTGAGGAAAATGGTCTCTTCTAAGTTAGGAGAATGATTAGCCAGAGGAAAGGGCCTGGCCTGAGCATCTCTAACCCCCGAGCAGGAGAAGTGGGCACAGCCAATGTGACCCCTCTCCTGTTACTTTTTAAGCTAGAGAATATCAGAGCAAGGGGAGCTGAGGGCTGAGGCTGGATAAAGCTACGGTTGAGCAGAGATGGGACACAGCAGCAACACAGAAGAAGCACAGTGTGGGGGCTAGCACACTCCTCCATCTCCTCAGGAGATGGAGGAAGCAGCTGGCCCTGGGAAGATGTGCAGACAGCAGTTGCTCCTGTCCTCACCTCCCCTAGATCCTGTCAGCTCTCACAGATCCACAGCCAGCTCCTTTGCCTGTGAATCCTGGCAGTGACCAACCCCCTCTCCACCTTTCCTCCCAGCAATGTGAATGACATCCAAACTATCTCTGTGAAAGGACTGTGACCAGGAGAGGAAAGCATGACATAACCAAGTCAGAAAAGCCACTTTGAAGCACTAAGATTAAAAAAAAAAAAAAAAAAAAAAAAAAATCCCTGTTCACAAGCAATCACAAGGAGATGGAATAGAGGAACAGGCTTCAGAATGGGCTGAGTGGTTGGGTGGGGTCCTGGGACAGAGCTTCTCAAACAATCCATGGCGAGGGCTCATTTTCAGCCCTTCCATGCCATTAAACACTGGTCTTTCTAACCAG